>NC_143141.1:31514877-32146047 GCF_059928025.1 Delphinapterus leucas
GAACCCATGCTCCCTGCACTGGAAGCACAGAGTCTTAACCACTAGACCACCAGGGAAATCCCAGGGGTGTATGTATATTTTTGAATTAGAGTTTTCTCCAGATCTATGCCCAGGAGTGGAATTGCGGGACCCTATGGCAGCTGTATCTGTTCTCTGCACGTCTCACATCAACCACGTGCACTCCAATCCTTGCTCTCAACGTCATCTTCGGGGAACACAACCTGCGACAGGGACCTTGACAAGAAGAAATGGCTCAGGGAAAAGCTAGCTGCACAGGGAGGAGATAGAGGCCATCGACCCTGGGGTGTGGCGGGGAGAGTGGGCACAGAGATTGGTCATTTCGTCCCTGATACTCAGCCCTCCTGGCTGCCCCACTCTAGGTCACCTCGGGATACAGAGGTGACCCGGTTAGAGTCCCAGCCTGTGCAGGAATCTCGGGGCACAAGCGGGTCTGAATAATATTAGTGCAGGGTCTCCCCCATGGCACTGGGGTTATTTGGGGCGGGTCATTCTCTGCTGGGGGCCCCTCTTGGGCACTGTGTGGGGTTCAGCAGCATCCCTGTCCCCACCCATTTGATTCCAGGGTCCCCTCCCCCCCAGTTGTGACAACCACAGATTTTCCCCAGACATCACTGAAGAACTGGGGGAGGCGGAAGCAGGATGGCCCTGGGTGAGGACAGCTGTGTTGAAGCAAGCAGCCTGGCTTAGGGCAAGGTCTGCCCCAATCCCGTCAGAGCCTGCATTTAGAACTGCCCCTTCCCTCTCCCACCTCCCATGCCCTGCAGTGGTCTCCGAGACATCATCCCCATGTAAGAAATCACACCTTCTCAGTTTACTGTCCCCAGCACCTAGAAGAGTGTCTGCTATGTAGTAGATGCTTCATAAATACTTGCTGAATAAAGGAGTTGAATAAAGGGGATGAGTGGATGAATGAATGAAGGTTACCATGGAAGGAGGGGGGAGATTCCCTTTCTGGCTCTCGGGGATTGGGATATCGAGTGAAAGATCCATCCTAAATAGGCTGACCAGCCTTCTGGGTTCCCCAGAAATGAGGGTTTCCCCATAGTTCCAGCGCTCAAACCTGAGTGGTCCTGGGCAAAGTGGGGGCGGGTGTTGGTCACCCTGTGTAAACACAGTAACAATTCCAACTGCAATAGCAATGGCCAAGGACCTCTACGGTCTTACTGACCAGGCACAGTTCTTCACCTGGCGGGGAAGGGTGGGCCAGGATTGGAATTCCGGTGATCCAGGGTGGGCGGGTGAGGGCACACCCCGGGCTTGTGTAGGGGAGTCCAGGAAGGTTCTGGAGGAAGTGACAGTGACACAGGAGGGAGGGAGGAGTCTAAGGAAGAACGTCCCACACGACAACGTGTGCCAATGGCCCTGGGCCCAAGGTCACACCTGACCAGGGCTTGCTTGTTTTCTTTTTTTCTAATTTACTTTTCCCCACATGGATATGCAATTGTCCTAATGCCATTTATTGAAAATTCCTTAATTTCCTCACTTTCTGTCATATCAAGTTCTCATCTATCTGTTTCTGGACCTTTATTCTCTACCATAGAGCTATACGTCCCATCCTTGCACCACTAGGGCTGTTTCATCACTATAACTTTATTTTTTACTCATTTATTTCTTTGGCCGTGCTGGGCGGCATGTGGGATCTTATTTCCCTGACCAGGCTTTGAACCCGCACCCCTTGCAGTGGAAGCTCGGAGTCTTAATCGCTGGACCTCCAGGGAAGTCCCCAGGGCTTGCTTTGACATCCATCGAATGGTGGCGGGTGGGCACGGGGAGCAGCTGTCTGTGAGCCACCCTGTGTAGAAATGCAGGGTGGAGGGCAGGACAGCTGGAGCGGGAGGGGAAAAGGCGGAGGAGGGAGGGAGGGAGGGATGGCGGGCGGGCGAGAGACAGACAGAGAGTTTCCGGAGACAATAGCTCTGGCCGTGTCCTAGGGCATGAAAGCTGAAAATAGCTCCTAGTGCCGGGAGCCCTGGAGCCGGAGCCTGGGAGCCATTGTGACTGGCACTCCTCCCTGGTGTGTGTGTGTGTGTGTGCGGGGGCGGGGGGCTCTGGACTTCTCAGGCTGGGAATGGGGTGCACGGAGCAAGGACGGAGCAGGGACGGAGCAGGGACCCTTCTCTCTGGGACCTCGCAGGCCATCCTTAGCTCACAAAGCTGAGCCACTCCCGGCCCTACGAGGGGGGGGCTTATCCTCCCTGTCCCCTGGATCACACCCCCTCACACACGACTTCCCCTTGTGTGCTCCCAGCAACCAAGAGAATCTGTTTTTAAAAGATTTGGGGGAGGGGGGTAAACATACAAACAAGAGCAGAATGGATACTTTTTCCGAATGGGAATGGCTCTGTGTAACCCCATCCCCAGGGTAACCAGAGTCCTGACCTCTAACACCCTTGACGAGTCAGCCTTGGTCTGGGCTTGCAGACCCACGGAAGCTTCCTCATCCCCTCCTTCAGACCCCGTCTCTCCCTCGGCGTCTTTGTGAGAGGCACCCGGGGAAGTGGGACTGCTAGGCTGTACTGCTGCTAGAACTGCACCTGGGCTCCACCAGGCTCCAGCCCCCCGCCCTGTGCACCTCTCTGTCCCTGAGGCACCTCAACTGGTAGGAGCGGCATCACCTTCCCTCCCGGGACTTGTGACACTTAAGGGAGACACAGAAAGGACAAGCGTTTGGCTCCCTGGCTGGCAAAGAGCAGGTGCTCAATTGTCATAAGTGGCCGTATCAGTGAGGGTTCTCCAGACAAACAGAATCCATAGGGTGTGTGTGTATATACACACACACGTACATATGTACATGCATACAAAAATATACAGCTGTGTATATATGCAGTACGCATACAGACATATACACATATAGTATATACAATACGCAAATACATATATACACACATATATATAAAATGCATAGTTTGTATATATACAGTATGTATACACACATATACACGTAATATATACAATAGACACATACAGATACACTATACATACACACATATGAAATGCATCGTTTGTGTATATACAGTATGTACACATACGTATAACATATGCAATGTACACACCTAGGTACGTCTATATCATACATATATACACACATAGAAAGATATTTAGGTGTGTATATATACAGTATACATACATACACATATAATATATGCAATACATACACGTACATACATATAGACACGCATATACACCTACATAGAAAAGCATGTAGAATAAAAATATATATGTACTGCATATATAAATTCCTTGTATTCGTTCCTCCTTTACGCAAAGTGGACCAATTTCAGTGTTAATCTCTTCTGAAAAATCCCTTCCTGGCCACATCTGGAATAATGTTTGTGGTTGCCGGGGCCCCACGCAGTGCGCACATGAGATTAACCATCCCCGTGGCGATGATGACACTTTATTTTCTCCCTTGACCATTGTCACTACTATTCCAATTAAAATGGCAGTGCTATGAGGGCAGGGCATTTCCTTTTTGGCCAGTACTGAGCGTCCGCGGTCTGGTGCCTAGCATAGGCTAAATACACGGCACTTTTGTGAACAGAAGCCGGGATTCCAGCTGTCATATTTAATAGGAATTATAGTCTTATTATTGGGGGGGAGGGGTTGTGTCACGGTACGTCGAGGTCGGGAGTCGAACTCGCCACCACTGGCCCTGAGAGGTTTTGCCGGGTCCCCACTTCGGGCCGGTGGGTGTGGCCAGGGGCAGCCGATGACGTGCGTATGTGCGTGCGTACGTGCGTGCGTGCGTGGGAGCGTGCGTGCGTGAGAGCCTGCGAGTCCACGGGGCGGGCCGCGCGCGCCGGGAGTGTTTCAGCCCGGCCCCCGGCTCATTGTGGTCGCCTCACGCCGGCCCGAGTTCGCAGCAGCGCTGGAGGCCCCGGGCCTGTGAGCACAAAGAGGGAGCCGGGGGCCGGACGGGAGCGCTGTGGCGGCAGCTGAGGCCCAGGCCAGGCCCCCCCTCAGCCTCCCGCCTGCCCGTCTGCCCCGCCCCCGCCGGCGGCGCCGCGCCCCTCCCCCAACCGCCAGACTAGCGCGGTGCGGGGCCCGCGCGCGAAGACATGGGGGAGAAGCTGGAGCTGAGGCTGGAGTCGCTCTTGGGGACCGAGCCCGCCGTCTACCCGTGGCCGCTGCCGGTCTACGTAAGTGCCGCCCGTCCCCTCCTCCCGGACCCCCGCTCCTGTTCCCCCACGGCGCGCGCTGAGCCCACCGAGAAACGGAGCGACTCGAGTCGCCAGACCCTCTTTGGAGCCCCCCTTCCCGCCCCGCCGTGGTTCTCCGCGGCAGTTTCCAGCCCCCGCGCGCAGGGTGGGCAGAGGGGAGCCGGCGCCGGCCGGGGGCGCCGACTCGGCCGCGGGGACCCCGCGCTTCCAAGGGGCGCCTGAGCCGGTCTGCGGTTGGCTCTGCAGGGCTGGGGACCCCGGTCCCCCCGGGCCTGGACTGCCGGCGGGCTTGCCCTTCTGTACTTTAGGATCTGACACGTAGGGTTTCTTTTTCCTGGTAGTTTATTCTTAGCTCTGTCAACGTACTTAGTTTTTAAAATTTTTTTTTCTTTTTCAGGGCACCCTTTCCTCCCTCTCTCCAGTTTTTTTGTGTTTCTCTTTTGTTTTGTTTTAGTTAGGCATTTTGTCCCTCTGATCTTGAGTGGGTGGGCTGGCAGGACACTTGGAGAGGAGGCGTTCTGTCCCCTGATCTTGAGTGGCCTTTGGAAAATGACGGGCCAGACGGAAATTAAATTTAATTGATATATAATATTGTATCCGTCCAAGGTGTACAATGTGATGATTAATATATATAGTGTGTGTGTGAAATGATTACCACAATAAGTTTAGTTAACCTTAATTCACATAATTACAAATGTTATCTTTGTGATGAGAACTTTCAAGACCTACTCTCTTAGCAACTTTCAAACATAAAATACGGTATTGTTAACTGTAGTGACCGAGCTGTACATTACATCACCATTACTCACTTGTCTTATAACTAGAAGTTTTTACCTTTTGATCATCTTCCCTCATTTTCGTCACCTCCAACCCCCAGCTCTGGCAACCGTCATTCCATTCTTTCTATCATGAGTTCAGTATTTTAGATTTCACATATGAGATCATAAAGTATTTATCTTTCTCTGTCTGACATTTCATTTAGCATAATGCCCCCCAAACCCACCCATGTGGTCACAAATAGCCAGATTTCCTTCTTTATCATGGCTGACTAATAGTAGGTTGTATGCACCCCCATTTTCTTCATCCATTCATCCACAAGAAAACACTGAGGTTGTTTCCATGTTTTGGCTACTGTATTGGGTTGGCCAGAAAGTTCATACAGTTAATGAATACACTGTTCAGTCAAACTTGGTGAAAATGAGTCTTTTATTTTTACTTAAAATAAATCTTTGACAAAGCCAGCTAGGTATCCCTTTGAGTAACGACTTATATCACATTGAAATATTTTAAACATATGAACAGTAATAGCTGAAATGACAAATGTTACTAATATTGACACAATTTATCAAGGAGAATATGTTAGAATATGTTAAAATGCAGGTGGACAGTGAAAGAACAACTATAACTTTTAACTAAATATTGTCTTGATATTTAGACCATTGGTTAAAATCATGATAACAGGTTTCATCCGTTTCAAGAAAGCAGAATATTTGCAGATCACGTAACATTTACTAGGTATGTTCTCAGCCTGGAAGGATATATTTCACTTACATGTGTCATTTAATTTAACCACATCCCTCTGTAATAGATAGTGGTATCCCTATTTGCAGATAGGAGGCAGGCTCAGAAAGATTAAGAATGTTACCTCATTCTAGTAAGTAGCCAAACCTAAACTGATCTAATTCCAGGGCAAAGCTCTTTCTGGCACATCAGTGTGGGTCTTTATCTCTTTGAGAATTGTTGAACATTAAAAGCCTTCTTCCAGGTAAATGCATAAAGAAACAACATGAGCAATGATATAACAATACAAGTCTCACTAAATAATTGGTGTGTTTGGCCTTGCTTTTGCTGATAGATCTTTTGCAAAATTGCTTTTCTCTGAGATATTTAAAGTGGACTTTAACTATTTTCTTGGAAGACTTTCCTAAATTATACCTATCAGAAAGCTGCTTTGCTTTAAGGCCGAAGAAAAATGAAAGCTTACTTAACTACACTTAGGTGCCAGGGTCATACTATGAGCTCTACACCTGCCAGGATTCACGCTAAGATAGATAGGGTGGCTCAGCAAACTGTCCATAGTCCTGTGATTTCTTTCTGATATTCTGAAGTAGAAATAATTTAATAACTGTTCACAAAAGAGAGAAACACTGTTTCTTGGTCCTCAATATCATACTGCTGTAGGCTAATTCTTTCTCTCTTCTGTTGCCCCTTAGTATAGAGAGTGTGCTTTGGGGACCCTCCTTCACGATCTTCTCCATTCCAAGAGCATCTTACATAAATCCAGGACTTCTCAAGCAGCCAGTTTTGCCAGATGGTCTTAGGGTTGGTTGTACCCATATATGTATAATCTGAACTTCTCAAGTAAGGTCCTTAGAGAGCATAATGGCTAAGAGAATTGGTGCTGATACCAGACCTGAGTCCAAATACTGCCTATGCCCCTAACTAGCTGTGTAACCTTGGAGAAGTGACTTAAGCCCCTTAAAGGGATTAGATTTCTCACCTGGAAAATGGTATAATAAATGCATCTACCTCCTATGGTTAGTGTGTAAATTAATGTAACTTGAGATGGTGCGTGTTAAGCATCAGCACAGTGCCTGTCTCTTGTTAGTAATACCTGCTTTTCTTATTAATTATTCTCTTTATATTCCCAGTTGCAGCTGGGTGCCTAACATATAATAGTTGTTCAGCAAATAGTTACTGGATTGAACCAGCTCTGAAATTGAAGCATTGGGTCAACAGCAAAGTAGTCACCCCACCATCATTTCTCCCAGAGAAAGGGAGAATAGATGGAAGCCAGCCATCATACTTTCTTTTCTTATTCTAAACTTCCCATCCAGCCCCAGCAATAAAATAATCTTCCTGGACCCTAACAATTTCAAGGATTCTTCAAATCACACTATTTGAAAATAGCTGGGTTGCCCTAATCTAATATGTCCCAGGACCCCAAGGTCACCAAGCTTCTATTAATGAAGTCTAGTTAAGATAAATGATAACAGTTAGTCAACCAACTGCTTATGAGCTCATTGGGCTTTTTAAAATTTACTATCTGCGCTTCATAGAGACACAGGTATTTTGCTTTTGTAGGACATTCAACAGTCAAAGTAGTCTTTTAAAAAGCACAAATCAGACGCTATTATTGCACTGCTTCTAACCTCTAAAGGCTATCTATTGTAAAGAGATGAAATTTTCAACTACTTAGCCAGGCTCACAGGGACCATGTGCTCTGGTCACTTACTACATCTTTCCCTGACCTTCATGGGGCTCGAGGCACAGTTGTCCTTTTCAGTCCCTCAGATGCAACAAGCTCTACTTCTTGCTCTCCCAGCTTTAGATTGGCTAATCCATCTACCCAGACCAATTTCCCTCTTATCGTTAAGGTCTCGGTTCAAACGCCACCACTACTATCTTGACCAAAGAGACCTGCCTCCTCAGTGCCTCTCCATCCCTTTGTCCAGTCGTATTTCTGTCACTGTACAACATTTATTTACACGTTTACTCTGTCTTCCTCCACCACTGGACATTTGCTTAAGAGCAGGGACTTTGTAATTTTTTGCTTCCAAGGCTTGCAGCGGACACTGGCACGTAGGTGTGTAGGAAATGTGTGTCTAATAAAGAATAAATATGTGAATGAAAAAAAAAACTGTGAAACACTAACACAAGATTATTCTTCTTTCAAAAGAATAATGAACAATAATTTCATTCAATAAGAGTCATTCTTAGTTACTGATCCATGACTTAGTAGATCCCATTCAATTTAAAATGTCCCCTTTTTTTCTGATACTTTCACAAGTCATTAATTAACTGTTGCTCACTTTTAAGGCCAATCTGTGAGACATTATTTAACTTGTCTCCTCTAAAGTTCCAGCATTAACTCAGGCGGGGCTTCACCAAGTACTGATCATGTGACCTTGGCCTCTCATTGCCTCCGTTTTCTCATTTGTAACATGGGTATAATAATCGGCTTATTTCATACGCCTATGAGGAGGAAAACTTCGTGTGTGTGTGTGTGTGTGTGTGTCTATATATATGTATTTAAACAGTGTCTTAGAATAGTGTCTGGCACATGATAAGCATTATAGAAGTATTGACTGCTGCTACTAGTACTGTTATTATGAGAACTAACTGTTGAGAATAATCCTTCATATAGGGGTTTATTCCACTGAAGATAAAGGAAACTCATAGAATGTTAGAAATCAGATTAAACACGGAAAGCCAGTAAAATATACCAGGACAGAAGATGATGAGAGTGTGAAAGGATAGAGGAAAAAAAATGGTTTTTGTTTTTCTTTTTCTTTTTTAAAGAAGGAAAGAGCCTAGAAATAGGAGAAAAACTATTCATTGGCTATACTGACATGGAGATCGCTGGTGACCTTCATAAGTAAAATTTCAGGACAGTGGGCAGAGAGATTACGGTGAGGGAAGTCAGATGGATGTAAATTATAGAGTAGATGGGACGTGAGGAAATGGAAACAATATATGATGATAACAATTTTGAAAAGTTCAGACATGAATTGGCTAAAGAAGATATGCAGGGATTAGAGGAGGAGGGAGGCTTTCGTGTTACACGTATAGTTTTTAACATTTTAAGTTGGAGTTACTAGTCTAGAATGAGGTTGAATTTTGGCAAGAATCATTCATAAGGAGTAGATGGGTTGTAGAAAATGCAGTGCTGTGAAGTACTTGAGAAGATGAGAGAAAATGAAATGCTATCTGTAGTGCACGTGGCCTTTGAACTTGAACTCCTGTAGTGCAAGGGAATACAAAGATCAATGCAAATGCTAATGAATTAACGGATTTGGCAGTGGACTATTTACTGACTTCTGTGTTCCTAATGAGTTAGGAAGCGCCTCACCAGCTCAGAGTGAAGGAAGTAGAGAGGATGGAGGAAAATTTGAGGAGGGTAGGGAAAGCTTCTAAGAAAATAGTCCTTAAGGAGAATTAGAAAGAACTTACTGTAAGTCAGAGCAATATTTCCAGTCTTGAAAATCCATTTGAAGTTGGTGTTTATTAATTTATTGGAATACCAATTTTCCCTGCCACATGATGTTTCTCCAGCTACTTGGATATAAGTTACACAGAGGCAGAAAAGAATGAGAGATAACAATCGAGGGAAAATACAATTAGTATTTTTTTTTTTACCTTTTTCCACTTCCCCGCTCCAACTCTGGGGAGCCTTCATGGACATGGCTGCCCTCGCAGCCTGCAGCAGCACGCTGTTATCAAAGAATTCAAAGAAATGGAACATAGGTTTCCAACTTAATAATTCAGCAAAATCAAAAATTGTATATAATGTTTTCTGTTGGCAAAGATTTTTGCAATATAATTTGGTTCCATCTTTTGACAAGTAATTTGGCAATGTCTAGCAAGATAAAAATGTTAATAGCTTTTTACACATTAATTCTAATTCTGGAAGCTTATGCCGATAAATAATTTATAATCCAGAAAATTATTATATAAAGATGCTCATTGTCATGTCATTTGTAATAACAAAACATTGGAAACACCTTTAATTGTTAAGAATAGGAAAACAGTTTAGGAAATTATATCCACTTAGTAGAAAGTGACACAGTTACTATATTATAATTACAAGATGATGGAGCAAAATAAAATAATGCTTAATAAAGAAACAATGAAGAAAGCTGACCTAAAATTGTGTCTTCCTTATGACAGTAATTATGTAAACATATCAATGTTTATTAAAGCTTAAAACCAAGATAAAGTTTTAAAAGCTCTGTACCAGTAATGGGGATTTTATGTTCGTTTCAAAATATTTTTTGACACAACTCTTAGAATTTTGTTTTGTCTACTCCTTTTCTTAAGAATTTCTGATTATTACCTCACTTTTCATTTCATAGTTTCAAATAAAGCCAGCAATTTTATCATCAGAGAAGATTAGACTTATTGCACAGGTCATAATTCCAAGTTATTTGGTATAAAAAGACCATATACACTTGTAGGTGCTTTCAAAATAAAATTTCGAGAAGTTTTTTTTTTTGCTTAGTCTTTCCTAGTATGGAGATGAAGCAAACTACCTAAAATTGCTAGCCATTCTTTTTTCATTTTTCTCATTTTATTGATTTATCTTGCCCTTCACAGAAATGATAAGAAATGAGTCTGCAGTTGCATCTGCCAATTTCTTAAATCCTCTATTATCCACATTATGAAATCATACTAGTATGAATGCTTCCAGTATTTTCAGAACTCTTTAGTTAGTATACTTTAGCATTCTGTATGAAGTATCTTATGTAAGTGTAAAATTTAGACTCAACTTCTGGAAGCTTTTGATTTCTTAGTTCAAAAGTGAGAGATCCTTAGTTCAGCCATATGATTAACAATTACTTGTATAGTAAGAAGCTCCTAAATTAGTGTTTTATGGGTACCTGGCAGTTTTCTTGCCATTTCTCAGAAGTTCTCTATTAAACACATTCTCTCTCTTTCTCTCTCTCTATCTCTCTGTCTCTCTCTGTCTCTCTCTCTCTCTCTCTGTCTCTCTCTCTCTCTCACACACACACACACACACACACATTGTGATTAAAAGCACAGATTTTGGCATTATGAAATCTAAGGTTCAATTTCCAGTTGTGTAGTTTCTGGGCCACTTCACTTTAGGCAAGTAACCTAATGTCTCTGAACCTTGTTATTTTCATCTGTAAAATAGAAATTACAATTATATCAGACAATCCTCAAAACATCCGTAATGATTTTAGAGTTTCAGAGTCAGGTAAAAGCAGGCACTCAGTAAATGGCTAGTGCTTTTATTACTTTATTATTATTTAGGTCTTGGTTTTCCTTGAGTGTGTGAGTCCCCATAATGAAATGTAATTTCCAGTAGATTGAGTAACACCTGTTTTCACCAAAAATTTTAACTGAGTTCATTACTTTCTGTGCAACCCAGATTAGTTTTCTGCCTCCTTTTCTGTGCCGTATGTAGGTGTTCGGTAGATTTATTTAATAAATGTATGAATGCATGAACGCGTAGATGAATTTTTAAATGCTTCTTTTTGAGAAGGTAGAAGAAATGTGACACAGTAGAACAGATAAGAAAATAATCCATGGAAAAAATGGCAAAGTCATGTATGTGTCCAGGGCCAGCCTAAGAGGAATTACTTTTTTTTTTTTTTTAGGAAAAATGTGTTGAATAGCTTATTTTAATTATTTTTAAAAGTTAAGTACAGGGACTTCCCTGGCGGTCCAGTGGTTAAGACTTCGCCTTCCAATGCAGGGGGGTGTGGGTTCAATCCCTAGTCGGGGAGCTATGGTCCCACATGCCTCGCAGCCAAAAAACCAGAACATAAAACAGAAGCAGTATTGTAACAAATTCAATGAAGACTTTAACAAATGGTCCACATCCAAAAAAAAAGTTAAGTACAAAACTTTGCTGATGATTTACATATTTAGGACCAATAAAATAATGTGAGATTAGCTGTACTAAAACAGAATGTTGAGCTACATTCACATTAAGTGACATTATATAGTCTGAGTTTATGGAAAACTTCTGAGATGGTGAGTGACCTTTGAGCAGAAAAAGACAGAAGGAGAAATGGCCTTTTCTACATTCTATTGTGCCTCTAAGTAAAATGCTTGGTAATCTAGCTACAAAGCTCTATGTCATTGGCCTTAGGCACGTACTGTGATCTACCTTGTGAAGATCAGATTTTGCCATGGAGAGGATTTGTAAAAGTATCACACATTCCAGTACCGTTGGCAACCACAGCTACCAAAAACTCCAATTTAAATTGATGAGCCTAATATCAGATGATAGTATCATTTCCTTGTGGGTGTTCTGGGAAAAGGTGGGTAGGAAATGTATAAAAGTGAATACTTTATTGACTGAAATAACACTTCATCATTTTGAAAACATAAAATACATTAAAGTTGTTATAGCATCATACATGAATCTTTCACTGTATTTTAGACCTTGCCTACAAGCAATGTTTTCTGCCCTTTGAAAGAGAACCATGCTTGTGGTATGCATTAATCATAGAAAAGATTAAACACTGAAAAGAAATTCAGCCTTTAAAGACAGTTTGCTTTGATTGATTCAGTGGGTTCTCCTAAAAAGTTAATACCCAGAATTATTGCTTGTTAAATTGGAGTTACAAATTCTTTCAGAGTTACTTAGTATTTTCTTTAATATCAGTATCAAGGAAGGCAAAGCAAATTTACATATTTATTAGGAAATACAGGCACATAATCATAAAACAAGAAAACACAACGTTTTTATAGACTTTATTTTTTAGAAGTGTTTTAATTTTACAGAAAAATTGAGAAGATAGTATAAAGTGTTTCCATATACACTATACCCATTTCCCTCTGTGACGATCAACTTATATTAGTATGTTACATTGTTACAATCAGTGAACAAATATTGATACATTATTGTTTACTATAGTCCATACATTAGTCCAGTTCCTTAGTTTTTACCTAATGTCCTTTTTTCTATTCCAGGATTTCATCCAAAACATCACATTACATTTAGTTGCCATGTTTCCTTAGGCTCCTCTTGGGTTTGATAGCTTCTCAGATTTTCCTTGCATGACCTTGGCAATTTTGAGTAGTTAGGCTTGTGTAGGATGCCCGCTACTAGAATTTGTTTGATGCATGTTTCATTGATAATATTGGGATTATGTGTTTGGGGGAGGAAGACCACAAGAGTAGAAGGGTTATTTTGTCAGATCACATCAAGTGTACAAAGTATCAATATGCATTATGAATGCTGAGGTCGACCTTGATCACCAGGCTGAGGTAGTGTTTTTCAGGTTTCTCCATTGTAAAATTACTGTTTTCCCTTCTCCATATTGTACTTTTTGGAAGGAAGTCAATATGCTCAGCCCACAACTAAGGAATAGAGAGTTATGCTTAAGATGGAGTACTACATAAACTATTTGGAATTCTTTTGCACTGGAGATTTATCTATTCTCCCGCATTTATTTATGTATCCAATTATTTATTTATATCAGAAGAACTCACGGATTTTTATTTTATACTTTGGGTCATAATCTAATTCTACGTTAGTTACTTTGTTCCTCAAATTGCTCTAGTCCTGACCCTTGTGAACTCTTTTCAGTTCAGTGGCTCGTGCGCCACTCTGAGGTATCCCCATCCTATATATTTTTTTGGAACTTCCTTACTTTCTGACACTATAAGATGGCCTTGTATATAAATCTTGTATATTTACTGCCCCAGTCCTAGAATCAGCTATTTCTTCAAGGATAACTAGGTCTTTTTAGTGGAGAACAGCATTAGACAGCAGGATCTGGGTGTGGGGTGTGCTAATTGCTGCCCGGATGTCATTGCTTCTAGATCTTCTCAGCTGACAGAGCAAAGAGATAACATGTGTGTACATTCCCCACGTATATGGACATATCTATAAGTATCTCTCTACATAACCATGTGTGTTAAGGTAATATGAAGCAATATTAAGCTAAGCATGAATGTATATTGATGTTTCCAACTTTAATCTGTTACCACATAGATCATCTTAGCCTCATCTCTTGCTTATCTTTAAATTTCAACTGCGGCAAAACACTTGACTTTTAGAAGTATGAAAATCAAATTGTAGCTACTTTGGGAAGCCACATCATCTAGCAGAAGAATTCTTAAAGGGCAAGGTGTATATCATCAAATTTTAATTTACAGTCAGCAGTACTTTGTAACATCCATAGGCCTCCAGACCTCTGCTTCCAAGAAGATGAAGTAGCCCATTTCTCCCAGGTTCTTCCACTTAAAACTAAAACCCTGAACATAACAACAGACAAACATAGGAAGACACTGAAAGGTGGAAATGAGAAGGCAGACTTAACTAGGGACTTTGGGACTTGAGGAATAACATGGTGATGAGTCCCCTGTGTTTCCTGTTGCTTCCCATACATCCTGGAGAGGGTATTACAGGAACCCCCAATCAATAACCACCAACAGAACAACAGACAAAAAAGCTTCAAAAAAGAAAACACAAAACCCCCGTTCCCCCTAGCCAAGGTATGAGGAAAGGGGTTGTCAAAGACAGAAAACTATTTGGGCGATAATATACACACTACTCGAGCCAAGTGCCAGTGGAATATTGCACCCATCCCCTATGTCCTGTGGTTTCAGTTGGGCCAAGCTACGATTTGATCTTCCACACCACCCCACTCCTGCCCTCCAGAAGAGGCAGCGCTCTGATTCGCCACCAGGGCTGTTTCAGTGTGGTGCAGTGGTGAGCTGAGCCTCCACCCCTTTGCATTAGCAAAGAGACTTTCAAAGGTGGTGCCTGACAGGCTAGTTAACACTGGGCTGCCCTCACACAGTCGTGGGGTCCAATGGTGGGACCTAGCCTCCGTCTCTCCCTGACATCGATAAGAATAGGATGTTACAGGTTGGAGGGAGTAGGCACCCCACTAACCCCCAACACATGGTGTCAGTGAGACCGAATGGGGTGCTGAATCCCCATAACCGTCCTGAGGCAGTAAGACAGAATGAGATGGCACAAGCAGGGCTAGTTGGCAGTTCTCTTCCTCTTACCCTGGTGTCAGTGGGGCCAGCAGGTAGCTGACCCTCTACCCACACCCGGCATCAACAAGAAGGAATGAAGTGGGAGGAAGGACAGCAAACACAGCAAACACTTCACCTCTCCCCTCCCCTGGTGTCAAGAAATCTACTGGGGAGATGAACTTCCACTCCTACTAAAAGGCAACAGAATGATATTAATGTTCCCACTTTTGGGGGGAAGGTGTCAGAAGGGCCAGTAGGATAGCTGAACTTCTACTTGATCTGTCTGCAGTGAGAGAATGTAAGTGCCCACTTTTGCTGGGGTTTTGACAGTAGGGCCCAGTGGAAATCTGTACGTAACCCCCCAGTCCTCATACTCCACCTCCAATAGGATGACTTCCTTCTAAAAAGTAATAATAAAATTAAATGGGATACAGAGTCATATAATAACTCACAATGTTTAGAATCCAATTGAAAAATACTCATGGCACCAAGAAGCAGGAAATCACAGAATAAATGAGAAAAGACAATAGACCTACACCAGCACTGAGATAAAACATCTATTGAAATTATCAGACAGGGGTTTTAAATAAGCTGTCACATAAATGCTTCAATTAGCAATTATGTGTTCCTTGACGGAAATGGGAAAAATAGAAAATGTGAACAAGAACTAGAAGTTATAAGAATAAAAACAAATGAGAACAGTAGAACTGAAAAATACAACAATCAAAAAACTTTGCTCAAGAGTAGAGTGGAGATTACAAAGCACAGAATCATGAACTTAGAAGAGATCAATACAATGTACCACATGTACAGAGAAAAATAGGCTGAGGGGTAGAGATGGGAGAAAGAACAGGATCTCAAGAACCTGTAAACAGTAACAAAAGCACTAACATTCGTATCATCAAGGTTCCAGAATGAAAACAGAGAGCACGTAGGACTGACAAAGTATTCAGAGAAATAATGACTGAAACGTTCCCAATTTTTTAGAAGACATAAGCACACATCCAAGGATCTGAGCAAATCCAAAGAGGAAAAACACAAAGGTATCCTTGTCAAGACGCGTCATAATTAAACTTCTGAAAAGTAGAGACAAAACAAATCTCGAAAGTGGACAGGCAGAAACGATGCATCACTTATTGAGAAACCAATTCCAATGACAGCATATTTCTTGTCTAAAATTATGGAGTCAGAAGCATTGACATAACATTTTTCAAGTAGTAAAAGAAAAGAACTCTCAGCCACAAATTCACACTTTTTATATCCACTTTCTTGTTTGACTTATATTAATGGACTACCAACTCATCTTTCTATATCCGGGCCTGCCATCAGACTTCTCCAAAAATCTAGTCACAGTATTTCCAGAGTGATCTTTCTGAAAAAGAAACAAATTTTTCTTATAAAAGTACCTGATTGTGTTATGAAACTTTTCTCTCTTCTAAGTTACCAGGTAAAATCCTTCAATGGATTCCCATCTTTCTTGGAGGAAAATCTCACATCCAAACTCTCTTTGTCCTTTTGGGCTGCTGTAAGATTATACTGCAGGTTGGGTGGCTCATAAACACCAGGAATTTTTTTTCTCACGGCTCCGGAGGCTGCGAGTTCAAGAATAGGTTGCCAGTATGGTCAGATGAGGGCCCTCTTCTGAATCACAGACTTCTCATTGTATCCTCACATGGCAGAAGAGCTTAGGGAGCTCTGTGGGGTCTCTTTTATAAGAGCACTAATACCATAATCATTTCCCAAAGGCCCCACCTACTAATACTATCAGCTACGGAAATTAAGATTTCAACGTATGAATTTGGAGGGGAACACAAAGACTAGACCATAGCACTTACTATACATACATGGACTATGCATGATCTGGCGTCTACCCCCCTCTCCATTGTCTTCTTTTTCTACACGCCAGTGAGCATTTGTCTTTTTTTTTTTTTCTTTTTTTTTGCGGTACGCGGGCCTCTCACTGTTGTGGCCTCTCCCGTTGCGGAGCACAGGCTCCGGACGCGCAGGCTCAGTGTCCATGGCTCACGGGGCCTAGCCGCTCCGCGGCATGTGGGATCTTCCTGGACCGGGACACGAACCCGTGTCCCCTGCATCGGCAGGTGGCCTCTCAACCACTGCGCCACGAGGGAAGCCCTAGTGAGCATTTCTTATACTGATTATGAATGGAACTCCTTTCTGGACTGATCCTTAACCATTCATTTTCTGGCAACTGTGAATTTATCTTCTCTTTTCCTCAAAACTTCACCCTTCCTTCATGTTACATATCCATTTCAGTTGCCTTCTACAGGAAGCCCTACTGATGTCGCCCATATACTACTGTCCACAGCATGAATTAAGGTCTTACTGTTTCTTCCTATAGCACTCTGTAATATCTTTTACGGTAACTATGGATTTTCTTACTTGAGTGTCACAATACATTGAATTCTAGGTGGCACTATAATGATTTTAGTAACAGTAACACTGGTGCCTAGTTTATCCCATGACATACTTTAGGTGTTCAATAAATGTGTGTTGAATGAGTGAATGAATGAATGGTCAATTTGAAATCTTAATCATGTTACTTTTCAAAAATCTGTTAAAAGATACCACAGTTTTCCAGAAGATTAGGGAGTTAGGACCTTAAACTTGATTTAACAGAGGAAATTTTTACTCATACATCCTGCTTAAATACCTCAAAGTAAAACCATAAACCCAGGAATTTAAGGTTATCCATTTGGACTTTCAAGCCAATAATTAATATCTCCTGCCCCGACTGTATTAGATGGTTTCGATGCTCCACTCATATCTCCCCAGCACTCATCATTCCAGTATATGCTGATAGAATCATGCTGCCGCCTGCAATTATCCACCTTAGGGCAGGCCAGAAGTGTACAGGAGTTAATGTATCTGGGTGTAGCTTTCAGCCAAGGACAGAGGGGACTGGAAGATAAGTACTTCAAGTTTCTCACCGATTCTTGGGATAACTCTGAGACATGTTCTGTAGAGTTTCACAGAACTCGCCTGAAGTACTGGCAGCAGTTCCCTGCAGGAGTAATTTATTCGGTAATACACCTCTGTTGGCTTCCTTCCATGCCTCCATTCTCAATTCCCACTCCACTTCTGAGTTTTCTGGAAGCACCTCCCAGATGAGCAGTTTGCACTCAAATTATCGCCTCAAGTTCTGCTTCTAGGGGAACTCAGTTGATAGCCTCCTAACAACCCAGTGCTCCTTACAGAGCCGTCACTGGTACAAGTACCAAGGCACGGCACATTACGTATCACTCCTCCTAAATCCTAATATTTTTAAACAGATAGGAAAGAGCATGACCTTGAAGAGAAAAAGAGTTCATATGAGGATGGCCAATGGATAAAGGGAAGGAGGGACAGTGCCATTTGTTTTCCATTAATGATAGTGTGAAATGTATGGGCAGATGGTCTAACAGGTGTGACTATAATTTGAGGAGCCTGCTCCCTTGGTTACAGAAGACTGCTATTGTTATTATTTTGGAACCACAACCTCATGACTTTATAGTTTCACTTGATGTAACCTTCTCCTTTACCTTTAAATCTTCGTACATCACTGAATTGCAGCCAATAGATTTATTTTCTCCCTATGGCTCCATCACAGAAAAAGACACACACGTGCACACACACACACGCGCGCGCACACACACACACACACACAGAGTTTTGTGTATGCCAGTGCTAGAAAAGACAAGCTCATGGTGCATGTATGCAATGGATATTGTACATTACAGGTCTCTGTGAAATAGTCTTCTGCAGGTTCCTATGTTTATTTTATGAATAATTAACTTTAGTAAAGTTAATTTCCTGAAGATCTTGTTGAAGACTGAAGAAAGGAAGTAAATTGTAAAGAAAAAGACTTCGAAACTTGCCCTTTTCGCCCTCTCTTTGTGTCTTAATGAACAAAGGATAACTGGGCCTTTTTTGAAGCCTTTGCTTGAGTTGAAGACACAAAATGCAACCTGTACTCTTTTTTTTTTTTTTTTTTTTTTTTTTGCAACCTGTAGTCTTATCATAATATGCTCAGTTTATGAGTACCCAAACTTATAAACCGTGAATTTCCCTAAAGTTATTATACCATCTAGAAGATGTTTGCTTGGACGTTTACTTAAAACCAAACAATTGAGGTCTATGTGTCCAAATAATTTCCTTCTCTCTTGCTGTCTCCATTTCAGTTTCCTGAGTTTCTGGGAAGGCCTGGTTTCCCCAAAGGAAGGATTTCTGGTAGAAGTCTGAAGGTCTGACCCAAGAAGAAAAAAATCCAGTACAGCCAATGAATTGAGGACAAGAAGTTTTCCGATCAGGTAGGAACATTTAATCTCATACATTACGATCGCCTTAAGTAAGGTGTGCTGATAGCTGGATATGATTTAACTGCTTGGAAAAAGATGCATATATATTATATGACCTACCCCACAAGGAAGCTGTTCTCAATTCTCTTAGAGGTTGTGGTGTTTATCAGAGAGCGCCTTGGGGGAAAATGAATACAATAACAGTATGATGCTTTTTTTTATTATTAGCTCATTGTTGCCAAGTACACTTGGTGACCTTGGTGCCTGTGGTTTAATCCAGGGGGTTAGACATGTGGAACAGCACATTAACCCTCTTTAGTATTTTCTCCCAAGACAAATCATTTTTATAGGTTGTCTCCATGGTCTTCTAGTTGCTTATCAAAATTAAGCATCAAGCCTTCTAAGTGTGCAATAGCCCCAGTCAGTGTGAGGAAATCAGCTTGGTTCTTATTGGGGCACAGCTTCTTGGCCTTGGCACAAAGTGACTTCACATAGGGAGTTAGAAGGAGGAGAACGGGACATGAGAAAGGGGAGTTCTGTGTTGTCATTTACCTATGCATGTTGAAACTCCACTAACAGCTTTATTTTCATTAGCAATTTGTGATAAAAACTTAGGGTAAAGGGAATAATGAAGCTGTCCCATTATATGGCAGGACAAAAGATAGTAGTGACATCAAAATCAGGGCCTGTCCATCTCGTTTGCAGCTATATACTGAGTGTTTAGCATAGCATTTGACCCCTCATCAGTATTCAATAAGAAGATGTGTGTTGAATGATTTAGGGATGAATTGATGAATGAAAAAAGTTAATATGGTAGAAAATGTGTTTTATCCTTGTATTTTCGTGTGTTGACTTCTGTATTTCAAGACCCAGCACTGTAACTGACACATAGAATATAAGCAATAAAATGTGTTGAAAGAATGAATGAGTCCCCACTCTTCTAAGAATAATTTTAAGACCAACACAGACCCCATATCTGCCAGAGGTATCCAGAGGTGAAAGCCTGGATCTCAGCTAGTGGTAGAGCTGACAGGATTTATCTAGTTTTAATAATTTACAGCTCATCCCATTACATTTAGGCATAGTACCTACATGAGCCATACAATTAAATGTTGACTGAAAAACAATGCACAACCTAGAAGTTGAGAATTATGTTTTATGTGGAAGACATACTGAGGACTGAAATCAGGAGACAGCCTCTCAGATAGCTCTGAGGGACTGTTCTGAAGAGCTAAGGGAGGGCACAGGGTATTTAGAGGTTCTTGCAAAAAAAAAAAAAGACAGGTAGTTGGAACATCAAAAGATTACTGTTAATTAAAGAAACTAGACATCTTAAGTTAATAAATGTACCACTTTTCTATATATGGTGAGATGCAAGAATCTGGTCTCCTGGAAATCATTCCCTTGATTTGCACTTTAATTATCTAGGGCCAGTATCCTGTTTTCTCCATCCTGAATCCCCTCAGGGTGCGGCTTTGGGTGTGGCTTCAGTGGCTGATGGCTTGATGGCTATAACATCCTGTGTTACTGATAAGGCTGGCTACATTCTTTCTCCACATAAATGACTTGAATATGGATAGTAAATCTGTGGATTTGCAAAACGTAATTCTTGGAGCATTTTTATAAGGACAAAGTTAAGGGCAATTTCAGAATCACTAGTGGCTAAAATTGCTCTTTATACTTTTCCACTGGTAGGTAGTAATGTGCTGTTGCTGTCTTCAGTATTCCCAAGGGATAACAAAAGCCATTTAATTCAAGAAAGAAAGGTAAAATTTAGCACAATGCAGCTTCCACAAAACCAAACACACACCCAACTCTCTCAGATATGAAGTAGTAATCTAAAATAGAATCCTGGAACTAATTGCAAAACAAGAGCAAATGTACTCATATTGGATAATTTTATTCTTTTATTAATGTTTGATACATATATGTATTTATTATTAAAATTCAAAGTTGCTGTATGGAGAAATAGTTTTGTACCAATAGTGTCTTTGTATGTGTTTATCAATAATGTATGAGATTGCCTCCTATGCTCCTTTTCTTTTATTGGGGGGGGGAGGGGGTGTGTCACGCTACGTCAAGGTCGGGAGTCAAACCCGCCACGACTGTCCATGAGGGGTTTTCCCGGGTCCCCACTTCAGGCCGGTGAGGGTGGCCAGGGGCAGCCGAAGACGTGCGTACGTGCGTGCGTGCGTGCGTGCGAGCCTGCGAGTCCACGGGGCGGGCCGTGCGCGCCGGGAGTGTTTCAGCCCGGCCCCCGGCTCATTGTGGTCGCCTCACGCCGGCCCGAGTTCGCAGCAGCGCTGGAGGCCCCGGGCCTGTGACCACAAAGAGGGAGCCGGGGGTCGGACGGGAGCGCTGCGGCGGCAGCTGAGGCCCAGACCAGGCCCCCCTCAGCCTCCCGCCTGCCCGTCTGCCCCGCCCCCGCCGGCGGCGCCGCGCCCCTCCCCCAACCGCCAGACTAGCGCGGTGCGGGGCCCGCGCGCGAAGACATGGGGGAGAAGCTGGAGCTGAGGCTGGAGTCGCTCTTGGGGACCGAGCCCGCCGTCTACCCGTGGCCGCTGCCGGTCTACGTAAGTGCCGTCCGTCCCCTCCTCCCGGACCCCCGCTCCTGTTCCCCCACGGCGCGCGCTGAGCCCACCGAGAAACGGAGCGACTCGAGTCGCCAGACCCTCTTTGGAGCCCCCCTTCCCGCCCCGCCGTGGTTCTCCGCGGCAGTTTCCAGCCCCCGCGCGCAGGGTGGGCAGAGGGGAGCCGGCGCCGGCCGGGGGTCACAGACTCGGCCGCGGGGATCCCGCGCTTCCGAGGGGCGCCCGAGCCGGTCTGCGGTTGGCTCTGCAGGGCTGGGGACCCCGGTCCCCCCGGTCCTGGAATGTCGGCGGGCTTGCCCTTCTGTACTTTAGGATCTGACATGTAGGGTTTCTTTTTCCTGGTAGTTTATTCTTAGCGCTGTCAACGTGCTTAGTTTTTTAAATTTTTTTTTATTTTTCAGGGCACCCTTTCCTCCCTCTCTCCAGTTTTTTTGTGTTTCTGTTTTGTTTTGTTTTAGTCAGGCATTTTGTCCCTCTGATCTTGAGTGGGTGGGCTGGCAGGACACTTGGAGAGGAGGCGTTCTGTCCCCTGATCTTGAGTGGCCTTTGGAAAATGACAGGCCAGACGGAAATTTACACAGGCGTCCGGTGATTCCAGAAATGCAGGGTGTCCGGCTAGGTGGGCGCCCGGCCTGTCGTCCCCCGTGGCGGCGTGGTGCGCGTGTTCCTTGTCTCAGGGTTTACGCTTGGGCCCCGCAGCCCAGCTTCCAAAGGGAAAGCGCAGCGGGCGCCTTGGGCCGGCGCCTTTGGGGCGCCCTTTCGTGCGCTCGGCTTGCGGGGGACCGGCCTCCAGGCGACCCGGCGGGGAAGCCCGCGCGACCCGGCCCTCGCGCGGGCTCCGTGTGTGTCAGTTTGTGGAAAGTGTGTCGCGCGCGGCCGGGGTCGGGGTCGGGACGCTGGGACCACCTGGGAGCCGGTGTAGAGGGATATGATTTCCATTTTCAAGGCGCATTCATCCTGTGCAGGGAGACAGCCTAACATAAAATTTGCCTAACAAAAACTATATTAACAGGTGGAAAGACTATCTCCCAGTTGAACAGCGGATGCCTGGGACTCGTTTCATTGCTTTCAAAGTTCCTTTAAAAAAGGTGAGCAAAAGTTAATACCGTATTCTTCCAGAAATCTGAATTCACCATATAGAGAGCCCTGGCTCTCAACCCCGTCGTACTCCATTTTCCCTTTTTATAGCAAATACTTTTTAATACCTCTTTTACTATCCAGAAATGGGATTCATAGACAAATACAACCAACTTTTGTACTTAATTAAAAAACAAAAAAAAACAATGCAATGCCCTAACTATAAATAAAGAATAAAGTAATTTATAAGAAAGTAATATGTATCTCAGTATGTAAATGTTTGGGGATGACTATACTAGAAATAAAGAAATAGTCGGTTACTTGTACCATGAATGCAATAAACTGTGGACTTTGATTGATAACGATGTGTCAGTGTTGGTTCATGAATTCTAACAAATGAAGCACACTGGTATGGCATGTTGATAATGGGGAAGGCTGTGTGGGATGAAGGAGAGAGGGTGTAAGTGGGAACTGTGTACATTTTGCTCAGTTTTGCTGTGAATCTCAAACTGCTCTAAAACTAGTCTACTAATGAAGAAAAAAAGTGTGTGTTGCTGACACTTGAATAACCAAAGAGATCAATGGAACAGGGTACATGTATAAGCCAAATACATGAAAGAATATTTAGCAGTGAAAGCCATCCTTCCTATATGTAGATATTCAAGAAGTATTTATTTCTGTGTCTATTTTCAGGCACTCCGCTTGGAGCTGGCAATACAGTGGTAGGCAAAATTGATGTGGTCCCTGCCTTCTGGGAGTTTAGAGTCAGGTTAGGAGACCAACATGAAATAAACAAACATAGAAATAACTATATAGAAGTGAGCTTATTTTCTTCCGTCTAATCTCTCTGGAAGAAAGGATTGTAATATCGCTTGTAAGCTGCAGAGGAGGAAACTTGACTTTGAATCTCATATGTTAGCATCCCAGGGTTTGAATAAATGGATAACATAGTAAAGGATTTTAAACATATGTTCTTCCTTATTTTATTCTTTCTGACAGAGTTTTGAAAAGAATCTTGCTCCAGAAGAACGTTTCTCCCCCTTGGATCTCTTAACAAAATCCAAGGACAGAATGAAGAACTTGGGCTGATTATTGACTTAGCAAATACTCGCCGCTCTTACAAGCCAGAGGTAAATGGAAGGCGTAATTGAAAATGACCTTCTTTCTGATACTGTAATAATTCATAGTAGTTCAGTAGTTATCATCTTATGCTAAGGTGAGTCCTGGCCTTCTCTCGTGGGTTCAAAAAGGGAAGCTAGTGGTTTCCTTAAATACACATTTGTAATTGCTGTTTCAAAATGAGATGAAAGATATGAATTGAACTATAGTATTTGGCAGTAGGCTCTAGATATGCTTAAGAAATTCTATAAGCTTCCATGTTCTACATTTTGAAAATGAAGTAAACTTTTAGTAGTTACAGTAGTATCCTAAAAAGAAAGAAAGGTATGTCCATTATGTCTTTAGCACTTATGTTAAGCAGTTGCCTGAGCATGTTTAAGCATCAGTGTAAAAGACAATTGTTCTCTAAGTTTTATGCTTCCTTTTCCTGATGCCTTCTGATATAGTACAGATACCCATCTATTCTCTTGGCCCATGTAGGACATTCCAGTGCAAAAGAATTATCCTCCTTCTGACCTGTTCCATGGCCTTGGGAGACAGTAACACCTAATGTCTTTTAATATTTGTAGAGCAGTTTGCCATTTAGAAAGTTCTTTCATATCCATTGACTTAGTTAATCTTCACAGCAATCCTTTGCTCTTGAAGTGGAAGTAGTACTGATATCTCCTACTGAGTGCTTACCCTGCACTAAGCTCAGAGGATAGACAACTACAATTACTAATTTTACAGACGATGAAACTGACTCTCGGAAAAGGAAGAATTGAAATTTCAGCTCTGTTATTGCTTTTTTTTTATTGTGGTAAAATATAGAGAAATCATATTTCTTTTAACCGTTTATAAATATGCAGTTCAGTGGCATTAAGTACAGTCACAGTGCTGTGTAACCATCACCGCTGTCTAGAACCAAAACTTTTTCATCATCCTCAACAAAAACTCTGTAACCATCAAACAGTAACAACCCCATTTTCCCTCCCACCAACCCTTGGTAACCTCTATTCTATTTTCTGTCTCTGTGAATTGGCCTATTCTAGGTACCTCGTGTCAGTGGAATCTGCAGTATTTGTCCTTCTGTGTCTGGCTTATTGCACTAAACGTCGTGTTTTCAAGGTTCATCTATGTTATAGCATGTAACGAAATGCCATTTCTTTTTTGGCTTAGAAAATCCCATTGTGTGTACATAGACCACAGTTTGTTATTCAACGGTTGATTGACACTTGGTTGTTTTCCACCTTGTAGGTATTGTGAATCATGCTGCTGTGATCATTGGTGTACAGATATTTGTTCAAATCCCTGCTTTCAGTTCTGTTAGATGTGCAGCGTAGGTAGTAGCAGAGTTGTTGGATCATAGCCTACTGCCAAATACTAAGCTCTACGCTTAACCTGTGAGAAAGTGCCAAACTGTTTTCTACAGTGTCGTCTTGTTTTTAAACAATTATCACAAATTTTAAGCATATACAAAAGTATAAAACTACTGTGAGTGTTCCTTGTATACCCAGGAACTCATCCAGCTTTCTTATTTACCAACTGATGGCTGTCATGTTTTATCTATACCCCCACCTGTTTCACCCCATTCCGTATTATCTTGAAGCAGCTCCGAGACAACATGTAAATTACACCTGTACGTTTTTGGTACGTGCATTTAAAATATAGGACTTTTATTCCTTAATATCATTTTTTAATATTAAATACCCAGGGAGTGCTCAAATTTGCAGTTGTCTCCTAAACGTCATAAAAAATTGTCTATAAGAATTTTGAATTAGATCCAAATAAGGTCCACACTTTGCCGTGGATTGTTAGGTCTCTGAAGTCTTGTTTAATCTATAGGTTCTCCCTCCATGTCTCTCTCACTTTTTTTTTCCTCCTTGAATTTTGTTTTTAAAGAAACCAGGTAATTTGTCCCATCTAGATGCCGATGATTACATTCCATGTGTTGGTAACATATTCTTCAGTCCTTTTATTTCCTGTAAATCGGTAGTCGATCTGAATGAAGCTTGCATGTTTTGTTTTGGCAAGACAGTTTCATGGGTGATGATGTGTTCTTCCATGGAGACGTATATAGTTGTGTCTTTCTGTGGTATTAGCAGTCACTGATGATTCATACCTACATCCATTAATTCAGTTGAGGCTTCAAAGAATGGTGAATTCTGTTGTTCTTTTTTTCACTTATTAGCTGGGTATATTTGTACGAGGAGAAGATTCCCCTCATCAGCTGTTTGGTTGCTCAGTTGTAGAGGCATGATTCTCTTCTTTTATTTAACAGTTTTCAAAATAATGAGTTGATTCACAAATATCCTCCAGTGTTGACCAGTTTTGTAAAATTTTATTTATTCCTCTCACCGTGGACTCCGTTACAGTTATTATTCTAACTGAGGCCCTATCTTTGGCCAGTTGGAGCTTCTCGGTGACTCCTGAGTCCTTTGGACATGACATCAGTTGTTTCTAGACTTTTTCAGTGGTCAGAGCTAGGAAATATGTACGTTTGTTTTTAATATTTTTAAAATATGTCATAGGTTCCTACTGCTACTTTCCATTTAAATTCAGAACTAGAGAATTTTCACTTATCCTTTTCTGTCTTCTATTGATAGTCTACTTTCTCCCACCTCAAGAATACCAGTTCTCAACAATGCCTGAAATTGCCTCTGTTTCCTAATTCGAATCCAAGTTCTTCTGACTCTATTCTACTACTCTCCTTAAATCACAGCCGCTTTATGGCCCTTGAAATGTAAGATAGAACATAAATGTAGGCAGAACTGTTTATATCATTTTGAGTTACATGTGCATTCATTCACATAGATTTGCTTTTCCTTTTGCATGCCTGGTAACTGTCCGTTCTGCAGTTTGAATGAAAATCAAGTGATAATTACTGGTTAAAGCAGCTTTGGAAAAAATGGCTCTCATCAGAATGACTGACATACAAAGTTTAATGTACTCTCCTGGTTTATATTCTGCCTTCTCTAATTAATTTTTTATTCTTTCCCTACAAAGGAAATAATACATATTTTCATGGTTTTGCCTTATAGGACTTACCAGAAACTCTTCCTTATTTAAAAATGTGTACAATTGGGCATCAGGTGTCAGATGACGACACTAGTTTTAAATTCCAGTGTGCTGTTAATGGGTTTCTGAAAGAACATAAAGATAACGGTGAGTTGCTTTTGTGTTTGTTTTTGTTTTTCCTTTACCTGAACTTTGGTATGCATTTTGAGTGGGGTTGGGGATTTTTAACATTTTTAATAGTTCTGACATTCGTGTCAAGTTGTGTTTGGTAACATTACGGTGGAAATGTCAGATGGTGCTACTAGAGTACGGTGTTTTTCCTGTTTATGGTCACAAACAATTGAGTTTAGTTTGGAAAGTGATCTTTGTGAGAAATATGAACTGAGCTAGCTTACTTATCTCTTTTTTAAAAATTTGAATGGAAAATACATAAAAACATAAAAATGTTCTTTTGTCCTGTTTATTGGTTGAGAGGTGGAAGAAAAGGTTTAGACTCTCAGGTTCTTAGCGTACATAAAAGAGAAAACAAAAAGCAAAGGTTCAGAGTGAGACAGATCCCTAGAAGCAAAACAAAACAGAGTGGACCAGGTAGAGTGGCTTCCTCATCATATATGTGTTTAAGATATTTTTGCTGCTTTTACCCTTCGGGTGCAAGTGAGGAAGAACACTACCACCTCTTACTCTTATCTTCAGACAGGAAGAACTTAAAAGGCTGGTGTTTTCTTGTTTCCGCTTTAAGATCTACTCTGTTGATAGTAGGTGTTAATAGCGTGTGAATTTTAAGGATCCACTTGCCTTTTTCTAGCATCTAACTATCAGAAGGAACATGGTGTTTGCCATGTTTTAAGACTGAGGAATCTTTTGTCTTTGGAACACCACTGACGCCCATGTGAAAGTGTTCATTTTGTCCTCTTTCTAAATTTAGCCTGAGGAGTGTGCACTTTATCAAATCAATGTAACAGACAGTAAATATTCCGTGTATATATAAAATGATGCACGTATATACATAAAACAGGGAGTAGGGGAGAGGGAATAGAGATGGAGGTGGGAAGATAGGGGATAGGAGGCGAGAGAGAGAGGGAGAGACTGGAATTTCAAGATAAATGTTCATTCTATAACCTGGTTGCGTAATGCAGGTACTAGCTCTTAAATATCTTCAGCCCTATTCACAGATCTTCCGTGTACTTTAGCTTTAAAACTTGAGAGGCTTGGCCTGTCCTGTGATAACCAGGGTGTCTAGAAAGGAGGCAAATTATCTGATGTGTTTAAACTGTAGTCACAGAAATGTTACCTCTTAAGACGTTAGGGCGCAGCTGCCGGCCTACTCACTTCCTCCAGGCTCCTTTGTGTGTGTTCTGTCTGTTCCGCGTGGGCTAGAAGATCCTTACAAGTGCATGAGAACACGTTTGTAAACCTTGATTGTTCACATGTTATACCAAGTGTAGTCCATTGCATATGCTGACTCCTCTGTGGGTCTTCTGCATGCAGTGGGCTAACTTCACCATGCTGTCTGCCATTGCAGTCTCAGGACCTTAGTTATGATCCATTGGTGACTTCCTCTGCTGTAAGGCCCTCCCACAGATGCCAGGCTCACTGATAACGAGGAGGAGACTATACTACGCACTCCCTAGAATGGGTAGAGACTCAGAAAATGAATTGTTTCAGTAAACACCGAGAGCCTTATAGGTTTGTTGTTAGGGCACGGGGATACAGAGGTGAGTAGAAGTCTTTGTTCAGTAGCAACTTCCAGTTGTCTAGGAAGAGAAACATGTAGTGAGTCTAAGTGGGTTAATTATGATAAAAGAATCAAGTGCAGCAGGAATATAGAGGAGAAATTGAGGAAGGCCTGACTGAGGAGACAGCGTTTGAGCTGGGCTTGGGGGAAGAGGATTTTGCCGGAATGAGGAAAGGACAGCCCAGGTATTGGGGACAGGTACAAAAGGCCCAGGGCTTGAACTTGTGCTCTGGAGGGGCAGCCTCTGGTGTGACTAGAGGGTAGTGTGAAAGGGCAAAGAAGTCATACATTCATTTTCAGCAAATATTTGTATAACACCTTCTAAGTTGAAGGCACTGTTCTAGGAAGTAGGAAGAGAACAAAGCTCTTGCCCTTACGTACTTTCCATTCTAGTGGGGGAGAGAGATGAATAAATAAGTCAATATGTGGAGTGTCAAGCGGTGGTAAATGCTTTGGAGAATAACAAAAGAAGATGAAGAGGTGAGGGAATGTGGTAGGTGATCAGGGAAGTCCCCTCTATTAAGATGTCGATTGAGCAGAGCCTTGCAGTGAGAAACAAGCCATTGGATATCTGGGAGAGTGGAGATGGGGTGGGAGGGTGTGTTCTGGGAGAGTGGAGATGGGGTGGGAGGGTGTGTTCTGGGAGAGTGGAGATGGGGTGGGAGGGTGTGTTCTGAAGCAGAAGGAATAGTAGGTGCAAAGTCCCTGAGGCACGCCTGTGCTTGGCATGTTTGAGGAATAGTAAGGAAGCCAGTGTGGCTGGACAGGGGAAAGTGAGTGAGGGCAGGGCAGTAGAGAATGAGATCAGGGGAGGCTGGCAGGGCAAAGGAGGGAGGTGGATGATGTAGGTCCTTGTAAGTCATAGTTTGAACTTATAATTCAGTTGGAGAGACAGACTGATATTTGTTTATAAAGAGTTCTCAATGCTGTGCTAACAACCTGGGCTGTATTCTGTGCTAAGTGAAGATGTTCAAGCGACAGAGCAATCCAGCCAAGTTTATATTTTAGAAAGATAACAGCGTCACTATCCAAGACACATTGTAGACTAGGTATGTAGTACGTGTATAGTGTGCTGCTCTTCTATAAACTACAGGATACCTGTTACGTACAAATACTTACATACAAGATACAAGTGTGAATGTAAGCACTTGGGAAATATCTGAAAGAACCACACAAGAAACTGGGAGAGTCGGACAACTTTCCATGTCCCGTATGATTGGAATGCTGAAGGGTACACACACGAACTAATGGACGTGTGCTACCAGCCTCCGGCTGAGGAGGGAAATTGCAGGCATCAGAATCCTCTTTACCGATCAAGCGCGTTAATCCGCCTGCGTGATGACAGTCATCTCGACACGCCACGCGGTGGCGCATGCGCGGTAGAAGGAGGTCCGCGAGCTGCGTGGGCTTGTGCCTAGGCGCCTGTGGTTCGTGGCCTTGTGCTGGCACCGGGGATGCCGGGTTGGCGACTTTGGCACTCCTGGCGGGGGTGACATGAGCCAGTTCGTCGGCCACGAGGAAGGGCGGAAAGCACATCCCGGAAAGGTAATGCGCCTTGGCCCCTGGGCGTTGCCGGTGGAGCTCGGAGCCCCTGGGCCTGGGCTTCCGTCTCTTGTGCTGTCGCCTGTCACAGTGGCCCCCGGCGCTGTGCTAGGGGGTGCTGGTCGTCTCGCGGCTCAGTTCATAGTAGCTGAAAGGGACAGTGTGTGATGTTCTGATTTCTCCCCATCGTTTTAAAAGGGAGGCTCTGGCCATTGCTCCTTGGGTAAAATGCAGCGGGACTGCTTTTTAAGATGGGACTGTCAGTGTTGGGGACCCTCCTTAATTACCAGGATGGAATCCCCTTCAGTTCCTCAAGCTGTGTTGTTTAGGCACAGAAAATGTGAGTAATAGGCACTGGAACTAAGTTTGAGTGAAAAAACGCACCGGTACCGCCGAGTTTTCCATCGAGACAGTTGATCCGTGTTGTCTCTTGGAATTATAAAGGGCGTACTGTTGCTTCCTAACCAGTGTCCTTTGAGAGCTCTACCTCTGTACGTTCAAATGATGAATTTTGAGGCTTTGCTCATACGTGGAGTAAACCCTTAAATTCCCTAAGACCTTCCTTTCCTCCGTCTCATACCCCATTAAGCCCGCTTCAGTTTATCTCCTGAATTTCTTCTGAATCTGTCAACTCTTCCTCAACATCCTAATACTGAACTTGCCTGTCTGTTGCAATGAGGTCCTAACTAGTGTCCATATATCTTGTTTCCTTCCAATCCATTCTTCACACAAGAAACCTTAAAAGCAAGTTGGGACATTGCTCATAAACACGGCTCAAAAACATTGTTTTGAGAATAGAAAACAAACTGTTGGCCTTTAACACTCTGCGTGGTCTAGAATCCTGTCTGCTTCTCTGCTACGTGGACTCCAGCTTGGTGCCTCTCCAACTTTAATATGGGTATGCCTCTCCTGTGGATCTTGTTAAATGCAGGCTGTAATTCAGTAGTTCTGGGTGGGGCCTGGATTCTGTGTTTCTAACGAGCTCCTAGGTGACGGTGACCCTGAGAGCAAGGGTCCAGCTCCTGCCTTTCTCCCTTCTTTCTGGAAGAGCAGGACGTCTGCCCCCCCGGGAGGAGAAGACATCTGCAACGTGACTACTAGCAACCAGCTTCCCTCACAGGCAAGGGACCTTTACCACTGCTCCCTACCATTTTGTCTGAGGCGCAGCAAGCCAAAACACTGACATGCTGAGGTTTGCAGCAAAGAGGAGGTTTATTCACAAGGCAGCCAAGCGAGGAAGTGACGTGACAATAGCTCTCAAATCCGCCTCCCCAAAGGCAAGGGGCTTGGGGTATCTATGGGATAAAGAATAAAGAAGCAGGGCAGTATGAGGCATGGGGAGCATGAGGAAAGGTGATTGGGAAAAGGTGTGCTCATCATTGTCCTGAGCTGGCGTAACTAGGCTGCGGGGCTCAGCACATTCTCAGGCTGTAGTTTTCGGCCCTCTGATGGCAGGAGGTCAAAAGGCACTGGGCCAGGTGGAAGATCGGTGGTCCTCTCCAGTCTTAACCAGCTCAGCCTAACTAGACACAGCTGATTCCAAGTTCCTGGACAATACCCGGGGCAAACATCTTATTGCTTATGCTACGTGCTATTTGGAGGACGTGCAAGTGTTCAAGCTACCTTGAGGAGTGAAGACAGGATTTGACTAATCCTTACACATGGTTTCACCTCCAGATGAGCAGAAGAGGCCTGTAGGCTGAATCTGGCTCCTGGCACCTGGAATTGGAGGCAGATGGTTTAAAAACAGGCTCTCCCGCCCTCTGTGTTATCTTAGGTAGATAGACTATTGAACCTTCCTGTGCCTGTTTCTCCACCAGCAGCATGGGGACACTCAGAGTCCCTCTCTTGGGGGCTGTTATGGGGGTTCAGTGAGCTATAGATGCATGCACAGGCACACGGGAGACACCCAGTGTGTGTTAGCTTCATGCTTACTTTTTATTAGGAGACCAGTATTGTTAGAAGATTTCTGGTTTGGACAACAGATTAGATAGGTGGTCATTACTATAGTTTATGCAACAGCAATTCACATTACCATTTGCAAAAAAGCAGTTGGTTGTCCAACGGGGATTATAAACATCCATTTACCATGAGCTACTGAACAGATACTTTACACAGTAACTACTTCAAGTACTATTTAAGATCAATTCTCTATGTTGTCTTAAGCAGTTGTTAACCCCCAATTTCGTGAATAGTACCAAGTAAGTCACTTGAACATCAGCTAGAGCAATCTGTTATCACTTAGCAAGCCTAAAGCTATAGTTCAACAATTTTATTTACTGTTCTATGACAAAAATGACTCTCAACAGCTATGCCCTGGATAAGTAATCAGCTAAAGCTAGTTTGACTGACCAAATCTGATGTACTGAGTTAATAAGCCAGTTGATTTAGAAAGGTCTAATGCATATTTCTCATCCATTCAGCATTCAACTGTTTCCCATGCCTAAAATGTCTTTTTTCCCATTCGTACATATCCAGATTCCTACTTCTGTGCCGTAGGGCTTGGCTGAACTACAACTGCCTTTAGTGACACTTTTCTCACCTGCACAATTGGAGATAATTTTAGTCTCCTCAAGACTCCCACGGGGTTACCTCTGTTGTGACACTTGACGATTTGGTGGCATATTTTACTTTATTTTATTTTAAATAGCCTTCCATTACTCCGTGCACATCAAACGGTAAATGCTTTCTCCTAGTAAACGTGTATAACGATTTTCTGAACTCTTCTGCTCTGGGCAAGATTCATAAATACACCAGGCAAACATAGTGAAAGAGGAGACAGTACTTGTGTTATATTCAGTTGGGTCTTGATACCTAAGTGTGACTCTTAACCAAGGATTATGCAGTAATTAAGGACACAGGTTAAAGTTGTTTAGAGTGTGTCCTAAAGTCTCCCTGGCAGAATTTAAATCTCTCCTCTGGAAATTGTAGACCTGAGACAAATTACTTCCCTAAACTTCATTTCCTACATCTGAGAAAGCTAATAGTATCTACCTTGTAGTAGACTGAATAGTACCATTGCCCCCAAATGTCCACCTTCTAATCCCCAGAACCTATGAATGTCACCTTAAATGGCAGAAGGGACTTTGCCAATGGGATGAAAGTAAGGGTTTTGAGATGGGGAGATTCTTCTGGACTACCTGGATGGACCCAGATGTAACCACTGGTGTTCTCGTAAGAGAGAGGCAGAGGGAGTGTTTACTCCAAAGAGAATGTGATGATGAAGTTGGGGTTGGATTGATGTGGCCAGAAGTCAAGGAATGCTGTCAAGGAAACAGATTCTCCCTTAGAGCCTCTAGAAGGTGGATGGACGGCCTTGTCAACTCCTGGTTCCAGCCCAGGGAAACTGGTTTTGGACCTCTGTCTTCCAGAACCATAAGAGAATGAGTGTGTTTTGTTTTACGCAAGCTCATTGGTAGTCATTTGTTACAGCAGCCATAGGGAACTAATGCGTACCTCATAGGAACTATTTCTCCAATTAAAATGTGTGACTGGAAACACACTTGGTGGCATGTCTGACACACGGTAGGTATGCTACTGTGGGTAGTTCTTGGAAAGTAAAGCCTTGGTTTTTGAGGAATCATCAAAACCAGTACAATGGTTGCCATGTTTCTCCTTGTTCATCCTGGTGACAAAGCTGTAGAGAGAGCTCCATCCTTTCCCACAGGACGGCCACCCCTAGTACTTACAGGGAAGAGGTTATGTCTCACTTCAGGCACCTTCCTCTTTCCCTTTCTGCTTTTTGTTTCATTAATCTTCATCCAGCTGGCCTTTCTAAGTTAAAAAAACAAAACAAAACCAAACCATTTCTCAATGGATTCAGATACTACCCCAAGTTAATATTCCAACCATGTTCTTGTTCTTCTGGGTCTCACCACCAGAAATTTCTGAGCTGAAATCCTCTCTAGTTTCTAGGATCAGTCACTTTCTAATTTCTCCCTTCTCAAGTTCAGAGTCTTGTCAGTTTAGTCCCTTCCCTAACCACAACATCTATTAAGGTGACACAGCAAAGTGATGAAAGTCTAGACGGTCTGGTTTTCATCCTGGGTTTCTGCCCGCTACTTACTGTGTGGCATTAGGCAAGCTATTCAACCCCCCCTGGGCCTCAGTTTCCCCCCAAAAAGGTGAATATTATGAACATTACCTACCTATAGGGTTGCCATTATGAGGATTAAGTGAGTTAATAGTTGCTAAGCACTTAGAATATTACTTGTTATAGTCTAAGCACTACAGTTGTGCTTGTTAATAATAATAAATGCAATTCCAAGCGTATAACTTACTCAACTTTCTGTCATAACTTTGAAGTGTTGGTCTATCTGTTGGCCAGCGTTGCAGGGAAATGAGTCGAGGCATGGGCTGAGGCATTGCTACCAGTGCGTGGTGTGTTCCCAGAACTAGGAACAGCCGTGTGAAATAGGTAGTGGTTCTACTTGGAGACGGGGCAGACTGGAAAATGACAGCCCTGGAGGTGTGTCCATAGGTTTGGTGTCAGAGCTGCTGCCTGCTGAAGCACTGATGCCGGCCTAAGCCGTAAATGGGGGGGGGCGCTGGGGAAAACAGGGGCAGAATGGAAAGGGAAAATAGGGGAAGAACGGAAAAAGATAGCCTAGGGAGGAGGTGTGGTGTCCATAGCTTCGGGGTCAGAGGTGCTGCCTGCTGCAGCACCGATGACACCCGAAGCCGTAGATGGGGGGCTGGGGAAAAGAGGGGCAGAATGGAAAGGGAAAACAGGGGAAGAACGGAAAACGAAAGCCCGGGAAGGTGGTGTGGTGTCCATAGCTTCGGGGTCAGAGGTGCTGCCGGGAGCAGCACCAATGACACCCGAAGCCGTAGATGGGGGGCTGGGGAAAAGAGGGGCAGAATGGAAAGGGACAACAGGGGCAGAACGGAAAACGAAAGCCCGGGAAGGTGGTGTGGTGTCCATAGCTTCGGGGTCAGAGGTGCTGCCTGCAGCAGCACCAATGACACCCGAAGCCGTAGATGGGGTGCTGGGGAAAAGAGGGGCAGAATGGAAAGGGACAACAGGGGCAGAACGGAAAACGAAAGCCCGGGAAGGTGGTGTGGTGTCCATAGCTTCGGGGTCAGAGGTGCTGCCGGGAGCAGCACCAATGACACCCGAAGCCGTAGATGGGGTGCTGGGGAAAAGAGGGGCAGAATGGAAAGGGAAAACAGGGGCAGAACGGAAAACGAAAGCCCGGGAAGGTGGTGTGGTGTCCATAGCTTCGGGGTCAGAGGTGCTGCCGGGAGCAGCACCAATGACACCCGAAGCCGTAAATGGGGTGCTGGGGAAAAGAGGGGCAGAATGGAAAGGGACAACAGGGGCAGAACGGAAAACGAAAGCCCGGGAAGGTGGTGTGGTGTCCATAGCTTCGGGGTCAGAGGTGCTGCCTGCTGCAGAACCGATGATACCCGAAGCCGTAGATGGGGTGCTGGGGAAAAGAGGGGCAGAATGGAAAGGGACAACAGGGGCAGAACGGAAAACGAAAGCCCGGGAAGGTGGTGTGGTGCCCATAGCTTCGGGGTCAGAGGTGCTGCCTGCTGCAGCACCGATGACACCCGAAGCCGTAGATGGGGTGCTGGGGAAAAGAGGGGCAGAATGGAAAGGGAAAACAGGGGCAGAACGGAAAACGATAGCCTGGGAAGGAGGTGTGGTGTCCATCGCTTTGGGGTGAGATGGGCTGCCTGGCTGATCTGAGAAAAGCGAGTGAAAGTGGGAGAGCTTCTCCCTAGCTGCTAACTCTTCTCAAGGTCTAGCACGCACTGAACACTGGCCTGCCGGCTCAGCCTGGGTGTTGCCATTGCATTGTACGTGTCACAGAGCAAGGGCGGGCGGGTCAGGGGGTGGGCTGGGGGCCCCACACAAGCCCAGCCCCTGGAGAAACCCGGCCCGAGGGCAAAGAGCCCGAGCCCTTCTGGACTTTGTAGCGGCTGGGACTTGTCGCTGTGGGTGGCAGGTGTTTGGCACCGGATGGGCCACCATGCGGAGACTGTTGGGGACTGTGGAAGCCTTGTCCTCCAGAGCTCACGCTGCCTGGGCACCGGCTCTGCAGACCCCTCAGCCCTGGGTATGTATCGGCCAGCCCTTCCCCGCAACGGGGCCCAGAGGCCAGAGCCTGCCCAGAGCTGAGTGCAGGAGGCACCCAGAGCTTGCCAGGCTGTGGCCCGCCTCCTCCGTGGACCTCCCCAGCTTGTCCGCGAGCCCTGGAGACAGGAGCAGGAGCGCCTTCTCCAGGGCTGCTGAGCTGCCAGCATCACCGTGAGCCAGGCGGTGAAGGTTTCTGAGCAGGGGATGCAGAGCCCTGACCCGACTGGATGCTGCACCCCACGATGTCCCTTCCTGGCAGGTAGGTTCTTTCTTCACTTGTTTTTCGAAATTTGGTAAAAGAACATTTCAACCTTCGACTGTTCTTCAGGGTATACAGATGGTAGTGGCTTAGCCGGGATTCGAAGCAAGCCTGTGTGATTCCAGAGCTCGTGCTCTGGACTCTGGCGCCTCCTTATCATATATGCTTCATGTGTTACTTTTTCTTTTGTTTCTTGAAGTCCTTATGATACTTAGCCCTAAGTGCCATACCTGTAATGAACACATCCACTGCCCTGTAGGAGGTGTTCTTTTGTTCAACGCGTGAATTGGTCATCCACCACACTGGGTTCTAATCTCAGAAGATAGGTCAGGGACCACCAGTTGTCAGCATAGCACCATCCCACATTTCTAATTGAGGCTTGGAGCCTAGATTTTTCCCTTTGGTCTAGTTTGAAGGATCCAGGTATGTAAAGCTTATATTCTAGATAAATCATGGGCTATCCTGAAAGGAATTCATCAATGAATTATTCTGTATGGATTAGAAGCCAGTTTCTCTGGCCTTCCTGGAGTATATCCAGTAAGGCATCTCATTCATGTCTAGAAAGCAAATATATCATTTATTGCAACTTCAGCGTGGAGCGATGTATTGGTTTAAAATAAAGTACGAGCAACACAATTTGGTCATTGTGAGTATGCCGGCTGGGTCCACTCTTTACTACACATATGTAACTCTAGAGCTTCTTATGCCCCATAGAGGAGACATACTCTTGTGTGTCTAGGACAAGGGAAACATGTGTTGTTATTCAGGAGCTGGAAGCTACAGCATGACAGGAAAGAATTGAAAAATCCTGGTCTTGGTCTACACGTCACTTTACCTTGTCCGAATCTTGTTTCTTTGGCTTGCTTCATTGGAGTGTTTTCTCTCTCCTGGGACTGACATTGTGTGTTCTGTATCAGGCATGTGACATGTAGAAGTTTCAGAACCCAGAATCGTATAGATCAGTAAAAATCTATATATTTTTGTTTAAAATCTATTTAAAATCACACTGGGCATAATTCATATATTCCAAAAGTAGTTTGACCCTCTGCTCATGAGATTCTTTTTATGGTATGTCGAAGCAAATTTGGACTTGCATCCCCAATAAACTTTGAGGTTGGAGGACACAAAAGCTTTTGCTCAGACCTAAATTCTGTCTGAAAAAAAAAGGGTAACTATTATAAGCCCTTTCTAACCTCTCCAGGAGCAGAAATGATTTACAGCTATGGCATTGAACCATAATTTCTTGATCTCGTTTGAGAAGAGTTCAGTAAGAAACAGTGTCTTGAGTTTTGTTCGTTGGTTCCCTGTTTTCTTGTCTTGCGTGCCAACAATCCACTGTAATACGTGAGTGAGTATGGCAGCAGGCCGAGTGTTCCCTGGAGCTCATTAAATGAACGTGTTTTCCTCAAATGACTTTTGTCTCCTTGTTTTCAGCCCCTCTTCTTTCCTCTGTCCTTTACTATAACCAGGGCTCAGCAAAAGCTGACTGGCTTTGTGCAGACCCTACTTAGGGTAGTCTTTTCTTCATTATTTTATTCATGGCCCCTCCATTTCATTGTTTGCCTTCTCGAAATGTGTTGAAATCTTTCTGTGGTTGATGACTTCCACAATGTCTTGGCTCTTACTGGTTGATTAATTTGGGTATTTCTACAGTTTTATTTAAACCTGGTTTCAGGAGGACCAGAAAGTAAATATATTTCCTAGTCTGCCATCTTGAGCTGAAAATCCCTGTGGATTTTAGCATCCAATGTTCCCATGGGTAAAAAACCCAACCTTGGCATTAATAGATGTACACTCAAGATTTCAGCTTTTCTTGAGCAATCACTAAGGATTTAATATGCGGTCACTTCTAATGGGAAAATAGTAACTATCTCATGGCGTTGATTTGAGGATTAACTTAGATAATGGACAAGAAAATGCTTGGTAAGGTTTTAAAATCTATAAAAAATGTTTTTTGTTATTATTTGATTTGTTGCTATTTCAACTTTAGCTGACAGTTGTTTGTGACCTTGCTTATGTGAGAAAATGCCTTCTGGTTTATTGTTTTGAAAGCCAGATTATATTTTTCAATAGCTCAATGGAAATGGCATCATTTGTGAAGTTGAAGGGTGAAGGCATAAATGTTTCTTGACATTTGAATCAACTATTGGTCTTCAGGGGCTTGTCCTTATTCTCCTGCAGTCTCTAATCAACATGGCATCCAGAGAGATCCTGTTAAAACGTAAGTCAGATCATGTCACTCCAGGCTCTTCAGTGGCTTCTTCACAGGAAAAGCAAAGTCCTCAAAGTGCCTCCACAGCCCTAGAAATCTGGGCCTCTGTTTCCTCTCTGACTGTTTCCTTCTCCTCTCCACTTTGCTCCCTCTGTTTTCCACACACTGACATCCTTTCTGCTCCTTGGATACTCCAAGCCCACTCTTGCCTCATTGCCTTTCCATCTGACTGTTCCCTCTGCTTGTACTATTCACTTCCCAGATATGCACCTTGCTCCCTCTCACAACCTTAGGTTCCCTCTTAAATTTTATCTTCCCCAGAAAGCCCTCAGTGATCACTTAGTTTCAGATCGCAGCCTCCTCCTACCAGCTAACAATCTCCATCCCCCTTCCCCGCTTGCTGTTTTTCTCCAGCACTTACCTGATATACTAGTTATTCTACCCATTTATTCAATTTTTATTTACGTATTTACACTTACGATTTTATATTTGCTTCTTTACTTTTGTCTCTCCCCTCAGCTCGAGAGAGGCTATATTCATCTGTGTTAATCACTGCTGTGTTTCCTGAACATGCCTAGAAAACATACTGAAGAAGGGTGCCTGAAATTTGGTAAGGGAGCCATCAGTTTTCTTGGCTGAATGAAGAAATATGCTCATAAATTAATGAACAAATCTCTGGGGTTTCTGAATTAAGGACTAATGGGAAGAGGAAGGCAAATGGTTGGGACAGGGTACTGCAAGAAGTAGTATTTGGAGTACTCTGATAGCTCTCCTAATAGATAACATTTTGTTCATTTAAATAGTTTTAACGAGAGAGCTGGGAACTAGGGACACACAGCATCGAGGTTTTATAATGCATTCTGTAGAGTTCTTTTCGAGTGTGTTCAAATATCATTGAAAATATATGCATGCATATAAACCTCTGTTACTTTATTTAGTGCTTTACAAGAGCCCCTCAAGGAAGGGGTAGTAGCAACTATCAGTATCCTTCCTTTATGATGAGCTTAATTTATTCAAAATTACATCCTAATTTATTTGTAACTGTGAAACTAGACTTAGTTATTTAGTAGACCCTCCCTAGAAACCTATGACGTTAATAAAACCAACAAAAATGTGTTCAGGTTCCAGTGATACACACACTACAGACTCAATTATGTGTCATCCATTTTAATGAAGGGAAGAAGTGATTTAACAAACACAGAGCAAACAAACGGAATATGAAGGTTTGTCCTCCATTAATATTAGTAATGGATAAAGTGGGCTCCAACGCCTTCAACGTAGCTTGAGACCCATCATCTCTGTGTCATGGGAAGGGGGATGCTCGGCCAGGATGTCTTTCTGTGTCACTGAGAAAATTTTCCGTAATGTATAACGATACTTACTGAAACGGATATGGGGCATTTGGGTAATTAGGAATCCGTTAGCATATTTTTCCGGAAGCCTTGACTACGAAACGAAGATAGTAGATTTGGACACTTGCAGCTATGCAGAAGTTGTTTGGGTATTCATCTTTATGCCGAATGAAGTAAGCTTATTTCATCTCTGCAGCTTCCCATATACCATTTTCCCACCTCTGTTTTGTGTTTGGAAAGACTTTTAGAAATTAAAACTCAAGTTAAAAAGTGAGTGACGGGCTTCCCTGGTGGCTCAGTGGTTGAGAGTCCGCCTGCCGATGCAGGGGACACGGGTTCGTGCTCCGGTCCGCGAAGATCCCACATGCCGCGGAGCGGCTAGGCCCGTGAGCCGTGGCCGCTGAGCCTGCGCTCCGCAACGGGAGAGGCCACAGCAGTGAGAGGCCCGTGTACCGCAAAAAAAAAAAAAAAGAAGAAAAAGAAAGAAAAGAAAAGAGAGTGAGTGACAACTTAAATGATATATGGAATATTTTGCTGACTTAGAAGAGCATGCAGAATTAAATATGACCCAGTTGAAATGTTAATTTTATTTTAATGTGTATATTGGGGTGGAGTCTTAAAGGTGCCAGAAAACAAGCATTCACCCATCCTGTTTGGAAGTGCAGCACACAGGCACCTTCAGTTACCAGTTCTGTTCATTCCACAGAATCATCTTGGGAAAACATACTGTTTTTTAGGTACCTGGTGTATATCTTAACCAGTTTGAAGAATTTCCCAAATACCTGTTAATATGTAGTTCTCCGATTCCAATCTTGCCACGTCCTGTACCAGTGACACAGCACATAGGAGTTTTATTTCTCTTTCTTTCTCTGGGTTCTTGAGAACCCAACGAAAGAACAATGGAATGGCATCAAAGAGATCAGGGTTCTTGACTCAGATTTACCATAAAATAATAGTGTCCTCTTGGGAAAATTATAGTTGTTCTAGGCCCCTTTCCTTTTCTTTACTTTGACAGAGCTGCACTAGATGACCCCAAGTAACACTGCGCTCTTTGCAGTAGTAGCTTAGACGTTATTGGTTTTCTGAAACAAATGAAGACAGTGACACAGGAAACTGTGCAACATCTCTGTAACTATGTTTTCTTAGAGTTGCCTCCATTTTTCAGATGATAAGATGGCTGAGCACAGAAGTAGGTGTTTTGACCAGAGGTTCCAGAGTAGAGGGAACTGAACCACAAGTTTCCTTCATTCCTGAAGCTCACTTAGCCAAAACATAGGCTTCTGAATATTAAGCTGTAAAGCATATTATCAGTGTGCTTTAAAAGAAGCGGTTCTTCTAGGATTTCTAATTAATAGCAGGCGGTTTTGAAATTCTTAGAAGATCATTGAATTTTGTGAGATTTAAAGCTCTATTTTCCTGTCAAGCAAGTTGTATCAGTGCCAGACAATCATCTGAGCTTCTGGATGCTTCTCTGAACCTCTTGAATTTTTCTTCTTGCTATCTGAAATTCATGCCAGATAAGCCTTTTTGTAGAGAGCGTGTACAGACTTGTCTATTTTCATATACGAAAGCGATGCAGTGAGCCAGGTCGGGGGTTAAGCCCTCATTCTCAGAGTGGTATTGAGCTCCTGGTGAAATGTAATCCTCATTTCCTCAGAATAGAAAAGCAGTTATCTCACGTTTTTAATGCCATTAACTCTTTATACATTTATGTATAATACATATATTTATTGTACCTACGAGGTGTGCTCTCTTTGGGAAGTACAAAGCTATTTGAGACGTAAGTTGTTCATTTTTTTGTTTTCCCGCAAATACTGTGACCCTTTGAGCAGGAAGGTCTGTGTTTTACTAACATCTAGAACAAGCAGCTAACACGGTGTCTAAGATGTAGTCAATAAATATGAAATAGGTAAATGAACACATTTTTAAGGAAGGGCCAGGGCATGAACAAATAGAAAATTTTCATTTTCAGTCACAAAGCCACAACAGACATAAAAATGATACAGACAACAAGTGCTACGGTCATTCAAAGAAGGCATAGAATTGATACAACAAGGATCTCCCCTATGGCACAGGGAACTGTACTCAATATTTTGTAATAACTTATAAGGGAAAAGACTCTGAAAACGGAATCACTGCGCCGTACACCTGAAACGGACACGACATTGTAAATCAACTATATTTCAATTAAAAAACAAACAAACAGACAACAGCAACAACAAAAAACCAAAGAGGTCATAGAAGTTCTTATGAGATTCCCGAAGAGAAGAGAAGCCAAATGAGGACGGGAGAGGCGGCTTTTGAATCCGTTCAGAGGAGAAGTCACAGAGGAACTAGTCATTGATCTGAATTTGAGATTAAGATTAAGATGAATTAATCTGAATTAATTAAGATTGCAACACAGGGATATTACAGATGAAGGTAATCACATAAACTTACTATACTGAAACTTGCAGAGGTTATGAGTGTTGCTCAAGATCCCAAAGCAAGTGCATTGTGGAATCAGAATTTTAAGTGAGGCCTAATGAACTAAAAACAAACCAGCACAGAAACAAGCCCTTCCTGTGACACCACGTTGCCTTTGAAGTCGTTTTTTTTGGTGGGTTGGCAGAAACTGGTTCCAGTGTTTCTTGCAGGAATGACTGGCCATAGGACTGGGCGTCGTAGCTTCCTGCCAGGCGACCGAAGGTCGCAGGCAGGTGGGTCACTGGGACACACGCGGAGGGGCTCCTGGCCGGCCCCCTGGCCGCTCAGTGCCCCTGCCCCAGAGCGGGGGTGGGGGCCTCAAAGCAGCCTTGTCTGAGTCCCCTGCCACTAGAGAGAGTATTGGCCCAACACTTGTAGAAAACGGGGACCTTGCTGGCAGTTCAGTGGAGGGACACAAATAAATCTTTGCCGACTTTCTGCTGAAGCTCACGAGGGTTCACTCCTAAGCCTCTTACAAGGTCAGCTGCCGAGGCTGCGAGAGATGAGTCAGGGCTCTCCCTCCACCACGGGGAGATCGCTGGTTAAAGCGCTCACGAGGGAGTGAACCGCGTGTCCGCACCGACATGCATGGGCAGACCTCGTCGATGCCTTCTGTCCGGGGTACGAAGCCCTCTCCTGCCTCTTCCAGGCTCTCTAGAAAGCATGTGCAGAGGCTCCCACTCCACCCTCGGACTCCGTGGGCCACAGCTGGAGGGACCAGCCAAGGAGCCGTGGCAGGAGGAGGCCAGAGGGCAGCGGGCCTCGGCCGGAGCCCGTCAGTCGGTCCCCATTCACACACCACCAGACGATCCTCTTGACCTGGGCAGTAGCCGCCAACCGACCGCTAAGGTGAGCCCGGGGCGCGCTTGGCTACCTGGCATGGCTGGGAACCCCAGGATCTCCTGGCAGAGGCGGGCATTCTCCTGGGCCGGGTCCGCGGGCGTCTGCGTGTGCAGGGCCTGAACCACCTTGGCCAGGACGATCTGGCACAGGTTGAAGAGGCCTGGGGCGTGGGAGGAAGGAGACGGGGGGCTGGCACCGTGTCCAGGCCGCGCTTGCCAGCCGGGCAGACCGGAAGCCCCCTTCCCTTCCCTCGGTCCGGCCGCATCTGGGTTGGCCTCCCGGGACTTGATGAGCTTGTCCAGCAGCTCCTGAGGGACGGTGCTGCCCGTGGCCCACCAAGACTGGCAGCAGCGCCAGGGCCTCACAGGGCACGGCGCCCCCGGCCCCAGAGCCTTCCCTCTGGTTCTCATCACCGGCTGTCACCAGACTTGCATGCAACGTGCTTTTCTTTTCTCTTGTCTTCTTTACGTCCCTCAGCCACGCAATGCGGTGAAGCCCTGACGCTCGCTGCCGCGTCGGTACACCCTGAGAACACGATGCTCAGCGAGCAAAGTCATACACAGAAGGACACACAGGGCGTGACCCCACTGAGGAGAAACGTCCAGAGCAGGTAGATCCACAGAGTCAGCGAGTGGGTTCCTGGTTGTCAGGGGCTGGCGAGGGGACGGAGTGATAGCTAAGGGCGTGAGGGACATTTTCGGGATGATGGAAATGGTCCAAAGCAGTAGTGACGTCTGTACGGCTCAGTAAACTGTCCCCACACGCCCCGGTGCAGCCTGTGAGAGCATCGCTCTCAGGATGAAGGGCTGACCACAGGAAGACTGAACGAGCAGTGGGTCCTGGGCCCAGACTCTCAGCTGGCGCCCCCCCACGTGGGGAAGTCACTGGGACTTGCTGAGCCTCCACGGAGACTGGCAGCAGCCCCCGAGCTCACAGGGCACTGCGCCCCCGGCCCCAGAGCCTTCCCTCTGGTTCTCATCACCGGCTGTCAGCAGACTTGCAGGCAACGTTCCTTTCTTTTCTTTTGTCTTTTTTAAAGGCAACTCTTGAGTACATGTATTTAACATGCAGGGAACCAGCCCTGACTCCTTGATCTGGGTCTTCCAGCCTCTAGAGCCTCGAGGACATCCATTTCCGTTATTTACGCGCCCAGTGCCTGGGGTTTGATGATGGAAGCTGACACCGAGGGCGTCACCACGTGTGGGGTGATGTCAGTGAAAGAATCCCGTGGCGAGGGCCTGCCTGAGGACCACGCATGCCCGGGCCCTCCCCGCCCCCGCCTGCAGCCCTGCGCCTGGGAGCGGAGCTGGTGCATCGCATGCCCGACGTCGTGGAAGTTGGTCTCCCGCTCATCATGCCGCAGCAGGGAGGGCAGGTTGGGCGTAGGCTTGGCGAAGTTGGCCACCATGGCCGCGATGGCGACCTGGCAGCTCCCATCGTGCTGTAGGCAGGCCGAAGCAGGCCGCGTGCCCGGACTTCCCCACCCTGCGGAGGGACGTGGATGGGGCCCCGCTTCCACAGAGGAGCCCCGGCCCACGGCCGACAGGTTCCCCCACCACGCACGCACCGAGGATAGAGGTCAGGTAGAACTTGCCGATGGATGACCTTGCCCGAGGCCGCGTCCCAGACCGTTTAGAGCCTCACGTCTTCGTGACACGTGCTCGTGCCCTCCTCCAGGTCGAAGGTCAGCCCCAGCAGCTCCTGGGAGATGCCCAGCAGCCCGCGTGTGACTGCCTGCACGGGGAAAGACTCCTTGAGCAGGTACTGGTCCACGTGGTAGCGCGTCTCCTCCCCCTGGTTCATGTAGTAGCGCAGGTCCCAGGCGTTGATGGGGCCGTCAAAGTGCAGGCCCCGCCTCTGGCACTCGGCCTTCTTTAGCTCCAGGATCACGGCCGCTCCTGCTCCCCGAGGGGCTTCAGCTTCTGGGCCAGCTCACCTGCGGGCGGAGGGGAGAGGCTCGGCTACGTCCCTGGGGCGGCCCCCCAGCCACCCCCGACCCTGCGCCCCTCGAGGCAGAATGAAGGGTCTGGGATGGTGACCCCCAAGGGCTGACACAGTGGGGTCTCAGGCAGCACCACGTCCGGTCAAGGTCCGCCTGACCCCGTCCCCACTGGGACTCAGGGGGAGGCGGTGTTACCTAGGACAGTGGCCACCACCTGGCTGGTCTTGTCCGTGTTCATCTCCAGCACAGAGTCGGCATGGTGCGGAACCCCAGCAGGCGGGACTTCAGGGCCTGCAGCCTCACCAGCTCCCTGAGGATCACGCAGTTCTCCTGGAAGCCAGAGACGGAAGGCGCTGGGGACCGAGGGCCACGCCCTCCCCACGGGCCCCGGGCCAGGTCTCTGCAGGCGGGCAGGGCTCCCAGGCCACTGGCGGGCACAGCCAATCCCCCTCCCTCCTCCTCCTGGCCCGGATTTCTAGACACTTTGGTGCTGTCCTAACACGTGGCCTTTATTAACACAGGTCCTTTTGGAAGCAGAAACGGCATGAACGTGATGGGCTCTAAGGCCAAGGGCAGGAAGAAATGCGGCCAGGCTCTCCAGGAGCCACCAAGGGGCCTCCCCGGGCTCAACAAGACAAACACGGCTGCCGTGCAGACAGTAGCTCAACCCCACGGCGCCCGAACACCCAGCCCCTGGACGGTGAGACACCTGTTGCTGCAGGTGGCCCGTGGCTCACTGATGAGGCCCGGCCCCAGGCGTACGCCACCTTCTCGGGGGCCACCTCTCCGGTCTGCAGTGGGGTTCTCCTGGGAGCCCCCCGTCACCACAGCACCAGCGTGGCCTATCTGTAGCCCAAGAAGGTGGGGACGCAAGACTGTCCCCCGTGCCCCCCGCATCCCCCGCGAGGCCGAGCGAGCACCAGTGGTGTCTGCGGGGAAGGTGAAGGGCTCACGCACAGCCCCCATCTACAGAAGCACAGACTGCAGCCACATGCGCTATGGAACAAACACAAGTGTCCATGCAGGACCCGATGTCTGAATGTCAAGGCCATGCCCGGGCCACAGTGAGAAGGTGCATCCCCCATGCAAGCCACAGAGAGGGGATGGGGGGGTCCATCTGCGATTCTGAGCTCATCGGGCATCACCCCAGAGGGAGAGGGAGAGGGAGAGGGAGAGAGGTAGACAGAAGTACAGAGGGAGAGAAAGAGAGAGGGAGGGAGAGACGTCTCTCCCTTCCCTGGGGGTTCTCTAGTGCAGCCAAGGCTGAAAACCACGGCATTTTGGGAGATGGGTCCTCGTGGAAGAGTTAAATAGTTGCTCATGGCATTATCGACACATACTAAAAAAGGCCCCAAATCTTGGGGAGTCAGGGAGGGGAGTGTCGGCTGCCTCGTAAACGAGGAGAGATTGGGCATCAGAGGAGGTGCCTGTGCAGCCTGCGCCCAGGGCCCCGCAGACTTCATCTCCCAGCGGTGGTCCTGGGCTGGAAGTCAGCGGGGAGGTCAGGCTGTCCAAGCATCAACGTTGACTTCAGGGCTGATCTAAAAGGCGCCTGGTGTTTGTTGAAGCAGAAAAAGGAGAAAGCAGTAGGGAGTGGATGGCAGTGGGAGGGGGAGGGAGCCCCCCTCCTCAGCACTTCTACCGCTCTCCCTCTCTCTCTCTCTCTCTCTCTCTCTCTCTCTCTCTCTCTCTCTCTCTCTCTCTCTCTCTCTCCCTTTCTCCCTCTCTCCCTCTACCTCGCTGCCTCTCACTCTCCCTCTCCCTCCATCTCTCCCTCTGCCTCTCTCCCTCCCTCTCTCCTTGTCCCTCTCTCTCTCTCCCTCTTTCCCTCCCCCTCTCCCTCTCCCCCTTTCCCTCTCCCTCTCCCCTTCTCCCTCTCTCCCTTCCTCTCTCCCTGTCCCTGTTCCCCTGTTCCGCACGCTCTGGCTCTACCTCTTTCCCTCTTCCTCTCCCTCCACCTCCTTCCCTCTCTGGAGAGGGAAGGAGGTGGAGGGAGAGGGAGAGAGAGATGGAGAGGGAGGGGGGAGAGGGAGAGAGAGGGTGGAGAGGGAGAGAGTGATGGAGGGAGCGAAAGATGTCTCTCCCTCCCTCCCTCTCTCCCTCCCTCTCTCCCTCTCCCTCCCTCCTTCTCCTCCCTCTCCCTCTGGCTCCAACTCTCCTCCCTCCATCTCTCCCTCTCCCTCACTCCCTCCCAGAGAGGCAGAGATAAGGCAGAGGGAGAGAGGAAGAGGGAGAGATGGAGGGAGAGGGAGAGGGAGGGAGAGGGAGAGAGGGAGAGGGAGAGAGGGAGAGGGAGGGAGAGGGAGAGAGGGAGAGGGAGAGAGGGAGAGGGAACTAGGTCTCTTCCTCCCTCCCTCTCCCTCTCTCCTCCTTCTCTCCCTCTCTCCCTCTCCCTCTCTCTCTCCCTGTCCCTGTTTCCCTGTTCCAGTCTCCCTCTGCCTCTCTCCCTCTCCCTTGTCTCTGCCTCTCCCTCCATCTCTCCCTCTCTGAGAGGGAGTGAGGGCGAGGGAGAGATGGAGGGAGAGGGAGTGAGGGCGAGGGAGAGAGGGAGGGAGAGGGAGGAAGAGGAAGAGTGGAAGGGAAAGGGCGAGGGAAGGAGAGGGGGAGACGGAGGAGAGAGGGAGAGGGAGGGAAGAAGAGACCATTTTCCCTCTCCCGCTCTCCCTCTCTATCTCTCTCTCCCTCTGTCCCTCTCTCTCTTCTTCTCTCCCTCTCCCTCCATCTCTCCCTCTCCCTCTCTGTCTCTCCCTCCATCTCTCCCTTTCTGGGAAAGAGTGAGGGAGATGGAGACATGGAGGGAGAGGGAGGAGAAGGAGAGAGGGAGGGAGAGAGGTGTAGAGGGAGAGAGGGAGAGACGTCTTCGCTCCCTCCCTCTATCCCTCTCTCCCTTTCCCCCCTCTCTCTCCCTCTCCCCCTCCCTCTCCTGCTCTCCCTCTCCCTCTTTCCCTCTCCCTCTCCCTCCACCTCCTTCCCTCTCTGGAGAGGGAAGGAGGTGGAGGGAGAGGGAGAGCGGAACAGGGAAACAGGGACAGGGAGAGAGGGAGGGAGGAAGAGACCTCTTTCCATCTCCCTCTCACCCCCCCTCTCCCTCTCCTCTCCATATCTCTCTCCCTCCCTCTCCCTCTCCCTCCATCTCTCCCTCTCCCTCTCTCCCTCTCCCTTGTCTCTGCCTCTCTATCTCTCCCTCTCTGGGAGGGAGTGAGGGAGAGGGAGAGATGGAGGGAGTGGGAGAGTTGGAGGGGGAGAGAGGGAGGGAGGGAGAGAGGGATAGAGGGAGGGAGCGAGAGAGGGATAGAGGGAGGGAGGGAGAGGGATAGAGGGAGGGAGGGAGAGAGGGATGGAGGGAGGGAGTGAGAGGGAGGGAGGGAGGGAGGGAGGGAGAGACGGTCTTTCGCTCCCTCCCTCTCTCCCTCTCTCCCTCTCTCCCTCTCACCCCTCTCTCTCCCTCTCCCCCCTCCCTCTCCTGCTCTCTCTCCCTGTTCCTCCACCTCCTTCCCTCTCCGGAGAGGGAAGGAGGTGGAGGGACAGGGAGAGGGAAAGAGGTAGAGGGAGAGCGTGCGGAACAGGGAAACAGGGACAGGGAGAGAGGAAAGAAGAGAGGGAGAGGGAAGAGGGACGGGGGAGGCAGGAAGAGGGAGGGGGAGGAGGGAGAGAGACGGGGGAGAGCGAGGAGGTAGAGGGAGAGGGAGGGGAGAGGGAGAGGGATGGGGAGAGCAAGGGGGAGACGGAGGTGGAGAGGGAGTTGGGAGAGGGACAGGGAGAGGGACGGGGAGGGGGGAGAGGGAGGGGGGAGGGAGAGAGGGAAAGAGAGAGACGCAGAGGAAAGAGGGAGAGGGAAGAGAGAGAGGGACAGAGGGAGAGGGAGAGAGGGAGGAGGAGAGGGACGAGAGGAAGCAGGGAGAAAAGAGAGAAAGAACACACCATCTACATTTCTGTCAAATGACACCGGGGATCCTTACACAACCAGGAGAAAATAACACAGCGAGGCTCTTTCTCAGCTGGAACTGGAACTGCAGATGGGGCCAGACACCACCAGGGTGGCCACACATGTCCAGCTGCCGCCCCAGCCCCCTGAGTCTGGTCACCAGGGCTCTGAGTGTTTGCTCCAGGGACCTGGGGTTCACCCTGTCACCCTGGAGGTCGGGCCTAGACAGCATGGCCCCGGGCTGGACACATAGGGAGAAAAGCATCCCCACAGGCCAGCTTGTGCGAGCCGATTCAGCTGCCAGATTTTAGAGGCCCGGGATCACCGTGTGGCCCATGAAAGCCAGGAGCCAGGAGGGTCTTGCATCGGGATTCCTGTCCGTTGGACTGGAACGTTTATGTAAGGAGTCTTGGAAACAGTGGTAACAAGACTGAATTCGAACGAGCTTTAGGATATTATGGACCACTCCGAAGTGTGTGGGTTGCTAAAAACCCTCCCGGCTTCACTCTTGTTGAAAATGAAGATCCCCGAGATGCAGCGGATGCTGTCTGAGAAGTAGACGGGAGAACACTCTGTGGCTGCCGAGTAAGAGTGGACCTGTCGAATGGGGAAGGGAGAAGTCGAAATCGTGGCCGCCTCCTTCTTGGGGTCGTCGCCCTCGAGATGATTATCGGAGGAGGAGTCCTCCCCCTCACCACAGATCTCCAAGACGGAGAAGCTTCTCCCGCAGCCGGAGCAGGTCCCTTTAGTAGATATAGGAGAAGAGAGAGATCACTGTCCCAGGAGAGAAATCGCAAGCCGTCCCGATCTTTCTCTAGGTCTCCTAGCCGATCCAGGTCAAATGAAAGGAAATAGCAGACCACTTTGCAAGAGGAGTGGTGCACAGGAAATACCTTCATTTGACAGGAGTATGTACAGAAAATTCAAGTTTCGTTTGAGACTTCCGAAGCTTGATGCACTTTTTAAATGTTTTAGCTGTTCCCGTTTGTTTGTCTCTTGGGACAGTGACACATAAAGGTGTCATTCTCTGTGGTTTGAAATGGGTCATATGAGGCATGTAATATGAAGAATTGTTTCTTTACAATGTTCTCTTAAGCAGAATTGAATTTGCTTTGAATTTTTGGTCTTGCCTAGACTGATAATAAAACTCTAACTCCTGCCCACCTAAAGTGTGATGTTTATCATTATGGAAACAACACTGGCAAACATTAAAAAGACTTTCTGTAGCTGGGATGTGGTATGCAGCTGTAGTCAAGCAAGCAGTCTTTAAAAGGTGCTGTGAACACAAGCCAGCAGGGAGAAATGAAAGCCGCACCCTTACCCTAGATTAGAGGTTTAAGAATTCCATTAGTCTTCACACTGGACAAGAGGTTGTCCAGTGAGTTTAGCATCTAAGAAGTTTCAAGGAAGTTAGTTAACCTTTGAGTTAGGTCATAAGTCCCCTCTGTGATTGCTGTACATGAATACATAGCTCTTTGTAAAGTTTTTTGGAAGTTGAGATTATCAAGACACCAGTGTCCTGCCAGATTAAGAGTATATTGTAGAGCTGAACTTTGAGTTACTGTGCAATTTTTTTTTCATGCTGTCATTTGTAATATGTTTTGTGAGACTCCTTGGGATTAAAGTTTTGGTTCCAAACGGAACAAAGAAAACAAAAAAAGGATCCACCTGCCAATGCAGGGGACCCGGGTTCGAGCCCTGGTCCGGGAAGATCCCATGTGCCGCAGATCAACTAAGCCCGTGGGCCACAACTATTGAGCCTGCGCTCTAGATCCTGGGAGCCACAACTACTGAGCCCCCATGCCACAACTACAGAAGCCCGCACATCTAGAGTCCGTGCTCCGAAACAAAAGAAGCCACTGTAATGAGAAGCACATGCCCGCAACAAAGAGGAGCCCCTGCTCGCCGCAACTAGAGAAAGCCCGTGTGCAGCAATGAAGACCCAACGCAGCAAAAAAAAAAAAAAAAAAAAAAAGACGCTACTGGCCAGGTGATCAAGGGTAAAATTGTTTGTCACAAGTCCCGTTGATGGTGTGTATCCTTGATGTGTGTATCCTTGATGGTGTGTATCCTTGATGATGTGACCTGAGGAGAATGACATTTTTATCTCTGTCTGGATCTTCCGCCCCAAACCCCATAACTCCAGCCCAACCATAAGAAAAACATCAGAAAACCAACAGACAAACAAATTGAGGGACAAAATACCTGACCAGTCCTCCTCAAAACTTTCAAGGTATCAAAACCCAGGGACGTCTGAGAAATGTCACAGCCCAGAGGAGACTGGGACAGAAAAAGGGTGTTAGGGGAAAGCTAGGGAAATTCTAATAAAGTGTGGACTTCAGTTAATAATAACGTATCCATCTCGGTTCCTTAGTTGGATAAGCATGTCGTACTAACGTACTAAAGTACTAACGTGTTGGAAATAGGGGTACTGGGTCGGGGGTCCACAGCACTCTGTACACTCTGTACAGATCTTTGCAACTTTTTTGTAACTCTAAGCTATTCTAAAATTAAGCAACTACTAAACAGAGATAAGAATGTTATTTCCCTGATTTGAACATGGCTGAGTTTGTTTTCATGGTCACATTTGTGCTATCTGGATGTGTCCTGGAATCAGTAGCAAAGGAGAGTTGCCAGCCCCTGGGAAGATGCGGCTGGTTTGCAGGTGGCTTGCTCTGGAGCTGAAGACCAGGGTGGGAAGTCTGCAGCCTCGGGTTGCACTTAGAACCATGGGAGGGGATGGGCCAGCTCAGTTAGGGATGGAACCTATAAATAAAACTTTTTCTTTTCCATTATGGCTTATCACAGGATATTGAATATAGTTCCCTGTGCTAGACAGTAGGACCTTGTAGCTTATCCATCCTATATTTAATAGTTTGCGTCTGCTAACCCCAAACTCCCAATCCAACCCTCCCTCACTCTTTCTCCCCCTTGGCAACCACAAGTCTGTTCTCTATGTCTGTGAGTCTGTTTTTGTTTCGTAGACAAGTTCATTTGTGTCGTATTTTAGATTTCACATATAAGAGAGATCATATATGTGTCTTTCTCTTCTGACTTACTTCACTTAGTATGATAATCTCTAGGTCCATCCACGACGTTGCTGCAAATAGCATTATTTCATTCTTTTTATGGCTGAATATATTCCATTGTATATATGTACCACATCTTCTTTATCCACTCACCCATCAGTGGACATTTAGGCAGCTTCCACATCTTGCCTATTAGAAATAGTGATGCAATGAACACTGGGGTACATGTATCTTTTCTTTCTTTTTCTTTCTTTTTTTCTTTCTTTTTTCTTTCTTTTTCTTTCTTTCTTTCTTTTTCTTTCTTTCTTTCTCTCTCTCTTTCTTTATTTTTTTGTTACACAGCATGTGGGATCTTAGTTCCCTGGCCAGAGATGGAACCCATGCTCCCTGCACTGGAAGCACAGAGTCTTAACCACTAGACCACCAGGGAAATCCCAGGGGTGTATGTATATTTTTGAATTAGAGTTTTCTCCAGATCTATGCCCAGGAGTGGAATTGCGGGACCCTATGGCAGCTGTATCTGTTCTCTGCACGTCTCACATCAACCACGTGCACTCCAATCCTTGCTCTCAACGTCATCTTCGGGGAACACAACCTGCGACAGGGACCTTGACAAGAAGAAATGGCTCAGGGAAAAGCTAGCTGCACAGGGAGGAGATAGAGGCCATCGACCCTGGGGTGTGGCGGGGAGAGTGGGCACAGAGATTGGTCATTTCGTCCCTGATACTCAGCCCTCCTGGCTGCCCCACTCTAGGTCACCTCGGGATACAGAGGTGACCCGGTTAGAGTCCCAGCCTGTGCAGGAATCTCGGGGCACAAGCGGGTCTGAATAATATTAGTGCAGGGTCTCCCCCATGGCACTGGGGTTATTTGGGGCGGGTCATTCTCTGCTGGGGGCCCCTCTTGGGCACTGTGTGGGGTTCAGCAGCATCCCTGTCCCCACCCATTTGATTCCAGGGTCCCCTCCCCCCCAGTTGTGACAACCACAGATTTTCCCCAGACATCACTGAAGAACTGGGGGAGGCGGAAGCAGGATGGCCCTGGGTGAGGACAGCTGTGTTGAAGCAAGCAGCCTGGCTTAGGGCAAGGTCTGCCCCAATCCCGTCAGAGCCTGCATTTAGAACTGCCCCTTCCCTCTCCCACCTCCCATGCCCTGCAGTGGTCTCCGAGACATCATCCCCATGTAAGAAATCACACCTTCTCAGTTTACTGTCCCCAGCACCTAGAAGAGTGTCTGCTATGTAGTAGATGCTTCATAAATACTTGCTGAATAAAGGAGTTGAATAAAGGGATGAGTGGATGAATGAATGAAGGTTACCATGGAAGGAGGGGGGAGATTCCCTTTCTGGCTCTCGGGGATTGGGATATCGAGTGAAAGATCCATCCTAAATAGGCTGACCAGCCTTCTGGGTTCCCCAGAAATGAGGGTTTCCCCATAGTTCCAGCGCTCAAACCTGAGTGGTCCTGGGCAAAGTGGGGGCGGGTGTTGGTCACCCTGTGTAAACACAGTAACAATTCCAACTGCAATAGCAATGGCCAAGGACCTCTACGGTCTTACTGACCAGGCACAGTTCTTCACCTGGCGGGGAAGGGTGGGCCAGGATTGGAATTCCGGTGATCCAGGGTGGGCGGGTGAGGGCACACCCCGGGCTTGTGTAGGGGAGTCCAGGAAGGTTCTGGAGGAAGTGACAGTGACACAGGAGGGAGGGAGGAGTCTAAGGAAGAACGTCCCACACGACAACGTGTGCCAATGGCCCTGGGCCCAAGGTCACACCTGACCAGGGCTTGCTTGTTTTCTTTTTTTCTAATTTACTTTTCCCCACATGGATATGCAATTGTCCTAATGCCATTTATTGAAAATTCCTTAATTTCCTCACTTTCTGTCATATCAAGTTCTCATCTATCTGTTTCTGGACCTTTATTCTCTACCATAGAGCTATACGTCCCATCCTTGCACCACTAGGGCTGTTTCATCACTATAACTTTATTTTTTACTCATTTATTTCTTTGGCCGTGCTGGGCGGCATGTGGGATCTTATTTCCCTGACCAGGCTTTGAACCCGCACCCCTTGCAGTGGAAGCTCGGAGTCTTAATCGCTGGACCTCCAGGGAAGTCCCCAGGGCTTGCTTTGACATCCATCGAATGGTGGCGGGTGGGCACGGGGAGCAGCTGTCTGTGAGCCACCCTGTGTAGAAATGCAGGGTGGAGGGCAGGACAGCTGGAGCGGGAGGGGAAAAGGCGGAGGAGGGAGGGAGGGAGGGATGGCGGGCGGGCGAGAGACAGACAGAGAGTTTCCGGAGACAATAGCTCTGGCCGTGTCCTAGGGCATGAAAGCTGAAAATAGCTCCTAGTGCCGGGAGCCCTGGAGCCGGAGCCTGGGAGCCATTGTGACTGGCACTCCTCCCTGGTGTGTGTGTGTGTGTGTGCGGGGGGGGGGGCTCTGGACTTCTCAGGCTGGGAATGGGGTGCACGGAGCAAGGACGGAGCAGGGACGGAGCAGGGACCCTTCTCTCTGGGACCTCGCAGGCCATCCTTAGCTCACAAAGCTGAGCCACTCCCGGCCCTACGAGGGGGGGGCTTATCCTCCCTGTCCCCTGGATCACACCCCCTCACACACGACTTCCCCTTGTGTGCTCCCAGCAACCAAGAGAATCTGTTTTTAAAAGATTTGGGGGAGGGGGGTAAACATACAAACAAGAGCAGAATGGATACTTTTTCCGAATGGGAATGGCTCTGTGTAACCCCATCCCCAGGGTAACCAGAGTCCTGACCTCTAACACCCTTGACGAGTCAGCCTTGGTCTGGGCTTGCAGACCCACGGAAGCTTCCTCATCCCCTCCTTCAGACCCCGTCTCTCCCTCGGCGTCTTTGTGAGAGGCACCCGGGGAAGTGGGACTGCTAGGCTGTACTGCTGCTAGAACTGCACCTGGGCTCCACCAGGCTCCAGCCCCCCGCCCTGTGCACCTCTCTGTCCCTGAGGCACCTCAACTGGTAGGAGCGGCATCACCTTCCCTCCCGGGACTTGTGACACTTAAGGGAGACACAGAAAGGACAAGCGTTTGGCTCCCTGGCTGGCAAAGAGCAGGTGCTCAATTGTCATAAGTGGCCGTATCAGTGAGGGTTCTCCAGACAAACAGAATCCATAGGGTGTGTGTGTATATACACACACACGTACATATGTACACGCATACAAAAATATACAGTTGTGTATATATGCAGTACGCATACAGACATATACACATATAGTATATACAATACGCAAATACATATATACACACATATATATAAAATGCATAGTTTGTATATATACAGTATGTATACACACATATACACGTAATATATACAATAGACACATACAGATACACTATACATACACACATATGAAATGCATCGTTTGTGTATATACAGTATGTACACATACGTATAACATATGCAATGTACACACCTAGGTACGTCTATATCATACATATATACACACATAGAAAGATATTTAGGTGTGTATATATACAGTATACATACATACACATATAATATATGCAATACATACACGTACATACATATAGACACGCATATACACCTACATAGAAAAGCATGTAGAATAAAAATATATATGTACTGCATATATAAATTCCTTGTATTCGTTCCTCCTTTACGCAAAGTGGACCAATTTCAGTGTTAATCTCTTCTGAAAAATCCCTTCCTGGCCACATCTGGAATAATGTTTGTGGTTGCCGGGGCCCCACGCAGTGCGCACATGAGATTAACCATCCCCGTGGCGATGATGACACTTTATTTTCTCCCTTGACCATTGTCACTACTATTCCAATTAAAATGGCAGTGCTATGAGGGCAGGGCATTTCCTTTTTGGCCAGTACTGAGCGTCCGCGGTCTGGTGCCTAGCATAGGCTAAATACACGGCACTTTTGTGAACAGAAGCCGGGATTCCAGCTGTCATATTTAATAGGAATTATAGTCTTATTATTGGGGGGGAGGGGTTGTGTCACGGTACGTCGAGGTCGGGAGTCGAACTCGCCACCACTGGCCCTGAGAGGTTTTGCCGGGTCCCCACTTCGGGCCGGTGGGTGTGGCCAGGGGCAGCCGATGACGTGCGTATGTGCGTGCGTACGTGCGTGCGTGCGTGGGAGCGTGCGTGCGTGAGAGCCTGCGAGTCCACGGGGCGGGCCGCGCGCGCCGGGAGTGTTTCAGCCCGGCCCCCGGCTCATTGTGGTCGCCTCACGCCGGCCCGAGTTCGCAGCAGCGCTGGAGGCCCCGGGCCTGTGAGCACAAAGAGGGAGCCGGGGGCCGGACGGGAGCGCTGTGGCGGCAGCTGAGGCCCAGGCCAGGCCCCCCCTCAGCCTCCCGCCTGCCCGTCTGCCCCGCCCCCGCCGGCGGCGCCGCGCCCCTCCCCCAACCGCCAGACTAGCGCGGTGCGGGGCCCGCGCGCGAAGACATGGGGGAGAAGCTGGAGCTGAGGCTGGAGTCGCTCTTGGGGACCGAGCCCGCCGTCTACCCGTGGCCGCTGCCGGTCTACGTAAGTGCCGCCCGTCCCCTCCTCCCGGACCCCCGCTCCTGTTCCCCCACGGCGCGCGCTGAGCCCACCGAGAAACGGAGCGACTCGAGTCGCCAGACCCTCTTTGGAGCCCCCCTTCCCGCCCCGCCGTGGTTCTCCGCGGCAGTTTCCAGCCCCCGCGCGCAGGGTGGGCAGAGGGGAGCCGGCGCCGGCCGGGGGCGCCGACTCGGCCGCGGGGACCCCGCGCTTCCAAGGGGCGCCTGAGCCGGTCTGCGGTTGGCTCTGCAGGGCTGGGGACCCCGGTCCCCCCGGGCCTGGACTGCCGGCGGGCTTGCCCTTCTGTACTTTAGGATCTGACACGTAGGGTTTCTTTTTCCTGGTAGTTTATTCTTAGCTCTGTCAACGTACTTAGTTTTTAAAATTTTTTTTTCTTTTTCAGGGCACCCTTTCCTCCCTCTCTCCAGTTTTTTTGTGTTTCTCTTTTGTTTTGTTTTAGTTAGGCATTTTGTCCCTCTGATCTTGAGTGGGTGGGCTGGCAGGACACTTGGAGAGGAGGCGTTCTGTCCCCTGATCTTGAGTGGCCTTTGGAAAATGACGGGCCAGACGGAAATTAAATTTAATTGATATATAATATTGTATCCGTCCAAGGTGTACAATGTGATGATTAATATATATAGTGTGTGTGTGAAATGATTACCACAATAAGTTTAGTTAACCTTAATTCACATAATTACAAATGTTATCTTTGTGATGAGAACTTTCAAGACCTACTCTCTTAGCAACTTTCAAACATAAAATACGGTATTGTTAACTGTAGTGACCGAGCTGTACATTACATCACCATTACTCACTTGTCTTATAACTAGAAGTTTTTACCTTTTGATCATCTTCCCTCATTTTCGTCACCTCCAACCCCCAGCTCTGGCAACCGTCATTCCATTCTTTCTATCATGAGTTCAGTATTTTAGATTTCACATATGAGATCATAAAGTATTTATCTTTCTCTGTCTGACATTTCATTTAGCATAATGCCCCCCAAACCCACCCATGTGGTCACAAATAGCCAGATTTCCTTCTTTATCATGGCTGACTAATAGTAGGTTGTATGCACCCCCATTTTCTTCATCCATTCATCCACAAGAAAACACTGAGGTTGTTTCCATGTTTTGGCTACTGTATTGGGTTGGCCAGAAAGTTCATACAGTTAATGAATACACTGTTCAGTCAAACTTGGTGAAAATGAGTCTTTTATTTTTACTTAAAATAAATCTTTGACAAAGCCAGCTAGGTATCCCTTTGAGTAACGACTTATATCACATTGAAATATTTTAAACATATGAACAGTAATAGCTGAAATGACAAATGTTACTAATATTGACACAATTTATCAAGGAGAATATGTTAGAATATGTTAAAATGCAGGTGGACAGTGAAAGAACAACTATAACTTTTAACTAAATATTGTCTTGATATTTAGACCATTGGTTAAAATCATGATAACAGGTTTCATCCGTTTCAAGAAAGCAGAATATTTGCAGATCACGTAACATTTACTAGGTATGTTCTCAGCCTGGAAGGATATATTTCACTTACATGTGTCATTTAATTTAACCACATCCCTCTGTAATAGATAGTGGTATCCCTATTTGCAGATAGGAGGCAGGCTCAGAAAGATTAAGAATGTTACCTCATTCTAGTAAGTAGCCAAACCTAAACTGATCTAATTCCAGGGCAAAGCTCTTTCTGGCACATCAGTGTGGGTCTTTATCTCTTTGAGAATTGTTGAACATTAAAAGCCTTCTTCCAGGTAAATGCATAAAGAAACAACATGAGCAATGATATAACAATACAAGTCTCACTAAATAATTGGTGTGTTTGGCCTTGCTTTTGCTGATAGATCTTTTGCAAAATTGCTTTTCTCTGAGATATTTAAAGTGGACTTTAACTATTTTCTTGGAAGACTTTCCTAAATTATACCTATCAGAAAGCTGCTTTGCTTTAAGGCCGAAGAAAAATGAAAGCTTACTTAACTACACTTAGGTGCCAGGGTCATACTATGAGCTCTACACCTGCCAGGATTCACGCTAAGATAGATAGGGTGGCTCAGCAAACTGTCCATAGTCCTGTGATTTCTTTCTGATATTCTGAAGTAGAAATAATTTAATAACTGTTCACAAAAGAGAGAAACACTGTTTCTTGGTCCTCAATATCATACTGCTGTAGGCTAATTCTTTCTCTCTTCTGTTGCCCCTTAGTATAGAGAGTGTGCTTTGGGGACCCTCCTTCACGATCTTCTCCATTCCAAGAGCATCTTACATAAATCCAGGACTTCTCAAGCAGCCAGTTTTGCCAGATGGTCTTAGGGTTGGTTGTACCCATATATGTATAATCTGAACTTCTCAAGTAAGGTCCTTAGAGAGCATAATGGCTAAGAGAATTGGTGCTGATACCAGACCTGAGTCCAAATACTGCCTATGCCCCTAACTAGCTGTGTAACCTTGGAGAAGTGACTTAAGCCCCTTAAAGGGATTAGATTTCTCACCTGGAAAATGGTATAATAAATGCATCTACCTCCTATGGTTAGTGTGTAAATTAATGTAACTTGAGATGGTGCGTGTTAAGCATTAGCACAGTGCCTGTCTCTTGTTAGTAATACCTGCTTTTCTTATTAATTATTCTCTTTATATTCCCAGTTGCAGCTGGGTGCCTAACATATAATAGTTGTTCAGCAAATAGTTACTGGATTGAACCAGCTCTGAAATTGAAGCATTGGGTCAACAGCAAAGTAGTCACCCCACCATCATTTCTCCCAGAGAAAGGGAGAATAGATGGAAGCCAGCCATCATACTTTCTTTTCTTATTCTAAACTTCCCATCCAGCCCCAGCAATAAAATAATCTTCCTGGACCCTAACAATTTCAAGGATTCTTCAAATCACACTATTTGAAAATAGCTGGGTTGCCCTAATCTAATATGTCCCAGGACCCCAAGGTCACCAAGCTTCTATTAATGAAGTCTAGTTAAGATAAATGATAACAGTTAGTCAACCAACTGCTTATGAGCTCATTGGGCTTTTTAAAATTTACTATCTGCGCTTCATAGAGACACAGGTATTTTGCTTTTGTAGGACATTCAACAGTCAAAGTAGTCTTTTAAAAAGCACAAATCAGACGCTATTATTGCACTGCTTCTAACCTCTAAAGGCTATCTATTGTAAAGAGATGAAATTTTCAACTACTTAGCCAGGCTCACAGGGACCATGTGCTCTGGTCACTTACTACATCTTTCCCTGACCTTCATGGGGCTCGAGGCACAGTTGTCCTTTTCAGTCCCTCAGATGCAACAAGCTCTACTTCTTGCTCTCCCAGCTTTAGATTGGCTAATCCATCTACCCAGACCAATTTCCCTCTTATCGTTAAGGTCTCGGTTCAAACGCCACCACTACTATCTTGACCAAAGAGACCTGCCTCCTCAGTGCCTCTCCATCCCTTTGTCCAGTCGTATTTCTGTCACTGTACAACATTTATTTACACGTTTACTCTGTCTTCCTCCACCACTGGACATTTGCTTAAGAGCAGGGACTTTGTAATTTTTTGCTTCCAAGGCTTGCAGCGGACACTGGCACGTAGGTGTGTAGGAAATGTGTGTCTAATAAAGAATAAATATGTGAATGAAAAAAAAAACTGTGAAACACTAACACAAGATTATTCTTCTTTCAAAAGAATAATGAACAATAATTTCATTCAATAAGAGTCATTCTTAGTTACTGATCCATGACTTAGTAGATCCCATTCAATTTAAAATGTCCCCTTTTTTTCTGATACTTTCACAAGTCATTAATTAACTGTTGCTCACTTTTAAGGCCAATCTGTGAGACATTATTTAACTTGTCTCCTCTAAAGTTCCAGCATTAACTCAGGCGGGGCTTCACCAAGTACTGATCATGTGACCTTGGCCTCTCATTGCCTCCGTTTTCTCATTTGTAACATGGGTATAATAATCGGCTTATTTCATACGCCTATGAGGAGGAAAACTTCGTGTGTGTGTGTGTGTGTGTGTGTCTATATATATGTATTTAAACAGTGTCTTAGAATAGTGTCTGGCACATGATAAGCATTATAGAAGTATTGACTGCTGCTACTAGTACTGTTATTATGAGAACTAACTGTTGAGAATAATCCTTCATATAGGGGTTTATTCCACTGAAGATAAAGGAAACTCATAGAATGTTAGAAATCAGATTAAACACGGAAAGCCAGTAAAATATACCAGGACAGAAGATGATGAGAGTGTGAAAGGATAGAGGAAAAAAAATGGTTTTTGTTTTTCTTTTTCTTTTTTAAAGAAGGAAAGAGCCTAGAAATAGGAGAAAAACTATTCATTGGCTATACTGACATGGAGATCGCTGGTGACCTTCATAAGTAAAATTTCAGGACAGTGGGCAGAGAGATTACGGTGAGGGAAGTCAGATGGATGTAAATTATAGAGTAGATGGGACGTGAGGAAATGGAAACAATATATGATGATAACAATTTTGAAAAGTTCAGACATGAATTGGCTAAAGAAGATATGCAGGGATTAGAGGAGGAGGGAGGCTTTCGTGTTACACGTATAGTTTTTAACATTTTAAGTTGGAGTTACTAGTCTAGAATGAGGTTGAATTTTGGCAAGAATCATTCATAAGGAGTAGATGGGTTGTAGAAAATGCAGTGCTGTGAAGTACTTGAGAAGATGAGAGAAAATGAAATGCTATCTGTAGTGCACGTGGCCTTTGAACTTGAACTCCTGTAGTGCAAGGGAATACAAAGATCAATGCAAATGCTAATGAATTAACGGATTTGGCAGTGGACTATTTACTGACTTCTGTGTTCCTAATGAGTTAGGAAGCGCCTCACCAGCTCAGAGTGAAGGAAGTAGAGAGGATGGAGGAAAATTTGAGGAGGGTAGGGAAAGCTTCTAAGAAAATAGTCCTTAAGGAGAATTAGAAAGAACTTACTGTAAGTCAGAGCAATATTTCCAGTCTTGAAAATCCATTTGAAGTTGGTGTTTATTAATTTATTGGAATACCAATTTTCCCTGCCACATGATGTTTCTCCAGCTACTTGGATATAAGTTACACAGAGGCAGAAAAGAATGAGAGATAACAATCGAGGGAAAATACAATTAGTATTTTTTTTTTTACCTTTTTCCACTTCCCCGCTCCAACTCTGGGGAGCCTTCATGGACATGGCTGCCCTCGCAGCCTGCAGCAGCACGCTGTTATCAAAGAATTCAAAGAAATGGAACATAGGTTTCCAACTTAATAATTCAGCAAAATCAAAAATTGTATATAATGTTTTCTGTTGGCAAAGATTTTTGCAATATAATTTGGTTCCATCTTTTGACAAGTAATTTGGCAATGTCTAGCAAGATAAAAATGTTAATAGCTTTTTACACATTAATTCTAATTCTGGAAGCTTATGCCGATAAATAATTTATAATCCAGAAAATTATTATATAAAGATGCTCATTGTCATGTCATTTGTAATAACAAAACATTGGAAACACCTTTAATTGTTAAGAATAGGAAAACAGTTTAGGAAATTATATCCACTTAGTAGAAAGTGACACAGTTACTATATTATAATTACAAGATGATGGAGCAAAATAAAATAATGCTTAATAAAGAAAGAATGAAGAAAGCTGACCTAAAATTGTGTCTTCCTTATGACAGTAATTATGTAAACATATCAATGTTTATTAAAGCTTAAAACCAAGATAAAGTTTTAAAAGCTCTGTACCAGTAATGGGGATTTTATGTTCGTTTCAAAATATTTTTTGACACAACTCTTAGAATTTTGTTTTGTCTACTCCTTTTCTTAAGAATTTCTGATTATTACCTCACTTTTCATTTCATAGTTTCAAATAAAGCCAGCAATTTTATCATCAGAGAAGATTAGACTTATTGCACAGGTCATAATTCCAAGTTATTTGGTATAAAAAGACCATATACACTTGTAGGTGCTTTCAAAATAAAATTTCGAGAAGTTTTTTTTTTTGCTTAGTCTTTCCTAGTATGGAGATGAAGCAAACTACCTAAAATTGCTAGCCATTCTTTTTTCATTTTTCTCATTTTATTGATTTATCTTGCCCTTCACAGAAATGATAAGAAATGAGTCTGCAGTTGCATCTGCCAATTTCTTAAATCCTCTATTATCCACATTATGAAATCATACTAGTATGAATGCTTCCAGTATTTTCAGAACTCTTTAGTTAGTATACTTTAGCATTCTGTATGAAGTATCTTATGTAAGTGTAAAATTTAGACTCAACTTCTGGAAGCTTTTGATTTCTTAGTTCAAAAGTGAGAGATCCTTAGTTCAGCCATATGATTAACAATTACTTGTATAGTAAGAAGCTCCTAAATTAGTGTTTTATGGGTACCTGGCAGTTTTCTTGCCATTTCTCAGAAGTTCTCTATTAAACACATTCTCTCTCTTTCTCTCTCTCTATCTCTCTGTCTCTCTCTGTCTCTCTCTGTCTCTCTCTCTCTCTCTCTGTCTCTCTCTCTCTCTCACACACACACACACACACACACATTGTGATTAAAAGCACAGATTTTGGCATTATGAAATCTAAGGTTCAATTTCCAGTTGTGTAGTTTCTGGGCCACTTCACTTTAGGCAAGTAACCTAATGTCTCTGAACCTTGTTATTTTCATCTGTAAAATAGAAATTACAATTATATCAGACAATCCTCAAAACATCCGTAATGATTTTAGAGTTTCAGAGTCAGGTAAAAGCAGGCACTCAGTAAATGGCTAGTGCTTTTATTACTTTATTATTATTTAGGTCTTGGTTTTCCTTGAGTGTGTGAGTCCCCATAATGAAATGTAATTTCCAGTAGATTGAGTAACACCTGTTTTCACCAAAAATTTTAACTGAGTTCATTACTTTCTGTGCAACCCAGATTAGTTTTCTGCCTCCTTTTCTGTGCCGTATGTAGGTGTTCGGTAGATTTATTTAATAAATGTATGAATGCATGAACGCGTAGATGAATTTTTAAATGCTTCTTTTTGAGAAGGTAGAAGAAATGTGACACAGTAGAACAGATAAGAAAATAATCCATGGAAAAAATGGCAAAGTCATGTATGTGTCCAGGGCCAGCCTAAGAGGAATTACTTTTTTTTTTTTTTTTAGGAAAAATGTGTTGAATAGCTTATTTTAATTATTTTTAAAAGTTAAGTACAGGGACTTCCCTGGCGGTCCAGTGGTTAAGACTTCGCCTTCCAATGCAGGGGGGTGTGGGTTCAATCCCTAGTCGGGGAGCTATGGTCCCACATGCCTCGCAGCCAAAAAACCAGAACATAAAACAGAAGCAGTATTGTAACAAATTCAATGAAGACTTTAACAAATGGTCCACATCCAAAAAAAAAGTTAAGTACAAAACTTTGCTGATGATTTACATATTTAGGACCAATAAAATAATGTGAGATTAGCTGTACTAAAACAGAATGTTGAGCTACATTCACATTAAGTGACATTATATAGTCTGAGTTTATGGAAAACTTCTGAGATGGTGAGTGACCTTTGAGCAGAAAAAGACAGAAGGAGAAATGGCCTTTTCTACATTCTATTGTGCCTCTAAGTAAAATGCTTGGTAATCTAGCTACAAAGCTCTATGTCATTGGCCTTAGGCACGTACTGTGATCTACCTTGTGAAGATCAGATTTTGCCATGGAGAGGATTTGTAAAAGTATCACACATTCCAGTACCGTTGGCAACCACAGCTACCAAAAACTCCAATTTAAATTGATGAGCCTAATATCAGATGATAGTATCATTTCCTTGTGGGTGTTCTGGGAAAAGGTGGGTAGGAAATGTATAAAAGTGAATACTTTATTGACTGAAATAACACTTCATCATTTTGAAAACATAAAATACATTAAAGTTGTTATAGCATCATACATGAATCTTTCACTGTATTTTAGACCTTGCCTACAAGCAATGTTTTCTGCCCTTTGAAAGAGAACCATGCTTGTGGTATGCATTAATCATAGAAAAGATTAAACACTGAAAAGAAATTCAGCCTTTAAAGACAGTTTGCTTTGATTGATTCAGTGGGTTCTCCTAAAAAGTTAATACCCAGAATTATTGCTTGTTAAATTGGAGTTACAAATTCTTTCAGAGTTACTTAGTATTTTCTTTAATATCAGTATCAAGGAAGGCAAAGCAAATTTACATATTTATTAGGAAATACAGGCACATAATCATAAAACAAGAAAACACAACGTTTTTATAGACTTTATTTTTTAGAAGTGTTTTAATTTTACAGAAAAATTGAGAAGATAGTATAAAGTGTTTCCATATACACTATACCCATTTCCCTCTGTGACGATCAACTTATATTAGTATGTTACATTGTTACAATCAGTGAACAAATATTGATACATTATTGTTTACTATAGTCCATACATTAGTCCAGTTCCTTAGTTTTTACCTAATGTCCTTTTTTCTATTCCAGGATTTCATCCAAAACATCACATTACATTTAGTTGCCATGTTTCCTTAGGCTCCTCTTGGGTTTGATAGCTTCTCAGATTTTCCTTGCATGACCTTGGCAATTTTGAGTAGTTAGGCTTGTGTAGGATGCCCGCTACTAGAATTTGTTTGATGCATGTTTCATTGATAATATTGGGATTATGTGTTTGGGGGAGGAAGACCACAAGAGTAGAAGGGTTATTTTGTCAGATCACATCAAGTGTACAAAGTATCAATATGCATTATGAATGCTGAGGTCGACCTTGATCACCAGGCTGAGGTAGTGTTTTTCAGGTTTCTCCATTGTAAAATTACTGTTTTCCCTTCTCCATATTGTACTTTTTGGAAGGAAGTCAATATGCTCAGCCCACAACTAAGGAATAGAGAGTTATGCTTAAGATGGAGTACTACATAAACTATTTGGAATTCTTTTGCACTGGAGATTTATCTATTCTCCCGCATTTATTTATGTATCCAATTATTTATTTATATCAGAAGAACTCACGGATTTTTATTTTATACTTTGGGTCATAATCTAATTCTACGTTAGTTACTTTGTTCCTCAAATTGCTCTAGTCCTGACCCTTGTGAACTCTTTTCAGTTCAGTGGCTCGTGCGCCACTCTGAGGTATCCCCATCCTATATATTTTTTTGGAACTTCCTTACTTTCTGACACTATAAGATGGCCTTGTATATAAATCTTGTATATTTACTGCCCCAGTCCTAGAATCAGCTATTTCTTCAAGGATAACTAGGTCTTTTTAGTGGAGAACAGCATTAGACAGCAGGATCTGGGTGTGGGGTGTGCTAATTGCTGCCCGGATGTCATTGCTTCTAGATCTTCTCAGCTGACAGAGCAAAGAGATAACATGTGTGTACATTCCCCACGTATATGGACATATCTATAAGTATCTCTCTACATAACCATGTGTGTTAAGGTAATATGAAGCAATATTAAGCTAAGCATGAATGTATATTGATGTTTCCAACTTTAATCTGTTACCACATAGATCATCTTAGCCTCATCTCTTGCTTATCTTTAAATTTCAACTGCGGCAAAACACTTGACTTTTAGAAGTATGAAAATCAAATTGTAGCTACTTTGGGAAGCCACATCATCTAGCAGAAGAATTCTTAAAGGGCAAGGTGTATATCATCAAATTTTAATTTACAGTCAGCAGTACTTTGTAACATCCATAGGCCTCCAGACCTCTGCTTCCAAGAAGATGAAGTAGCCCATTTCTCCCAGGTTCTTCCACTTAAAACTAAAACCCTGAACATAACAACAGACAAACATAGGAAGACACTGAAAGGTGGAAATGAGAAGGCAGACTTAACTAGGGACTTTGGGACTTGAGGAATAACATGGTGATGAGTCCCCTGTGTTTCCTGTTGCTTCCCATACATCCTGGAGAGGGTATTACAGGAACCCCCAATCAATAACCACCAACAGAACAACAGACAAAAAAGCTTCAAAAAAGAAAACACAAAACCCCCGTTCCCCCTAGCCAAGGTATGAGGAAAGGGGTTGTCAAAGACAGAAAACTATTTGGGCGATAATATACACACTACTCGAGCCAAGTGCCAGTGGAATATTGCACCCATCCCCTATGTCCTGTGGTTTCAGTTGGGCCAAGCTACGATTTGATCTTCCACACCACCCCACTCCTGCCCTCCAGAAGAGGCAGCGCTCTGATTCGCCACCAGGGCTGTTTCAGTGTGGTGCAGTGGTGAGCTGAGCCTCCACCCCTTTGCATTAGCAAAGAGACTTTCAAAGGTGGTGCCTGACAGGCTAGTTAACACTGGGCTGCCCTCACACAGTCGTGGGGTCCAATGGTGGGACCTAGCCTCCGTCTCTCCCTGACATCGATAAGAATAGGATGTTACAGGTTGGAGGGAGTAGGCACCCCACTAACCCCCAACACATGGTGTCAGTGAGACCGAATGGGGTGCTGAATCCCCATAACCGTCCTGAGGCAGTAAGACAGAATGAGATGGCACAAGCAGGGCTAGTTGGCAGTTCTCTTCCTCTTACCCTGGTGTCAGTGGGGCCAGCAGGTAGCTGACCCTCTACCCACACCCGGCATCAACAAGAAGGAATGAAGTGGGAGGAAGGACAGCAAACACAGCAAACACTTCACCTCTCCCCTCCCCTGGTGTCAAGAAATCTACTGGGGAGATGAACTTCCACTCCTACTAAAAGGCAACAGAATGATATTAATGTTCCCACTTTTGGGGGGAAGGTGTCAGAAGGGCCAGTAGGATAGCTGAACTTCTACTTGATCTGTCTGCAGTGAGAGAATGTAAGTGCCCACTTTTGCTGGGGTTTTGACAGTAGGGCCCAGTGGAAATCTGTACGTAACCCCCCAGTCCTCATACTCCACCTCCAATAGGATGACTTCCTTCTAAAAAGTAATAATAAAATTAAATGGGATACAGAGTCATATAATAACTCACAATGTTTAGAATCCAATTGAAAAATACTCATGGCACCAAGAAGCAGGAAATCACAGAATAAATGAGAAAAGACAATAGACCTACACCAGCACTGAGATAAAACATCTATTGAAATTATCAGACAGGGGTTTTAAATAAGCTGTCACATAAATGCTTCAATTAGCAATTATGTGTTCCTTGACGGAAATGGGAAAAATAGAAAATGTGAACAAGAACTAGAAGTTATAAGAATAAAAACAAATGAGAACAGTAGAACTGAAAAATACAACAATCAAAAAACTTTGCTCAAGAGTAGAGTGGAGATTACAAAGCACAGAATCATGAAGTTAGAAGAGATCAATACAATGTACCACATGTACAGAGAAAAATAGGCTGAGGGGTAGAGATGGGAGAAAGAACAGGATCTCAAGAACCTGTAAACAGTAACAAAAGCACTAACATTCATATCATCAAGGTTCCAGAATGAAAACAGAGAGCACGTAGGACTGACAAAGTATTCAGAGAAATAATGACTGAAACGTTCCCAATTTTTTAGAAGACATAAGCACACATCCAAGGATCTGAGCAAATCCAAAGAGGAAAAACACAAAGGTATCCTTGTCAAGACGCGTCATAATTAAACTTCTGAAAAGTAGAGACAAAACAAATCTCGAAAGTGGACAGGCAGAAACGATGCATCACTTATTGAGAAACCAATTCCAATGACAGCATATTTCTTGTCTAAAATTATGGAGTCAGAAGCATTGACATAACATTTTTCAAGTAGTAAAAGAAAAGAACTCTCAGCCACAAATTCACACTTTTTATATCCACTTTCTTGTTTGACTTATATTAATGGACTACCAACTCATCTTTCTATATCCGGGCCTGCCATCAGACTTCTCCAAAAATCTAGTCACAGTATTTCCAGAGTGATCTTTCTGAAAAAGAAACAAATTTTTCTTATAAAAGTACCTGATTGTGTTATGAAACTTTTCTCTCTTCTAAGTTACCAGGTAAAATCCTTCAATGGATTCCCATCTTTCTTGGAGGAAAATCTCACATCCAAACTCTCTTTGTCCTTTTGGGCTGCTGTAAGATTATACTGCAGGTTGGGTGGCTCATAAACACCAGGAATTTTTTTTCTCACGGCTCCGGAGGCTGCGAGTTCAAGAATAGGTTGCCAGTATGGTCAGATGAGGGCCCTCTTCTGAATCACAGACTTCTCATTGTATCCTCACATGGCAGAAGAGCTTAGGGAGCTCTGTGGGGTCTCTTTCATAAGAGCACTAATACCATAATCATTTCCCAAAGGCCCCACCTACTAATACTATCAGCTACGGAAATTAAGATTTCAACGTATGAATTTGGAGGGGAACACAAAGACTAGACCATAGCACTTACTATACATACATGGACTATGCATGATCTGGCGTCTACCCCCCTCTCCATTGTCTTCTTTTTCTACACGCCAGTGAGCATTTGTCTTTTTTTTTTTTTTCTTTTTTTTTGCGGTACGCGGGCCTCTCACTGTTGTGGCCTCTCCCGTTGCGGAGCACAGGCTCCGGACGCGCAGGCTCAGTGTCCATGGCTCACGGGGCCTAGCCGCTCCGCGGCATGTGGGATCTTCCTGGACCGGGACACGAACCCGTGTCCCCTGCATCGGCAGGTGGCCTCTCAACCACTGCGCCACGAGGGAAGCCCTAGTGAGCATTTCTTATACTGATTATGAATGGAACTCCTTTCTGGACTGATCCTTAACCATTCATTTTCTGGCAACTGTGAATTTATCTTCTCTTTTCCTCAAAACTTCACCCTTCCTTCATGTTACATATCCATTTCAGTTGCCTTCTACAGGAAGCCCTACTGATGTCGCCCATATACTACTGTCCACAGCATGAATTAAGGTCTTACTGTTTCTTCCTATAGCACTCTGTAATATCTTTTACGGTAACTATGGATTTTCTTACTTGAGTGTCACAATACATTGAATTCTAGGTGGCACTATAATGATTTTAGTAACAGTAACACTGGTGCCTAGTTTATCCCATGACATACTTTAGGTGTTCAATAAATGTGTGTTGAATGAGTGAATGAATGAATGGTCAATTTGAAATCTTAATCATGTTACTTTTCAAAAATCTGTTAAAAGATACCACAGTTTTCCAGAAGATTAGGGAGTTAGGACCTTAAACTTGATTTAACAGAGGAAATTTTTACTCATACATCCTGCTTAAATACCTCAAAGTAAAACCATAAACCCAGGAATTTAAGGTTATCCATTTGGACTTTCAAGCCAATAATTAATATCTCCTGCCCCGACTGTATTAGATGGTTTCGATGCTCCACTCATATCTCCCCAGCACTCATCATTCCAGTATATGCTGATAGAATCATGCTGCCGCCTGCAATTATCCACCTTAGGGCAGGCCAGAAGTGTACAGGAGTTAATGTATCTGGGTGTAGCTTTCAGCCAAGGACAGAGGGGACTGGAAGATAAGTACTTCAAGTTTCTCACCGATTCTTGGGATAACTCTGAGACATGTTCTGTAGAGTTTCACAGAACTCGCCTGAAGTACTGGCAGCAGTTCCCTGCAGGAGTAATTTATTCGGTAATACACCTCTGTTGGCTTCCTTCCATGCCTCCATTCTCAATTCCCACTCCACTTCTGAGTTTTCTGGAAGCACCTCCCAGATGAGCAGTTTGCACTCAAATTATCGCCTCAAGTTCTGCTTCTAGGGGAACTCAGTTGATAGCCTCCTAACAACCCAGTGCTCCTTACAGAGCCGTCACTGGTACAAGTACCAAGGCACGGCACATTACGTATCACTCCTCCTAAATCCTAATATTTTTAAACAGATAGGAAAGAGCATGACCTTGAAGAGAAAAAGAGTTCATATGAGGATGGCCAATGGATAAAGGGAAGGAGGGACAGTGCCATTTGTTTTCCATTAATGATAGTGTGAAATGTATGGGCAGATGGTCTAACAGGTGTGACTATAATTTGAGGAGCCTGCTCCCTTGGTTACAGAAGACTGCTATTGTTATTATTTTGGAACCACAACCTCATGACTTTATAGTTTCACTTGATGTAACCTTCTCCTTTACCTTTAAATCTTCGTACATCACTGAATTGCAGCCAATAGATTTATTTTCTCCCTATGGCTCCATCACAGAAAAAGACACACACGTGCACACACACACACGCGCGCGCACACACACACACACACACACAGAGTTTTGTGTATGCCAGTGCTAGAAAAGACAAGCTCATGGTGCATGTATGCAATGGATATTGTACATTACAGGTCTCTGTGAAATAGTCTTCTGCAGGTTCCTATGTTTATTTTATGAATAATTAACTTTAGTAAAGTTAATTTCCTGAAGATCTTGTTGAAGACTGAAGAAAGGAAGTAAATTGTAAAGAAAAAGACTTCGAAACTTGCCCTTTTCGCCCTCTCTTTGTGTCTTAATGAACAAAGGATAACTGGGCCTTTTTTGAAGCCTTTGCTTGAGTTGAAGACACAAAATGCAACCTGTACTCTTATCATAATATGCTCAGTTTATGAGTACCCAAACTTATAAACCGTGAATTTCCCTAAAGTTATTATACCATCTAGAAGATGTTTGCTTGGACGTTTACTTAAAACCAAACAATTGAGGTCTATGTGTCCAAATAATTTCCTTCTCTCTTGCTGTCTCCATTTCAGTTTCCTGAGTTTCTGGGAAGGCCTGGTTTCCCCAAAGGAAGGATTTCTGGTAGAAGTCTGAAGGTCTGACCCAAGAAGAAAAAAATCCAGTACAGCCAATGAATTGAGGACAAGAAGTTTTCCGATCAGGTAGGAACATTTAATCTCATACATTACGATCGCCTTAAGTAAGGTGTGCTGATAGCTGGATATGATTTAACTGCTTGGAAAAAGATGCATATATATTATATGACCTACCCCACAAGGAAGCTGTTCTCAATTCTCTTAGAGGTTGTGGTGTTTATCAGAGAGCGCCTTGGGGGAAAATGAATACAATAACAGTATGATGCTTTTTTTTATTATTAGCTCATTGTTGCCAAGTACACTTGGTGACCTTGGTGCCTGTGGTTTAATCCAGGGGGTTAGACATGTGGAACAGCACATTAACCCTCTTTAGTATTTTCTCCCAAGACAAATCATTTTTATAGGTTGTCTCCATGGTCTTCTAGTTGCTTATCAAAATTAAGCATCAAGCCTTCTAAGTGTGCAATAGCCCCAGTCAGTGTGAGGAAATCAGCTTGGTTCTTATTGGGGCACAGCTTCTTGGCCTTGGCACAAAGTGACTTCACATAGGGAGTTAGAAGGAGGAGAACGGGACATGAGAAAGGGGAGTTCTGTGTTGTCATTTACCTATGCATGTTGAAACTCCACTAACAGCTTTATTTTCATTAGCAATTTGTGATAAAAACTTAGGGTAAAGGGAATAATGAAGCTGTCCCATTATATGGCAGGACAAAAGATAGTAGTGACATCAAAATCAGGGCCTGTCCATCTCGTTTGCAGCTATATACTGAGTGTTTAGCATAGCATTTGACCCCTCATCAGTATTCAATAAGAAGATGTGTGTTGAATGATTTAGGGATGAATTGATGAATGAAAAAAGTTAATATGGTAGAAAATGTGTTTTATCCTTGTATTTTCGTGTGTTGACTTCTGTATTTCAAGACCCAGCACTGTAACTGACACATAGAATATAAGCAATAAAATGTGTTGAAAGAATGAATGAGTCCCCACTCTTCTAAGAATAATTTTAAGACCAACACAGACCCCATATCTGCCAGAGGTATCCAGAGGTGAAAGCCTGGATCTCAGCTAGTGGTAGAGCTGACAGGATTTATCTAGTTTTAATAATTTACAGCTCATCCCATTACATTTAGGCATAGTACCTACATGAGCCATACAATTAAATGTTGACTGAAAAACAATGCACAACCTAGAAGTTGAGAATTATGTTTTATGTGGAAGACATACTGAGGACTGAAATCAGGAGACAGCCTCTCAGATAGCTCTGAGGGACTGTTCTGAAGAGCTAAGGGAGGGCACAGGGTATTTAGAGGTTCTTGCAAAAAAAAAAAAAGACAGGTAGTTGGAACATCAAAAGATTACTGTTAATTAAAGAAACTAGACATCTTAAGTTAATAAATGTACCACTTTTCTATATATGGTGAGATGCAAGAATCTGGTCTCCTGGAAATCATTCCCTTGATTTGCACTTTAATTATCTAGGGCCAGTATCCTGTTTTCTCCATCCTGAATCCCCTCAGGGTGCGGCTTTGGGTGTGGCTTCAGTGGCTGATGGCTTGATGGCTATAACATCCTGTGTTACTGATAAGGCTGGCTACATTCTTTCTCCACATAAATGACTTGAATATGGATAGTAAATCTGTGGATTTGCAAAACGTAATTCTTGGAGCATTTTTATAAGGACAAAGTTAAGGGCAATTTCAGAATCACTAGTGGCTAAAATTGCTCTTTATACTTTTCCACTGGTAGGTAGTAATGTGCTGTTGCTGTCTTCAGTATTCCCAAGGGATAACAAAAGCCATTTAATTCAAGAAAGAAAGGTAAAATTTAGCACAATGCAGCTTCCACAAAACCAAACACACACCCAACTCTCTCAGATATGAAGTAGTAATCTAAAATAGAATCCTGGAACTAATTGCAAAACAAGAGCAAATGTACTCATATTGGATAATTTTATTCTTTTATTAATGTTTGATACATATATGTATTTATTATTAAAATTCAAAGTTGCTGTATGGAGAAATAGTTTTGTACCAATAGTGTCTTTGTATGTGTTTATCAATAATGTATGAGATTGCCTCCTATGCTCCTTTTCTTTTATTGGGGGGGGGGAGGGGGTGTGTCACGCTACGTCAAGGTCGGGAGTCAAACCCGCCACGACTGTCCATGAGGGGTTTTCCCGGGTCCCCACTTCAGGCCGGTGAGGGTGGCCAGGGGCAGCCGAAGACGTGCGTACGTGCGTGCGTGCGTGCGTGCGAGCCTGCGAGTCCACGGGGCGGGCCGTGCGCGCCGGGAGTGTTTCAGCCCGGCCCCCGGCTCATTGTGGTCGCCTCACGCCGGCCCGAGTTCGCAGCAGCGCTGGAGGCCCCGGGCCTGTGACCACAAAGAGGGAGCCGGGGGTCGGACGGGAGCGCTGCGGCGGCAGCTGAGGCCCAGACCAGGCCCCCCTCAGCCTCCCGCCTGCCCGTCTGCCCCGCCCCCGCCGGCGGCGCCGCGCCCCTCCCCCAACCGCCAGACTAGCGCGGTGCGGGGCCCGCGCGCGAAGACATGGGGGAGAAGCTGGAGCTGAGGCTGGAGTCGCTCTTGGGGACCGAGCCCGCCGTCTACCCGTGGCCGCTGCCGGTCTACGTAAGTGCCGTCCGTCCCCTCCTCCCGGACCCCCGCTCCTGTTCCCCCACGGCGCGCGCTGAGCCCACCGAGAAACGGAGCGACTCGAGTCGCCAGACCCTCTTTGGAGCCCCCCTTCCCGCCCCGCCGTGGTTCTCCGCGGCAGTTTCCAGCCCCCGCGCGCAGGGTGGGCAGAGGGGAGCCGGCGCCGGCCGGGGGTCACAGACTCGGCCGCGGGGATCCCGCGCTTCCGAGGGGCGCCCGAGCCGGTCTGCGGTTGGCTCTGCAGGGCTGGGGACCCCGGTCCCCCCGGTCCTGGAATGTCGGCGGGCTTGCCCTTCTGTACTTTAGGATCTGACATGTAGGGTTTCTTTTTCCTGGTAGTTTATTCTTAGCGCTGTCAACGTGCTTAGTTTTTTAAATTTTTTTTTATTTTTCAGGGCACCCTTTCCTCCCTCTCTCCAGTTTTTTTGTGTTTCTGTTTTGTTTTGTTTTAGTCAGGCATTTTGTCCCTCTGATCTTGAGTGGGTGGGCTGGCAGGACACTTGGAGAGGAGGCGTTCTGTCCCCTGATCTTGAGTGGCCTTTGGAAAATGACAGGCCAGACGGAAATTTACACAGGCGTCCGGTGATTCCAGAAATGCAGGGTGTCCGGCTAGGTGGGCGCCCGGCCTGTCGTCCCCCGTGGCGGCGTGGTGCGCGTGTTCCTTGTCTCAGGGTTTACGCTTGGGCCCCGCAGCCCAGCTTCCAAAGGGAAAGCGCAGCGGGCGCCTTGGGCCGGCGCCTTTGGGGCGCCCTTTCGTGCGCTCGGCTTGCGGGGGACCGGCCTCCAGGCGACCCGGCGGGGAAGCCCGCGCGACCCGGCCCTCGCGCGGGCTCCGTGTGTGTCAGTTTGTGGAAAGTGTGTCGCGCGCGGCCGGGGTCGGGGTCGGGACGCTGGGACCACCTGGGAGCCGGTGTAGAGGGATATGATTTCCATTTTCAAGGCGCATTCATCCTGTGCAGGGAGACAGCCTAACATAAAATTTGCCTAACAAAAACTATATTAACAGGTGGAAAGACTATCTCCCAGTTGAACAGCGGATGCCTGGGACTCGTTTCATTGCTTTCAAAGTTCCTTTAAAAAAGGTGAGCAAAAGTTAATACCGTATTCTTCCAGAAATCTGAATTCACCATATAGAGAGCCCTGGCTCTCAACCCCGTCGTACTCCATTTTCCCTTTTTATAGCAAATACTTTTTAATACCTCTTTTACTATCCAGAAATGGGATTCATAGACAAATACAACCAACTTTTGTACTTAATTAAAAAACAAAAAAAAACAATGCAATGCCCTAACTATAAATAAAGAATAAAGTAATTTATAAGAAAGTAATATGTATCTCAGTATGTAAATGTTTGGGGATGACTATACTAGAAATAAAGAAATAGTCGGTTACTTGTACCATGAATGCAATAAACTGTGGACTTTGATTGATAACGATGTGTCAGTGTTGGTTCATGAATTCTAACAAATGAAGCACACTGGTATGGCATGTTGATAATGGGGAAGGCTGTGTGGGATGAAGGAGAGAGGGTGTAAGTGGGAACTGTGTACATTTTGCTCAGTTTTGCTGTGAATCTCAAACTGCTCTAAAACTAGTCTACTAATGAAGAAAAAAAGTGTGTGTTGCTGACACTTGAATAACCAAAGAGATCAATGGAACAGGGTACATGTATAAGCCAAATACATGAAAGAATATTTAGCAGTGAAAGCCATCCTTCCTATATGTAGATATTCAAGAAGTATTTATCTCTGTGTCTATTTTCAGGCACTCCGCTTGGAGCTGGCAATACAGTGGTAGGCAAAATTGATGTGGTCCCTGCCTTCTGGGAGTTTAGAGTCAGGTTAGGAGACCAACATGAAATAAACAAACATAGAAATAACTATATAGAAGTGAGCTTATTTTCTTCCGTCTAATCTCTCTGGAAGAAAGGATTGTAATATCGCTTGTAAGCTGCAGAGGAGGAAACTTGACTTTGAATCTCATATGTTAGCATCCCAGGGTTTGAATAAATGGATAACATAGTAAAGGATTTTAAACATATGTTCTTCCTTATTTTATTCTTTCTGACAGAGTTTTGAAAAGAATCTTGCTCCAGAAGAACGTTTCTCCCCCTTGGATCTCTTAACAAAATCCAAGGACAGAATGAAGAACTTGGGCTGATTATTGACTTAGCAAATACTCGCCGCTCTTACAAGCCAGAGGTAAATGGAAGGCGTAATTGAAAATGACCTTCTTTCTGATACTGTAATAATTCATAGTAGTTCAGTAGTTATCATCTTATGCTAAGGTGAGTCCTGGCCTTCTCTCGTGGGTTCAAAAAGGGAAGCTAGTGGTTTCCTTAAATACACATTTGTAATTGCTGTTTCAAAATGAGATGAAAGATATGAATTGAACTATAGTATTTGGCAGTAGGCTCTAGATATGCTTAAGAAATTCTATAAGCTTCCATGTTCTACATTTTGAAAATGAAGTAAACTTTTAGTAGTTACAGTAGTATCCTAAAAAGAAAGAAAGGTATGTCCATTATGTCTTTAGCACTTATGTTAAGCAGTTGCCTGAGCATGTTTAAGCATCAGTGTAAAAGACAATTGTTCTCTAAGTTTTATGCTTCCTTTTCCTGATGCCTTCTGATATAGCACAGAAACCCATCTATTCTCTTGGCCCATGTAGGACATTCCAGTGCAAAAGAATTATCCTCCTTCTGACCTGTTCCATGGCCTTGGGAGACAGTAACACCTAATGTCTTTTAATATTTGTAGAGCAGTTTGCCATTTAGAAAGTTCTTTCATATCCATTGACTTAGTTAATCTTCACAGCAATCCTTTGCTCTTGAAGTGGAAGTAGTACTGATATCTCCTACTGAGTGCTTACCCTGCACTAAGCTCAGAGGATAGACAACTACAATTACTAATTTTACAGACGATGAAACTGACTCTCGGAAAAGGAAGAATTGAAATTTCAGCTCTGTTATTGCTTTTTTTTTATTGTGGTAAAATATAGAGAAATCATATTTCTTTTAACCGTTTATAAATATGCAGTTCAGTGGCATTAAGTACAGTCACAGTGCTGTGTAACCATCACCGCTGTCTAGAACCAAAACTTTTTCATCATCCTCAACAAAAACTCTGTAACCATCAAACAGTAACAACCCCATTTTCCCTCCCACCAACCCTTGGTAACCTCTATTCTATTTTCTGTCTCTGTGAATTGGCCTATTCTAGGTACCTCGTGTCAGTGGAATCTGCAGTATTTGTCCTTCTGTGTCTGGCTTATTGCACTAAACGTCGTGTTTTCAAGGTTCATCCATGTTATAGCACGTAACGAAATGCCATTTCTTTTTTGGCTTAGAAAATCCCATTGTGTGTACATAGACCACAGTTTGTTATTCAACGGTTGATTGACACTTGGTTGTTTTCCACCTTGTAGGTATTGTGAATCATGCTGCTGTGATCATTGGTGTACAGATATTTGTTCAAATCCCTGCTTTCAGTTCTGTTAGATGTGCAGCGTAGGTAGTAGCAGAGTTGTTGGATCATAGCCTACTGCCAAATACTAAGCTCTACGCTTAACCTGTGAGAAAGTGCCAAACTGTTTTCTACAGTGTCGTCTTGTTTTTAAACAATTATCACAAATTTTAAGCATATACAAAAGTATAAAACTACTGTGAGTGTTCCTTGTATACCCAGGAACTCATCCAGCTTTCTTATTTACCAACTGATGGCTGTCATGTTTTATCTATACCCCCACCTGTTTCACCCCATTCCGTATTATCTTGAAGCAGCTCCGAGACAACATGTAAATTACACCTGTACGTTTTTGGTACGTGCATTTAAAATATAGGACTTTTATTCCTTAATATCATTTTTTAATATTAAATACCCAGGGAGTGCTCAAATTTGCAGTTGTCTCCTAAACGTCATAAAAAATTGTCTATAAGAATTTTGAATTAGATCCAAATAAGGTCCACACTTTGCCGTGGATTGTTAGGTCTCTGAAGTCTTGTTTAATCTATAGGTTCTCCCTCCATGTCTCTCTCACTTTTTTTTTCCTCCTTGAATTTTGTTTTTAAAGAAACCAGGTAATTTGTCCCATCTAGATGCCGATGATTACATTCCATGTGTTGGTAACATATTCTTCAGTCCTTTTATTTCCTGTAAATCGGTAGTCGATCTGAATGAAGCTTGCATGTTTTGTTTTGGCAAGACAGTTTCACGGGTGATGATGTGTTCTTCCATGGAGACGTATATAGTTGTGTCTTTCTGTGGTATTAGCAGTCACTGATGATTCATACCTACATCCATTAATTCAGTTGAGGCTTCAAAGAATGGTGAATTCTGTTGTTCTTTTTTTCACTTATTAGCTGGGTATATTTGTACGAGGAGAAGATTCCCCTCATCAGCTGTTTGGTTGCTCAGTTGTAGAGGCATGATTCTCTTCTTTTATTTAACAGTTTTCAAAATAATGAGTTGATTCACAAATATCCTCCAGTGTTGACCAGTTTTGTAAAATTTTATTTATTCCTCTCACCGTGGACTCCGTTACAGTTATTATTCTAACTGAGGCCCTATCTTTGGCCAGTTGGAGCTTCTCGGTGACTCCTGAGTCCTTTGGACATGACATCAGTTGTTTCTAGACTTTTTCAGTGGTCAGAGCTAGGAAATATGTACGTTTGTTTTTAATATTTTTAAAATATGTCATAGGTTCCTACTGCTACTTTCCATTTAAATTCAGAACTAGAGAATTTTCACTTATCCTTTTCTGTCTTCTATTGATAGTCTACTTTCTCCCACCTCAAGAATACCAGTTCTCAACAATGCCTGAAATTGCCTCTGTTTCCTAATTCGAATCCAAGTTCTTCTGACTCTATTCTACTACTCTCCTTAAATCACAGCCGCTTTATGGCCCTTGAAATGTAAGATAGAACATAAATGTAGGCAGAACTGTTTATATCATTTTGAGTTACATGTGCATTCATTCACATAGATTTGCTTTTCCTTTTGCATGCCTGGTAACTGTCCGTTCTGCAGTTTGAATGAAAATCAAGTGATAATTACTGGTTAAAGCAGCTTTGGAAAAAATGGCTCTCATCAGAATGACTGACATACAAAGTTTAATGTACTCTCCTGGTTTATATTCTGCCTTCTCTAATTAATTTTTTATTCTTTCCCTACAAAGGAAATAATACATATTTTCATGGTTTTGCCTTATAGGACTTACCAGAAACTCTTCCTTATTTAAAAATGTGTACAATTGGGCATCAGGTGTCAGATGACGACACTAGTTTTAAATTCCAGTGTGCTGTTAATGGGTTTCTGAAAGAACATAAAGATAACGGTGAGTTGCTTTTGTGTTTGTTTTTGTTTTTCCTTTACCTGAACTTTGGTATGCATTTTGAGTGGGGTTGGGGATTTTTAACATTTTTAATAGTTCTGACATTCGTGTCAAGTTGTGTTTGGTAACATTACGGTGGAAATGTCAGATGGTGCTACTAGAGTACGGTGTTTTTCCTGTTTATGGTCACAAACAATTGAGTTTAGTTTGGAAAGTGATCTTTGTGAGAAATATGAACTGAGCTAGCTTACTTATCTCTTTTTTAAAAATTTGAATGGAAAATACATAAAAACATAAAAATGTTCTTTTGTCCTGTTTATTGGTTGAGAGGTGGAAGAAAAGGTTTAGACTCTCAGGTTCTTAGCGTACATAAAAGAGAAAACAAAAAGCAAAGGTTCAGAGTGAGACAGATCCCTAGAAGCAAAACAAAACAGAGTGGACCAGGTAGAGTGGCTTCCTCATCATATATGTGTTTAAGATATTTTTGCTGCTTTTACCCTTCGGGTGCAAGTGAGGAAGAACACTACCACCTCTTACTCTTATCTTCAGACAGGAAGAACTTAAAAGGCTGGTGTTTTCTTGTTTCCGCTTTAAGATCTACTCTGTTGATAGTAGGTGTTAATAGCGTGTGAATTTTAAGGATCCACTTGCCTTTTTCTAGCATCTAACTATCAGAAGGAACATGGTGTTTGCCATGTTTTAAGACTGAGGAATCTTTTGTCTTTGGAACACCACTGACGCCCATGTGAAAGTGTTCATTTTGTCCTCTTTCTAAATTTAGCCTGAGGAGTGTGCACTTTATCAAATCAATGTAACAGACAGTAAATATTCCGTGTATATATAAAATGATGCACGTATATACATAAAACAGGGAGTAGGGGAGAGGGAATAGAGATGGAGGTGGGAAGATAGGGGATAGGAGGCGAGAGAGAGAGGGAGAGACTGGAATTTCAAGATAAATGTTCATTCTATAACCTGGTTGCTTAATGCAGGTACTAGCTCTTAAATATCTTCAGCCCTATTCACAGATCTTCCGTGTACTTTAGCTTTAAAACTTGAGAGGCTTGGCCTGTCCTGTGATAACCAGGGTGTCTAGAAAGGAGGCAAATTATCTGATGTGTTTAAACTGTAGTCACAGAAATGTTACCTCTTAAGACGTTAGGGCGCAGCTGCCGGCCTACTCACTTCCTCCAGGCTCCTTTGTGTGTGTTCTGTCTGTTCCGCGTGGGCTAGAAGATCCTTACAAGTGCATGAGAACACGTTTGTAAACCTTGATTGTTCACATGTTATACCAAGTGTAGTCCATTGCATATGCTGACTCCTCTGTGGGTCTTCTGCATGCAGTGGGCTAACTTCACCATGCTGTCTGCCATTGCAGTCTCAGGACCTTAGTTATGATCCATTGGTGACTTCCTCTGCTGTAAGGCCCTCCCACAGATGCCAGGCTCACTGATAATGAGGAGGAGACTATACTACGCACTCCCTAGAATGGGTAGAGACTCAGAAAATGAATTGTTTCAGTAAACACCGAGAGCCTTATAGGTTTGTTGTTAGGGCACGGGGATACAGAGGTGAGTAGAAGTCTTTGTTCAGTAGCAACTTCCAGTTGTCTAGGAAGAGAAACATGTAGTGAGTCTAAGTGGGTTAATTATGATAAAAGAATCAAGTGCAGCAGGAATATAGAGGAGAAATTGAGGAAGGCCTGACTGAGGAGACAGCGTTTGAGCTGGGCTTGGGGGAAGAGGATTTTGCCGGAATGAGGAAAGGACAGCCCAGGTATTGGGGACAGGTACAAAAGGCCCAGGGCTTGAACTTGTGCTCTGGAGGGGCAGCCTCTGGTGTGACTAGAGGGTAGTGTGAAAGGGCAAAGAAGTCATACATTCATTTTCAGCAAATATTTGTATAACACCTTCTAAGTTGAAGGCACTGTTCTAGGAAGTAGGAAGAGAACAAAGCTCTTGCCCTTACGTACTTTCCATTCTAGTGGGGGAGAGAGATGAATAAATAAGTCAATATGTGGAGTGTCAAGCGGTGGTAAATGCTTTGGAGAATAACAAAAGAAGATGAAGAGGTGAGGGAATGTGGTAGGTGATCAGGGAAGTCCCCTCTATTAAGATGTCGATTGAGCAGAGCCTTGCAGTGAGAAACAAGCCATTGGATATCTGGGAGAGTGGAGATGGGGTGGGAGGGTGTGTTCTGGGAGAGTGGAGATGGGGTGGGAGGGTGTGTTCTGGGAGAGTGGAGATGGGGTGGGAGGGTGTGTTCTGAAGCAGAAGGAATAGTAGGTGCAAAGTCCCTGAGGCACGCCTGTGCTTGGCATGTTTGAGGAATAGTAAGGAAGCCAGTGTGGCTGGACAGGGGAAAGTGAGTGAGGGCAGGGCAGTAGAGAATGAGATCAGGGGAGGCTGGCAGGGCAAAGGAGGGAGGTGGATGATGTAGGTCCTTGTAAGTCATAGTTTGAACTTATAATTCAGTTGGAGAGACAGACTGATATTTGTTTATAAAGAGTTCTCAATGCTGTGCTAACAACCTGGGCTGTATTCTGTGCTAAGTGAAGATGTTCAAGCGACAGAGCAATCCAGCCAAGTTTATATTTTAGAAAGATAACAGCGTCACTATCCAAGACACATTGTAGACTATGTATGTAGTACGTGTATAGTGTGCTGCTCTTCTATAAACTACAGGATACCTGTTACGTACAAATACTTACATACAAGATACAAGTGTGAATGTAAGCACTTGGGAAATATCTGAAAGAACCACACAAGAAACTGGGAGAGTCGGACAACTTTCCATGTCCCGTATGATTGGAATGCTGAAGGGTACACACACGAACTAATGGACGTGTGCTACCAGCCTCCGGCTAAGGAGGGAAATTGCAGGCATCAGAATCCTCTTTACCGATCAAGCGCGTTAATCCGCCTGCGTGATGACAGTCATCTCGACACGCCACGCGGTGGCGCATGCGCGGTAGAAGGAGGTCCGCGAGCTGCGTGGGCTTGTGCCTAGGCGCCTGTGGTTCGTGGCCTTGTGCTGGCACCGGGGATGCCGGGTTGGCGACTTTGGCACTCCTGGCGGGGGTGACATGAGCCAGTTCGTCGGCCACGAGGAAGGGCGGAAAGCACATCCCGGAAAGGTAATGCGCCTTGGCCCCTGGGCGTTGCCGGTGGAGCTCGGAGCCCCTGGGCCTGGGCTTCCGTCTCTTGTGCTGTCGCCTGTCACAGTGGCCCCCGGCGCTGTGCTAGGGGGTGCTGGTCGTCTCGCGGCTCAGTTCATAGTAGCTGAAAGGGACAGTGTGTGATGTTCTGATTTCTCCCCATCGTTTTAAAAGGGAGGCTCTGGCCATTGCTCCTTGGGTAAAATGCAGCGGGACTGCTTTTTAAGATGGGACTGTCAGTGTTGGGGACCCTCCTTAATTACCAGGATGGAATCCCCTTCAGTTCCTCAAGCTGTGTTGTTTAGGCACAGAAAATGTGAGTAATAGGCACTGGAACTAAGTTTGAGTGAAAAAACGCACCGGTACCGCCGAGTTTTCCATCGAGACAGTTGATCCGTGTTGTCTCTTGGAATTATAAAGGGCGTACTGTTGCTTCCTAACCAGTGTCCTTTGAGAGCTCTACCTCTGTACGTTCAAATGATGAATTTTGAGGCTTTGCTCATACGTGGAGTAAACCCTTAAATTCCCTAAGACCTTCCTTTCCTCCGTCTCATACCCCATTAAGCCCGCTTCAGTTTATCTCCTGAATTTCTTCTGAATCTGTCAACTCTTCCTCAACATCCTAATACTGAACTTGCCTGTCTGTTGCAATGAGGTCCTAACTAGTGTCCATATATCTTGTTTCCTTCCAATCCATTCTTCACACAAGAAACCTTAAAAGCAAGTTGGGACATTGCTCATAAACACGGCTCAAAAACATTGTTTTGAGAATAGAAAACAAACTGTTGGCCTTTAACACTCTGCGTGGTCTAGAATCCTGTCTGCTTCTCTGCTACGTGGACTCCAGCTTGGTGCCTCTCCAACTTTAATATGGGTATGCCTCTCCTGTGGATCTTGTTAAATGCAGGCTGTAATTCAGTAGTTCTGGGTGGGGCCTGGATTCTGTGTTTCTAACGAGCTCCTAGGTGACGGTGACCCTGAGAGCAAGGGTCCAGCTCCTGCCTTTCTCCCTTCTTTCTGGAAGAGCAGGACGTCTGCCCCCCCGGGAGGAGAAGACATCTGCAACGTGACTACTAGCAACCAGCTTCCCTCACAGGCAAGGGACCTTTACCACTGCTCCCTACCATTTTGTCTGAGGCGCAGCAAGCCAAAACACTGACATGCTGAGGTTTGCAGCAAAGAGGAGGTTTATTCACAAGGCAGCCAAGCGAGGAAGTGACGTGACAATAGCTCTCAAATCCGCCTCCCCAAAGGCAAGGGGCTTGGGGTATCTATGGGATAAAGAATAAAGAAGCAGGGCAGTATGAGGCATGGGGAGCATGAGGAAAGGTGATTGGGAAAAGGTGTGCTCATCATTGTCCTGAGCTGGCGTAACTAGGCTGCGGGGCTCAGCACATTCTCAGGCTGTAGTTTTCGGCCCTCTGATGGCAGGAGGTCAAAAGGCACTGGGCCAGGTGGAAGATCGGTGGTCCTCTCCAGTCTTAACCAGCTCAGCCTAACTAGACACAGCTGATTCCAAGTTCCTGGACAATACCCGGGGCAAACATCTTATTGCTTATGCTACGTGCTATTTGGAGGACGTGCAAGTGTTCAAGCTACCTTGAGGAGTGAAGACAGGATTTGACTAATCCTTACACATGGTTTCACCTCCAGATGAGCAGAAGAGGCCTGTAGGCTGAATCTGGCTCCTGGCACCTGGAATTGGAGGCAGATGGTTTAAAAACAGGCTCTCCCGCCCTCTGTGTTATCTTAGGTAGATAGACTATTGAACCTTCCTGTGCCTGTTTCTCCACCAGCAGCATGGGGACACTCAGAGTCCCTCTCTTGGGGGCTGTTATGGGGGTTCAGTGAGCTATAGATGCATGCACAGGCACACGGGAGACACCCAGTGTGTGTTAGCTTCATGCTTACTTTTTATTAGGAGACCAGTATTGTTAGAAGATTTCTGGTTTGGACAACAGATTAGATAGGTGGTCATTACTATAGTTTATGCAACAGCAATTCACATTACCATTTGCAAAAAAGCAGTTGGTTGTCCAACGGGGATTATAAACATCCATTTACCATGAGCTACTGAACAGATACTTTACACAGTAACTACTTCAAGTACTATTTAAGATCAATTCTCTATGTTGTCTTAAGCAGTTGTTAACCCCCAATTTCGTGAATAGTACCAAGTAAGTCACTTGAACATCAGCTAGAGCAATCTGTTATCACTTAGCAAGCCTAAAGCTATAGTTCAACAATTTTATTTACTGTTCTATGACAAAAATGACTCTCAACAGCTATGCCCTGGATAAGTAATCAGCTAAAGCTAGTTTGACTGACCAAATCTGATGTACTGAGTTAATAAGCCAGTTGATTTAGAAAGGTCTAATGCATATTTCTCATCCATTCAGCATTCAACTGTTTCCCATGCCTAAAATGTCTTTTTTCCCATTCGTACATATCCAGATTCCTACTTCTGTGCCGTAGGGCTTGGCTGAACTACAACTGCCTTTAGTGACACTTTTCTCACCTGCACAATTGGAGATAATTTTAGTCTCCTCAAGACTCCCACGGGGTTACCTCTGTTGTGACACTTGACGATTTGGTGGCATATTTTACTTTATTTTATTTTAAATAGCCTTCCATTACTCCGTGCACATCAAACGGTAAATGCTTTCTCCTAGTAAACGTGTATAACGATTTTCTGAACTCTTCTGCTCTGGGCAAGATTCATAAATACACCAGGCAAACATAGTGAAAGAGGAGACAGTACTTGTGTTATATTCAGTTGGGTCTTGATACCTAAGTGTGACTCTTAACCAAGGATTATGCAGTAATTAAGGACACAGGTTAAAGTTGTTTAGAGTGTGTCCTAAAGTCTCCCTGGCAGAATTTAAATCTCTCCTCTGGAAATTGTAGACCTGAGACAAATTACTTCCCTAAACTTCATTTCCTACATCTGAGAAAGCTAATAGTATCTACCTTGTAGTAGACTGAATAGTACCATTGCCCCCAAATGTCCACCTTCTAATCCCCAGAACCTATGAATGTCACCTTAAATGGCAGAAGGGACTTTGCCAATGGGATGAAAGTAAGGGTTTTGAGATGGGGAGATTCTTCTGGACTACCTGGATGGACCCAGATGTAACCACTGGTGTTCTCGTAAGAGAGAGGCAGAGGGAGTGTTTACTCCAAAGAGAATGTGATGATGAAGTTGGGGTTGGATTGATGTGGCCAGAAGTCAAGGAATGCTGTCAAGGAAACAGATTCTCCCTTAGAGCCTCTAGAAGGTGGATGGACGGCCTTGTCAACTCCTGGTTCCAGCCCAGGGAAACTGGTTTTGGACCTCTGTCTTCCAGAACCATAAGAGAATGAGTGTGTTTTGTTTTACGCAAGCTCATTGGTAGTCATTTGTTACAGCAGCCATAGGGAACTAATGCGTACCTCATAGGAACTATTTCTCCAATTAAAATGTGTGACTGGAAACACACTTGGTGGCATGTCTGACACACGGTAGGTATGCTACTGTGGGTAGTTCTTGGAAAGTAAAGCCTTGGTTTTTGAGGAATCATCAAAACCAGTACAATGGTTGCCATGTTTCTCCTTGTTCATCCTGGTGACAAAGCTGTAGAGAGAGCTCCATCCTTTCCCACAGGACGGCCACCCCTAGTACTTACAGGGAAGAGGTTATGTCTCACTTCAGGCACCTTCCTCTTTCCCTTTCTGCTTTTTGTTTCATTAATCTTCATCCAGCTGGCCTTTCTAAGTTAAAAAAACAAAACAAAACCAAACCATTTCTCAATGGATTCAGATACTACCCCAAGTTAATATTCCAACCATGTTCTTGTTCTTCTGGGTCTCACCACCAGAAATTTCTGAGCTGAAATCCTCTCTAGTTTCTAGGATCAGTCACTTTCTAATTTCTCCCTTCTCAAGTTCAGAGTCTTGTCAGTTTAGTCCCTTCCCTAACCACAACATCTATTAAGGTGACACAGCAAAGTGATGAAAGTCTAGACGGTCTGGTTTTCATCCTGGGTTTCTGCCCGCTACTTACTGTGTGGCATTAGGCAAGCTATTCAACCCCCCCTGGGCCTCAGTTTCCCCCCAAAAAGGTGAATATTATGAACATTACCTACCTATAGGGTTGCCATTATGAGGATTAAGTGAGTTAATATTTGCTAAGCACTTAGAATATTACTTGTTATAGTCTAAGCACTACAGTTGTGCTTGTTAATAATAATAAATGCAATTCCAAGCGTATAACTTACTCAACTTTCTGTCATAACTTTGAAGTGTTGGTCTATCTGTTGGCCAGCGTTGCAGGGAAATGAGTCGAGGCATGGGCTGAGGCATTGCTACCAGTGCGTGGTGTGTTCCCAGAACTAGGAACAGCCATGTGAAATAGGTAGTGGTTCTACTTGGAGACGGGGCAGACTGGAAAATGACAGCCCTGGAGGTGTGTCCATAGGTTTGGTGTCAGAGCTGCTGCCTGCTGAAGCACTGATGCCGGCCTAAGCCGTAAATGGGGGGGGCGCTGGGGAAAACAGGGGCAGAATGGAAAGGGAAAATAGGGGAAGAACGGAAAAAGATAGCCTAGGGAGGAGGTGTGGTGTCCATAGCTTCGGGGTCAGAGGTGCTGCCTGCTGCAGCACCGATGACACCCGAAGCCGTAGATGGGGGGCTGGGGAAAAGAGGGGCAGAATGGAAAGGGAAAACAGGGGAAGAACGGAAAACGAAAGCCCGGGAAGGTGGTGTGGTGTCCATAGCTTCGGGGTCAGAGGTGCTGCCGGGAGCAGCACCAATGACACCCGAAGCCGTAGATGGGGGGCTGGGGAAAAGAGGGGCAGAATGGAAAGGGACAACAGGGGCAGAACGGAAAACGAAAGCCCGGGAAGGTGGTGTGGTGTCCATAGCTTCGGGGTCAGAGGTGCTGCCTGCAGCAGCACCAATGACACCCGAAGCCGTAGATGGGGTGCTGGGGAAAAGAGGGGCAGAATGGAAAGGGACAACAGGGGCAGAACGGAAAACGAAAGCCCGGGAAGGTGGTGTGGTGTCCATAGCTTCGGGGTCAGAGGTGCTGCCGGGAGCAGCACCAATGACACCCGAAGCCGTAAATGGGGTGCTGGGGAAAAGAGGGGCAGAATGGAAAGGGACAACAGGGGCAGAACGGAAAACGAAAGCCCGGGAAGGTGGTGTGGTGTCCATAGCTTCGGGGTCAGAGGTGCTGCCTGCTGCAGAACCGATGATACCCGAAGCCGTAGATGGGGTGCTGGGGAAAAGAGGGGCAGAATGGAAAGGGACAACAGGGGCAGAACGGAAAACGAAAGCCCGGGAAGGTGGTGTGGTGTCCATAGCTTCGGGGTCAGAGGTGCTGCCTGCTGCAGCACCGATGACACCCGAAGCCGTAGATGGGGTGCTGGGGAAAAGAGGGGCAGAATGGAAAGGGAAAACAGGGGCAGAACGGAAAACGATAGCCTGGGAAGGAGGTGTGGTGTCCATCGCTTTGGGGTGAGATGGGCTGCCTGGCTGATCTGAGAAAAGCGAGTGAAAGTGGGAGAGCTTCTCCCTAGCTGCTAACTCTTCTCAAGGTCTAGCACGCACTGAACACTGGCCTGCCGGCTCAGCCTGGGTGTTGCCATTGCATTGTACGTGTCACAGAGCAAGGGCGGGCGGGTCAGGGGGTGGGCTGGGGGCCCCACACAAGCCCAGCCCCTGGAGAAACCCGGCCCGAGGGCAAAGAGCCCGAGCCCTTCTGGACTTTGTAGCGGCTGGGACTTGTCGCTGTGGGTGGCAGGTGTTTGGCACCGGATGGGCCACCATGCGGAGACTGTTGGGGACTGTGGAAGCCTTGTCCTCCAGAGCTCACGCTGCCTGGGCACCGGCTCTGCAGACCCCTCAGCCCTGGGTATGTATCGGCCAGCCCTTCCCCGCAACGGGGCCCAGAGGCCAGAGCCTGCCCAGAGCTGAGTGCAGGAGGCACCCAGAGCTTGCCAGGCTGTGGCCCGCCTCCTCCGTGGACCTCCCCAGCTTGTCCGCGAGCCCTGGAGACAGGAGCAGGAGCGCCTTCTCCAGGGCTGCTGAGCTGCCAGCATCACCGTGAGCCAGGCGGTGAAGGTTTCTGAGCAGGGGATGCAGAGCCCTGACCCGACTGGATGCTGCACCCCACGATGTCCCTTCCTGGCAGGTAGGTTCTTTCTTCACTTGTTTTTCGAAATTTGGTAAAAGAACATTTCAACCTTCGACTGTTCTTCAGGGTATACAGATGGTAGTGGCTTAGCCGGGATTCGAAGCAAGCCTGTGTGATTCCAGAGCTCGTGCTCTGGACTCTGGCGCCTCCTTATCATATATGCTTCATGTGTTACTTTTTCTTTTGTTTCTTGAAGTCCTTATGATACTTAGCCCTAAGTGCCATACCTGTAATGAACACATCCACTGCCCTGTAGGAGGTGTTCTTTTGTTCAACGCGTGAATTGGTCATCCACCACACTGGGTTCTAATCTCAGAAGATAGGTCAGGGACCACCAGTTGTCAGCATAGCACCATCCCACATTTCTAATTGAGGCTTGGAGCCTAGATTTTTCCCTTTGGTCTAGTTTGAAGGATCCAGGTATGTAAAGCTTATATTCTAGATAAATCATGGGCTATCCTGAAAGGAATTCATCAATGAATTATTCTGTATGGATTAGAAGCCAGTTTCTCTGGCCTTCCTGGAGTATATCCAGTAAGGCATCTCATTCATGTCTAGAAAGCAAATATATCATTTATTGCAACTTCAGCGTGGAGCGATGTATTGGTTTAAAATAAAGTACGAGCAACACAATTTGGTCATTGTGAGTATGCCGGCTGGGTCCACTCTTTACTACACATATGTAACTCTAGAGCTTCTTATGCCCCATAGAGGAGACATACTCTTGTGTGTCTAGGACAAGGGAAACATGTGTTGTTATTCAGGAGCTGGAAGCTACAGCATGACAGGAAAGAATTGAAAAATCCTGGTCTTGGTCTACACGTCACTTTACCTTGTCCGAATCTTGTTTCTTTGGCTTGCTTCATTGGAGTGTTTTCTCTCTCCTGGGACTGACATTGTGTGTTCTGTATCAGGCATGTGACATGTAGAAGTTTCAGAACCCAGAATCGTATAGATCAGTAAAAATCTATATATTTTTGTTTAAAATCTATTTAAAATCACACTGGGCATAATTCATATATTCCAAAAGTAGTTTGACCCTCTGCTCATGAGATTCTTTTTATGGTATGTCGAAGCAAATTTGGACTTGCATCCCCAATAAACTTTGAGGTTGGAGGACACAAAAGCTTTTGCTCAGACCTAAATTCTGTCTGAAAAAAAAAGGGTAACTATTATAAGCCCTTTCTAACCTCTCCAGGAGCAGAAATGATTTACAGCTATGGCATTGAACCATAATTTCTTGATCTCGTTTGAGAAGAGTTCAGTAAGAAACAGTGTCTTGAGTTTTGTTCGTTGGTTCCCTGTTTTCTTGTCTTGCGTGCCAACAATCCACTGTAATACGTGAGTGAGTATGGCAGCAGGCCGAGTGTTCCCTGGAGCTCATTAAATGAACGTGTTTTCCTCAAATGACTTTTGTCTCCTTGTTTTCAGCCCCTCTTCTTTCCTCTGTCCTTTACTATAACCAGGGCTCAGCAAAAGCTGACTGGCTTTGTGCAGACCCTACTTAGGGTAGTCTTTTCTTCATTATTTTATTCATGGCCCCTCCATTTCATTGTTTGCCTTCTCGAAATGTGTTGAAATCTTTCTGTGGTTGATGACTTCCACAATGTCTTGGCTCTTACTGGTTGATTAATTTGGGTATTTCTACAGTTTTATTTAAACCTGGTTTCAGGAGGACCAGAAAGTAAATATATTTCCTAGTCTGCCATCTTGAGCTGAAAATCCCTGTGGATTTTAGCATCCAATGTTCCCATGGGTAAAAAACCCAACCTTGGCATTAATAGATGTACACTCAAGATTTCAGCTTTTCTTGAGCAATCACTAAGGATTTAATATGCGGTCACTTCTAATGGGAAAATAGTAACTATCTCATGGCGTTGATTTGAGGATTAACTTAGATAATGGACAAGAAAATGCTTGGTAAGGTTTTAAAATCTATAAAAAATGTTTTTTGTTATTATTTGATTTGTTGCTATTTCAACTTTAGCTGACAGTTGTTTGTGACCTTGCTTATGTGAGAAAATGCCTTCTGGTTTATTGTTTTGAAAGCCAGATTATATTTTTCAATAGCTCAATGGAAATGGCATCATTTGTGAAGTTGAAGGGTGAAGGCATAAATGTTTCTTGACATTTGAATCAACTATTGGTCTTCAGGGGCTTGTCCTTATTCTCCTGCAGTCTCTAATCAACATGGCATCCAGAGAGATCCTGTTAAAACGTAAGTCAGATCATGTCACTCCAGGCTCTTCAGTGGCTTCTTCACAGGAAAAGCAAAGTCCTCAAAGTGCCTCCACAGCCCTAGAAATCTGGGCCTCTGTTTCCTCTCTGACTGTTTCCTTCTCCTCTCCACTTTGCTCCCTCTGTTTTCCACACACTGACATCCTTTCTGCTCCTTGGATACTCCAAGCCCACTCTTGCCTCATTGCCTTTCCATCTGACTGTTCCCTCTGCTTGTACTATTCACTTCCCAGATATGCACCTTGCTCCCTCTCACAACCTTAGGTTCCCTCTTAAATTTTATCTTCCCCAGAAAGCCCTCAGTGATCACTTAGTTTCAGATCGCAGCCTCCTCCTACCAGCTAACAATCTCCATCCCCCTTCCCCGCTTGCTGTTTTTCTCCAGCACTTACCTGATATACTAGTTATTCTACCCATTTATTCAATTTTTATTTACGTATTTACACTTACGATTTTATATTTGCTTCTTTACTTTTGTCTCTCCCCTCAGCTCGAGAGAGGCTATATTCATCTGTGTTAATCACTGCTGTGTTTCCTGAACATGCCTAGAAAACATACTGAAGAAGGGTGCCTGAAATTTGGTAAGGGAGCCATCAGTTTTCTTGGCTGAATGAAGAAATATGCTCATAAATTAATGAACAAATCTCTGGGGTTTCTGAATTAAGGACTAATGGGAAGAGGAAGGCAAATGGTTGGGACAGGGTACTGCAAGAAGTAGTATTTGGAGTACTCTGATAGCTCTCCTAATAGATAACATTTTGTTCATTTAAATAGTTTTAACGAGAGAGCTGGGAACTAGGGACACACAGCATCGAGGTTTTATAATGCATTCTGTAGAGTTCTTTTCGAGTGTGTTCAAATATCATTGAAAATATATGCATGCATATAAACCTCTGTTACTTTATTTAGTGCTTTACAAGAGCCCCTCAAGGAAGGGGTAGTAGCAACTATCAGTATCCTTCCTTTATGATGAGCTTAATTTATTCAAAATTACATCCTAATTTATTTGTAACTGTGAAACTAGACTTAGTTATTTAGTAGACCCTCCCTAGAAACCTATGACGTTAATAAAACCAACAAAAATGTGTTCAGGTTCCAGTGATACACACACTACAGACTCAATTATGTGTCATCCATTTTAATGAAGGGAAGAAGTGATTTAACAAACACAGAGCAAACAAACGGAATATGAAGGTTTGTCCTCCATTAATATTAGTAATGGATAAAGTGGGCTCCAACGCCTTCAACGTAGCTTGAGACCCATCATCTCTGTGTCATGGGAAGGGGGATGCTCGGCCAGGATGTCTTTCTGTGTCACTGAGAAAATTTTCCGTAATGTATAACGATACTTACTGAAACGGATATGGGGCATTTGGGTAATTAGGAATCCGTTAGCATATTTTTCCGGAAGCCTTGACTACGAAACGAAGATAGTAGATTTGGACACTTGCAGCTATGCAGAAGTTGTTTGGGTATTCATCTTTATGCCGAATGAAGTAAGCTTATTTCATCTCTGCAGCTTCCCATATACCATTTTCCCACCTCTGTTTTGTGTTTGGAAAGACTTTTAGAAATTAAAACTCAAGTTAAAAAGTGAGTGACGGGCTTCCCTGGTGGCTCAGTGGTTGAGAGTCCGCCTGCCGATGCAGGGGACACGGGTTCGTGCTCCGGTCCGCGAAGATCCCACATGCCGCGGAGCGGCTAGGCCCGTGAGCCGTGGCCGCTGAGCCTGCGCTCCGCAACGGGAGAGGCCACAGCAGTGAGAGGCCCGTGTACCGCAAAAAAAAAAAAAAAGAAGAAGAAAAAGAAAGAAAAGAAAAGAGAGTGAGTGACAACTTAAATGATATATGGAATATTTTGCTGACTTAGAAGAGCATGCAGAATTAAATATGACCCAGTTGAAATGTTAATTTTATTTTAATGTGTATATTGGGGTGGAGTCTTAAAGGTGCCAGAAAACAAGCATTCACCCATCCTGTTTGGAAGTGCAGCACACAGGCACCTTCAGTTACCAGTTCTGTTCATTCCACAGAATCATCTTGGGAAAACATACTGTTTTTTAGGTACCTGGTGTATATCTTAACCAGTTTGAAGAATTTCCCAAATACCTGTTAATATGTAGTTCTCCGATTCCAATCTTGCCACGTCCTGTACCAGTGACACAGCACATAGGAGTTTTATTTCTCTTTCTTTCTCTGGGTTCTTGAGAACCCAACGAAAGAACAATGGAATGGCATCAAAGAGATCAGGGTTCTTGACTCAGATTTACCATAAAATAATAGTGTCCTCTTGGGAAAATTATAGTTGTTCTAGGCCCCTTTCCTTTTCTTTACTTTGACAGAGCTGCACTAGATGACCCCAAGTAACACTGCGCTCTTTGCAGTAGTAGCTTAGACGTTATTGGTTTTCTGAAACAAATGAAGACAGTGACACAGGAAACTGTGCAACATCTCTGTAACTATGTTTTCTTAGAGTTGCCTCCATTTTTCAGATGATAAGATGGCTGAGCACAGAAGTAGGTGTTTTGACCAGAGGTTCCAGAGTAGAGGGAACTGAACCACAAGTTTCCTTCATTCCTGAAGCTCACTTAGCCAAAACATAGGCTTCTGAATATTAAGCTGTAAAGCATATTATCAGTGTGCTTTAAAAGAAGCGGTTCTTCTAGGATTTCTAATTAATAGCAGGCGGTTTTGAAATTCTTAGAAGATCATTGAATTTTGTGAGATTTAAAGCTCTATTTTCCTGTCAAGCAAGTTGTATCAGTGCCAGACAATCATCTGAGCTTCTGGATGCTTCTCTGAACCTCTTGAATTTTTCTTCTTGCTATCTGAAATTCATGCCAGATAAGCCTTTTTGTAGAGAGCGTGTACAGACTTGTCTATTTTCATATACGAAAGCGATGCAGTGAGCCAGGTCGGGGGTTAAGCCCTCATTCTCAGAGTGGTATTGAGCTCCTGGTGAAATGTAATCCTCATTTCCTCAGAATAGAAAAGCAGTTATCTCACGTTTTTAATGCCATTAACTCTTTATACATTTATGTATAATACATATATTTATTGTACCTACGAGGTGTGCTCTCTTTGGGAAGTACAAAGCTATTTGAGACGTAAGTTGTTCATTTTTTTGTTTTCCCGCAAATACTGTGACCCTTTGAGCAGGAAGGTCTGTGTTTTACTAACATCTAGAACAAGCAGCTAACACGGTGTCTAAGATGTAGTCAATAAATATGAAATAGGTAAATGAACACATTTTTAAGGAAGGGCCAGGGCATGAACAAATAGAAAATTTTCATTTTCAGTCACAAAGCCACAACAGACATAAAAATGATACAGACAACAAGTGCTACGGTCATTCAAAGAAGGCATAGAATTGATACAACAAGGATCTCCCCTATGGCACAGGGAACTGTACTCAATATTTTGTAATAACTTATAAGGGAAAAGAATCTGAAAACGGAATCACTGCGCCGTACACCTGAAACGGACACGACATTGTAAATCAACTATATTTCAATTAAAAAACAAACAAACAGACAACAGCAACAACAAAAAACCAAAGAGGTCATAGAAGTTCTTATGAGATTCCCGAAGAGAAGAGAAGCCAAATGAGGACGGGAGAGGCGGCTTTTGAATCCGTTCAGAGGAGAAGTCACAGAGGAACTAGTCATTGATCTGAATTTGAGATTAAGATTAAGATGAATTAATCTGAATTAATTAAGATTGCAACACAGGGATATTACAGATGAAGGTAATCACATAAACTTACTATACTGAAACTTGCAGAGGTTATGAGTGTTGCTCAAGATCCCAAAGCAAGTGCATTGTGGAATCAGAATTTTAAGTGAGGCCTAATGAACTAAAAACAAACCAGCACAGAAACAAGCCCTTCCTGTGACACCACGTTGCCTTTGAAGTCGTTTTTTTTGGTGGGTTGGCAGAAACTGGTTCCAGTGTTTCTTGCAGGAATGACTGGCCATAGGACTGGGCGTCGTAGCTTCCTGCCAGGCGACCGAAGGTCGCAGGCAGGTGGGTCACTGGGACACACGCGGAGGGGCTCCTGGCCGGCCCCCTGGCCGCTCAGTGCCCCTGCCCCAGAGCGGGGGTGGGGGCCTCAAAGCAGCCTTGTCTGAGTCCCCTGCCACTAGAGAGAGTATTGGCCCAACACTTGTAGAAAACGGGGACCTTGCTGGCAGTTCAGTGGAGGGACACAAATAAATCTTTGCCGACTTTCTGCTGAAGCTCACGAGGGTTCACTCCTAAGCCTCTTACAAGGTCAGCTGCCGAGGCTGCGAGAGATGAGTCAGGGCTCTCCCTCCACCACGGGGAGATCGCTGGTTAAAGCGCTCACGAGGGAGTGAACCGCGTGTCCGCACCGACACGCATGGGCAGACCTCGTCGATGCCTTCTGTCCGGGGTACGAAGCCCTCTCCTGCCTCTTCCAGGCTCTCTAGAAAGCATGTGCAGAGGCTCCCACTCCACCCTCGGACTCCGTGGGCCACAGCTGGAGGGACCAGCCAAGGAGCCGTGGCAGGAGGAGGCCAGAGGGCAGCGGGCCTCGGCCGGAGCCCGTCAGTCGGTCCCCATTCACACACCACCAGACGATCCTCTTGACCTGGGCAGTAGCCGCCAACCGACCGCTAAGGTGAGCCCGGCGCGCGCTTGGCTACCTGGCATGGCTGGGAACCCCAGGATCTCCTGGCAGAGGCGGGCATTCTCCTGGGCCGGGTCCGCGGGCGTCTGCGTGTGCAGGGCCTGAACCACCTTGGCCAGGACGATCTGGCACAGGTTGAAGAGGCCTGGGGCGTGGGAGGAAGGAGACGGGGGGCTGGCACCGTGTCCAGGCCGCGCTTGCCAGCCGGGCAGACCGGAAGCCCCCTTCCCTTCCCTCGGTCCGGCCGCATCTGGGTTGGCCTCCCGGGACTTGATGAGCTTGTCCAGCAGCTCCTGAGGGACGGTGCTGCCCGTGGCCCACCAAGACTGGCAGCAGCGCCAGGGCCTCACAGGGCACGGCGCCCCCGGCCCCAGAGCCTTCCCTCTGGTTCTCATCACCGGCTGTCACCAGACTTGCATGCAACGTGCTTTTCTTTTCTCTTGTCTTCTTTACGTCCCTCAGCCACGCAATGCGGTGAAGCCCTGACGCTCGCTGCCGCGTCGGTACACCCTGAGAACACGATGCTCAGCGAGCAAAGTCATACACAGAAGGACACACAGGGCGTGACCCCACTGAGGAGAAACGTCCAGAGCAGGTAGATCCACAGAGTCAGCGAGTGGGTTCCTGGTTGTCAGGGGCTGGCGAGGGGACGGAGTGATAGCTAAGGGCGTGAGGGACATTTTCGGGATGATGGAAATGGTCCAAAGCAGTAGTGACGTCTGTACGGCTCAGTAAACTGTCCCCACACGCCCCGGTGCAGCCTGTGAGAGCATCGCTCTCAGGATGAAGGGCTGACCACAGGAAGACTGAACGAGCAGTGGGTCCTGGGCCCAGACTCTCAGCTGGCGCCCCCCCACGTGGGGAAGTCACTGGGACTTGCTGAGCCTCCACGGAGACTGGCAGCAGCCCCCGAGCTCACAGGGCACTGCGCCCCCGGCCCCAGAGCCTTCCCTCTGGTTCTCATCACCGGCTGTCAGCAGACTTGCAGGCAACGTTCCTTTCTTTTCTTTTGTCTTTTTTAAAGGCAACTCTTGAGTACATGTATTTAACATGCAGGGAACCAGCCCTGACTCCTTGATCTGGGTCTTCCAGCCTCTAGAGCCTCGAGGACATCCATTTCCGTTATTTACGCGCCCAGTGCCTGGGGTTTGATGATGGAAGCTGACACCGAGGGCGTCACCACGTGTGGGGTGATGTCAGTGAAAGAATCCCGTGGCGAGGGCCTGCCTGAGGACCACGCATGCCCGGGCCCTCCCCGCCCCCGCCTGCAGCCCTGCGCCTGGGAGCGGAGCTGGTGCATCGCATGCCCGACGTCGTGGAAGTTGGTCTCCCGCTCATCATGCCGCAGCAGGGAGGGCAGGTTGGGCGTAGGCTTGGCGAAGTTGGCCACCATGGCCGCGATGGCGACCTGGCAGCTCCCATCGTGCTGTAGGCAGGCCGAAGCAGGCCGCGTGCCCGGACTTCCCCACCCTGCGGAGGGACGTGGATGGGGCCCCGCTTCCACAGAGGAGCCCCGGCCCACGGCCGACAGGTTCCCCCACCACGCACGCACCGAGGATAGAGGTCAGGTAGAACTTGCCGATGGATGACCTTGCCCGAGGCCGCGTCCCAGACCGTTTAGAGCCTCACGTCTTCGTGACACGTGCTCGTGCCCTCCTCCAGGTCGAAGGTCAGCCCCAGCAGCTCCTGGGAGATGCCCAGCAGCCCGCGTGTGACTGCCTGCACGGGGAAAGACTCCTTGAGCAGGTACTGGTCCACGTGGTAGCGCGTCTCCTCCCCCTGGTTCATGTAGTAGCGCAGGTCCCAGGCGTTGATGGGGCCGTCAAAGTGCAGGCCCCGCCTCTGGCACTCGGCCTTCTTTAGCTCCAGGATCACGGCCGCTCCTGCTCCCCGAGGGGCTTCAGCTTCTGGGCCAGCTCACCTGCGGGCGGAGGGGAGAGGCTCGGCTACGTCCCTGGGGCGGCCCCCCAGCCACCCCCGACCCTGCGCCCCTCGAGGCAGAATGAAGGGTCTGGGATGGTGACCCCCAAGGGCTGACACAGTGGGGTCTCAGGCAGCACCACGTCCGGTCAAGGTCCGCCTGACCCCGTCCCCACTGGGACTCAGGGGGAGGCGGTGTTACCTAGGACAGTGGCCACCACCTGGCTGGTCTTGTCCGTGTTCATCTCCAGCACAGAGTCGGCATGGTGCGGAACCCCAGCAGGCGGGACTTCAGGGCCTGCAGCCTCACCAGCTCCCTGAGGATCACGCAGTTCTCCTGGAAGCCAGAGACGGAAGGCGCTGGGGACCGAGGGCCACGCCCTCCCCACGGGCCCCGGGCCAGGTCTCTGCAGGCGGGCAGGGCTCCCAGGCCACTGGCGGGCACAGCCAATCCCCCTCCCTCCTCCTCCTGGCTCGGATTTCTAGACACTTTGGTGCTGTCCTAACACGTGGCCTTTATTAACACAGGTCCTTTTGGAAGCAGAAACGGCATGAACGTGATGGGCTCTAAGGCCAAGGGCAGGAAGAAATGCGGCCAGGCTCTCCAGGAGCCACCAAGGGGCCTCCCCGGGCTCAACAAGACAAACACGGCTGCCGTGCAGACAGTAGCTCAACCCCACGGTGCCCGAACACCCAGCCCCTGGACGGTGAGACACCTGTTGCTGCAGGTGGCCCGTGGCTCACTGATGAGGCCCGGCCCCAGGCGTACGCCACCTTCTCGGGGGCCACCTCTCCGGTCTGCAGTGGGGTTCTCCTGGGAGCCCCCCGTCACCACAGCACCAGCGTGGCCTATCTGTAGCCCAAGAAGGTGGGGACGCAAGACTGTCCCCCGTGCCCCCCGCATCCCCCGCGAGGCCGAGCGAGCACCAGTGGTGTCTGCGGGGAAGGTGAAGGGCTCACGCACAGCCCCCATCTACAGAAGCACAGACTGCAGCCACATGCGCTATGGAACAAACACAAGTGTCCATGCAGGACCCGATGTCTGAATGTCAAGGCCATGCCCGGGCCACAGTGAGAAGGTGCATCCCCCATGCAAGCCACAGAGAGGGGATGGGGGGGTCCATCTGCGATTCTGAGCTCATCGGGCATCACCCCAGAGGGAGAGGGAGAGGGAGAGGGAGAGGGAGAGAGGTAGACAGAAGTACAGAGGGAGAGAAAGAGAGAGGGAGGGAGAGACGTCTCTCCCTTCCCTGGGGGTTCTCTAGTGCAGCCAAGGCTGAAAACCACGGCATTTTGGGAGATGGGTCCTCGTGGAAGAGTTAAATAGTCGCTCATGGCATTATCGACACATACTAAAAAAGGCCCCAAATCTTGGGGAGTCAGGGAGGGGAGTGTCGGCTGCCTCGTAAACGAGGAGAGATTGGGCATCAGAGGAGGTGCCTGTGCAGCCTGCGCCCAGGGCCCCGCAGACTTCATCTCCCAGCGGTGGTCCTGGGCTGGAAGTCAGCGGGGAGGTCAGGCTGTCCAAGCATCAACGTTGACTTCAGGGCTGATCTAAAAGGCGCCTGGGGTTTGTTGAAGCAGAAAAAGGAGAAAGCAGTAGGGAGTGGATGGCAGTGGGAGGGGGAGGGAGCCCCCCTCCTCAGCACTTCTACCGCTCTCCCTCTCTCTCTCTCTCTCTCTCTCTCTCTCTCCCTCCCTTTCTCCCTCTCTCCCTCTACCTCGCTGCCTCTCACTCTCCCTCTCCCTCCATCTCTCCCTCTGCCTCTCTCCCTCCCTCTCTCCCTGTCCCTCTCTCTCTCTCCCTCTTTCCCTCCCCCTCTCCCTCTCCCCCTTTCCCTCTCCCTCTCCCCTTCTCCCTCTCTCCCTTCCTCTCTCCCTGTCCCTGTTCCCCTGTTCCGCACGCTCTGGCTCTACCTCTTTCCCTCTTCCTCTCCCTCCACCTCCTTCCCTCTCTGGAGAGGGAAGGAGGTGGAGGGAGAGGAAGAGAGAGATGGAGAGGGAGGGGGGAGAGGGAGAGAGAGGGTGGAGAGGGAGAGAGTGATGGAGGGAGCGAAAGATGTCTCTCCCTCCCTCCCTCTCTCCCTCCCTCTCTCCCTCTCCCTCCCTCCTTCTCCTCCCTCTCCCTCTGGCTCCAACTCTCCTCCCTCCATCTCTCCCTCTCCCTCACTCCCTCCCAGAGAGGCAGAGATAAGGCAGAGGGAGAGAGGAAGAGGGAGAGATGGAGGGAGAGGGAGAGGGAGGGAGAGGGAGAGAGGGAGAGGGAGAGAGGGAGAGGGAGGGAGAGGGAGAGAGGGAGAGGGAGAGAGGGAGAGGGAACTAGGTCTCTTCCTCCCTCCCTCTCCCTCTCTCCTCCTTCTCTCCCTCTCTCCCTCTCCCTCTCTCTCTCCCTGTCCCTGTTTCCCTGTTCCAGTCTCCCTCTGCCTCTCTCCCTCTCCCTTGTCTCTGCCTCTCCCTCCATCTCTCCCTCTCTGAGAGGGAGTGAGGGCGAGGGAGAGATGGAGGGAGAGGGAGTGAGGGCGAGGGAGAGAGGGAGGGAGAGGGAGGAAGAGGAAGAGTGGAAGGGAAAGGGCGAGGGAAGGAGAGGGGGAGACGGAGGAGAGAGGGAGAGGGAGGGAAGAAGAGACCATTTTCCCTCTCCCGCTCTCCCTCTCTATCTCTCTCTGCCTCTGTCCCTCTCTCTCTTCTTCTCTCCCTCTCCCTCCATCTCTCCCTCTCCCTCTCTGTCTCTCCCTCCATCTCTCCCTTTCTGGGAAAGAGTGAGGGAGATGGAGACATGGAGGGAGAGGGAGGAGAAGGAGAGAGGGAGGGAGAGAGGTGTAGAGGGAGAGAGGGAGAGACGTCTTCGCTCCCTCCCTCTATCCCTCTCTCCCTTTCCCCCCTCTCTCTCCCTCTCCCCCTCCCTCTCCTGCTCTCCCTCTCCCTCTTTCCCTCTCCCTCTCCCTCCACCTCCTTCCCTCTCTGGAGAGGGAAGGAGGTGGAGGGAGAGGGAGAGCGGAACAGGGAAACAGGGACAGGGAGAGAGGGAGGGAGGAAGAGACCTCTTTCCATCTCCCTCTCACCCCCCCTCTCCCTCTCCTCTCCATATCTCTCTCCCTCCCTCTCCCTCTCCCTCCATCTCTCCCTCTCCCTCTCTCCCTCTCCCTTGTCTCTGCCTCTCTATCTCTCCCTCTCTGGGAGGGAGGGAGGGAGAGGGAGAGATGGAGGGAGTGGGAGAGTTGGAGGGGGAGAGAGGGAGGGAGGGAGAGAGGGATAGAGGGAGGGAGCGAGAGAGGGATAGAGGGAGGGAGGGAGAGGGATAGAGGGAGGGAGGGAGAGAGGGATGGAGGGAGGGAGTGAGAGGGAGGGAGGGAGGGAGGGAGGGAGAGACGGTCTTTCGCTCCCTCCCTCTCTCCCTCTCTCCCTCTCTCCCTCTCACCCCTCTCTCTCCCTCTCCCCCCTCCCTCTCCTGCTCTCTCTCCCTGTTCCTCCACCTCCTTCCCTCTCCGGAGAGGGAAGGAGGTGGAGGGACAGGGAGAGGGAAAGAGGTAGAGGGAGAGCGTGCGGAACAGGGAAACAGGGACAGGGAGAGAGGAAAGAAGAGAGGGAGAGGGAAGAGGGACGGGGGAGGCAGGAAGAGGGAGGGGGAGGAGGGAGAGAGACGGGGGAGAGCGAGGAGGTAGAGGGAGAGGGAGGGGAGAGGGAGAGGGATGGGGAGAGCAAGGGGGAGACGGAGGTGGAGAGGGAGTTGGGAGAGGGACAGGGAGAGGGACGGGGAGGGGGGAGAGGGAGGGGGGAGGGAGAGAGGGAAAGAGAGAGACGCAGAGGAAAGAGGGAGAGGGAAGAGAGAGAGGGACAGAGGGAGAGGGAGAGAGGGAGGAGGAGAGGGACGAGAGGAAGCAGGGAGAAAAGAGAGAAAGAACACACCATCTACATTTCTGTCAAATGACACCGGGGATCCTTACACAACCAGGAGAAAATAACACAGCGAGGCTCTTTCTCAGCTGGAACTGGAACTGCAGATGGGGCCAGACACCACCAGGGTGGCCACACATGTCCAGCTGCCGCCCCAGCCCCCTGAGTCTGGTCACCAGGGCTCTGAGTGTTTGCTCCAGGGACCTGGGGTTCACCCTGTCACCCTGGAGGTCGGGCCTAGACAGCATGGCCCCGGGCTGGACACATAGGGAGAAAAGCATCCCCACAGGCCAGCTTGTGCGAGCCGATTCAGCTGCCAGATTTTAGAGGCCCGGGATCACCGTGTGGCCCATGAAAGCCAGGAGCCAGGAGGGTCTTGCATCGGGATTCCTGTCCGTTGGACTGGAACGTTTATGTAAGGAGTCTTGGAAACAGTGGTAACAAGACTGAATTCGAACGAGCTTTAGGATATTATGGACCACTCCGAAGTGTGTGGGTTGCTAAAAACCCTCCCGGCTTCACTCTTGTTGAAAATGAAGATCCCCGAGATGCAGCGGATGCTGTCTGAGAAGTAGACGGGAGAACACTCTGTGGCTGCCGAGTAAGAGTGGACCTGTCGAATGGGGAAGGGAGAAGTCGAAATCGTGGCCGCCTCCTTCTTGGGGTCGTCGCCCTCGAGATGATTATCGGAGGAGGAGTCCTCCCCCTCACCACAGATCTCCAAGACGGAGAAGCTTCTCCCGCAGCCGGAGCAGGTCCCTTTAGTAGATATAGGAGAAGAGAGAGATCACTGTCCCAGGAGAGACATCGCAAGCCGTCCCGATCTTTCTCTAGGTCTCCTAGCCGATCCAGGTCAAATGAAAGGAAATAGCAGACCACTTTGCAAGAGGAGTGGTGCACAGGAAATACCTTCATTTGACAGGAGTATGTACAGAAAATTCAAGTTTCGTTTGAGACTTCCGAAGCTTGATGCACTTTTTAAATGTTTTAGCTGTTCCCGTTTGTTTGTCTCTTGGGACAGTGACACATAAAGGTGTCATTCTCTGTGGTTTGAAATGGGTCATATGAGGCATGTAATATGAAGAATTGTTTCTTTACAATGTTCTCTTAAGCAGAATTGAATTTGCTTTGAATTTTTGGTCTTGCCTAGACTGATAATAAAACTCTAACTCCTGCCCACCTAAAGTGTGATGTTTATCATTATGGAAACAACACTGGCAAACATTAAAAAGACTTTCTGTAGCTGGGATGTGGTATGCAGCTGTAGTCAAGCAAGCAGTCTTTAAAAGGTGCTGTGAACACAAGCCAGCAGGGAGAAATGAAAGCCGCACCCTTACCCTAGATGAGAGGTTTAAGAATTCCACTAGTCTTCACACTGGACAAGAGGTTGTCCAGTGAGTTTAGCATCTAAGAAGTTTCAAGGAAGTTAGTTAACCTTTGAGTTAGGTCATAAGTCCCCTCTGTGATTGCTGTACATGAATACATAGCTCTTTGTAAAGTTTTTTGGAAGTTGAGATTATCAAGACACCAGTGTCCTGCCAGATTAAGAGTATATTGTAGAGCTGAACTTTGAGTTACTGTGCAATTTTTTTTTCATGCTGTCATTTGTAATATGTTTTGTGAGACTCCTTGGGATTAAAGTTTTGGTTCCAAACGGAACAAAGAAAACAAAAAAAGGATCCACCTGCCAATGCAGGGGACCCGGGTTCGAGCCCTGGTCCGGGAAGATCCCATGTGCCGCAGATCAACTAAGCCCGTGGGCCACAACTATTGAGCCTGCGCTCTAGATCCTGGGAGCCACAACTACTGAGCCCCCATGCCACAACTACAGAAGCCCGCACATCTAGAGTCCGTGCTCCGAAACAAAAGAAGCCACTGTAATGAGAAGCACATGCCCGCAACAAAGAGGAGCCCCTGCTCGCCGCAACTAGAGAAAGCCCGTGTGCAGCAATGAAGACCCAACGCAGCAAAAAAAAAAAAAAAAAAAAAAAAGACGCTACTGGCCAGGTGATCAAGGGTAAAATTGTTTGTCACAAGTCCCGTTGATGGTGTGTATCCTTGATGTGTGTATCCTTGATGGTGTGTATCCTTGATGATGTGACCTGAGGAGAATGACATTTTTATCTCTGTCTGGATCTTCCGCCCCAAACCCCATAACTCCAGCCCAACCATAAGAAAAACATCAGAAAACCAACAGACAAACAAATTGAGGGACAAAATACCTGACCAGTCCTCCTCAAAACTTTCAAGGTATCAAAACCCAGGGACGTCTGAGAAATGTCACAGCCCAGAGGAGACTGGGACAGAAAAAGGGTGTTAGGGGAAAGCTAGGGAAATTCTAATAAAGTGTGGACTTCAGTTAATAATAACGTATCCATCTCGGTTCCTTAGTTGGATAAGCATGTCGTACTAACGTACTAAAGTACTAACGTGTTGGAAATAGGGGTACTGGGTCGGGGGTCCACAGCACTCTGTACACTCTGTACAGATCTTTGCAACTTTTTTGTAACTCTAAGCTATTCTAAAATTAAGCAACTACTAAACAGAGATAAGAATGTTATTTCCCTGATTTGAACATGGCTGAGTTTGTTTTCATGGTCACATTTGTGCTATCTGGATGTGTCCTGGAATCAGTAGCAAAGGAGAGTTGCCAGCCCCTGGGAAGATGCGGCTGGTTTGCAGGTGGCTTGCTCTGGAGCTGAAGACCAGGGTGGGAAGTCTGCAGCCTCGGGTTGCACTTAGAACCATGGGAGGGGATGGGCCAGCTCAGTTAGGGATGGAACCTATAAATAAAACTTTTTCTTTTCCATTATGGCTTATCACAGGATATTGAATATAGTTCCCTGTGCTAGACAGTAGGACCTTGTAGCTTATCCATCCTATATTTAATAGTTTGCGTCTGCTAACCCCAAACTCCCAATCCAACCCTCCCTCACTCTTTCTCCCCCTTGGCAACCACAAGTCTGTTCTCTATGTCTGTGAGTCTGTTTTTGTTTCGTAGACAAGTTCATTTGTGTCGTATTTTAGATTTCACATATAAGAGAGATCATATATGTGTCTTTCTCTTCTGACTTACTTCACTTAGTATGATAATCTCTAGGTCCATCCACGACGTTGCTGCAAATAGCATTATTTCATTCTTTTTATGGCTGAATATATTCCATTGTATATATGTACCACATCTTCTTTATCCACTCACCCATCAGTGGACATTTAGGCAGCTTCCACATCTTGCCTATTAGAAATAGTGATGCAATGAACACTGGGGTACATGTATCTTTTCTTTCTTTTTCTTTCTTTTTTTCTTTCTTTTTTCTTTCTTTTTCTTTCTTTCTTTCTTTTTCTTTCTTTCTTTCTCTCTCTCTTTCTTTATTTTTTTGTTACACAGCATGTGGGATCTTAGTTCCCTGGCCAGAGATGGAACCCATGCTCCCTGCACTGGAAGCACAGAGTCTTAACCACTAGACCACCAGGGAAATCCCAGGGGTGTATGTATATTTTTGAATTAGAGTTTTCTCCAGATCTATGCCCAGGAGTGGAATTGCGGGACCCTATGGCAGCTGTATCTGTTCTCTGCACGTCTCACATCAACCACGTGCACTCCAATCCTTGCTCTCAACGTCATCTTCGGGGAACACAACCTGCGACAGGGACCTTGACAAGAAGAAATGGCTCAGGGAAAAGCTAGCTGCACAGGGAGGAGATAGAGGCCATCGACCCTGGGGTGTGGCGGGGAGAGTGGGCACAGAGATTGGTCATTTCGTCCCTGATACTCAGCCCTCCTGGCTGCCCCACTCTAGGTCACCTCGGGATACAGAGGTGACCCGGTTAGAGTCCCAGCCTGTGCAGGAATCTCGGGGCACAAGCGGGTCTGAATAATATTAGTGCAGGGTCTCCCCCATGGCACTGGGGTTATTTGGGGCGGGTCATTCTCTGCTGGGGGCCCCTCTTGGGCACTGTGTGGGGTTCAGCAGCATCCCTGTCCCCACCCATTTGATTCCAGGGTCCCCTCCCCCCCAGTTGTGACAACCACAGATTTTCCCCAGACATCACTGAAGAACTGGGGGAGGCGGAAGCAGGATGGCCCTGGGTGAGGACAGCTGTGTTGAAGCAAGCAGCCTGGCTTAGGGCAAGGTCTGCCCCAATCCCGTCAGAGCCTGCATTTAGAACTGCCCCTTCCCTCTCCCACCTCCCATGCCCTGCAGTGGTCTCCGAGACATCATCCCCATGTAAGAAATCACACCTTCTCAGTTTACTGTCCCCAGCACCTAGAAGAGTGTCTGCTATGTAGTAGATGCTTCATAAATACTTGCTGAATAAAGGAGTTGAATAAAGGGATGAGTGGATGAATGAATGAAGGTTACCATGGAAGGAGGGGGGAGATTCCCTTTCTGGCTCTCGGGGATTGGGATATCGAGTGAAAGATCCATCCTAAATAGGCTGACCAGCCTTCTGGGTTCCCCAGAAATGAGGGTTTCCCCATAGTTCCAGCGCTCAAACCTGAGCGGTCCTGGGCAAAGTGGGGGCGGGTGTTGGTCACCCTGTGTAAACACAGTAACAATTCCAACTGCAATAGCAATGGCCAAGGACCTCTACGGTCTTACTGACCAGGCACAGTTCTTCACCTGGCGGGGAAGGGTGGGCCAGGATTGGAATTCCGGTGATCCAGGGTGGGCGGGTGAGGGCACACCCCGGGCTTGTGTAGGGGAGTCCAGGAAGGTTCTGGAGGAAGTGACAGTGACACAGGAGGGAGGGAGGAGTCTAAGGAAGAACGTCCCACACGACAACGTGTGCCAATGGCCCTGGGCCCAAGGTCACACCTGACCAGGGCTTGCTTGTTTTCTTTTTTTCTAATTTACTTTTCCCCACATGGATATGCAATTGTCCTAATGCCATTTATTGAAAATTCCTTAATTTCCTCACTTTCTGTCATATCAAGTTCTCATCTATCTGTTTCTGGACCTTTATTCTCTACCATAGAGCTATACGTCCCATCCTTGCACCACTAGGGCTGTTTCATCACTATAACTTTATTTTTTACTCATTTATTTCTTTGGCCGTGCTGGGCGGCATGTGGGATCTTATTTCCCTGACCAGGCTTTGAACCCGCACCCCTTGCAGTGGAAGCTCGGAGTCTTAATCGCTGGACCTCCAGGGAAGTCCCCAGGGCTTGCTTTGACATCCATCGAATGGTGGCGGGTGGGCACGGGGAGCAGCTGTCTGTGAGCCACCCTGTGTAGAAATGCAGGGTGGAGGGCAGGACAGCTGGAGCGGGAGGGGAAAAGGCGGAGGAGGGAGGGAGGGAGGGATGGCGGGCGGGCGAGAGACAGACAGAGAGTTTCCGGAGACAATAGCTCTGGCCGTGTCCTAGGGCATGAAAGCTGAAAATAGCTCCTAGTGCCGGGAGCCCTGGAGCCGGAGCCTGGGAGCCATTGTGACTGGCACTCCTCCCTGGTGTGTGTGTGTGTGTGTGCGGGGGCGGGGGGCTCTGGACTTCTCAGGCTGGGAATGGGGTGCACGGAGCAAGGACGGAGCAGGGACGGAGCAGGGACCCTTCTCTCTGGGACCTCGCAGGCCATCCTTAGCTCACAAAGCTGAGCCACTCCCGGCCCTACGAGGGGGGGGCTTATCCTCCCTGTCCCCTGGATCACACCCCCTCACACACGACTTCCCCTTGTGTGCTCCCAGCAACCAAGAGAATCTGTTTTTAAAAGATTTGGGGGAGGGGGGTAAACATACAAACAAGAGCAGAATGGATACTTTTTCCGAATGGGAATGGCTCTGTGTAACCCCATCCCCAGGGTAACCAGAGTCCTGACCTCTAACACCCTTGACGAGTCAGCCTTGGTCTGGGCTTGCAGACCCACGGAAGCTTCCTCATCCCCTCCTTCAGACCCCGTCTCTCCCTCGGCGTCTTTGTGAGAGGCACCCGGGGAAGTGGGACTGCTAGGCTGTACTGCTGCTAGAACTGCACCTGGGCTCCACCAGGCTCCAGCCCCCCGCCCTGTGCACCTCTCTGTCCCTGAGGCACCTCAACTGGTAGGAGCGGCATCACCTTCCCTCCCGGGACTTGTGACACTTAAGGGAGACACAGAAAGGACAAGCGTTTGGCTCCCTGGCTGGCAAAGAGCAGGTGCTCAATTGTCATAAGTGGCCGTATCAGTGAGGGTTCTCCAGACAAACAGAATCCATAGGGTGTGTGTGTATATACACACACACGTACATATGTACACGCATACAAAAATATACAGCTGTGTATATATGCAGTACGCATACAGACATATACACATATAGTATATACAATACGCAAATACATATATACACACATATATATAAAATGCATAGTTTGTATATATACAGTATGTATACACACATATACACGTAATATATACAATAGACACATACAGATACACTATACATACACACATATGAAATGCATCGTTTGTGTATATACAGTATGTACACATACGTATAACATATGCAATGTACACACCTAGGTACGTCTATATCATACATATATACACACATAGAAAGATATTTAGGTGTGTATATATACAGTATACATACATACACATATAATATATGCAATACATACACGTACATACATATAGACACGCATATACACCTACATAGAAAAGCATGTAGAATAAAAATATATATGTACTGCATATATAAATTCCTTGTATTCGTTCCTCCTTTACGCAAAGTGGACCAATTTCAGTGTTAATCTCTTCTGAAAAATCCCTTCCCGGCCACATCTGGAATAATGTTTGTGGTTGCCGGGGCCCCACGCAGTGCGCACATGAGATTAACCATCCCCGTGGCGATGATGACACTTTATTTTCTCCCTTGACCATTGTCACTACTATTCCAATTAAAATGGCAGTGCTATGAGGGCAGGGCATTTCCTTTTTGGCCAGTACTGAGCGTCCGCGGTCTGGTGCCTAGCATAGGCTAAATACACGGCACTTTTGTGAACAGAAGCCGGGATTCCAGCTGTCATATTTAATAGGAATTATAGTCTTATTATTGGGGGGGAGGGGTTGTGTCACGGTACATCGAGGTCGGGAGTCGAACTCGCCACCACTGGCCCTGAGAGGTTTTGCCGGGTCCCCACTTCGGGCCGGTGGGTGTGGCCAGGGGCAGCCGATGACGTGCGTATGTGCGTGCGTACGTGCGTGCGTGCGTGGGAGCGTGCGTGCGTGAGAGCCTGCGAGTCCACGGGGCGGGCCGCGCGCGCCGGGAGTGTTTCAGCCCGGCCCCCGGCTCATTGTGGTCGCCTCACGCCGGCCCGAGTTCGCAGCAGCGCTGGAGGCCCCGGGCCTGTGAGCACAAAGAGGGAGCCGGGGGCCGGACGGGAGCGCTGTGGCGGCAGCTGAGGCCCAGGCCAGGCCCCCCTCAGCCTCCCGCCTGCCCGTCTGCCCCGCCCCCGCCGGCGGCGCCGCGCCCCTCCCCCAACCGCCAGACTAGCGCGGTGCGGGGCCCGCGCGCGAAGACATGGGGGAGAAGCTGGAGCTGAGGCTGGAGTCGCTCTTGGGGACCGAGCCCGCCGTCTACCCGTGGCCGCTGCCGGTCTACGTAAGTGCCGCCCGTCCCCTCCTCCCGGACCCCCGCTCCTGTTCCCCCACGGCGCGCGCTGAGCCCACCGAGAAACGGAGCGACTCGAGTCGCCAGACCCTCTTTGGAGCCCCCCTTCCCGCCCCGCCGTGGTTCTCCGCGGCAGTTTCCAGCCCCCGCGCGCAGGGTGGGCAGAGGGGAGCCGGCGCCGGCCGGGGGCGCCGACTCGGCCGCGGGGACCCCGCGCTTCCAAGGGGCGCCTGAGCCGGTCTGCGGTTGGCTCTGCAGGGCTGGGGACCCCGGTCCCCCCGGGCCTGGACTGCCGGCGGGCTTGCCCTTCTGTACTTTAGGATCTGACACGTAGGGTTTCTTTTTCCTGGTAGTTTATTCTTAGCTCTGTCAACGTACTTAGTTTTTAAAATTTTTTTTTATTTTTCAGGGCACCCTTTCCTCCCTCTCTCCAGTTTTTTTGTGTTTCTCTTTTGTTTTGTTTTAGTTAGGCATTTTGTCCCTCTGATCTTGAGTGGGTGGGCTGGCAGGACACTTGGAGAGGAGGCGTTCTGTCCCCTGATCTTGAGTGGCCTTTGGAAAATGACGGGCCAGACGGAAATTAAATTTAATTGATATATAATATTGTATCCGTCCAAGGTGTACAATGTGATGATTAATATATATAGTGTGTGTGTGAAATGATTACCACAATAAGTTTAGTTAACCTTAATTCACATAATTACAAATGTTATCTTTGTGATGAGAACTTTCAAGACCTACTCTCTTAGCAACTTTCAAACATAAAATACGGTATTGTTAACTGTAGTGACCGAGCTGTACATTACATCACCATTACTCACTTGTCTTATAACTAGAAGTTTTTACCTTTTGATCATCTTCCCTCATTTTCGTCACCTCCAACCCCCAGCTCTGGCAACCGTCATTCCATTCTTTCTATCATGAGTTCAGTATTTTAGATTTCACATATGAGATCATAAAGTATTTATCTTTCTCTGTCTGACATTTCATTTAGCATAATGCCCCCCAAACCCACCCATGTGGTCACAAATAGCCAGATTTCCTTCTTTATCATGGCTGACTAATAGTAGGTTGTATGCACCCCCATTTTCTTCATCCATTCATCCACAAGAAAACACTGAGGTTGTTTCCATGTTTTGGCTACTGTATTGGGTTGGCCAGAAAGTTCATACAGTTAATGAATACACTGTTCAGTCAAACTTGGTGAAAATGAGTCTTTTATTTTTACTTAAAATAAATCTTTGACAAAGCCAGCTAGGTATCCCTTTGAGTAACGACTTATATCACATTGAAATATTTTAAACATATGAACAGTAATAGCTGAAATGACAAATGTTACTAATATTGACACAATTTATCAAGGAGAATATGTTAGAATATGTTAAAATGCAGGTGGACAGTGAAAGAACAACTATAACTTTTAACTAAATATTGTCTTGATATTTAGACCATTGGTTAAAATCATGATAACAGGTTTCATCCGTTTCAAGAAAGCAGAATATTTGCAGATCACGTAACATTTACTAGGTATGTTCTCAGCCTGGAAGGATATATTTCACTTACATGTGTCATTTAATTTAACCACATCCCTCTGTAATAGATAGTGGTATCCCTATTTGCAGATAGGAGGCAGGCTCAGAAAGATTAAGAATGTTACCTCATTCTAGTAAGTAGCCAAACCTAAACTGATCTAATTCCAGGGCAAAGCTCTTTCTGGCACATCAGTGTGGGTCTTTATCTCTTTGAGAATTGTTGAACATTAAAAGCCTTCTTCCAGGTAAATGCATAAAGAAACAACATGAGCAATGATATAACAATAGAAGTCTCACTAAATAATTGGTGTGTTTGGCCTTGCTTTTGCTGATAGATCTTTTGCAAAATTGCTTTTCTCTGAGATATTTAAAGTGGACTTTAACTATTTTCTTGGAAGACTTTCCTAAATTATACCTATCAGAAAGCTGCTTTGCTTTAAGGCCGAAGAAAAATGAAAGCTTACTTAACTACACTTAGGTGCCAGGGTCATACTATGAGCTCTACACCTGCCAGGATTCACGCTAAGATAGATAGGGTGGCTCAGCAAACTGTCCATAGTCCTGTGATTTCTTTCTGATATTCTGAAGTAGAAATAATTTAATAACTGTTCACAAAAGAGAGAAACACTGTTTCTTGGTCCTCAATATCATACTGCTGTAGGCTAATTCTTTCTCTCTTCTGTTGCCCCTTAGTATAGAGAGTGTGCTTTGGGGACCCTCCTTCACGATCTTCTCCATTCCAAGAGCATCTTACATAAATCCAGGACTTCTCAAGCAGCCAGTTTTGCCAGATGGTCTTAGGGTTGGTTGTACCCATATATGTATAATCTGAACTTCTCAAGTAAGGTCCTTAGAGAGCATAATGGCTAAGAGAATTGGTGCTGATACCAGACCTGAGTCCAAATACTGCCTATGCCCCTAACTAGCTGTGTAACCTTGGAGAAGTGACTTAAGCCCCTTAAAGGGATTAGATTTCTCACCTGGAAAATGGTATAATAAATGCATCTACCTCCTATGGTTAGTGTGTAAATTAATGTAACTTGAGATGGTGCGTGTTAAGCATTAGCACAGTGCCTGTCTCTTGTTAGTAATACCTGCTTTTCTTATTAATTATTCTCTTTATATTCCCAGTTGCAGCTGGGTGCCTAACATATAATAGTTGTTCAGCAAATAGTTACTGGATTGAACCAGCTCTGAAATTGAAGCATTGGGTCAACAGCAAAGTAGTCACCCCACCATCATTTCTCCCAGAGAAAGGGAGAATAGATGGAAGCCAGCCATCATACTTTCTTTTCTTATTCTAAACTTCCCATCCAGCCCCAGCAATAAAATAATCTTCCTGGACCCTAACAATTTCAAGGATTCTTCAAATCACACTATTTGAAAATAGCTGGGTTGCCCTAATCTAATATGTCCCAGGACCCCAAGGTCACCAAGCTTCTATTAATGAAGTCTAGTTAAGATAAATGATAACAGTTAGTCAACCAACTGCTTATGAGCTCATTGGGCTTTTTAAAATTTACTATCTGCGCTTCATAGAGACACAGGTATTTTGCTTTTGTAGGACATTCAACAGTCAAAGTAGTCTTTTAAAAAGCACAAATCAGACGCTCTTATTGCACTGCTTCTAACCTCTAAAGGCTATCTATTGTAAAGAGATGAAATTTTCAACTACTTAGCCAGGCTCACAGGGACCATGTGCTCTGGTCACTTACTACATCTTTCCCTGACCTTCATGGGGCTCGAGGCACAGTTGTCCTTTTCAGTCCCTCAGATGCAACAAGCTCTACTTCTTGCTCTCCCAGCTTTAGATTGGCTAATCCATCTACCCAGACCAATTTCCCTCTTATCGTTAAGGTCTCGGTTAAAACGCCACCACTACTATCTTGACCAAAGAGACCTGCCTCCTCAGTGCCTCTCCATCCCTTTGTCCAGTCGTATTTCTGTCACTGTACAACATTTATTTACACGTTTACTCTGTCTTCCTCCACCACTGGACATTTGCTTAAGAGCAGGGACTTTGTAATTTTTTGCTTCCAAGGCTTGCAGCGGACACTGGCACGTAGGTGTGTAGGAAATGTGTGTCTAATAAAGAATAAATATGTGAATGAAAAAAAAAAACTGTGAAACACTAACACAAGATTATTCTTCTTTCAAAAGAATAATGAACAATAATTTCATTCAATAAGAGTCATTCTTAGTTACTGATCCATGACTTAGTAGATCCCATTCAATTTAAAATGTCCCCTTTTTTTCTGATACTTTCACAAGTCATTAATTAACTGTTGCTCACTTTTAAGGCCAATCTGTGAGACATTATTTAACTTGTCTCCTCTAAAGTTCCAGCATTAACTCAGGCGGGGCTTCACCAAGTACTGATCATGTGACCTTGGCCTCTCATTGCCTCCGTTTTCTCATTTGTAACATGGGTATAATAATCGGCTTATTTCATACGCCTATGAGGAGGAAAACTTCGTGTGTGTGTGTGTGTGTGTGTGTCTATATATATGTATTTAAACAGTGTCTTAGAATAGTGTCTGGCACATGATAAGCATTATAGAAGTATTGACTGCTGCTACTAGTACTGTTATTATGAGAACTAACTGTTGAGAATAATCCTTCATATAGTGGTTTATTCCACTGAAGATAAAGGAAACTCATAGAATGTTAGAAATCAGATTAAACACGGAAAGCCAGTAAAATATACCAGGACAGAAGATGATGAGAGTGTGAAAGGATAGAGGAAAAAAAATGGTTTTTGTTTTTCTTTTTCTTTTTTAAAGAAGGAAAGAGCCTAGAAATAGGAGAAAAACTATTCATTGGCTATACTGACATGGAGATCGCTGGTGACCTTCATAAGTAAAATTTCAGGACAGTGGGCAGAGAGATTACGGTGAGGGAAGTCAGATGGATGTAAATTATAGAGTAGATGGGACGTGAGGAAATGGAAACAATATATGATGATAACAATTTTGAAAAGTTCAGACATGAATTGGCTAAAGAAGATATGCAGGGATTAGAGGAGGAGGGAGGCTTTCGTGTTACACGTATAGTTTTTAACATTTTAAGTTGGAGTTACTAGTCTAGAATGAGGTTGAATTTTGGCAAGAATCATTCATAAGGAGTAGATGGGTTGTAGAAAATGCAGTGCTGTGAAGTACTTGAGAAGATGAGAGAAAATGAAATGCTATCTGTAGTGCACGTGGCCTTTGAACTTGAACTCCTGTAGTGCAAGGGAATACAAAGATCAATGCAAATGCTAATGAATTAACGGATTTGGCAGTGGACTATTTACTGACTTCTGTGTTCCTAATGAGTTAGGAAGCGCCTCACCAGCTCAGAGTGAAGGAAGTAGAGAGGATGGAGGAAAATTTGAGGAGGGTAGGGAAAGCTTCTAAGAAAATAGTCCTTAAGGAGAATTAGAAAGAACTTACTGTAAGTCAGAGCAATATTTCCAGTCTTGAAAATCCATTTGAAGTTGGTGTTTATTAATTTATTGGAATACCAATTTTCCCTGCCACATGATGTTTCTCCAGCTACTTGGATATAAGTTACACAGAGGCAGAAAAGAATGAGAGATAACAATCGAGGGAAAATACAATTAGTATTTTTTTTTTTACCTTTTTCCACTTCCCCGCTCCAACTCTGGGGAGCCTTCATGGACATGGCTGCCCTCGCAGCCTGCAGCAGCACGCTGTTATCAAAGAATTCAAAGAAATGGAACATAGGTTTCCAACTTAATAATTCAGCAAAATCAAAAATTGTATATAATGTTTTCTGTTGGCAAAGATTTTTGCAATATAATTTGGTTCCATCTTTTGACAAGTAATTTGGCAATGTCTAGCAAGATAAAAATGTTAATAGCTTTTTACACATTAATTCTAATTCTGGAAGCTTATGCCGATAAATAATTTATAATCCAGAAAATTATTATATAAAGATGCTCATTGTCATGTCATTTGTAATAACAAAACATTGGAAACACCTTTAATTGTTAAGAATAGGAAAACAGTTTAGGAAATTATATCCACTTAGTAGAAAGTGACACAGTTACTATATTATAATTACAAGATGATGGAGCAAAATAAAATAATGCTTAATAAAGAAAGAATGAAGAAAGCTGACCTAAAATTGTGTCTTCCTTATGACAGTAATTATGTAAACATATCAATGTTTATTAAAGCTTAAAACCAAGATAAAGTTTTAAAAGCTCTGTACCAGTAATGGGGATTTTATGTTCGTTTCAAAATATTTTTTGACACAACTCTTAGAATTTTGTTTTGTCTACTCCTTTTCTTAAGAATTTCTGATTATTACCTCACTTTTCATTTCATAGTTTCAAATAAAGCCAGCAATTTTATCATCAGAGAAGATTAGACTTATTGCACAGGTCATAATTCCAAGTTATTTGGTATAAAAAGACCATGTACACTTGTAGGTGCTTTCACAATAAAATTTCGAGAAGTTTTTTTTTTTGCTTAGTCTTTCCTAGTATGGAGATGAAGCAAACTACCTAAAATTGCTAGCCATTCTTTTTTCATTTTTCTCATTTTATTGATTTATCTTGCCCTTCACAGAAATGATAAGAAATGAGTCTGCAGTTGCATCTGCCAATTTCTTAAATCCTCTATTATCCACATTATGAAATCATACTAGTATGAATGCTTCCAGTATTTTCAGAACTCTTTAGTTAGTATACTTTAGCATTCTGTATGAAGTATCTTATGTAAGTGTAAAATTTAGACTCAACTTCTGGAAGCTTTTGATTTCTTAGTTCAAAAGTGAGAGATCCTTAGTTCAGCCATATGATTAACAATTACTTGTATAGTAAGAAGCTCCTAAATTATTGTTTTATGGGTACCTGGCAGTTTTCTTGCCATTTCTCAGAAGTTCTCTATTAAACACATTCTCTCTCTTTCTCTCTCTCTATCTCTCTGTCTCTCTCTGTCTCTCTCTGTCTCTCTCTCTCTCTCTCTGTCTCTCTCTCTCTCACACACACACACACACACACACACATTGTGATTAAAAGCACAGATTTTGGCATTATGAAATCTAAGGTTCAATTTCCAGTTGTGTAGTTTCTGGGCCACTTCACTTTAGGCAAGTAACCTAATGTCTCTGAACCTTGTTATTTTCATCTGTAAAATAGAAATTACAATTATATCAGACAATCCTCAAAACATCCGTAATGATTTTAGAGTTTCAGAGTCAGGTAAAAGCAGGCACTCAGTAAATGGCTAGTGCTTTTATTACTTTATTATTATTTAGGTCTTGGTTTTCCTTGAGTGTGTGAGTCCCCATAATGAAATGTAATTTCCAGTAGATTGAGTAACACCTGTTTTCACCAAAAATTTTAACTGAGTTCATTACTTTCTGTGCAACCCAGATTAGTTTTCTGCCTCCTTTTCTGTGCCGTATGTAGGTGTTCGGTAGATTTATTTAATAAATGTATGAATGCATGAACGCGTAGATGAATTTTTAAATGCTTCTTTTTGAGAAGGTAGAAGAAATGTGACACAGTAGAACAGATAAGAAAATAATCCATGGAAAAAATGGCAAAGTCATGTATGTGTCCAGGGCCAGCCTAAGAGGAATTACTTTTTTTTTTTTTTTAGGAAAAATGTGTTGAATAGCTTATTTTAATTATTTTTAAAAGTTAAGTACAGGGACTTCCCTGGCGGTCCAGTGGTTAAGACTTCGCCTTCCAATGCAGGGGGGTGTGGGTTCAATCCCTAGTCGGGGAGCTATGGTCCCACATGCCTCGCAGCCAAAAAACCAGAACATAAAACAGAAGCAGTATTGTAACAAATTCAATGAAGACTTTAACAAATGGTCCACATCCAAAAAAAAAGTTAAGTACAAAACTTTGCTGATGATTTACATATTTAGGACCAATAAAATAATGTGAGATTAGCTGTACTAAAACAGAATGTTGAGCTACATTCACATTAAGTGACATTATATAGTCTGAGTTTATGGAAAACTTCTGAGATGGTGAGTGACCTTTGAGCAGAAAAAGACAGAAGGAGAAATGGCCTTTTCTACATTCTATTGTGCCTCTAAGTAAAATGCTTGGTAATCTAGCTACAAAGCTCTATGTCATTGGCCTTAGGCACGTACTGTGATCTACCTTGTGAAGATCAGATTTTGCCATGGAGAGGATTTGTAAAAGTATCACACATTCCAGTACCGTTGGCAACCACAGCTACCAAAAACTCCAATTTAAATTGATGAGCCTAATATCAGATGATAGTATCATTTCCTTGTGGGTGTTCTGGGAAAAGGTGGGTAGGAAATGTATAAAAGTGAATACTTTATTGACTGAAATAACACTTCATCATTTTGAAAACATAAAATACATTAAAGTTGTTATAGCATCATACATGAATCTTTCACTGTATTTTAGACCTTGCCTACAAGCAATGTTTTCTGCCCTTTGAAAGAGAACCATGCTTGTGGTATGCATTAATCATAGAAAAGATTAAACACTGAAAAGAAATTCAGCCTTTAAAGACAGTTTGCTTTGATTGATTCAGTGGGTTCTCCTAAAAAGTTAATACCCAGAATTATTGCTTGTTAAATTGGAGTTACAAATTCTTTCAGAGTTACTTAGTATTTTCTTTAATATCAGTATCAAGGAAGGCAAAGCAAATTTACATATTTATTAGGAAATACAGGCACATAATCATAAAACAAGAAAACACAACGTTTTTATAGACTTTATTTTTTAGAAGTGTTTTAATTTTACAGAAAAATTGAGAAGATAGTATAAAGTGTTTCCATATACACTATACCCATTTCCCTCTGTGACGATCAACTTATATTAGTATGTTACATTGTTACAATCAGTGAACAAATATTGATACATTATTGTTTACTATAGTCCATACATTAGTCCAGTTCCTTAGTTTTTACCTAATGTCCTTTTTTCTATTCCAGGATTTCATCCAAAACATCACATTACATTTAGTTGCCATGTTTCCTTAGGCTCCTCTTGGGTTTGATAGCTTCTCAGATTTTCCTTGCATGACCTTGGCAATTTTGAGTAGTTAGGCTTGTGTAGGATGCCCGCTACTAGAATTTGTTTGATGCATGTTTCATTGATAATATTGGGATTATGTGTTTGGGGGAGGAAGACCACAAGAGTAGAAGGGTTATTTTGTCAGATCACATCAAGTGTACAAAGTATCAATATGCATTATGAATGCTGAGGTCGACCTTGATCACCAGGCTGAGGTAGTGTTTTTCAGGTTTCTCCATTGTAAAATTACTGTTTTCCCTTCTCCATATTGTACTTTTTGGAAGGAAGTCAATATGCTCAGCCCACAACTAAGGAATAGAGAGTTATGCTTAAGATGGAGTACTACATAAACTATTTGGAATTCTTTTGCACTGGAGATTTATCTATTCTCCCGCATTTATTTATGTATCCAATTATTTATTTATATCAGAAGAACTCACGGATTTTTATTTTATACTTTGGGTCATAATCTAATTCTACGTTAGTTACTTTGTTCCTCAAATTGCTCTAGTCCTGACCCTTGTGAACTCTTTTCAGTTCAGTGGCTCGTGCGCCACTCTGAGGTATCCCCATCCTATATATTTTTTTGGAACTTCCTTACTTTCTGACACTATAAGATGGCCTTGTATATAAATCTTGTATATTTACTGCCCCAGTCCTAGAATCAGCTATTTCTTCAAGGATAACTAGGTCTTTTTAGTGGAGAACAGCATTAGACAGCAGGATCTGGGTGTGGGGTGTGCTAATTGCTGCCCGGATGTCATTGCTTCTAGATCTTCTCAGCTGACAGAGCAAAGAGATAACATGTGTGTACATTCCCCACGTATATGGACATATCTATAAGTATCTCTCTACATAACCATGTGTGTTAAGGTAATATGAAGCAATATTAAGCTAAGCATGAATGTATATTGATGTTTCCAACTTTAATCTGTTACCACATAGATCATCTTAGCCTCATCTCTTGCTTATCTTTAAATTTCAACTGCGGCAAAACACTTGACTTTTAGAAGTATGAAAGTCAAATTGTAGCTACTTTGGGAAGCCACATCATCTAGCAGAAGAATTCTTAAAGGGCAAGGTGTATATCATCAAATTTTAATTTACAGTCAGCAGTACTTTGTAACATCCATAGGCCTCCAGACCTCTGCTTCCAAGAAGATGAAGTAGCCCATTTCTCCCAGGTTCTTCCACTTAAAACTAAAACCCTGAACATAACAACAGACAAACATAGGAAGACACTGAAAGGTGGAAATGAGAAGGCAGACTTAACTAGGGACTTTGGGACTTGAGGAATAACATGGTGATGAGTCCCCTGTGTTTCCTGTTGCTTCCCATACATCCTGGAGAGGGTATTACAGGAACCCCCAATCAATAACCACCAACAGAACAACAGACAAAAAAGCTTCAAAAAAGAAAACACAAAACCCCCGTTCCCCCTAGCCAAGGTATGAGGAAAGGGGTTGTCAAAGACAGAAAACTATTTGGGCGATAATATACACACTACTCGAGCCAAGTGCCAGTGGAATATTGCACCCATCCCCTATGTCCTGTGGTTTCAGTTGGGCCAAGCTACGATTTGATCTTCCACACCACCCCACTCCTGCCCTCCAGAAGAGGCAGCGCTCTGATTCGCCACCAGGGCTGTTTCAGTGTGGTGCAGTGGTGAGCTGAGCCTCCACCCCTTTGCATTAGCAAAGAGACTTTCAAAGGTGGTGCCTGACAGGCTAGTTAACACTGGGCTGCCCTCACACAGTCGTGGGGTCCAATGGTGGGACCTAGCCTCCGTCTCTCCCTGACATCGATAAGAATAGGATGTTACAGGTTGGAGGGAGTAGGCACCCCACTAACCCCCAACACATGGTGTCAGTGAGACCGAATGGGGTGCTGAATCCCCATAACCGTCCTGAGGCAGTAAGACAGAATGAGATGGCACAAGCAGGGCTAGTTGGCAGTTCTCTTCCTCTTACCCTGGTGTCAGTGGGGCCAGCAGGTAGCTGACCCTCTACCCACACCCGGCATCAACAAGAAGGAATGAAGTGGGAGGAAGGACAGCAAACACAGCAAACACTTCACCTCTCCCCTCCCCTGGTGTCAAGAAATCTACTGGGGAGATGAACTTCCACTCCTACTAAAAGGCAACAGAATGATATTAATGTTCCCACTTTTGGGGGGAAGGTGTCAGAAGGGCCAGTAGGATAGCTGAACTTCTACTTGATCTGTCTGCAGTGAGAGAATGTAAGTGCCCACTTTTGCTGGGGTTTTGACAGTAGGGCCCAGTGGAAATCTGTACGTAACCCCCCAGTCCTCATACTCCACCTCCAATAGGATGACTTCCTTCTAAAAAGTAATAATAAAATTAAATGGGATACAGAGTCATATAATAACTCACAATGTTTAGAATCCAATTGAAAAATACTCATGGCACCAAGAAGCAGGAAATCACAGAATAAATGAGAAAAGACAATAGACCTACACCAGCACTGAGATAAAACATCTATTGAAATTATCAGACAGGGGTTTTAAATAAGCTGTCACATAAATGCTTCAATTAGCAATTATGTGTTCCTTGACGGAAATGGGAAAAATAGAAAATGTGAACAAGAACTAGAAGTTATAAGAATAAAAACAAATGAGAACAGTAGAACTGAAAAATACAACAATCAAAAAACTTTGCTCAAGAGTAGAGTGGAGATTACAAAGCACAGAATCATGAAGTTAGAAGAGATCAATACAATGTACCACATGTACAGAGAAAAATAGGCTGAGGGGTAGAGATGGGAGAAAGAACAGGATCTCAAGAACCTGTAAACAGTAACAAAAGCACTAACATTCATATCATCAAGGTTCCAGAATGAAAACAGAGAGCACGTAGGACTGACAAAGTATTCAGAGAAATAATGACTGAAACGTTCCCAATTTTTTAGAAGACATAAGCACACATCCAAGGATCTGAGCAAATCCAAAGAGGAAAAACACAAAGGTATCCTTGTCAAGACGCGTCATAATTAAACTTCTGAAAAGTAGAGACAAAACAAATCTCGAAAGTGGACAGGCAGAAACGATGCATCACTTATTGAGAAACCAATTCCAATGACAGCATATTTCTTGTCTAAAATTATGGAGTCAGAAGCATTGACATAACATTTTTCAAGTAGTAAAAGAAAAGAACTCTCAGCCACAAATTCACACTTTTTATATCCACTTTCTTGTTTGACTTATATTAATGGACTACCAACTCATCTTTCTATATCCGGGCCTGCCATCAGACTTCTCCAAAAATCTAGTCACAGTATTTCCAGAGTGATCTTTCTGAAAAAGAAACAAATTTTTCTTATAAAAGTACCTGATTGTGTTATGAAACTTTTCTCTCTTCTAAGTTACCAGGTAAAATCCTTCAATGGATTCCCATCTTTCTTGGAGGAAAATCTCACATCCAAACTCTCTTTGTCCTTTTGGGCTGCTGTAAGATTATACTGCAGGTTGGGTGGCTCATAAACACCAGGAATTTTTTTTCTCACGGCTCCGGAGGCTGCGAGTTCAAGAATAGGTTGCCAGTATGGTCAGATGAGGGCCCTCTTCTGAATCACAGACTTCTCATTGTATCCTCACATGGCAGAAGAGCTTAGGGAGCTCTGTGGGGTCTCTTTCATAAGAGCACTAATACCATAATCATTTCCCAAAGGCCCCACCTACTAATACTATCAGCTACGGAAATTAAGATTTCAACGTATGAATTTGGAGGGGAACACAAAGACTAGACCATAGCACTTACTATACATACATGGACTATGCATGATCTGGCGTCTACCCCCCTCTCCATTGTCTTCTTTTTCTACACGCCAGTGAGCATTTGTCTTTTTTTTTTTTTTCTTTTTTTTTGCGGTACGCGGGCCTCTCACTGTTGTGGCCTCTCCCGTTGCGGAGCACAGGCTCCGGACGCGCAGGCTCAGTGTCCATGGCTCACGGGGCCTAGCCGCTCCGCGGCATGTGGGATCTTCCTGGACCGGGACACGAACCCGTGTCCCCTGCATCGGCAGGTGGCCTCTCAACCACTGCGCCACGAGGGAAGCCCTAGTGAGCATTTCTTATACTGATTATGAATGGAACTCCTTTCTGGACTGATCCTTAACCATTCATTTTCTGGCAACTGTGAATTTATCTTCTCTTTTCCTCAAAACTTCACCCTTCCTTCATGTTACATATCCATTTCAGTTGCCTTCTACAGGAAGCCCTACTGATGTCGCCCATATACTACTGTCCACAGCATGAATTAAGGTCTTACTGTTTCTTCCTATAGCACTCTGTAATATCTTTTACGGTAACTATGGATTTTCTTACTTGAGTGTCACAATACATTGAATTCTAGGTGGCACTATAATGATTTTAGTAACAGTAACACTGGTGCCTAGTTTATCCCATGACATACTTTAGGTGTTCAATAAATGTGTGTTGAATGAGTGAATGAATGAATGGTCAATTTGAAATCTTAATCATGTTACTTTTCAAAAATCTGTTAAAAGATACCACAGTTTTCCAGAAGATTAGGGAGTTAGGACCTTAAACTTGATTTAACAGAGGAAATTTTTACTCATACATCCTGCTTAAATACCTCAAAGTAAAACCATAAACCCAGGAATTTAAGGTTATCCATTTGGACTTTCAAGCCAATAATTAATATCTCCTGCCCCGACTGTATTAGATGGTTTCGATGCTCCACTCATATCTCCCCAGCACTCATCATTCCAGTATATGCTGATAGAATCATGCTGCCGCCTGCAATTATCCACCTTAGGGCAGGCCAGAAGTGTACAGGAGTTAATGTATCTGGGTGTAGCTTTCAGCCAAGGACAGAGGGGACTGGAAGATAAGTACTTCAAGTTTCTCACCGATTCTTGGGATAACTCTGAGACATGTTCTGTAGAGTTTCACAGAACTCGCCTGAAGTACTGGCAGCAGTTCCCTGCAGGAGTAATTTATTCGGTAATACACCTCTGTTGGCTTCCTTCCATGCCTCCATTCTCAATTCCCACTCCACTTCTGAGTTTTCTGGAAGCACCTCCCAGATGAGGAGTTTGCACTCAAATTATCGCCTCAAGTTCTGCTTCTAGGGGAACTCAGTTGATAGCCTCCTAACAACCCAGTGCTCCTTACAGAGCCGTCACTGGTACAAGTACCAAGGCACGGCACATTACGTATCACTCCTCCTAAATCCTAATATTTTTAAACAGATAGGAAAGAGCATGACCTTGAAGAGAAAAAGAGTTCATATGAGGATGGCCAATGGATAAAGGGAAGGAGGGACAGTGCCATTTGTTTTCCATTAATGATAGTGTGAAATGTATGGGCAGATGGTCTAACAGGTGTGACTATAATTTGAGGAGCCTGCTCCCTTGGTTACAGAAGACTGCTATTGTTATTATTTTGGAACCACAACCTCATGACTTTATAGTTTCACTTGATGTAACCTTCTCCTTTACCTTTAAATCTTCGTACATCACTGAATTGCAGCCAATAGATTTATTTTCTCCCTATGGCTCCATCACAGAAAAAGACACACACGTGCACACACACACACGCGCGCGCACACACACACACACACACACAGAGTTTTGTGTATGCCAGTGCTAGAAAAGACAAGCTCATGGTGCATGTATGCAATGGATATTGTACATTACAGGTCTCTGTGAAATAGTCTTCTGCAGGTTCCTATGTTTATTTTATGAATAATTAACTTTAGTAAAGTTAATTTCCTGAAGATCTTGTTGAAGACTGAAGAAAGGAAGTAAATTGTAAAGAAAAAGACTTCGAAACTTGCCCTTTTCGCCCTCTCTTTGTGTCTTAATGAACAAAGGATAACTGGGCCTTTTTTGAAGCCTTTGCTTGAGTTGAAGACACAAAATGCAACCTGTACTCTTATCATAATATGCTCAGTTTATGAGTACCCAAACTTATAAACCGTGAATTTCCCTAAAGTTATTATACCATCTAGAAGATGTTTGCTTGGACGTTTACTTAAAACCAAACAATTGAGGTCTATGTGTCCAAATAATTTCCTTCTCTCTTGCTGTCTCCATTTCAGTTTCCTGAGTTTCTGGGAAGGCCTGGTTTCCCCAAAGGAAGGATTTCTGGTAGAAGTCTGAAGGTCTGACCCAAGAAGAAAAAAATCCAGTACAGCCAATGAATTGAGGACAAGAAGTTTTCCGATCAGGTAGGAACATTTAATCTCATACATTACGATTGCCTTAAGTAAGGTGTGCTGATAGCTGGATATGATTTAACTGCTTGGAAAAAGATGCATATATATTATATGACCTACCCCACAAGGAAGCTGTTCTCAATTCTCTTAGAGGTTGTGGTGTTTATCAGAGAGCGCCTTGGGGGAAAATGAATACAATAACAGTATGATGCTTTTTTTTATTATTAGCTCATTGTTGCCAAGTACACTTGGTGACCTTGGTGCCTGTGGTTTAATCCAGGGGGTTAGACATGTGGAACAGCACATTAACCCTCTTTAGTATTTTCTCCCAAGACAAATCATTTTTATAGGTTGTCTCCATGGTCTTCTAGTTGCTTATCAAAATTAAGCATCAAGCCTTCTAAGTGTGCAATAGCCCCAGTCAGTGTGAGGAAATCAGCTTGGTTCTTATTGGGGCACAGCTTCTTGGCCTTGGCACAAAGTGACTTCACATAGGGAGTTAGAAGGAGGAGAACGGGACATGAGAAAGGGGAGTTCTGTGTTGTCATTTACCTATGCATGTTGAAACTCCACTAACAGCTTTATTTTCATTAGCAATTTGTGATAAAAACTTAGGGTAAAGGGAATAATGAAGCTGTCCCATTATATGGCAGGACAAAAGATAGTAGTGACATCAAAATCAGGGCCTGTCCATCTCGTTTGCAGCTATATACTGAGTGTTTAGCATAGCATTTGACCCCTCATCAGTATTCAATAAGAAGATGTGTGTTGAATGATTTAGGGATGAATTGATGAATGAAAAAAGTTAATATGGTAGAAAATGTGTTTTATCCTTGTATTTTCGTGTGTTGACTTCTGTATTTCAAGACCCAGCACTGTAACTGACACATAGAATATAAGCAATAAAATGTGTTGAAAGAATGAATGAGTCCCCACTCTTCTAAGAATAATTTTAAGACCAACACAGACCCCATATCTGCCAGAGGTATCCAGAGGTGAAAGCCTGGATCTCAGCTAGTGGTAGAGCTGACAGGATTTATCTAGTTTTAATAATTTACAGCTCATCCCATTACATTTAGGCATAGTACCTACATGAGCCATACAATTAAATGTTGACTGAAAAACAATGCACAACCTAGAAGTTGAGAATTATGTTTTATGTGGAAGACATACTGAGGACTGAAATCAGGAGACAGCCTCTCAGATAGCTCTGAGGGACTGTTCTGAAGAGCTAAGGGAGGGCACAGGGTATTTAGAGGTTCTTGCAAAAAAAAAAAAAGACAGGTAGTTGGAACATCAAAAGATTACTGTTAATTAAAGAAACTAGACATCTTAAGTTAATAAATGTACCACTTTTCTATATATGGTGAGATGCAAGAATCTGGTCTCCTGGAAATCATTCCCTTGATTTGCACTTTAATTATCTAGGGCCAGTATCCTGTTTTCTCCATCCTGAATCCCCTCAGGGTGCGGCTTTGGGTGTGGCTTCAGTGGCTGATGGCTTGATGGCTATAACATCCTGTGTTACTGATAAGGCTGGCTACATTCTTTCTCCACATAAATGACTTGAATATGGATAGTAAATCTGTGGATTTGCAAAACGTAATTCTTGGAGCATTTTTATAAGGACAAAGTTAAGGGCAATTTCAGAATCACTAGTGGCTAAAATTGCTCTTTATACTTTTCCACTGGTAGGTAGTAATGTGCTGTTGCTGTCTTCAGTATTCCCAAGGGATAACAAAAGCCATTTAATTCAAGAAAGAAAGGTAAAATTTAGCACAATGCAGCTTCCACAAAACCAAACACACACCCAACTCTCTCAGATATGAAGTAGTAATCTAAAATAGAATCCTGGAACTAATTGCAAAACAAGAGCAAATGTACTCATATTGGATAATTTTATTCTTTTATTAATGTTTGATACATATATGTATTTATTATTAAAATTCAAAGTTGCTGTATGGAGAAATAGTTTTGTACCAATAGTGTCTTTGTATGTGTTTATCAATAATGTATGAGATTGCCTCCTATGCTCCTTTTCTTTTATTGGGGGGGGGGAGGGGGTGTGTCACGCTACGTCAAGGTCGGGAGTCAAACCCGCCACGACTGTCCATGAGGGGTTTTCCCGGGTCCCCACTTCAGGCCGGTGAGGGTGGCCAGGGGCAGCCGAAGACGTGCGTACGTGCGTGCGTGCGTGCGTGCGAGCCTGCGAGTCCACGGGGCGGGCCGTGCGCGCCGGGAGTGTTTCAGCCCGGCCCCCGGCTCATTGTGGTCGCCTCACGCCGGCCCGAGTTCGCAGCAGCGCTGGAGGCCCCGGGCCTGTGACCACAAAGAGGGAGCCGGGGGTCGGACGGGAGCGCTGCGGCGGCAGCTGAGGCCCAGACCAGGCCCCCCTCAGCCTCCCGCCTGCCCGTCTGCCCCGCCCCCGCCGGCGGCGCCGCGCCCCTCCCCCAACCGCCAGACTAGCGCGGTGCGGGGCCCGCGCGCGAAGACATGGGGGAGAAGCTGGAGCTGAGGCTGGAGTCGCTCTTGGGGACCGAGCCCGCCGTCTACCCGTGGCCGCTGCCGGTCTACGTAAGTGCCGTCCGTCCCCTCCTCCCGGACCCCCGCTCCTGTTCCCCCACGGCGCGCGCTGAGCCCACCGAGAAACGGAGCGACTCGAGTCGCCAGACCCTCTTTGGAGCCCCCCTTCCCGCCCCGCCGTGGTTCTCCGCGGCAGTTTCCAGCCCCCGCGCGCAGGGTGGGCAGAGGGGAGCCGGCGCCGGCCGGGGGTCACAGACTCGGCCGCGGGGATCCCGCGCTTCCGAGGGGCGCCCGAGCCGGTCTGCGGTTGGCTCTGCAGGGCTGGGGACCCCGGTCCCCCCGGTCCTGGAATGTCGGCGGGCTTGCCCTTCTGTACTTTAGGATCTGACATGTAGGGTTTCTTTTTCCTGGTAGTTTATTCTTAGCGCTGTCAACGTGCTTAGTTTTTTTAATTTTTTTTTATTTTTCAGGGCACCCTTTCCTCCCTCTCTCCAGTTTTTTTGTGTTTCTGTTTTGTTTTGTTTTAGTCAGGCATTTTGTCCCTCTGATCTTGAGTGGGTGGGCTGGCAGGACACTTGGAGAGGAGGCGTTCTGTCCCCTGATCTTGAGTGGCCTTTGGAAAATGACAGGCCAGACGGAAATTTACACAGGCGTCCGGTGATTCCAGAAATGCAGGGTGTCCGGCTAGGTGGGCGCCCGGCCTGTCGTCCCCCGTGGCGGCGTGGTGCGCGTGTTCCTTGTCTCAGGGTTTACGCTTGGGCCCCGCAGCCCAGCTTCCAAAGGGAAAGCGCAGCGGGCGCCTTGGGCCGGCGCCTTTGGGGCGCCCTTTCGTGCGCTCGGCTTGCGGGGGACCGGCCTCCAGGCGACCCGGCGGGGAAGCCCGCGCGACCCGGCCCTCGCGCGGGCTCCGTGTGTGTCAGTTTGTGGAAAGTGTGTCGCGCGCGGCCGGGGTCGGGGTCGGGACGCTGGGACCACCTGGGAGCCGGTGTAGAGGGATATGATTTCCATTTTCAAGGCGCATTCATCCTGTGTAGGGAGACAGCCTAACATAAAATTTGCCTAACAAAAACTATATTAACAGGTGGAAAGACTATCTCCCAGTTGAACAGCGGATGCCTGGGACTCGTTTCATTGCTTTCAAAGTTCCTTTAAAAAAGGTGAGCAAAAGTTAATACCGTATTCTTCCAGAAATCTGAATTCACCATATAGAGAGCCCTGGCTCTCAACCCCGTCGTACTCCATTTTCCCTTTTTATAGCAAATACTTTTTAATACCTCTTTTACTATCCAGAAATGGGATTCATAGACAAATACAACCAACTTTTGTACTTAATTAAAAAACAAAAAAAAACAATGCAATGCCCTAACTATAAATAAAGAATAAAGTAATTTATAAGAAAGTAATATGTATCTCAGTATGTAAATGTTTGGGGATGACTATACTAGAAATAAAGAAATAGTCGGTTACTTGTACCATGAATGCAATAAACTGTGGACTTTGATTGATAACGATGTGTCAGTGTTGGTTCATGAATTCTAACAAATGAAGCACACTGGTATGGCATGTTGATAATGGGGAAGGCTGTGTGGGATGAAGGAGAGAGGGTGTAAGTGGGAACTGTGTACATTTTGCTCAGTTTTGCTGTGAATCTCAAACTGCTCTAAAACTAGTCTACTAATGAAGAAAAAAAGTGTGTGTTGCTGACACTTGAATAACCAAAGAGATCAATGGAACAGGGTACATGTATAAGCCAAATACATGAAAGAATATTTAGCAGTGAAAGCCATCCTTCCTATATGTAGATATTCAAGAAGTATTTATTTCTGTGTCTATTTTCAGGCACTCCGCTTGGAGCTGGCAATACAGTGGTAGGCAAAATTGATGTGGTCCCTGCCTTCTGGGAGTTTAGAGTCAGGTTAGGAGACCAACATGAAATAAACAAACATAGAAATAACTATATAGAAGTGAGCTTATTTTCTTCCGTCTAATCTCTCTGGAAGAAAGGATTGTAATATCGCTTGTAAGCTGCAGAGGAGGAAACTTGACTTTGAATCTCATATGTTAGCATCCCAGGGTTTGAATAAATGGATAACATAGTAAAGGATTTTAAACATATGTTCTTCCTTATTTTATTCTTTCTGACAGAGTTTTGAAAAGAATCTTGCTCCAGAAGAACGTTTCTCCCCCTTGGATCTCTTAACAAAATCCAAGGACAGAATGAAGAACTTGGGCTGATTATTGACTTAGCAAATACTCGCCGCTCTTACAAGCCAGAGGTAAATGGAAGGCGTAATTGAAAATGACCTTCTTTCTGATACTGTAATAATTCATAGTAGTTCAGTAGTTATCATCTTATGCTAAGGTGAGTCCTGGCCTTCTCTCGTGGGTTCAAAAAGGGAAGCTAGTGGTTTCCTTAAATACACATTTGTAATTGCTGTTTCAAAATGAGATGAAAGATATGAATTGAACTATAGTATTTGGCAGTAGGCTCTAGATATGCTTAAGAAATTCTATAAGCTTCCATGTTCTACATTTTGAAAATGAAGTAAACTTTTAGTAGTTACAGTAGTATCCTAAAAAGAAAGAAAGGTATGTCCATTATGTCTTTAGCACTTATGTTAAGCAGTTGCCTGAGCATGTTTAAGCATCAGTGTAAAAGACAATTGTTCTCTAAGTTTTATGCTTCCTTTTCCTGATGCCTTCTGATATAGCACAGAAACCCATCTATTCTCTTGGCCCATGTAGGACATTCCAGTGCAAAAGAATTATCCTCCTTCTGACCTGTTCCATGGCCTTGGGAGACAGTAACACCTAATGTCTTTTAATATTTGTAGAGCAGTTTGCCATTTAGAAAGTTCTTTCATATCCATTGACTTAGTTAATCTTCACAGCAATCCTTTGCTCTTGAAGTGGAAGTAGTACTGATATCTCCTACTGAGTGCTTACCCTGCACTAAGCTCAGAGGATAGACAACTACAATTACTAATTTTACAGACGATGAAACTGACTCTCGGAAAAGGAAGAATTGAAATTTCAGCTCTGTTATTGCTTTTTTTTTATTGTGGTAAAATATAGAGAAATCATATTTCTTGTAACCGTTTATAAATATGCAGTTCAGTGGCATTAAGTACAGTCACAGTGCTGTGTAACCATCACCGCTGTCTAGAACCAAAACTTTTTCATCATCCTCAACAAAAACTCTGTAACCATCAAACAGTAACAACCCCATTTTCCCTCCCACCAACCCTTGGTAACCTCTATTCTATTTTCTGTCTCTGTGAATTGGCCTATTCTAGGTACCTCGTGTCAGTGGAATCTGCAGTATTTGTCCTTCTGTGTCTGGCTTATTGCACTAAACGTCGTGTTTTCAAGGTTCATCCATGTTATAGCACGTAACGAAATGCCATTTCTTTTTTGGCTTAGAAAATCCCATTGTGTGTACATAGACCACAGTTTGTTATTCAACGGTTGATTGACACTTGGTTGTTTTCCACCTTGTAGGTATTGTGAATCATGCTGCTGTGATCATTGGTGTACAGATATTTGTTCAAATCCCTGCTTTCAGTTCTGTTAGATGTGCAGCGTAGGTAGTAGCAGAGTTGTTGGATCATAGCCTACTGCCAAATACTAAGCTCTACGCTTAACCTGTGAGAAAGTGCCAAACTGTTTTCTACAGTGTCGTCTTGTTTTTAAACAATTATCACAAATTTTAAGCATATACAAAAGTATAAAACTACTGTGAGTGTTCCTTGTATACCCAGGAACTCATCCAGCTTTCTTATTTACCAACTGATGGCTGTCATGTTTTATCTATACCCCCACCTGTTTCACCCCATTCCGTATTATCTTGAAGCAGCTCCGAGACAACATGTAAATTACACCTGTACGTTTTTGGTACGTGCATTTAAAATATAGGACTTTTATTCCTTAATATCATTTTTTAATATTAAATACCCAGGGAGTGCTCAAATTTGCAGTTGTCTCCTAAACGTCATAAAAAATTGTCTATAAGAATTTTGAATTAGATCCAAATAAGGTCCACACTTTGCCGTGGATTGTTAGGTCTCTGAAGTCTTGTTTAATCTATAGGTTCTCCCTCCATGTCTCTCTCACTTTTTTTTTCCTCCTTGAATTTTGTTTTTAAAGAAACCAGGTAATTTGTCCCATCTAGATGCCGATGATTACATTCCATGTGTTGGTAACATATTCTTCAGTCCTTTTATTTCCTGTAAATCGGTAGTCGATCTGAATGAAGCTTGCATGTTTTGTTTTGGCAAGACAGTTTCACGGGTGATGATGTGTTCTTCCATGGAGACGTATATAGTTGTGTCTTTCTGTGGTATTAGCAGTCACTGATGATTCATACCTACATCCATTAATTCAGTTGAGGCTTCAAAGAATGGTGAATTCTGTTGTTCTTTTTTTCACTTATTAGCTGGGTATATTTGTACGAGGAGAAGATTCCCCTCATCAGCTGTTTGGTTGCTCAGTTGTAGAGGCATGATTCTCTTCTTTTATTTAACAGTTTTCAAAATAATGAGTTGATTCACAAATATCCTCCAGTGTTGACCAGTTTTGTAAAATTTTATTTATTCCTCTCACCGTGGACTCCGTTACAGTTATTATTCTAACTGAGGCCCTATCTTTGGCCAGTTGGAGCTTCTCGGTGACTCCTGAGTCCTTTGGACATGACATCAGTTGTTTCTAGACTTTTTCAGTGGTCAGAGCTAGGAAATATGTACGTTTGTTTTTAATATTTTTAAAATATGTCATAGGTTCCTACTGCTACTTTCCATTTAAATTCAGAACTAGAGAATTTTCACTTATCCTTTTCTGTCTTCTATTGATAGTCTACTTTCTCCCACCTCAAGAATACCAGTTCTCAACAATGCCTGAAATTGCCTCTGTTTCCTAATTCGAATCCAAGTTCTTCTGACTCTATTCTACTACTCTCCTTAAATCACAGCCGCTTTATGGCCCTTGAAATGTAAGATAGAACATAAATGTAGGCAGAACTGTTTATATCATTTTGAGTTACATGTGCATTCATTCACATAGATTTGCTTTTCCTTTTGCATGCCTGGTAACTGTCCGTTCTGCAGTTTGAATGAAAATCAAGTGATAATTACTGGTTAAAGCAGCTTTGGAAAAAATGGCTCTCATCAGAATGACTGACATACAAAGTTTAATGTACTCTCCTGGTTTATATTCTGCCTTCTCTAATTAATTTTTTATTCTTTCCCTACAAAGGAAATAATACATATTTTCATGGTTTTGCCTTATAGGACTTACCAGAAACTCTTCCTTATTTAAAAATGTGTACAATTGGGCATCAGGTGTCAGATGACGACACTAGTTTTAAATTCCAGTGTGCTGTTAATGGGTTTCTGAAAGAACATAAAGATAACGGTGAGTTGCTTTTGTGTTTGTTTTTGTTTTTCCTTTACCTGAACTTTGGTATGCATTTTGAGTGGGGTTGGGGATTTTTAACATTTTTAATAGTTCTGACATTCGTGTCAAGTTGTGTTTGGTAACATTACGGTGGAAATGTCAGATGGTGCTACTAGAGTACGGTGTTTTTCCTGTTTATGGTCACAAACAATTGAGTTTAGTTTGGAAAGTGATCTTTGTGAGAAATATGAACTGAGCTAGCTTACTTATCTCTTTTTTAAAAATTTGAATGGAAAATACATAAAAACATAAAAATGTTCTTTTGTCCTGTTTATTGGTTGAGAGGTGGAAGAAAAGGTTTAGACTCTCAGGTTCTTAGCGTACATAAAAGAGAAAACAAAAAGCAAAGGTTCAGAGTGAGACAGATCCCTAGAAGCAAAACAAAACAGAGTGGACCAGGTAGAGTGGCTTCCTCATCATATATGTGTTTAAGATATTTTTGCTGCTTTTACCCTTCGGGTGCAAGTGAGGAAGAACACTACCACCTCTTACTCTTATCTTCAGACAGGAAGAACTTAAAAGGCTGGTGTTTTCTTGTTTCCGCTTTAAGATCTACTCTGTTGATAGTAGGTGTTAATAGCGTGTGAATTTTAAGGATCCACTTGCCTTTTTCTAGCATCTAACTATCAGAAGGAACATGGTGTTTGCCATGTTTTAAGACTGAGGAATCTTTTGTCTTTGGAACACCACTGACGCCCATGTGAAAGTGTTCATTTTGTCCTCTTTCTAAATTTAGCCTGAGGAGTGTGCACTTTATCAAATCAATGTAACAGACAGTAAATATTCCGTGTATATATAAAATGATGCACGTATATACATAAAACAGGGAGTAGGGGAGAGGGAATAGAGATGGAGGTGGGAAGATAGGGGATAGGAGGCGAGAGAGAGAGGGAGAGACTGGAATTTCAAGATAAATGTTCATTCTATAACCTGGTTGCTTAATGCAGGTACTAGCTCTTAAATATCTTCAGCCCTATTCACAGATCTTCCGTGTACTTTAGCTTTAAAACTTGAGAGGCTTGGCCTGTCCTGTGATAACCAGGGTGTCTAGAAAGGAGGCAAATTATCTGATGTGTTTAAACTGTAGTCACAGAAATGTTACCTCTTAAGACGTTAGGGCGCAGCTGCCGGCCTACTCACTTCCTCCAGGCTCCTTTGTGTGTGTTCTGTCTGTTCCGCGTGGGCTAGAAGATCCTTACAAGTGCATGAGAACACGTTTGTAAACCTTGATTGTTCACATGTTATACCAAGTGTAGTCCATTGCATATGCTGACTCCTCTGTGGGTCTTCTGCATGCAGTGGGCTAACTTCACCATGCTGTCTGCCATTGCAGTCTCAGGACCTTAGTTATGATCCATTGGTGACTTCCTCTGCTGTAAGGCCCTCCCACAGATGCCAGGCTCACTGATAATGAGGAGGAGACTATACTACGCACTCCCTAGAATGGGTAGAGACTCAGAAAATGAATTGTTTCAGTAAACACCGAGAGCCTTATAGGTTTGTTGTTAGGGCACGGGGATACAGAGGTGAGTAGAAGTCTTTGTTCAGTAGCAACTTCCAGTTGTCTAGGAAGAGAAACATGTAGTGAGTCTAAGTGGGTTAATTATGATAAAAGAATCAAGTGCAGCAGGAATATAGAGGAGAAATTGAGGAAGGCCTGACTGAGGAGACAGCGTTTGAGCTGGGCTTGGGGGAAGAGGATTTTGCCGGAATGAGGAAAGGACAGCCCAGGTATTGGGGACAGGTACAAAAGGCCCAGGGCTTGAACTTGTGCTCTGGAGGGGCAGCCTCTGGTGTGACTAGAGGGTAGTGTGAAAGGGCAAAGAAGTCATACATTCATTTTCAGCAAATATTTGTATAACACCTTCTAAGTTGAAGGCACTGTTCTAGGAAGTAGGAAGAGAACAAAGCTCTTGCCCTTACGTACTTTCCATTCTAGTGGGGGAGAGAGATGAATAAATAAGTCAATATGTGGAGTGTCAAGCGGTGGTAAATGCTTTGGAGAATAACAAAAGAAGATGAAGAGGTGAGGGAATGTGGTAGGTGATCAGGGAAGTCCCCTCTATTAAGATGTCGATTGAGCAGAGCCTTGCAGTGAGAAACAAGCCATTGGATATCTGGGAGAGTGGAGATGGGGTGGGAGGGTGTGTTCTGGGAGAGTGGAGATGGGGTGGGAGGGTGTGTTCTGGGAGAGTGGAGATGGGGTGGGAGGGTGTGTTCTGAAGCAGAAGGAATAGTAGGTGCAAAGTCCCTGAGGCACGCCTGTGCTTGGCATGTTTGAGGAATAGTAAGGAAGCCAGTGTGGCTGGACAGGGGAAAGTGAGTGAGGGCAGGGCAGTAGAGAATGAGATCAGGGGAGGCTGGCAGGGCAAAGGAGGGAGGTGGATGATGTAGGTCCTTGTAAGTCATAGTTTGAACTTATAATTCAGTTGGAGAGACAGACTGATATTTGTTTATAAAGAGTTCTCAATGCTGTGCTAACAACCTGGGCTGTATTCTGTGCTAAGTGAAGATGTTCAAGCGACAGAGCAATCCAGCCAAGTTTATATTTTAGAAAGATAACAGCGTCACTATCCAAGACACATTGTAGACTAGGTATGTAGTACGTGTATAGTGTGCTGCTCTTCTATAAACTACAGGATACCTGTTATGTACAAATACTTACATACAAGATACAAGTGTGAATGTAAGCACTTGGGAAATATCTGAAAGAACCACACAAGAAACTGGGAGAGTCGGACAACTTTCCATGTCCCGTATGATTGGAATGCTGAAGGGTACACACACGAACTAATGGACGTGTGCTACCAGCCTCCGGCTGAGGAGGGAAATTGCAGGCATCAGAATCCTCTTTACCGATCAAGCGCGTTAATCCGCCTGCGTGATGACAGTCATCTCGACACGCCACGCGGTGGCGCATGCGCGGTAGAAGGAGGTCCGCGAGCTGCGTGGGCTTGTGCCTAGGCGCCTGTGGTTCGTGGCCTTGTGCTGGCACCGGGGATGCCGGGTTGGCGACTTTGGCACTCCTGGCGGGGGTGACATGAGCCAGTTCGTCGGCCACGAGGAAGGGCGGAAAGCACATCCCGGAAAGGTAATGCGCCTTGGCCCCTGGGCGTTGCCGGTGGAGCTCGGAGCCCCTGGGCCTGGGCTTCCGTCTCTTGTGCTGTCGCCTGTCACAGTGGCCCCCGGCGCTGTGCTAGGGGGTGCTGGTCGTCTCGCGGCTCAGTTCATAGTAGCTGAAAGGGACAGTGTGTGATGTTCTGATTTCTCCCCATCGTTTTAAAAGGGAGGCTCTGGCCATTGCTCCTTGGGTAAAATGCAGCGGGACTGCTTTTTAAGATGGGACTGTCAGTGTTGGGGACCCTCCTTAATTACCAGGATGGAATCCCCTTCAGTTCCTCAAGCTGTGTTGTTTAGGCACAGAAAATGTGAGTAATAGGCACTGGAACTAAGTTTGAGTGAAAAAACGCACCGGTACCGCCGAGTTTTCCATCGAGACAGTTGATCCGTGTTGTCTCTTGGAATTATAAAGGGCGTACTGTTGCTTCCTAACCAGTGTCCTTTGAGAGCTCTACCTCTGTACGTTCAAATGATGAATTTTGAGGCTTTGCTCATACGTGGAGTAAACCCTTAAATTCCCTAAGACCTTCCTTTCCTCCGTCTCATACCCCATTAAGCCCGCTTCAGTTTATCTCCTGAATTTCTTCTGAATCTGTCAACTCTTCCTCAACATCCTAATACTGAACTTGCCTGTCTGTTGCAATGAGGTCCTAACTAGTGTCCATATATCTTGTTTCCTTCCAATCCATTCTTCACACAAGAAACCTTAAAAGCAAGTTGGGACATTGCTCATAAACACGGCTCAAAAACATTGTTTTGAGAATAGAAAACAAACTGTTGGCCTTTAACACTCTGCGTGGTCTAGAATCCTGTCTGCTTCTCTGCTACGTGGACTCCAGCTTGGTGCCTCTCCAACTTTAATATGGGTATGCCTCTCCTGTGGATCTTGTTAAATGCAGGCTGTAATTCAGTAGTTCTGGGTGGGGCCTGGATTCTGTGTTTCTAACGAGCTCCTAGGTGACGGTGACCCTGAGAGCAAGGGTCCAGCTCCTGCCTTTCTCCCTTCTTTCTGGAAGAGCAGGACGTCTGCCCCCCCGGGAGGAGAAGACATCTGCAACGTGACTACTAGCAACCAGCTTCCCTCACAGGCAAGGGACCTTTACCACTGCTCCCTACCATTTTGTCTGAGGCGCAGCAAGCCAAAACACTGACATGCTGAGGTTTGCAGCAAAGAGGAGGTTTATTCACAAGGCAGCCAAGCGAGGAAGTGACGTGACAATAGCTCTCAAATCCGCCTCCCCAAAGGCAAGGGGCTTGGGGTATCTATGGGATAAAGAATAAAGAAGCAGGGCAGTATGAGGCATGGGGAGCATGAGGAAAGGTGATTGGGAAAAGGTGTGCTCATCATTGTCCTGAGCTGGCGTAACTAGGCTGCGGGGCTCAGCACATTCTCAGGCTGTAGTTTTCGGCCCTCTGATGGCAGGAGGTCAAAAGGCACTGGGCCAGGTGGAAGATCGGTGGTCCTCTCCAGTCTTAACCAGCTCAGCCTAACTAGACACAGCTGATTCCAAGTTCCTGGACAATACCCGGGGCAAACATCTTATTGCTTATGCTACGTGCTATTTGGAGGACGTGCAAGTGTTCAAGCTACCTTGAGGAGTGAAGACAGGATTTGACTAATCCTTACACATGGTTTCACCTCCAGATGAGCAGAAGAGGCCTGTAGGCTGAATCTGGCTCCTGGCACCTGGAATTGGAGGCAGATGGTTTAAAAACAGGCTCTCCCGCCCTCTGTGTTATCTTAGGTAGATAGACTATTGAACCTTCCTGTGCCTGTTTCTCCACCAGCAGCATGGGGACACTCAGAGTCCCTCTCTTGGGGGCTGTTATGGGGGTTCAGTGAGCTATAGATGCATGCACAGGCACACGGGAGACACCCAGTGTGTGTTAGCTTCATGCTTACTTTTTATTAGGAGACCAGTATTGTTAGAAGATTTCTGGTTTGGACAACAGATTAGATAGGTGGTCATTACTATAGTTTATGCAACAGCAATTCACATTACCATTTGCAAAAAAGCAGTTGGTTGTCCAACGGGGATTATAAACATCCATTTACCATGAGCTACTGAACAGATACTTTACACAGTAACTACTTCAAGTACTATTTAAGATCAATTCTCTATGTTGTCTTAAGCAGTTGTTAACCCCCAATTTCGTGAATAGTACCAAGTAAGTCACTTGAACATCAGCTAGAGCAATCTGTTATCACTTAGCAAGCCTAAAGCTATAGTTCAACAATTTTATTTACTGTTCTATGACAAAAATGACTCTCAACAGCTATGCCCTGGATAAGTAATCAGCTAAAGCTAGTTTGACTGACCAAATCTGATGTACTGAGTTAATAAGCCAGTTGATTTAGAAAGGTCTAATGCATATTTCTCATCCATTCAGCATTCAACTGTTTCCCATGCCTAAAATGTCTTTTTTCCCATTCGTACATATCCAGATTCCTACTTCTGTGCCGTAGGGCTTGGCTGAACTACAACTGCCTTTAGTGACACTTTTCTCACCTGCACAATTGGAGATAATTTTAGTCTCCTCAAGACTCCCACGGGGTTACCTCTGTTGTGACACTTGACGATTTGGTGGCATATTTTACTTTATTTTATTTTAAATAGCCTTCCATTACTCCGTGCACATCAAACGGTAAATGCTTTCTCCTAGTAAACGTGTATAACGATTTTCTGAACTCTTCTGCTCTGGGCAAGATTCATAAATACACCAGGCAAACATAGTGAAAGAGGAGACAGTACTTGTGTTATATTCAGTTGGGTCTTGATACCTAAGTGTGACTCTTAACCAAGGATTATGCAGTAATTAAGGACACAGGTTAAAGTTGTTTAGAGTGTGTCCTAAAGTCTCCCTGGCAGAATTTAAATCTCTCCTCTGGAAATTGTAGACCTGAGACAAATTACTTCCCTAAACTTCATTTCCTACATCTGAGAAAGCTAATAGTATCTACCTTGTAGTAGACTGAATAGTACCATTGCCCCCAAATGTCCACCTTCTAATCCCCAGAACCTATGAATGTCACCTTAAATGGCAGAAGGGACTTTGCCAATGGGATGAAAGTAAGGGTTTTGAGATGGGGAGATTCTTCTGGACTACCTGGATGGACCCAGATGTAACCACTGGTGTTCTCGTAAGAGAGAGGCAGAGGGAGTGTTTACTCCAAAGAGAATGTGATGATGAAGTTGGGGTTGGATTGATGTGGCCAGAAGTCAAGGAATGCTGTCAAGGAAACAGATTCTCCCTTAGAGCCTCTAGAAGGTGGATGGACGGCCTTGTCAACTCCTGGTTCCAGCCCAGGGAAACTGGTTTTGGACCTCTGTCTTCCAGAACCATAAGAGAATGAGTGTGTTTTGTTTTACGCAAGCTCATTGGTAGTCATTTGTTACAGCAGCCATAGGGAACTAATGCGTACCTCATAGGAACTATTTCTCCAATTAAAATGTGTGACTGGAAACACACTTGGTGGCATGTCTGACACACGGTAGGTATGCTACTGTGGGTAGTTCTTGGAAAGTAAAGCCTTGGTTTTTGAGGAATCATCAAAACCAGTACAATGGTTGCCATGTTTCTCCTTGTTCATCCTGGTGACAAAGCTGTAGAGAGAGCTCCATCCTTTCCCACAGGACGGCCACCCCTAGTACTTACAGGGAAGAGGTTATGTCTCACTTCAGGCACCTTCCTCTTTCCCTTTCTGCTTTTTGTTTCATTAATCTTCATCCAGCTGGCCTTTCTAAGTTAAAAAAACAAAACAAAACCAAACCATTTCTCAATGGATTCAGATACTACCCCAAGTTAATATTCCAACCATGTTCTTGTTCTTCTGGGTCTCACCACCAGAAATTTCTGAGCTGAAATCCTCTCTAGTTTCTAGGATCAGTCACTTTCTAATTTCTCCCTTCTCAAGTTCAGAGTCTTGTCAGTTTAGTCCCTTCCCTAACCACAACATCTATTAAGGTGACACAGCAAAGTGATGAAAGTCTAGACGGTCTGGTTTTCATCCTGGGTTTCTGCCCGCTACTTACTGTGTGGCATTAGGCAAGCTATTCAACCCCCCCTGGGCCTCAGTTTCCCCCCAAAAAGGTGAATATTATGAACATTACCTACCTATAGGGTTGCCATTATGAGGATTAAGTGAGTTAATAGTTGCTAAGCACTTAGAATATTACTTGTTATAGTCTAAGCACTACAGTTGTGCTTGTTAATAATAATAAATGCAATTCCAAGCGTATAACTTACTCAACTTTCTGTCATAACTTTGAAGTGTTGGTCTATCTGTTGGCCAGCGTTGCAGGGAAATGAGTCGAGGCATGGGCTGAGGCATTGCTACCAGTGCGTGGTGTGTTCCCAGAACTAGGAACAGCCGTGTGAAATAGGTAGTGGTTCTACTTGGAGACGGGGCAGACTGGAAAATGACAGCCCTGGAGGTGTGTCCATAGGTTTGGTGTCAGAGCTGCTGCCTGCTGAAGCACTGATGCCGGCCTAAGCCGTAAATGGGGGGGGGCGCTGGGGAAAACAGGGGCAGAATGGAAAGGGAAAATAGGGGAAGAACGGAAAAAGATAGCCTAGGGAGGAGGTGTGGTGTCCATAGCTTCGGGGTCAGAGGTGCTGCCTGCTGCAGCACCGATGACACCCGAAGCCGTAGATGGGGGGCTGGGGAAAAGAGGGGCAGAATGGAAAGGGAAAACAGGGGAAGAACGGAAAACGAAAGCCCGGGAAGGTGGTGTGGTGTCCATAGCTTCGGGGTCAGAGGTGCTGCCGGGAGCAGCACCAATGACACCCGAAGCCGTAGATGGGGGGCTGGGGAAAAGAGGGGCAGAATGGAAAGGGACAACAGGGGCAGAACGGAAAACGAAAGCCCGGGAAGGTGGTGTGGTGTCCATAGCTTCGGGGTCAGAGGTGCTGCCTGCAGCAGCACCAATGACACCCGAAGCCGTAGATGGGGTGCTGGGGAAAAGAGGGGCAGAATGGAAAGGGACAACAGGGGCAGAACGGAAAACGAAAGCCCGGGAAGGTGGTGTGGTGTCCATAGCTTCGGGGTCAGAGGTGCTGCCGGGAGCAGCACCAATGACACCCGAAGCCGTAGATGGGGTGCTGGGGAAAAGAGGGGCAGAATGGAAAGGGAAAACAGGGGCAGAACGGAAAACGAAAGCCCGGGAAGGTGGTGTGGTGTCCATAGCTTCGGGGTCAGAGGTGCTGCCGGGAGCAGCACCAATGACACCCGAAGCCGTAAATGGGGTGCTGGGGAAAAGAGGGGCAGAATGGAAAGGGACAACAGGGGCAGAACGGAAAACGAAAGCCCGGGAAGGTGGTGTGGTGTCCATAGCTTCGGGGTCAGAGGTGCTGCCTGCTGCAGAACCGATGATACCCGAAGCCGTAGATGGGGTGCTGGGGAAAAGAGGGGCAGAATGGAAAGGGACAACAGGGGCAGAACGGAAAACGAAAGCCCGGGAAGGTGGTGTGGTGCCCATAGCTTCGGGGTCAGAGGTGCTGCCTGCTGCAGCACCGATGACACCCGAAGCCGTAGATGGGGTGCTGGGGAAAAGAGGGGCAGAATGGAAAGGGAAAACAGGGGCAGAACGGAAAACGATAGCCTGGGAAGGAGGTGTGGTGTCCATCGCTTTGGGGTGAGATGGGCTGCCTGGCTGATCTGAGAAAAGCGAGTGAAAGTGGGAGAGCTTCTCCCTAGCTGCTAACTCTTCTCAAGGTCTAGCACGCACTGAACACTGGCCTGCCGGCTCAGCCTGGGTGTTGCCATTGCATTGTACGTGTCACAGAGCAAGGGCGGGCGGGTCAGGGGGTGGGCTGGGGGCCCCACACAAGCCCAGCCCCTGGAGAAACCCGGCCCGAGGGCAAAGAGCCCGAGCCCTTCTGGACTTTGTAGCGGCTGGGACTTGTCGCTGTGGGTGGCAGGTGTTTGGCACCGGATGGGCCACCATGCGGAGACTGTTGGGGACTGTGGAAGCCTTGTCCTCCAGAGCTCACGCTGCCTGGGCACCGGCTCTGCAGACCCCTCAGCCCTGGGTATGTATCGGCCAGCCCTTCCCCGCAACGGGGCCCAGAGGCCAGAGCCTGCCCAGAGCTGAGTGCAGGAGGCACCCAGAGCTTGCCAGGCTGTGGCCCGCCTCCTCCGTGGACCTCCCCAGCTTGTCCGCGAGCCCTGGAGACAGGAGCAGGAGCGCCTTCTCCAGGGCTGCTGAGCTGCCAGCATCACCGTGAGCCAGGCGGTGAAGGTTTCTGAGCAGGGGATGCAGAGCCCTGACCCGACTGGATGCTGCACCCCACGATGTCCCTTCCTGGCAGGTAGGTTCTTTCTTCACTTGTTTTTCGAAATTTGGTAAAAGAACATTTCAACCTTCGACTGTTCTTCAGGGTATACAGATGGTAGTGGCTTAGCCGGGATTCGAAGCAAGCCTGTGTGATTCCAGAGCTCGTGCTCTGGACTCTGGCGCCTCCTTATCATATATGCTTCATGTGTTACTTTTTCTTTTGTTTCTTGAAGTCCTTATGATACTTAGCCCTAAGTGCCATACCTGTAATGAACACATCCACTGCCCTGTAGGAGGTGTTCTTTTGTTCAACGCGTGAATTGGTCATCCACCACACTGGGTTCTAATCTCAGAAGATAGGTCAGGGACCACCAGTTGTCAGCATAGCACCATCCCACATTTCTAATTGAGGCTTGGAGCCTAGATTTTTCCCTTTGGTCTAGTTTGAAGGATCCAGGTATGTAAAGCTTATATTCTAGATAAATCATGGGCTATCCTGAAAGGAATTCATCAATGAATTATTCTGTATGGATTAGAAGCCAGTTTCTCTGGCCTTCCTGGAGTATATCCAGTAAGGCATCTCATTCATGTCTAGAAAGCAAATATATCATTTATTGCAACTTCAGCGTGGAGCGATGTATTGGTTTAAAATAAAGTACGAGCAACACAATTTGGTCATTGTGAGTATGCCGGCTGGGTCCACTCTTTACTACACATATGTAACTCTAGAGCTTCTTATGCCCCATAGAGGAGACATACTCTTGTGTGTCTAGGACAAGGGAAACATGTGTTGTTATTCAGGAGCTGGAAGCTACAGCATGACAGGAAAGAATTGAAAAATCCTGGTCTTGGTCTACACGTCACTTTACCTTGTCCGAATCTTGTTTCTTTGGCTTGCTTCATTGGAGTGTTTTCTCTCTCCTGGGACTGACATTGTGTGTTCTGTATCAGGCATGTGACATGTAGAAGTTTCAGAACCCAGAATCGTATAGATCAGTAAAAATCTATATATTTTTGTTTAAAATCTATTTAAAATCACACTGGGCATAATTCATATATTCCAAAAGTAGTTTGACCCTCTGCTCATGAGATTCTTTTTATGGTATGTCGAAGCAAATTTGGACTTGCATCCCCAATAAACTTTGAGGTTGGAGGACACAAAAGCTTTTGCTCAGACCTAAATTCTGTCTGAAAAAAAAAGGGTAACTATTATAAGCCCTTTCTAACCTCTCCAGGAGCAGAAATGATTTACAGCTATGGCATTGAACCATAATTTCTTGATCTCGTTTGAGAAGAGTTCAGTAAGAAACAGTGTCTTGAGTTTTGTTCGTTGGTTCCCTGTTTTCTTGTCTTGCGTGCCAACAATCCACTGTAATACGTGAGTGAGTATGGCAGCAGGCCGAGTGTTCCCTGGAGCTCATTAAATGAACGTGTTTTCCTAAAATGACTTTTGTCTCCTTGTTTTCAGCCCCTCTTCTTTCCTCTGTCCTTTACTATAACCAGGGCTCAGCAAAAGCTGACTGGCTTTGTGCAGACCCTACTTAGGGTAGTCTTTTCTTCATTATTTTATTCATGGCCCCTCCATTTCATTGTTTGCCTTCTCGAAATGTGTTGAAATCTTTCTGTGGTTGATGACTTCCACAATGTCTTGGCTCTTATTGGTTGATTAATTTGGGTATTTCTACAGTTTTATTTAAACCTGGTTTCAGGAGGACCAGAAAGTAAATATATTTCCTAGTCTGCCATCTTGAGCTGAAAATCCCTGTGGATTTTAGCATCCAATGTTCCCATGGGTAAAAAACCCAACCTTGGCATTAATAGATGTACACTCAAGATTTCAGCTTTTCTTGAGCAATCACTAAGGATTTAATATGCGGTCACTTCTAATGGGAAAATAGTAACTATCTCATGGCGTTGATTTGAGGATTAACTTAGATAATGGACAAGAAAATGCTTGGTAAGGTTTTAAAATCTATAAAAAATGTTTTTTGTTATTATTTGATTTGTTGCTATTTCAACTTTAGCTGACAGTTGTTTGTGACCTTGCTTATGTGAGAAAATGCCTTCTGGTTTATTGTTTTGAAAGCCAGATTATATTTTTCAATAGCTCAATGGAAATGGCATCATTTGTGAAGTTGAAGGGTGAAGGCATAAATGTTTCTTGACATTTGAATCAACTATTGGTCTTCTGGGGCTTGTCCTTATTCTCCTGCAGTCTCTAATCAACATGGCATCCAGAGAGATCCTGTTAAAACGTAAGTCAGATCATGTCACTCCAGGCTCTTCAGTGGCTTCTTCACAGGAAAAGCAAAGTCCTCAAAGTGCCTCCACAGCCCTAGAAATCTGGGCCTCTGTTTCCTCTCTGACTGTTTCCTTCTCCTCTCCACTTTGCTCCCTCTGTTTTCCACACACTGACATCCTTTCTGCTCCTTGGATACTCCAAGCCCACTCTTGCCTCATTGCCTTTCCATCTGACTGTTCCCTCTGCTTGTACTATTCACTTCCCAGATATGCACCTTGCTCCCTCTCACAACCTTAGGTTCCCTCTTAAATTTTATCTTCCCCAGAAAGCCCTCAGTGATCACTTAGTTTCAGATCGCAGCCTCCTCCTACCAGCTAACAATCTCCATCCCCCTTCCCTGCTTGCTGTTTTTCTCCAGCACTTACCTGATATACTAGTTATTCTACCCATTTATTCAATTTTTATTTACGTATTTACACTTACGATTTTATATTTGCTTCTTTACTTTTGTCTCTCCCCTCAGCTCGAGAGAGGCTATATTCATCTGTGTTAATCACTGCTGTGTTTCCTGAACATGCCTAGAAAACATACTGAAGAAGGGTGCCTGAAATTTGGTAAGGGAGCCATCAGTTTTCTTGGCTGAATGAAGAAATATGCTCATAAATTAATGAACAAATCTCTGGGGTTTCTGAATTAAGGACTAATGGGAAGAGGAAGGCAAATGGTTGGGACAGGGTACTGCAAGAAGTAGTATTTGGAGTACTCTGATAGCTCTCCTAATAGATAACATTTTGTTCATTTAAATAGTTTTAACGAGAGAGCTGGGAACTAGGGACACACAGCATCGAGGTTTTATAATGCATTCTGTAGAGTTCTTTTCGAGTGTGTTCAAATATCATTGAAAATATATGCATGCATATAAACCTCTGTTACTTTATTTAGTGCTTTACAAGAGCCCCTCAAGGAAGGGGTAGTAGCAACTATCAGTATCCTTCCTTTATGATGAGCTTAATTTATTCAAAATTACATCCTAATTTATTTGTAACTGTGAAACTAGACTTAGTTATTTAGTAGACCCTCCCTAGAAACCTATGACGTTAATAAAACCAACAAAAATGTGTTCAGGTTCCAGTGATACACACACTACAGACTCAATTATGTGTCATCCATTTTAATGAAGGGAAGAAGTGATTTAACAAACACAGAGCAAACAAACGGAATATGAAGGTTTGTCCTCCATTAATATTAGTAATGGATAAAGTGGGCTCCAACGCCTTCAACGTAGCTTGAGACCCATCATCTCTGTGTCATGGGAAGGGGGATGCTCGGCCAGGATGTCTTTCTGTGTCACTGAGAAAATTTTCCGTAATGTATAACGATACTTACTGAAACGGATATGGGGCATTTGGGTAATTAGGAATCCGTTAGCATATTTTTCCGGAAGCCTTGACTACGAAACGAAGATAGTAGATTTGGACACTTGCAGCTATGCAGAAGTTGTTTGGGTATTCATCTTTATGCCGAATGAAGTAAGCTTATTTCATCTCTGCAGCTTCCCATATACCATTTTCCCACCTCTGTTTTGTGTTTGGAAAGACTTTTAGAAATTAAAACTCAAGTTAAAAAGTGAGTGACGGGCTTCCCTGGTGGCTCAGTGGTTGAGAGTCCGCCTGCCGATGCAGGGGACACGGGTTCGTGCTCCGGTCCGCGAAGATCCCACATGCCGCGGAGCGGCTAGGCCCGTGAGCCGTGGCCGCTGAGCCTGCGCTCCGCAACGGGAGAGGCCACAGCAGTGAGAGGCCCGTGTACCGCAAAAAAAAAAAAAAAAAGAAGAAGAAAAAGAAAGAAAAGAAAAGAGAGTGAGTGACAACTTAAATGATATATGGAATATTTTGCTGACTTAGAAGAGCATGCAGAATTAAATATGACCCAGTTGAAATGTTAATTTTATTTTAATGTGTATATTGGGGTGGAGTCTTAAAGGTGCCAGAAAACAAGCATTCACCCATCCTGTTTGGAAGTGCAGCACACAGGCACCTTCAGTTACCAGTTCTGTTCATTCCACAGAATCATCTTGGGAAAACATACTGTTTTTTAGGTACCTGGTGTATATCTTAACCAGTTTGAAGAATTTCCCAAATACCTGTTAATATGTAGTTCTCCGATTCCAATCTTGCCACGTCCTGTACCAGTGACACAGCACATAGGAGTTTTATTTCTCTTTCTTTCTCTGGGTTCTTGAGAACCCAACGAAAGAACAATGGAATGGCATCAAAGAGATCAGGGTTCTTGACTCAGATTTACCATAAAATAATAGTGTCCTCTTGGGAAAATTATAGTTGTTCTAGGCCCCTTTCCTTTTCTTTACTTTGACAGAGCTGCACTAGATGACCCCAAGTAACACTGCGCTCTTTGCAGTAGTAGCTTAGACGTTATTGGTTTTCTGAAACAAATGAAGACAGTGACACAGGAAACTGTGCAACATCTCTGTAACTATGTTTTCTTAGAGTTGCCTCCATTTTTCAGATGATAAGATGGCTGAGCACAGAAGTAGGTGTTTTGACCAGAGGTTCCAGAGTAGAGGGAACTGAACCACAAGTTTCCTTCATTCCTGAAGCTCACTTAGCCAAAACATAGGCTTCTGAATATTAAGCTGTAAAGCATATTATCAGTGTGCTTTAAAAGAAGCGGTTCTTCTAGGATTTCTAATTAATAGCAGGCGGTTTTGAAATTCTTAGAAGATCATCGAATTTTGTGAGATTTACAGCTCTATTTTCCTGTCAAGCAAGTTGTATCAGTGCCAGACAATCATCTGAGCTTCTGGATGCTTCTCTGAACCTCTTGAATTTTTCTTCTTGCTATCTGAAATTCATGCCAGATAAGCCTTTTTGTAGAGAGCGTGTACAGACTTGTCTATTTTCATATACGAAAGCGATGCAGTGAGCCAGGTCGGGGGTTAAGCCCTCATTCTCAGAGTGGTATTGAGCTCCTGGTGAAATGTAATCCTCATTTCCTCAGAATAGAAAAGCAGTTATCTCACGTTTTTAATGCCATTAACTCTTTATACATTTATGTATAATACATATATTTATTGTACCTACGAGGTGTGCTCTCTTTGGGAAGTACAAAGCTATTTGAGACGTAAGTTGTTCATTTTTTTGTTTTCCCACAAATACTGTGACCCTTTGAGCAGGAAGGTCTATGTTTTATTAACATCTAGAACAAGCAGCTAACACGGTGTCTAAGATGTAGTCAATAAATATGAAATAGGTAAATGAACACATTTTTAAGGAAGGGCCAGGGCATGAACAAATAGAAAATTTTCATTTTCAGTCACAAAGCCACAACAGACATAAAAATGATACAGACAACAAGTGCTACGGTCATTCAAAGAAGGCATAGAATTGATACAACAAGGATCTCCCCTATGGCACAGGGAACTGTACTCAATATTTTGTAATAACTTATAAGGGAAAAGAATCTGAAAACGGAATCACTGCGCCGTACACCTGAAACGGACACGACATTGTAAATCAACTATATTTCAATTAAAAAACAAACAAACAGACAACAGCAACAACAAAAAACCAAAGAGGTCGTAGAAGTTCTTATGAGATTCCAGAAGAGAAGAGAAGCCAAATGAGGACGGGAGAGGCGGCTTTTGAATCCGTTCAGAGGAGAAGTCACAGAGGAACTAGTCATTGATCTGAATTTGAGATTAAGATTAAGATGAATTAATCTGAATTAATTAAGATTGCAACACAGGGATATTACAGATGAAGGTAATCACATAAACTTACTATACTGAAACTTGCAGAGGTTATGAGTGTTGCTCAAGATCCCAAAGCAAGTGCATTGTGGAATCAGAATTTTAAGTGAGGCCTAATGAACTAAAAACAAACCAGCACAGAAACAAGCCCTTCCTGTGACACCACGTTGCCTTTGAAGTCGTTTTTTTTGGTGGGTTGGCAGAAACTGGTTCCAGTGTTTCTTGCAGGAATGACTGGCCATAGGACTGGGCGTCGTAGCTTCCTGCCAGGCGACCGAAGGTCGCAGGCAGGTGGGTCACTGGGACACACGCGGAGGGGCTCCTGGCCGGCCCCCTGGCCGCTCAGTGCCCCTGCCCCAGAGCGGGGGTGGGGGCCTCAAAGCAGCCTTGTCTGAGTCCCCTGCCACTAGAGAGAGTATTGGCCCAACACTTGTAGAAAACGGGGACCTTGCTGGCAGTTCAGTGGAGGGACACAAATAAATCTTTGCCGACTTTCTGCTGAAGCTCACGAGGGTTCACTCCTAAGCCTCTTACAAGGTCAGCTGCCGAGGCTGGTTCCTGGGCCCAGATGCTCAGCTGGCGCCCCCCACGTGGGGAAGTCACTGGGACTTGCTGAGCCTCCACGAAGACTGGCAGCAGCCCCCGACCTCCCAGGGCACTGGGCCCCCGGCCCCAGAGCCTTCCCTCTGGTTCTCATCTCCAGCTGTCAGCAGACTTGCAGGCAACGTTCCTTTCTTTTCTTTTGTCTTTTTTAAAGGCAACTCTTGAGTACATGCATTTAACATGCAGGGAACCAGCTCTGACTCCTTGATCTGGGTCTTGCAGCCTCTAGAACCTCGAGGACATCCATTTCCATTATTTACGGGCCCAGTGCCTGGGGTTTGATGATGGAGGGTGACTCCGAGGGCGTCACCACGTGCAGGGTGATGTCAGTGAAAGAATCCCGTGGCGAGGGCCTGCCTGAGGACCACGCATTCCCGGGCCCTCCACGCCCCCTGCCTGCAGCCCTGCGCCTGGGAGCGGAGCTGGTGCATCACATGCCCGAAGTCGTGGAAGTTGGTCTCCCGCTCATCATGCTGCAGCAGGGAGAGCAGATTGAGCGTAGGCTTGGTGAAGTTGGCAACCATGGGCAAAAAAATGAGTTTGCTCTGTCTAAACCAGGTGCTTCCATGGCCGCGGTGGTGGTCAGCCTGAGAAGCTCTCGAGCTAAAAGGAGACTCAAGGTGGGAACTAGCCTCCAGTTTAGGTCCTGAGCGGCCGGGCAGAAAGGGAGGCGAGCAGCTGTTTCTATGAGCTCTTGGTCGCTGTTCTGCTTCATTTTAAAGGAAGTACCCTTTTGAAGACGCCTAGGCCTCTCGGGAGTGCATCATTGTCCCTCCAAGGTCACTGAGTACCTCCAGACCCCTGTGGGCCGGCTGAGCAACATCGAGGCCCGTTGGTCTGTCCGGTGGAGGCCGTCTGAGTGTGCCGAGTGACGGGCAACGCACGGCACGTTCCTTGAGGAGAGCTACATTTCCAGAGTCCTCGGACAGCCTCAGGACCCCATTTCTGGTGAGTCCGAAGTGCCCAGGAAGTCTTTGTCATGGCCCTCGTGTGAGCTGCCGTGAGAAAACACTCTGCTTTGACTACTTCGAGGACCTCGTCCCTAAAGCCACTCTGCTGGAGGAGAAAGTCAGCAGCTTACCACGCTGTGGCGCTAAAGGGGCACCCAGCATGAACACATGCCTGGAGGTAAGGCCCTGATTTCCGTGCAGAAGCGGAGGCGTGCAGCAGTTTCCATGAGGCCGTGGCCCCTGCTCTCTAACTGCAGCCCAGTTTTCTGGACACCTAGGAGGCTCGCGTGGGCACCCTGCTCCCGGCAGGAACGCTGAGTACCCACAGGACCCCGTGGGTCTGCTAATCAACATCCAGGCCAGTAGCCCTTTGGAGGCACTCTGTGCATGCCGAGCGTAGGGAAACGCACTGCACTCTCTTTTGGAGCAGCTTAATTTCCCCAGCACTCGCACGCGTTCGGGAACACCGTTCTGGCACGTCCCACCTGGCGTGGAAGTCTTACGCGTGGCCCTAGTCGAGCTGCACTCAGATTAACCCTCGGCTTCACATTCCACCTAGGGCCTCCTGCCTGAAGTCACCGTGCCTCCTAGAGAAGGTCGGCTTGCGTACTTACTGTAATTTCAGTTCTGTTCTTCCTGTGGCACTGCAGGCTTCTGAGTAGCCACAGGCCCGGGGGAGCAGCTACGGCGTTCCTTGGTTGAGGCAGTTTCCTTGATGCAGAACACCCTACTTCGAGAAGTTGATTCAGGGAAGGAAACACAGGGTAACCTGTGTCTCTTTGGACTTGTCAGAAACCACAGGGGCGTATGCTGAGTGTGCCCATGGAAACGGGGGCCTGCCGGGAGTAGCCTTGCTTTCCCATTTGGAAGGCTGCGTGCATGCTGCCTTGAAGCTACCTGACATTGCCTATTCTTGACAGGCCTGTAAACCCTGTAAGAATGCTTCTGGGAAAAAAAATGAGTTTGCTCTGTCTAAACCAGGTGCTTCCATGGCCGCGGTGGTGGTCAGCCTGACGAGCTCTCGAGCTAAAAGGAGACTCAAGGTGGGAACTAGCCTCCAGTTTAGGTCCTGAGCAGCCGGGCAGAAAGGGAGGCGTGCAGCTGTTTCCATGAGCTCTTAGTCGCGGTTCTGCTTTATTTTAAAGGAAGTACCCTTTTGAAGACGCCTAGGCCTCTCGGGAGTGCATCATTGTCCCTCCAAGGTCACTGAGTACCTCCAGACCCCTGTGGGCCGGCTGAGCAACATCGAGGCCCGTTGGTCTGTCCGGTGGAGGCCGTCTGAGTGTGCCGAGTGACGGGCAACGCACGGCACGTTCCTTGAGGAGAGCTACATTTCCAGAGTCCTCGGACAGCCTCAGGACCCCATTTCTGGTGAGTCCGAAGTGCCCAGGAAGTCTTTGTCATGGCCCTCGTGTGAGCTGCCGTGAGAAAACACTCTGCTTTGACTACTTCGAGGACCTCGTCCCTAAAGCCACTCTGCTGGAGGAGAAAGTCAGCAGCTTACCACGCTGTGGCGCTAAAGGGGCACCCAGCATGAACACATGCCTGGAGGTAAGGCCCTGATTTCCGTGCAGAAGCGGAGGCGTGCAGCAGTTTCCATGAGGCCGTGGCCCCTGCTCTGCATATCTCTAACTGCAGCCCAGTTTTCTGGACACCTAGGAGGCTCGCGTGGGCACCCTGCTCCCGGCAGGAACGCTGAGTACCCACAGGACCCCGTGGGTCTGCTAATCAACATCCAGGCCAGTAGCCCTTTGGAGGCACTCTGTGCATGCCGAGCGTAGGGAAACGCACTGCACTCTCTTTTGGAGCAGCTTAATTTCCCCAGCACTCGCACGCGTTCGGGAACACCGTTCTGGCACGTCCCACCTGGCGTGGAAGTCTTACGCGTGGCCCTAGTCGAGCTGCACTCAGATTAACCCTCGGCTTCACATTCCACCTAGGGCCTCCTGCCTGAAGTCACCGTGCCTCCTAGAGAAGGTCGGCTTGCGTACTTACTGCAATTTCAGTTCTGTTCTTCCTGTGGCACTGCAGGCTTCTGAGTAGCCACAGGCCCAGAGGCGTAGCTACGGCGTTCCTTGGTTGAGGCAGTTTCCTTGATGCAGAACACCCTACTTCGAGAAGTTGATTCAGGGAAGGAACCACAGGGTAACCTGTGTCTCCTTGGACTTGTTAGAAAACACAGGGATGTATGCTGAGTGTGCCCATGAAAACGGGGGCCTGCTGGAACTAGGCTTGCTTTCCCATTTTGAGGGCTGCTTTCGTGCTGCCTTGAAGCTACCTGACAGTCCCTGCTCTTGACAGGCCTGTAAACACTGTAAGACTGCTTCGGGGAAAATTATGAGTTTGCTCTGTCTAAAGCAGGTGCTTCCAAGGCCGCGGTGGTGGTCCGCCTGACAAGCTCTAGAGCTAAAGGGAATCTCAACGTGAAAACTTGCCTCCAGGTTAGGCCCTTAGCAGCCGTGCAGAAAGGGAGACGTGCAGCTGTTTCCATGAGTTCTTAGTCGCTTATACGCTTTATTTTAAAGGAGGTACCCTTTTGAGGGCTCCTAGGCCTCTCGGGTTATGCATCATTTTCCCTCCAAGTTCACTGAGTACCTCCAGACCCCTGTGGGCCGGCTGAGCAACTTCGAGGCCCATTGGTTGATCCCTCGGAGGCCCTCAGGCCCTCTGTGCCTGCCGAGTGATGGGCAACACACTGCACGTTCCTTGAGGAGAGCTCTACATTTCCAGAGTCCTCGAACAGCCTCAGGACAATATTGCTGGTGAGTCCGAAGTGCCCAGAAGACCTTGTCATGGCCCTTGTGTGAGCTGCCATGAGAAAACACTCTGCTCTGAACACTTCGAGGCCCTCGTACCTGAAGTCACTCTGCTCGAGGAGAAAGTCAGCATCTTACCATGCTGTGTCGCTGCCGGCACACCCAGCATGAACACATGCCTGGAAGTAAGGCCCTGATTTGCCGTGCAGAAGCCTTTCCAGGACATTTTCCTTCTCTTTCGGAGGCTTCTAACACACTATGAGTCTTGATTGTCTACCTTCCGTTTGTTTATTTTTTTTAACATCTTTTTTGAGTATTATTGCTTTACAATGGTGTGTTAAATAGTTTCTGCTGTATAACACAGTGAATCAGTTACACATATACATATGTTCCCATATGTCTTCCCTTTTGTGTCTCCCTTCCTCCCACCCTCCCTATCCCACCCCTCTAGGTGGTCACAAGGCACCGAGCTGATCTCCCTGTGCCATGTGGCTGCTTCCTACTAGCTATCTATTTTACGTTTGGTAGTGTATATACGTCCATGCCACTCTCTCAGTTTGTCACAGCTTACCCTTCCCCCTCCCCATACCCCCAGGTCCATTCTCTAGTAGGTCTGTGTCTTTATTCCCGTCTTACCCCTAGGTTCTTCATGACCATTTTTTCCCCTTAGATTCCGTATATATGTGTTAGCATACAGTATTTTTCTCTTTCTGACTTACTTCACTCTGTATGATGGACTCTAGGTCCATCCACCTCACTACAAATAACTCAATTTCGTTTCTTTTTATGGCTGAGTAATATTCCATTGTATATATGTGCCACATCTTCTTTATCCATTCATCCAATGATGGACACTTAGGTTGCTTCCATCTCTTGGCTATTGTAAATAGAGCTGCAATGAACATTTTGGTACATGACTCTTGAAGAACACTTGCCTAACGGACCAGCTCAGTCCAGAAATGGGCCAGTGAAATGGAAAGTAGAGTCATGTACCTTCCATTTCATTGGCCCATTTCTGGACTGAGCTGGTGTATTAGGCAAGTGTTTTTCATAAATGCAAGCATGGGATTTCACTGACATGCTGCTCTCAAGTTCCACAACTCTGGGAATAACAGTGATTCCAAAAATATAATTATCTAGTATAATCAGGCTCCTATAGGCAATAGAAAAATAAAATAATTTATCCAGTTACTTGTAACTGTTTAACTGTAATAAATTAACAGTTACTTGTTAAGTAAGTAACAAATTAACAGTGATATAAGTGCTTAATGAGAAGTGCAAAGGCTTCAAAGAGGGAGCAGATACAAGATCCATCTGGTTGGGAGGCGTCAGAAGTCTTGATGGAGAAGGTAGCACTAAACTGGATCTTGAAGAAAGAACAGAGCCTTAGTCACGTATTGGAATTTGGTCAAGTATGGTCTGACCACTGGTGATAGGGGCATAATGATGCTTGGAGATGAATCCTGCATCCCAGCAGACAGAGCTGGTTCTCCTGGAATACAGTGCTTTACACTACTTAATAATTCACTTGTCAGATAGCTGCCTGATGGGGTCAGCATGTGGTACTGAAAAAGCAAAATGTTCAGGCCTTCAAGTCAGAGCTGCCAAGGCTTGGGTCCCACCCTGCCATGTTCTTTGGGGTTGTGGGAAGGATATCTCAGACTTGTGGGCTTCGGTTTCCCATTTGTAAAATGGAAACAATATCAACCTTAGCTCTTAGGTTGCTGCCAATATCAAATAGTACAGCATAGGAAAAGTGCTTTCTCACAGTGCCAGGCATCTAATATCTCAGTGAATAACAGCTGTCTCTCCTTCCCTGTATGTACCTGCATAGTGCTGAGATAGATAGTAAAACCAAATAAGAGTCACTGCTGGTGGCAAAGTAAAACTCTTGACAACAGTTTGGCAGCTCCTCCAAATGTTAAAATAGAGTTACCATATGACCCAGCAATTCCACTCCTAGGTATATACCAAAGGAATCGAAAACAGGTGTTGAAACAACCACTTGTACAGAATGTTCATAGCAGCACTATTCACAATAGCCAAAAGGTGGAAACAATTCAGTTGTCCATCAATGGATGACTGGATGAACAAATGTGGTCTATCCATACCATGCAACATTATTCAGCCATGAAAAGCAATGAAGAACTGATACATGCTAGGACATGGGTCAACTTTGAGAAAAAAAGTGAAAGAGGCTGAACGTAAAAGTTCACATATTACGTGTTTCCATTTAAATGAAACATCAAGAATAGGTAAATACATAGAGACAGAAAGCAGGTTAGTGGTTGCCCGGGGCTCGGGAGCGGTGGAAATAGGGAGTGACTACCTACTGACTAACAGTTCTCCTTTTGGGGTAAAGAAAATGCTTTGGAACTAGATAGAGGTGGTAGTTACACAACATTGTGAATGTACTAAATGCCACTGAATTATACACATTTAAATGGTTAATTAAAAATAAAATAATAGAATAAAATAACACACCTGCCTTACCTTTAGGAGTTCACAATCTTAGCTGGGTCTCTTTAGACTCTTAAGAGTTGGCTGAGGGAACTTCCCTGGTGGTACAGTGGTTAAGAATCCACCTTCCAATGAAGGGGACAAGGGTTCGATCCCTGGTCAGGGAACTAAGATCCCACATGCCGTGGGGCAACTAAGTCTGCGCCACAACTACTGAGCCTGTGCACCACAGCTGGAGAGAAGCCGGTGCGCTGCAACAAAAGATTCCACGTGCCGCAACTAAGACCCGATGCAGCCAAAAATAGATATTTAAAAAAAGAAAAAGCTGGCTGAGGCACATTTGCATCAACATGGATGGACCTAGAGATTATCATGCTAAGTGAAGTCAGAAAGAGAAAGACAAACACCATATGATATCACTTATATGTGGAATCTAAAATATGACACAAATGAACTCATCTACAAACAGAAACAGACTCACAGACGTAGAGAACAGACTTGTGGTTGCTAAGGGGGAGGGGGCGTGGGGGAGGGATGGATTGGGAGTTTGGGATGGTCAAACACAAACTATTATATACAGGATGGATAAACAAGGTCCTAATGTATAGCACAGGGAACTATATACAATATTGTGATAAACCATAATGGAAAAAATCTGGAAAAGAATGTACCTATATGTATAACTGAATCACTTTGCTGCACAGCAGAAATTAACACATTGTAAATCAAGTATAGTTCAATAAAATAAGTTAAAAGAAGAAGTTGGCTGAGGCAGAGACAGGTAGATCCCCGAGCCTCAGTTTCATCATCTGCATGCAGGGCCGAGAGTGTGGAATGTGCTGAGCCTCCAGACTTCATTTCTTACACAGAATTACCCGTAATTCCTCTCTCCAGAGGCAAGTGCTGCCAATGTTTGGTGTAACCATTCAGACTTCTCTCTCTGCATGCTTGTGTGTATAAATTATTTTTGTTATATTTTTCCAAAAATGAATGAAAACATACTGTTTTATAACCTTTATAGCTTGGTGCTATATTTTGACAATTATTTTTCATGTCAATAAATCCTTCTCATGGCTATGAGGAAGGTTGAAAAGCCTGAATGTAAACCAAGGACATTGGGTGTTGAGGAAGCCACAGAAGCTGGTGAGAATACAGGAAAGAGAGGGCAGGGACAGATCAAGGACCTCTGGCCTCTCAGCTTGACTATTAGGTTTCTGACTAGTTATTATTAGATAGACTCATTAGGGTTACTCAGCTGTACTTTGGAGCCTTCTATTCTGTTCTGATTCTTCAAGTTTTGCTTAACATTTAAAAAAATTAAAATGTACTGCAAACAATGTAACACACCCATGGCTCACCACCCTGCCTTCACGTTAGTTAAACCCTTGTGGCCTTTTTGCGTGCTGAAGATCTGGAGCCTCAGCAGTCTCCATCACCAGCCCTGGATTCCAGCTGCCAGGATGGCACCTTTGGGGTGGTCATGATCTGTCTCTCCAAGTCTGGTCTCTCTTCAGCGTCTTCCTAGATGCTCTTGCCAGAAATCTGTCTGTCATCTCTGACCACTTCTTCATCCTCAGATCATCAACTCCTGCCATTTCTACCCCGAAAATGCACCTCCAAGTGGGCCAGGTCACACCCATGGCCCAACTCTGGTCCAAGTCACTGCTTTCTAGCAGGACCAACTGAGCAGCGACACCTTTGAGCAAATAAGAAAAAGGTGCCTTTTCCTTTGGTCAGACTCAGCTCTGTGCCAGGGCTCATGGATTTTAGTTCCCACTAGCCTTGTTGGGCGAGGTGCTCTTTTCTTTTTTTTTTTTTGCGGTACGGGCCCCTTTCACTGTTGTGGCCTCTCCCGTTGCGGAGCACAGGTTCCGGACGTGCAGGCTCAGTGGCCATGGCTCAGAGGCCCAGCCGCTCCACGGCATGTGGGATCTTCCCGGACCAGGGCACGAACCCGTGTCCCCTGCATCGGCAGGCGGACTCTCAACCACTGCGCTACCAGGGAAGCCCCGCGAGGTGCTCTTTTAAAATGAGCAGCCTGCATATCTGTATCTGGAGGCCCTTCTTTTGCCTGGACTGCTGTGCTAGCCTCTGGGGGCAGGGGGATATATGCTTCCATTCCTGGCTCTTCCAATCTACCACATGTAGCCAGAGTAATAGACACACACCACACACCCCACCCCTACCTCTGGTTATGTTACTCCCCAGCTAAAAGCGTAGCAATGGCCTCCTGGTGTTCTTGAAATAGAGTCCAAACTTCCTAACCTGGATGATAGGCCCTGCATGGCCAGGTCCCTGCTGCCCTCATCCAGCTGTGAAGCACCTTGTGTGCTGAGCCAGGGGACTTGGACTCTGGTCTGTGATGACAGCGCACAGGGTGAGGGGCAAATTCCCCAGGGTCATAGCAGCTGTGTGGAAGGGCTGAGGGTGGACATCAGGGCGCACCAAGGTGCTGGGTGAACTGCCATGGTGTGGGGTATAGGCCATCCACAAGGGCAAGGATTCCTGAGCTGTTCCAGACCCTGCATACCCCTCCAGGTTAGTTCCCCAGTGATCAGAGAATGCAGAATGGACTCCCTGCTCCATCATAGCCCAGCTACTTGAGCCTGGGATTTATGATGAACAAATATCCAGGAGCTGGTCCCTGGAAGTGGAGCGTGCCCTTGGAGTCTCTCCTGGATGCCAGCTGGAGGCTGAGGGCAGCAGCTGCCCTGGACACTCAAGGCTCTTGTGGTAGCAGGTGAGAGGCCATGGGTGGAAGGACAGTGTTCTTAGGTGTGGCCTGGAGCTCTGGACCCTCCTCTGGCTCTCAAGGCTGGTCTATTTTTGGTGTTTGGCTCTTATGCCACCTCAACAGCCTGAAAATTTGCAAACAAGTGGGAAGAAGCCTTTGTTGAAACTTGTACTTGGAAACACAGGACTACTGCAGTGTATGGTCCCTGGGAGAGGGACACATGCTTGGCTGCTGCATGGTGCCACCCCAATGTATGGAGAAGCTGAGAGCCAGGGAAAGGGGAAAGAGGGAGAGGGGAGGGTACTTCATAACCAGAGATTTGTATATGTTATTTTATTAAGTCCTCTAAACAACTTCAGAAGGCAGGTTCTTGGAGAAGATTATGTAACATGCCCAAGGTCATGCATGGAGACAGGACCAAATGCAGACCTTTCTGCTGACTCTACACCTTCTCCCAGTGGTTGTGGCCTATTTCCTCTTGGGTAGAAGCAGAAGGACACATCCTTGAGCAGGGTCATCCCCAGTTCTGGGGGGTGGGAGGATAAGCCACTCACATGGCTTCTTCTCTCTCCCCCAGGGCTGCCAGGAAGTCATACAGGGACTCCTACCTCTCTCTTGAACTTTGAGATCCAGACACAGAAGTCTTCCATGTCTCCTTATCAAAGCCACAAATACCAGGAAAATTATCGCAAATGGGTCGTGGGCTTGTTCTCCAAGGTGATGACCGAGCACCTTCCCACCACCTTCCACCACATCCTAAAGCTGCCCCGAACCCTTGTGCTCTTGCTTGCGGGGGCCCCTTGCCCTATTCCTGGTCTCTGGCTCCTGGGTCCTGACCTTCGTGGCCAGTCTTGCCCTCCTTGCTGCCCTGAGGTTTCCTGCCAAATACCACTGGATCCAGTTTGAGGTCATGTCTTTGCACAGACATGTCTGACATCACCAAATCCTACTTCAGTGAGAGTGGCTCCTGCTTCTGGGTGGTTGAGTCTGAGGGGCAGGTGGTGGGCATCGTGGGAGCACTACCTGTTAAGAAGGCCACCCTGTGGAATGAGCAGCTGCAGCTGCTTCACCTACGTGTGGCCTTGGAGCACCGTGGTCAGGGGATAAGTAAAAGCCCTGGTCAGGACTGTCCGAGTCTGCGTGGCACCAGGGCTACAGCAAAGTGGTCCTCAGCACCAGCACACTGCAGTACTCTGCCCTGGCCCTTTACCAGCGCCTCGGCTTCTGGAAGATGGGCTAGTTTTTCTTCTCCACAAGCTACAGGCTAGTTGCTGTCTCTGCAATTCAATTTATCTACCGTCTCCCCTCTGCTCAGGTCTCTCAGGCACTGGAGCAAGGAGGGGGCCCTATGATCTGTGTCGTTGTGGATTAGTTAGGAGGGATCGGCTCTGCTGCAGTAATAAGCAGATCCTGAAGTCTCACTGCGACGGCACAGTAAAAGCTTGCTGCTTGCTCACATTGGAACCCAATGGCCTTGGTGGTGGGGTGGCTCTGCTCCATTCAGTTTTTGGAGTTGCTACTGTTTCATTTATCTAGTGCCACGAGAATGTTACATAAAAAAACCACCACAAAATAACATTTTTTCAGCTCATGAGTCTGTGGGTCAGCAGCTTAGGCTGAGCTCAGCTGGGCCGCCCCTTAGATCTCCAGGTGTCATGCCCTGCCTCTTCAGTGACAGGAAATGCGAAGTCATGTGGAAAGGGTGAGGAGAAGGAGTGTGAGAAGAATCCACGTGAGAAGGATCAGGGCCAATGATGCCATCAGTCTGCTATGGCCCCCAAGGTCTCTGCTGAAGGGCAAGAAGGCGGCCAGGGACAGAGTGTGGGATTTGACATGAACTAGACCTAGAAGTGGCACAACCCACATCCCACTGGCCAGGGCCAGGTCATGATTTAAATCAAGCTTCTGTTGCCTCTTGAGTTTTGTCTACTAAAGGCTAATGGCCCCGAAGGAAGCTGGAATGAGGCTAGGAGGTAGCTCTGGACCCAAGGCACCTGTGTCTGCTGAGAGTTTCTGGGCCCATCTGATGGCTACCCTAACCAGACACTGTCTGACACCAAGTCAGCAAAAGGGCTCTCACCATGTTATGCTGCATTTCTTTTCCTTGACTGGTGCTTTTAGATTGAAGTTCCCCGCACACCTCAGGGAGACACTGCATAGCTCCCTGCACCTCTACAGATGAGAAATAAATAACCCTCTGCTGCTTGCTTTACTATGAGTCAATCAGAAGTTATTTTCTATAAAAACACATACAAAAAGGGACTTACTCTTGCCTAGAATTAAGATAATACCATTGTAACAAACATCCCTGTGGGCAAGGCCACTGTGGAGAAAGTATTGCTCCTGAACCATTAATAATCTTAATCATTCTACCCAAGACTCTTCAGAAGGTTACTACTTCTAAATTACACATGGACAACAAGATAAGTTTTATTAAACCAGACTCATAAAAGTAAGGATTGTGCTCCTCCAGGCCGATAAAATATAATTCCAAGGCTCTGAGGAAAATATTCTTACGTCAGTTCCAAGGAACTTTTCTCCCCAAGAGTTGATTGGTCAATTTCTGTGGAAGAAAAGAAAGGCAGGAAAGAAGTTAGATGCTCTTAGCCACTAGAGGCAGACAGCCACTCCTCACCCCAGACGTGTGGCTGAAGAGGCCAGTGGTGTTCTCCCCAAATCCTGTTTATCTTCCCCAGCTACAGAAACGATGGTAATTATACAAAAAATACTTCCTGAAGGGTTTAGGGAAGATGATCTGTAGTCTATTATAGTCTATACAGAAATATAATATTAATATAATCCTATAATATAATATTAATATAATCCTATATAATTAATAATATAATATTAATATAATATAATTAATATAATATTAATATAATAAATATAATATTAATATAATAATTATATATTAATATAATATTAATATAATCCACCTATCAGTTCACAAACACACAAGCACAATAAGAGGCCTGGCCTTGTGATGCTGACACAACAGACAGGCCATGTAGTGCCTGGGGCGTCCCCACTTGAGGGAGCCCAGCCTGAGCCACGGTATGCGCTCCAGAAGCAGCTCTCCAATCCCACATCGGTCTGGTATGAACTCATCTCTTGGTTTCTGACTTTCAGAGTCCTCTGGGGGTGAAGTGAGGGGGCTGGGAAAGAAATGAGAACACTGAAGGATCTGGACCTTCAGGCATAGTAGCCCATCTGCTTTCTCAAGGAATTAATTGGTAGCAAGTCCCCTGGCCTGTGAGGTTCTAAAACTTGCAGTACCACTGATTCTACTGGGGCTGTGGGCAGGAAATGGTAGTGGCTTCAAGGCTCTGAGTACCCAAACTGCCAACTTGTATGTTACACTTGGACATTTTCCAATTTATTTAAAAAGTTCTAGTGGTATATGATTCACCCATAAGGGGCATAAAACTATCATTTGGGACTCTGGATGAAAACTCATCAGTTCTGAAAGATGTGGGCATTTCCAGCATGGCATCTAAACTGACACCCAAGTATGAAATTTGGTTTCATTCCAAATGTATGCCTGGAAGGTGCCTTATTTATTTATTTATTAAACAATTTTAAAACATTAAAACAATTTTTTTTTGGCCGTGCCGTGAGGCATGTGGGATCTTAGTTCTCTGGCCAGGGATCAAACCTGTGCCCCCTGCAGTGGAAGCACTGAGTCTTAACCACTGGACCATCACGAAAGTCCCTGGAAGATGCCTTTTTTAGATTTGCCTTTCTAGATTTTCAGATTTGAAGTCTAGTTACAGGTGCTTTTATCTTCTAAATTTTAGTAGTGGTATAATGCGTTATGAGCTTAAGTTCACTCTCCAAATGTGGTTAATTCAAACAGGTCGGATGTGTTTTTCTCAATTTCTCTTTCCCCTGATAAATCTCATCAATCCTGCTCTAGGACTGACTGACCTTTTTATATAGCTGGGCTCGCAGCCGGTACGACTTATATTCCAATCTCCTCTTTTCCTCTTCTCTCTTTTTCTGTACTTCTGGAAGCTGTTCATAAATCCTTAGAAATGGCACCGATGGAAAGACAGAAAGCAGTGAGGCCACCTGACCACAGAGGAACACGATCACTCCTCCCCACATCTCCCTAAGCTCTACTGCTCTCCAGGCACTCAGTCCCTCAGACAGGCTGTGGGCCTGTTGTGTGCCCAGCTTCCTGTTAGACACTTGGACACGAAGAACCCTGGCCTGGAGTGCTCATGATCTGAAAAGGGATACAGATAAAAATAAAATAAAATCCTGCTAATAGTGGTTACTTATGGGAAAGAAGTGGAATAAGGGGTGGAGATGAACTTCTTTTCACTCTATATGGAAAAATGTATGGTTTCAATATAAGATAATGATTTTGTATTACTACCATATTTTTAAGCATGAAAAATAATGCAAAAGAAAATACAATAATCGTCATATCTACAAAATGCTACATAGAGTTATAGGAAAAGAAACAAAACGTATTCTGATTGAAGGAGGTCAAGGAAGACCAGAGAGGAGACTAAGCTTGAGGTAGGTCTTGAAGAATAGTTAGGAGCAGAAAGGGGAGGTGGGGAGAAGGGAGTGTTGGTAAGAATGGAGTCAAGGCTTCACGGAGAGAGTGTAGGGGAACAGGAGGGAAGCAGATGGGGTGAAGGTCTCGTAGCCATGTGAAAACCTTGGGCTCTGTCCTATCAGGGACTGGATGCCACTGATTTTAAGTAGGGAGGAACATGATCAAACATTCACTTGATAAATACACTCTAACTGGAAATAACGTAAATCTCCAACAAAAGAACAGTTAAACAAATTATGGGCTATAATAAAATTGTTACAAAGCATAAAATGTTTCAAACAGTTTTTATGCTATGGGAAAACGTTCACAATACAATGTTAAGCAAAATAAAGCAGGCTACAAACCTGTATATATAGTATGATAAACAATGTGGGGAGAAAGAAGTGTGTTAACACAGGTCTCTGCAAAATCCCCATAGAAACAGGACTAGTGTTAGCTATGTTTAGATGGAAGAATTATGAGTGACATTTATTTTCTTCTTTTGAACTTTTTCTATATTTTCCAAAGTTTTCTATAATCTGAAAAGAAAATCATTGATAATGATGTAGCGGCTCTGTGGAAAAGAGATTAGAGAAGATAAAGAGCAGAAGGGGGAGAAGAGCAGTCCTCCAAGAAAGGAGGCTAAGCCCGCATCAAGGCAGTGAGGAGAATGGGTTCCAGAGCAATCATGAAGGCGAGTCTCCAGGACGCACTAGCCGGCTGCACGTACAGTGTGGGGTCACGGAGCTGGAGGCAATAGCTCCCCAGCTTTTCTAGTGGGTGAGTGGGTGGCCCAAGTAAGTGTGGGAGAGGAAAATGGGTAGTTCCACTTTGGACACAGGATAATCACTAAATGAAAACACAAAAGTGGAGGTCAGGAAAGAGACCAAAGAAGAACAAACATATATTTTTAAAAGTCACTGTTGATGAAAACCACAATGAGATAGCACATCACATCTGTTAAGAATGGCTATTATCAAAAATATAAGAGATAACAAATGCTGGTGAGGAGGTGAGAATGTGCTCTGTTGGTGGGAATGTAAACTGGTGCAGCCACTATGGAAAAGAGTGTGGAGGTTCCTCAAAACATTAAAAATAGAACTGCCATATGATCCAGCAATCCCACTTGTGGGTACATATCTGAAGGAGATGAAATCATGATCTCAAAAAGATATCTGCACCCCCATGTTCATTGCAGCACTATTTACAATAGTGAAGACATGGAAACAACGTACGTGTCCATCGACGGATGAATGGATAAAGAAAATGTGATATATATATCTACATATAATGGAACATACATATAATGGAAAATGTGATATATATATATACATATAATGGAATAGCCATAAAAAAGGAAAAAAATCCTGCCATTTGCAACAACATGTATGGACCGTGAAGGCAATGTGCTGAATGAAATAAGTCAGACAGAGAAAGACAAAACCGTATGATCTCACTAATACGTGGAATCTAAAAACATCAAACTCATAGAAACAGAGAACAGAATGGTGGTTGCCAGGAGCTGAGGGATGGGGGAATGGAGAGATGCTGGTCAAAGAGTGTAAACTTCCAGTTTTATGATGAATAAGTTCTGGGGAGCAAATATGCAGCACAGTGACTGTAGTTAACAACATTGCATTGTATACTTGAAAGTTGCTATGACAGTAGAGCTTTAATGTTCTCACTATAACAACAACAAGAAAAATAAAACGGTAATTATGTGAGGTGAAGGATGTGTTAACTAACTTTATTGTGGTAAACATTTTGCAATACAAATGTATGTCAAATCATCACATTACATAGCTTAAACTTATACAATGTTAAATGTCAATTATATCACAGTAAAGCTGGAAAAAAAGTCACGGTTACAGAAGGGATAACAAAGGCCATTGGAAAAAGACGAGTTATCCCAAGGAGAACATGTGATGTGAAGAGAAAATCTGCTTGGGCCAGTAAAGGTTGTGTTCTAGGGCTGGAAAGCTGGGAGTCTGGCTAATCAGAGTAGCCAGAAATTGCATTTTGTAAATGGATCCTTGAAAGCAATTACTACATACTACTGGAACTGTCTGTCTGCTCATGGTCTGGAGTCAACTATCTTTCATTTGTAGTACCTAGTCCAGTGCCTGGAGCATAGCCAAATATATGCATTAATAAGTTAGTGAAAACACTTCTCTTAAAGGACACACTGGAAGAAATGCTTCAAGTTAAGAGAGTCAGGTTCTCTCTTCTCCAAATCTTTTCTCTTATCAGAAACGTTTAAACATCTTTGGTAGAGGTAGGTGATGGGAAAAGATGATGAGTAACACAGAGCTCCAGAGCTCCAAGTCCGCCACATGATACACCTGAAGGAGTACTGGGTGGGGAGCCTGTTGCCGGACTCTAACCCCAGCTCTGGCCCTGACTTGCTGGCAACCTCTCTCTGGGTTACAGTTTCCTAAAAGTTAAAGGTAGACTAGATGACCTTTAAGATCCCATTCAACTCTATGATTCTCACATGGAAGTAGATGGCTTCTTTGAAAGGGGGCCATATCAGAAATAAAATGGAACAGAAGTACTCTAATGAAGATGTGTCAATTTAAAACCTGTCTCTTCCTAGAAGATGGGTACTTAATCCACCCCTTCAACTATACTTATATTTTAAAGCACAGATACGTTTCAGAAGATGCCCTACCTTCTTGCAGGCAAGCTTCATAGTCCCATATAGCAAGGACTCCTCATGCTGAGGTGAGAGTGTTATTAGCTGCCACACAATGAACACTATGTAATTTCCATTAATTAAATTTTGTGACATTCAGAATGAAGCAATAATTCTCAAAGTGTTTGGACTTTCGACACCTTTATACTCCTAAAAATTGAGGGCAATTTTGGTGAAAGTGGATTTTATCTATTGATACTTACTGTATTAGAAATTAAAACATTTAAAAAGAATTTAAAAAATACTTATTTCACAACCTAAGTGTCCATCAACAGATGAATGGATAAAGAAGGTGTGGTACGTATATACAGTGGAATACTACTCAGCCATAAAAAGAATGAAATTCTGCCATTTGCAACAACATGGATGGACCTAGAAGGTATTATGCTTAGTGAAACAAGTGAGACAGAGAAAGACAAATACTGTATTACATCACTGATGTGTGGAGTCCAGAAAATAAAACAAATGAATGTATATAACAAAACAGAAACAGACTCACAGATACAGAGAACAAACCACTGGTTTCTAGTGAGGAGAAGGAAGGAGGGAGGGGCAAAATACGGGTATAGGAGTAGGAGATACAAACTATGGATAAAATAAATAAGCAACAAGGATATATTGTATACCACGGGGAAACATAGCCATTATTTTGTAATAATTTTAAATGGAGTATAACCTATAAAAATATTGAATCACTATGTTTTATGCCTGAAACTAATATAATATTGTAAGTCAACTATACTTCAATAAAAAACTTGTTTCTTAATTTATTAAAAAAAAAAGCCTGTTACATGTTAACATATAAAATAAATATACTTTCCAAAACAAAAATAAGAAGAGTGGCATGTTATACGTATTTTGCAAATCTCTTTAATGTCTGGTTTAATAGAAGACAGCTGAATTCTTATATTTGCTTCTGTATTAAGTTTGCTGTTATATGTTGTTCTGGTTAAAGTGTACATTTAAAAAAATCCAGTTTACACACATATGTAATTGGAAAAGAAAAGAGTATTTTAATATTCTTTTCAGATAATTGCCGATTTTCTTTTTTTTTTGGCTGCTCAGCTTTTGGGATGTAGGATCTTAGTTTCCCGACCAGGGACTGAAACTGCGCCCTCAGCAGTGAAAGGGCCAAGTCTTAACCACTGGACCACCAGGGAATTCCCTGATTTTCTTGATACTATACCAAATCTTGACAAGTGGTAGTTTAAATGTTGACATATTTACTTATATAATATGAAGAATATTACAATTATTTATGTCACTGCTGATATCATCAGAAAAGTCTAAGTACTGGGAGATAGTCAGTCTCATAGTGGTAGACATAAGTTTTCTAGAATTCTATTCTTTACTTGAAAGTTCAGATTTTCTCTTTGGCAATAAACACTGTCAGCTGTTTTCCCGGAGAAGTGACAGATTCACTTCCTCATTTTCAAGAAAATATCTGTCATATACCCAATTTGGAATAATTAGTTTATCAGTCATTCTTTCAAGTAAAAGCTATGTTCCATGAAAAAGGCAGCGAGTTCAGCTCACTACACAAACCAAGGCTTTTCCTTGAACCAACCATCGTATCTTGGTATGCAGCAGAAGTGCTTTATGTGTACTTCCATTACACTGCTGCCATGTGGCTGTGAAGAATAAAATGCCAAGTAGACTAGCACAGTTTGGTCCACTGTCTCCAATAGTGCTAAGGCATCAGCAGTTTTAGTCCTCCCTTCATTACTTTTGCATCATCTGTATAAATGTCAATACAGTTAAAAAGACACATAATATCCTAGTATTATTTTGAAATTTGTTTTGACCTGACAAATCCCCTGAAAGGGTCTCAGCAACTTCCAGAGGCCCATGGACCACACTTTGAGAACCACTTGATTAAAGCATCCCTTTGAAATACCTATAAGGAAATGGTTTACTAAATGGAGAGTAAAAAGATTTCAAGAGCAATGCTTTAATTTACCTAAGATAAATTTTTTTCAAGCACTATGCCAACTATAAAACTGTTCTTATTAAAGGAAGTCTCCAATGACCCCCTAAGAGGTAACCAACCATTAACTTAGTTATATGGCAGTCTCATGAGCAATATATGCATATCTCTAATTAATTAATTGCTAAGGAATGCAAAGGCACAAAATTTCAAAAGGTAAAAAATTAGTCTTTCTCCAACCTCTGTACCCCAGTCACTCAGTTCCTTGTCCCAAAGGCAACAACTATTACCAATTTTTTGGGTATCCTTCCAGAGATAGTCTATGCATATACAAGTATATGCATCTATGTAAGCACAAATACTTTTTTATTAAAGACTACAAATGGTGGCAGTGTACACATGCTTCTGAAACTTGATTTTTTTTTAAGCCTAATTTACTGTGTTTTGGAGACTATTCCCCTATCTCTCATTGTACTGGATACAATTCCTAGTAAAAGGATTGTCTAGATGTAAGGCCCCAGATATTTACTTTTATTTAAAAATATTTTTTATTTATATTTGTTTCTAACAAACACAAGCCTGATTAAGGCAAGCAAATTAGTGGCAATTCTTTGTCTTTTTTATATATGAGGCATCCATACCATGATCTGCTATTTTTCATTTCTTTTTTAGTGCCATAAGTGAGAAACTATTTTTATAACTAATTTTCTCATAATGTATTGTTTTTTTCTTTTTTATCTCTCAAAATGTTTTAACTAGAGCATATGCCTTTATTCTGGGGCCAAGCTATAGCTCCTGACCTATTTGGTGGCCTGATTTATACTTTTATAGTTACTTATTCTTTTGGCCTTACCATTTAGACCGCTGAATCATTTCCTTCTTTCCAACAGGCCTTTTCTTTTGGGCAGCCAGGAAGCCTAAGCAAAAGAAGAAGAGGTTTTTTTTAATGGATTGTGTCTTTTTTTTTTTTTTTTAATTGAGGTATAGTTGATTTACAATATTACATAAGTTTCAGGTGTACAACATAGTGATTCACAATTTTAAAGGTTATACTCCATTTATAGTTATTATAAAATATTAGCTATACTCCCTATGCTGTACAATATGTCCTTGTAGCTTACTTATTTTATCTCTGAATCCCCTACCCCTATCTTGGCCCTCCCTGCTTCCCTCTCCCCACTGGTAACCACTAGCTTGTTCTCAATATCTGTGAGTCTATATCTTTTTGTTATATTTACTGGTTTGTTGTATTTTTTAGATTCCACATATAAGTGATGTAATATAGTATTTGTCTTTCTCTGTCTGATTTATTTCACTAAGCATAATACCCTCCAGGTTAATCCATGCTGTTGCAAGTGGCAAAATTTCATTCTTTTTTATGGCTGAGTAGCAGTGGTGGTGTCACCCATACCAGCCCCTAAAAACTGAAGGACCTGTGACTTGATTTATCTGTTTCCATACCAGCCCCTGAGAGCTGAAGGACACTTGCCCTGATTTATCTTTGTGTTCGTTTCAGAAGTACCTGGCATTTGGCAGAGATGTTTTGCAGCTGTACTTTGAGAGATACATGCTTTGAGAGATATATAGTGGTGAACTCCCCCAAACCGGTTCTGACTTGACCATAAGAACAAGCGTGCGCGGATGAAACCTGGAAGTGTCCAAAAGTTACCTTTGCTTCGTTACCATGCTATGATCTCTGCTCAAAGGGGACATTTGTACTCTGCTAGGCACAATCTGTGCCATGTGCAAAGGACCATGGAAGACTGTGCATGTCCTGGCTGCCCCCGGCCGCCCCTGAAAATCTCCACCCCTTTCCTCAAGCCCTAATGACCTATCTGCCTCCTAACCCTTAAAATCCCTTACTCTGCTCCCTTCAGGGAGAAAGTATCTTTAGAACATGAGCTCTCCTTTCTCCATTCCTTGATCAATGAATAAAGTCTATGCTCTGCTATGTCGAACCTGGTCTCATTCAATTGACATCTGTGACTCTAGGCAGAGGACCCATTGAGGGGTCCCCGACACTTAGGGGATCAGTAACAGGGTATTGTGCCTTAATAAGGAAGGGTGTGTTGCTCAAGAACTGTGAGAGGGAGCTGCTGGGACTTTGCGCCCCTACCCTGAGCTGGCAGTGCTGGGTGGTGAGTAATGGCCAAGGCCAGGGTTAGACTATGATGACTATGATAGCAGCCTGAGGCTTCTGAAGACACAACACTGTGGCACAGACTAGACAGTGTGCATTGAAACACTGACCAGTTTACAGGTAAGGCTGTGATGAAATCATTAGGTAGTACTTTATAGTTTTCACAGATCTCACAAATTATTTTATTGAGATCTTACACCTAGCATAATTGTTAAGAGAACAGACTCTAGCGCCAGCTCACCAGGGTTCAAATCCCAGTTTAACAGGTGTGTAAATCTTGGGCAAGGTACTTAATCTCTCTTTGGCCCAGTTTTCTCATCTGTGAAACAGGGATATTCATAGTATCACCTCAGAGAGGCTCTGTAAGCATTAAACAAGAACAATGTCTGGGCAAAACATAAGGGCTATATGAGTACTTATTATTATTATTATTATTATTGCTACCCTATGAGGAAGGCAAGCCTGGAATCAGCCCCAAAGCCCTCAAAACATTATACTTTTGGAACTAACTTGCTCATGGTGACAGAGCTGGTTTTTAAAAACACCATTCTTGGGAATTCCCTGGCGGTACAGTGGTTAGGACTCTGTGCTTTCACTGCTGAGGGCCCAGGTTCAATCCCTGGTCAGGGAACTAAGATTCCACAAGCCACGTGGCGCCCCCCAAACAACAACAAACCCAAACACCATTCTCACTGCACACGCTCACTTTTAAAGTGTAGTGACAGGGCAAGAGTAACTGGGCTTATTTGGGTTGTGAAAGTGCTGAGAGCTAAATTGGGCAGGTTCTGCTACCTAAGGAGATTTGAGTCTCAACAAGCAAAAGGTCACTTTCTGACCTGTAACTAGCCTGGCACTGAGCAGTGCTGCCTTGCATGAAGCAGACCTTGCCCTCTCTACCAAGTCGTAGGAAAGTGAACAGGAAGAGTATACCTCTCTTAGGGAGCAGGTGCATGGCGTCCCGGTGGCCCTGCCATCCTCGCACAGTGTTGAACAGTGCCTCCCGTTCACTCTGTAACATGTTCTGCAGCTTCCTCTCCTGGACTATTAACTTCAGGCGCTTTATCCGTTCCCCAGAGCGGGAGATGAAGTCAGGTCTGTGAAGTTGCAGTGATTCCTGAGGAGGAGAAAAAGCCCCCAACCTCACATTAATGATGTAGGCTTTTCTCCAAGGGCCTAGAAAAAACAGTACCTGCCTAACAGGTTTGGAAAGCCTGTTTGTAACTTATAGAAAATATCTAGAGTTGAAGAATTATAATAACAACTCCCTGTGTGGGAAAGCTCCAGTAGGAAAATCAGAGGGATCAAAGAAATGCCTTTGGAATAAGCCAAGAACTAAGACTGTGGCGATTACAACTCTCCCCAGTGTTGATGGGATAAAGCTTGGCCCATTGTGCTATTTTTAATTTCCCTTCAAAGAAATACATCATTAAAAAAAAACATTTTCTGGACTTCCCTCGTGGTGCAATGGTTAAGAATCCGCCTGCCAATGCAGGGGACACAGGTTCGATCCCTGGTCCAGGAAGATCCTACAGGCCACGGAGCAACTAAGCCCTTGTGCCACAAATACTGCAGCCCGCGCCTAGAGCCTGTGCTCCGCAACAAGAGAAGCCACCGTAATGAGAAGCCTGTGTACAGCAAGGAAGAGTAGCCCCCACTCGCCATAACTAGAGGAAGCCTGCGCGCAGCAGTGAAGAACCAATGCGGCCAAAAATAAAATAAATAAATAAAATTTTAAAACAAAACAATAACATTTTCTTTAGCTCCCCAGGTACTTATAAAGAAGAGAGCCGGTGCCTTTAAAACCCTGTGTTAAGCAGAAACAGGAGTTATATAAATGCAGGAACAAATATAAGGCTGATGCAAACATCAGGCCTCTACTGCACTCCACGTGCTGGTATGTACCTACAAACCCAATGAGCAGCTACACAACATCCTCCCTTCTACTGCCTTTCCCCAGATACTGAGGGTGATGCACGATTTATAACAGCTAACAGTAAGGCAGCCTTTGATTAATGAGTGTGAGAACAGATGAACTGTGGAGGTGCTAGAAACGAGGATCAGTTGACTGTACTTCAGAAAGCCAAGTCACAGGTTTAACTCTTTTGTATCTTGCCCCTTCTTCCTCCTTAAACATATGGCTAAAATTAACTCAATGTCATTGTACCTGTAGGGTTGCTCTCACAAATGGCTTCAGTGGATCTCTGCCTGGGCCTGCTAGTGAACTGTGGCTGTCCATGTGCTGTCCTTGCCAGTTCTGTTCCTGTAGTGGCTCCCTCCAAGGTGTGGTGTTGGTTACTGGTGCAAACCAGGAGACACCAGGGCCATGAAACTTGGGCAGGTTTTCCTTCTTAGGACCAGACTTCACATTTTCCACAGGAACAAACCATGAAACTCCTATAGGAATTATTTTTAAGAAAAAAAAGAAGATTTTTCACTTTTTTCATCAGAGACGTGCATAATATAGGCTCTCAGGGACTCAGCTGTCAGCGGCCACCAGGAGGCCCTGGAGTCTGCTTAACTGCAGGTGTGACTCAGGAATTGTAGTGTTGGATGCAGTCAGCCCTCTGTATCCATGTACACAGAATCCTTGGATTCAGGGGGCAGTACTATGCCATTTTATATAAAGGACTTGAGCATCCATGGATTCTGGTATCCATGAGTGGTCCCAGAACCAATCCCCTGCAGATACGGAGGGATGACTGTACTTTGAAAATTTGCCAAGGTGGTGCTGGGGAAAAGATAGGGTCAACATTAAATCATTTAGAAACAAAGAATCTTAGCTTTGCAAAAGACTTGAAATTCACTAGTTTTTCTACTAAGAAAGCAGAATTAGAAACTGACCTTCCCAGCAGCTCTGCTTATTCTTCCTTAACTTTCTGTCCCCAAGATAACTGGTAAGGAGCCTTTTCTCTTCTATCTTTTCTTCTGACCAAGAAGTCACATCACTGTCCTCTTCTACTCTAGCCTCGCTAGAACTTGGAGTTGGGAAAGTCATTCCAACATCTCGAGTGTGTTTTCTGACACCATTCACAATCTCCAACGTACCTAAGGCGAAAGATCACAGCTATCTCTGGGAAGAGCCTTGAGACTTGGTTGGCAGGTATATTCAGGTCAGTAAATGAAAACTTAAAAAAAAAAATTAATCATTTATTTTCTATTCTGCAAAGAAAAGGAATTGAGAAGATCTATAATTTTCATATCTAAATCTGGTAAAATAGGGAATTCCTGGCGGTCCTGTGGTTAGGACTCCACACTTCCACTTCAGGGGGCACAGGTGCGATCCCTGGTTGGGGAACTAAGATCTCCCGTGCCGCACAGTGTGGCAAAATAAAATAAATAAATAAATAAATCTGGTAAAATATTCAAAACAATCATTGAGACACATTTTTAACAAGTATCGTTATGTAAAAATATTTGTTGAAGATAGTGCTCTGAATGAATGCAAAAGACAATGCAAGCAGAGTTGAAAGGCGATATAAACTGTTTTGGAATCATATTATTGTACTTACTACATCAAGCCTCTTCAAAGTTTTATTGTAATTTCGGTATATGTGAGATTTTATATTTCCTTATTTTTCAGAACAAGTTAGAGTTGTATTTTCTCTTATTGTCATCAGAAAGTATCCTAACTATGATAAGTAATATACATGTTTTTCTTATTATGATACCTGAATAAGGAAGGGTAGTTTCACTATTACCATTAGAGTTGGATTTTTTTATTCCACTTCAGTAAATGAAAAAAATTTAAGCCTTCAAAATCGCAGGCTACTGCTTCCTCTTGGGTGGGGTGAAGGCGTATGAGGGAAAGAGAAGAGAGGGAAGACGAGAGTAGAGATAGAGAGAGGGAGGGTGTGTGTGTCTGTGACAGAGAGAGAGAGGGAGAGAGGGTTTTCGTTTGTCAGTTTAGATATTAGAGGGAAAGAACTACTAATATGGATTCAATGGGAAAAGGATTTCAGTTCTGGTCCAAAGTGAGAGGGACAGTAAGTGCTTATAGTCCTACTGGCAGTTACCCAGGTAAGGAAGAGGTTAACAGATGTAAAGACATGACTCGAATGGAAAAATAATCAAGGGGCAAGTTTATTTCTGTGTTATAAAGTCAAAAGATATAGGAAGTCATAAAGTGAAAAGCCTCCTTCCCACTCTTCTTCTCCATTCATTAAGTTTTTAACCCTGTGATTCCAGAGAATTTTTTGCACACATTCAAGCAATTCTCTTCCTTCCTTCATTTTTTGAATACATGTAGTAGCATGCTATACACTATTTTGTACCTTGCTTTTTCTTTTTAACTATATATCTTGGAGATCTTGACGTATTAGTAGCAAGAGCTTCCTCATCCCATGTAGGACTTCATTATATGGATATACAATAATTTATTTAACAATTTGGCTACTGGTGGACATCTAAGTTGATTTTACTTTTTTGCTTATAATAAACCATACTCCAGTGGTTAATTCTGTACACTTGCCATTTTACACATATGCACTGTATATTTATAGGCTAAACTTCTAAAGTAAAAGTGCTGGGTCAAAGTAATTTTGATAGAAACTGCCAAATAGGGGTTGTACTCCCAACTTATATTCCTACTAGAATGTACCTATTTCCTTGCAGGCTTGCCCACAAACTTACTATCAAACTTAGATTTTTGTCAATCTGATAGGTGACAAATGGCATTTGAGTATAGTTTTAATCTTCATTTCTTTTTTGTGAGTGAGCTTGAGTATCTTACCATAGTTTTAAGTGCTACCTGTATTTCAATGGAAATGTTTAAATTAATTTACCTGCTTGTATGCCCTTATTTAACATATGTACATTTTGCTTGTTGCAAAGGGTAGAGCTCGAGCTCCAGAAACTGCTGGTAGAAGACGAAACAGAGTCAGAAGAAATATGGTCTGTCACCTGGAAAAACAAGAGATCCTGTCATCATTACCTGTAGCCAATGGCACAGTTACCCAAGGGATAAGAAAATACTATCATCAAGAGCCCTTTCTAATTCAGTTCAAACTGTTGAGATGAGGTTGCCAGGAAGCTTGTGACGATGTGAACATGCTACTACACACTTCTGGATGGGGAGGGGGATGCTGCTGCAGTTGGATACAGGCCTGAGCTGTTTTAAGAAGGCAGGAGAGACTGGCTATGCTCCCAGGACTTGAAAAAACTCTGAAGAGGATGCAAGAGAAAGATTAGCCTGGTGTGCCTTCAGAGTGAAATTCTGAGTGACACCAGCATAAAATTTTGAAGAGAGATAAAGAAGGCAGGGGATAACTAAAGAGAGTGAGTGATGAAGTGTAGAGAGTGCTTTCCGATAAGGTCTGACTTAGAAACTTAAAGGGTAAATGCCAAAGACCTGAGAGGCGCCATGAGAAGTCCTGAATGAGTGGAATATTGCAAAAAGCACTTAAAGATTTGAGCCCAAAAGGTTGTTTTTAGCAAGTAGAGCAATAAAGGGAGTTGATGGTGGAATGTTAGTGGATGACAAAAAGATTACCAAAATATAGTCGAACAAATATGATATAAAATAGTATTTCTTAAACTTGTTCATCGGAACAATCTCCTGAGGGAGGGTCCTAACCCAGAACAATGAATTGGAGTTTCTAGGTGAGGGCTCTGGGCATCTGTATTTTGAATAAATGTCAGATGCTTGTCTACTTAAACACATTTGGTAGAGTAAATTCAAGCCCAAGTCAGGAAAGGAAACAGAATATCTGCTTCCCTGAACTAGATAAACTATATTTCAGGGTCTTCAGGGAATTTGCAACAGATCCTGGAGGAGACGGGGCTGGCTATGTTAGATGTCTGGGGACAGGAAATACTTTAATTTTCAAAAAGATAAGCATTGCAAACTGCGGGGCTTAATAATGATGACCTGTAAAATTCTAGCATGGATCACAAATTTGATAATTTGCAAGCATTTAGAGGTTAAAGAAAAGATGAGAAAATTTTAGCCAAGGTTCATTAAGACTGGCAGAATAAGCCCTGCCAGGTTAGCCTTGTTTTTCCTAGTCGACGTGGTCACAACTAGATTTGAATAAAACAACAGAATTTCTCATTATGTACTTGAGGGCAAGATGGAGTTATAGGGGTTGAAGGATAAGTTGGTGGAACCAGCTTTCCCATATAATGCACATCTGGGAGGGCCGAAAGTGCTGTCAGGATCCCAAATAATAACAGGCATGATAGGCCAAATCAAACAAGGGATAATTGTCAGGCCCTACACATCAGGCAGAAGGAATAGCAGCAACTCTGAGGCAGTAGAAAAAGCTCTGAGTCGGGTGTCCAAAGACCTAAACCAGTCTCAGATCTTCCCTTTACTAGCTGTCTCTACTTGAGCAAGCCATAATCTCTGTGCCAGTTTCCCCATCTAGAAAAGGGAACACCTAAATTTCTGAAATTATAGAAGTGTTACAAAGAACAAATGATTTAGATTAAAAAATGTAAAAAGCTACTAATATAAAACTATGAGACTATGATGATGTTAAATCAATATGTATGAAAGGGTGGTGAGGAAGATCTGACTGGCAATCCATTATAATTTTTCTGCAGCTGTTTTAAAAAAAAAGAGAGAGAACACTTTATGCACTAAAATGGACTTTCAATATAGACTGTCAAGTACAAAAAACAAAGTTTGCTGCCATTTTTGTGAAAGGGGAAGAAAACATATGCAGTTACTTGCTTTTTATGTATAAAATATCTGTGAAAGAACAGAACCCAGATTGGAAAGGAAGAAGTAAAACTTTTTATTTGCAGATGACATAATGCTATCAGTAGAAAATACTAAGGAATCCACAAAGTATTAGAACTAATAAATAAGTTTAGCCAGATTGCAGAATACAAGATCCACAAGATAAAAAAATCAGTTGTATTTCTATATTCCAGCAACGTGCAATCTGAAAATAAAATTAAGAAAATCAGGGAATAAATTTATCAACATAAGTGCAAGCCTTGCACACCAAAAACTATATAACATTGGTGGGAGAAATTAAAGGTTTAAATAAATTGTGAGACATTACACATATGTAATTTAAAAATGGACAACAGGGCTTCCCTGGTGGCGCAGTGGTTGAGAGTCCGCCTGCCGATGCAGGGGACGCGGGTTCGTGCCCCGGTCCGGGAGGATCCCACATGCCCCGGAGCAGCTGGGCCCGTGAGCCATGGCCGCTGAGCCCGCGCGTCCGGAGCCTGTGCTCCGCAACAGGAGAGGCCACAGAAGCGAGAGGCCCGCGTACCGCAAAAAAAAAAAAAAAAAAAAAAAAAAATAATAAAAGTGGACAACAGATTTGAATAGACATTTCACCAAAGAAGATATAACAGTGGCCAATAAACATATGAAAAGCTGTTCAACATTATCAGTCATTAGGGAAATACAAATTAAAATCACAATGAGATACTACTTCACACCCACTAGGATGGCTATAATAAGAAAGATGGGCAGTACTAAGTGTTGACAAGGAAGTGGAGAAACTGGAACCTTCACAAACTGCTGCTGAGAATGTAAAATGGTACAGCTACTTTGGAAAACACATTGGCATTTTCTTAAAAGCTAAACATAAACTTACCATATGACCCAGCAATTCCAGTCCTACGTATATATGCAAAAGAAATGAAAACATATGCCCACACAAAAACTTATACAAAAATGTTCATAGCAGCATGATTCACATTATCCAGAAAAAAAAAATCAATCCAAATGTCCAACAACTGGCAACTGGATAAACAAAATGTGGTAGAGCCATACAATGGAATACTAACCAGTAATAAAAAGGGGTACTGATACATACTATAACAAGGATGAATCTTGAAAACATCATGCTAAGAAGCTAGATGCAGAAGACTAGATATTATATAATTCTTTTTACATGAAACGTGCAGAAAAGGAAAAAGGCAGATTGGAGGTTGTCTGGGGCTGGGAATGTGGATTGATTGCAAACAGGTATAAGGGACTTTACTGGGTAACAGAAGTGTTCTAAAACTGGATTGTGGTGATGATTGCACAGCTCTGTAAACTTACTAAAAAGAATTGAATTGTATACTTAAAATGGATGTATTTTATGGTATGTAAATTATACTTCGATAAAGTGTTTTAAAAATCTCTGTAAAGATTTGCAAGAACAAGTAACACTGAGTATCTCTGGAAAGGAAAGATGGGTGCCTGGGAACGGGAGAGGGAAGACACTTTATCAAACACTCTTTTATATATTTTTAATTTTGTACCATGTATTATCAGTTTAAGAAATGAGAATTAACAAAACAAAAACTTATAAGGAAGAGTGTGGCAATAAAGGTTTAATGGCTTTGGTGAGTTCAGTAGGGGTAAAACATATGTTAGGCCACAGAAATATTCTAGCTTACAGAAAGGAAGATGCTAAATCCTCTGTCACCACCTGAAGCACAACATGCTTAGTTCAAAGGGACATGCTTAAAAACAGGATGTCAACAAATAGACCCAGAAGCTGTCAACTTGGGAAAGGGGAGTAGAAAGGATGACCTGTGAGAAATGGTTCAAAGAGTGAAGACCTGAGGGAAAATACTTCAGGGAAGGAAGTGGGGACCTGAGAGGTAGAAGATTAGATCTCTTTTCTGTGCCTTCAGAGAGCAGAACTGGAAGCAGAACCAGGAAGTCTAGTACAGGCAGATTTTAGATCTTCTGAAGTTTTAAAACCTTTGCCAACTGGAGCCTTAGACAAATGAGACAAGTTGCCAATGGCGGCAAGTGAGTGGTGGAGCTGTTGAAGCAGAGGCTGGAGCACCCTGGGGAGCAGAGGCAGCAGAAGTGTTGATGGTCCCTTCCAAGAACGAGTCTGAGAACCTCTGGCACTTCCAAAGTACATGGTATGCACCACTGGGTGTAAAGCACACACGTTTACATCGGATTAAATGAGGAGCCTTGGTGTGTGTGTTTCTGCTTCTAGTTTCAATCTTTTTGATTAAGTTCATTCCTGCCTATAAAACGGTAAACATTTAAAAATAGAAAATAGTCTAAAAATAAATTCTTCCTCAACAAAATGTATCTAGTTAGCCCTCTAGGATGGTGAAAATCAAAAGGACAGACAAAAACAAGTGTTTTCAAGGATGTGGAGAAATGGGAACCTTCATACATTGCTGCTAGGAATGCAAAATGGTAACAATACTTTTCATAACAGTCTGGTAGTTCCTCAAATGGTTAAATATAGAGTTACCATATTATCCAGAGTATATCCATTCGTAGGCATATGCCCAAAAGAAATGTAAACTACGTCCACACAAAAACTTGTACATGGATGTTCACAGTAGCGTTGTTAATAGTAGCCAAAAACTGGAAGAAATCCAAATATCCATTAACTGATGAATAGATAAGTAAAATATGAATATTCATACAACATAATATTTGGCTCTAAAAAGGAATGAATACATGCTACAATGTAGATGAACTCTGAAAATATTAAGTGAAAGAAGCCAGTCACAAAAGATCACATCTTGTATGATTCCATTTACATGAAATGTCCAGAATAAAGAAATCTAGAGATTAGTAACCACAGCCGGAGCAGGGGCTGGGGCAGGGGTGGGAGATTGGGAGAAATGAGTGCCTGCTAATGTGTATAGGGTGCTTATGGTAGGTGTTGAAAATGTCTTAAAATTAAACTGGGGTGATGGTTGCACGACTCTCTGAATATACTAAAACACACTTAACTGTACACTTTAAATAGGGGACTTTTATGGTATGATAAAGATCTCAAGAAAGCTATAACAATGTGCTTATTCATGTATGCAAACTGAAATACATGTAGATTATGAAGCCTTATTCGGAGAAAAAAGGTTCTCGTGCTCTCTGTTCTTATATCTTCTGTTACTGAATCAGGGGTACAAGAACAATGGAAGGTGACCAACAGCGTCATTTCCATTTAACAGTGGACAGTCCTAACAAAAATGTGGGCGCTGGGATGAGATCTATGTATCTATGTTTTTAGATATTTTCACTTGGATGTTTTGATCTAACTTCAAGTTTAATAAATAAAACTCGTTAATATTTTAGTCAGAATTAGTTTCTCCATTTTGATAAGGTGTTTGCATAGTATTTTGATAAGGTGTTTGCATAGTACGTATGGTTCAGCGCTACACACACTACAGCTAGCGCTAAGTGCAAACCGTCAGAACCGTGCCGTCACGCTCTTTTGACTTCCACAGATTCAATCAATAACCACAATTCACAGGCCTGCACCGTGCCTGACAATTTGTGCTGAGGACCCACCATAGGATAGAACATAATTGCTGCTGAATTCATTTACAGATGCTGTCGTTAAACCACAACAATCCACTTTCCTTAGTCCGTGGGAGAGTCTCAGGCATTTCCTCTAATGATCTCATCGTCCCTTAGCGCCTGGATGTGAGTCAACCCACCCAGTTCTCTGCAACTGGGCTTACACATAAAGACTTGTGACTACAAGTCAACTCACATTATCAGCTACCATGGTTTAAGCTTTCTGTTGCAGAGAGTCTTGAAAGGAGATACACACTGGCTGGCTTCTTCTGTTTTAATTTCTATTATTGTGAGAGTAAACTCACCTGTTAATGCCTTACTACAACTGGGGAAAAAGTAACTGCCGCCATCTCACAGATGTTTCAGGCTTTTCGTAGTACTTTTTAGTTTAATTAAAATCTATGTGAAATTCATTCCCATATTCATTGATCAGACAAACCATCATAGAGACCCAGAAAAAAAAGCTTTTCAATTAAATAATGACTTTTTAGGTGGAAACGGAGCTTAGGAAAACATATCAAATATAGGAAAAAGGCTATATTTTCTTACATCACCTTATACAGCTATTCTTCACGTATGAAGATTGTTATTGCTGACCTTCTGCCGGCAAGGTGCCTGCTGAAAGATGCTTTTCTTTCAGAAAAATGGGTTTATGCTAATTTATAAACACTAAAGTTTAGGACCAGAGATACACATTGATAAGACAGTCAAAATTAGAAATACAGTCGATGGCACCAAAAGACAGTCTTTTCTTGTGAAAAGTTTTTAGATATGCACAGATCAAACTGGCAACTGGAGTTTCAATACTAAAACTTACTAGCCAGTCTGCCCCCAAAATAACATTTTGATGTAGATTTAATTCTGAGAGGCAAGATTAGAACTTATAAAAGCAGGAACTAAGGTGATAACTATTTTTCACCATCAGAAAATCAGAACTGGTCAATTATTTCTGCAAGTATTGTAGATGATAACTCTAATATATCCTCCCCCTCAAATCAAAAGTGCATTGTGCCTGCAGAATGGTCCTCATTAAATTTCTTTTCATACATGAATGAGTAAAGACTGCAGAGACATAACGAATCTGAGTAATGCCAAAATTCAAAGTATGGCCATGAGACTGTATAGTTAAAATGTAATGGAAGTACTTGTCATTAGAACCGAGGTCAAGAAACTAACAGGATGGTAAGGTTTCCCAGATAATGGCTGGGTTTGGGGTAGAAAAGAAAGAAAATCAAGAGCTAAAGTCCTCAATTAATATACAGGAAAAACTGGAAGGTTAGATCATTAAAATCTTGTAGAGGGTGGTAGAGCTAGATGACATAAGTCCCAAAGGATTTTCTATCAGGTTTGAAAAATTATGGTCTGGAAGTGACCCTCTCACTCTCTTTTCTTCTCTGCATTCTCTGAAATCTTTCCTCTTAGCTTTAGTATTTATGAGGATTATGATCACCTTTTTTACATGGATGGCTCTAAAATCTTTATTCCACTCATGACATACTCATGAGATCATATGTATCTATGTTTTTAGATATTTTCACTTGGATGTTTTGATCTAACTTCAAGTTTAATAAATAAAACTCGTTAATATTTCAGTCAGAATTAGTTTCCTCTTCCAATCTGTCCATTTTGATAAGGTGTTTGCATAGTATTTTAGTTGCTTTGGGTAGAAATTTCAAAAGAACCACGGCTATTAATTACCAAGTCCAAGTGATTAGAGTCCAGTTTAGTTTCTTCTCATAAATTAATTTATGAATATGACTTTCTTATTTAAAAATCTCTACTGACAATTAGATAAACATTTGGCAATAAAATTATATCTAGACACACAAAATAAATTCCATGTGGATTAAGTGTTTAAATGCATTGCCCTCCACCTTAAATAAGTATTAAAAAAATAAGGGAGAATACTTTTTTATAATCTTGTGGTTGGGGACATCTCTCTTAGCATGGAAAAAAGAAATAAAGAAGTTGAGTACACAACAATGCTATTACACTATTAATACAATATAAATAATGCTCAAGAATTAATAAGAAAAATTCTTCAGAGAAAAATGGGCAAAGGATATAAGCAGATAATTCTCAAAACAAGAAATGTAAAGAGCAATCTCTGAAACCTAATATTTAAAAACTGCAATTTAAAGCAATGAGGTTTTTTACACATCAGATTAGCAAATATTAAAAAGACTGATACTACCCATAGTTGGCAAAGGAATGAAGAAACACATTCTCTCATACTTTTGGTGGGCACATAAATTTGTACAAAATTTCTGGAGGGCACATAGTTAGAGGTGGGGAGGTCTACAGATTACTGACAGTCTTTTAAATTTCTATTACTAATGATCTACTTAGGATTTAAAACTTCTTGGCCAATTCTGTTAATTTATATTTTCTTAGAAAATCACCCATCTAATTTAGGTTTTAAAATATATCAGCCTGAAGTTACATACAGTAATCCTTTAAAAAAAAAAAATCACTTGACTGTGGTTATACCCTTCCATACTATTAGTGTTGACCCTCTTCCTCGTGGTCAGAATAACCAGAGATTTGGTCTATTTTTTCTTTTTTTTTTTTGAAAGAACTAGATCTTGGTTATATCGATCAATTCTGGGGACTGATTTATAGAATGCTTACTTGAGTTTGTTGAACTAAATATCATTTAATACATTTTCCTCTAAATATAGATTTAGTCACATCCCGTAAGTTCTGGATATGTGCTTTTACTCTCATTAATGAAAAAAAATTCTATAATCTCAATTCTTAGTTCTCCTATAGCCCAAAAGTTTAGAATGCTTTAAAATATTTAAGGAAAAAGTTGTAGTTGTTAGATTCCAACCTTATTGTACTGTGGTTAAAGAATATAAGCTTAGTTACAAATGTTCTACTTTGGGGATTTATCAACATTTTGCCTAAATGTACAGTTAATTTTTGTATATATTCCATGGGCATTTGGAATAACTGTGGATGCTGTGTTTTGGGAATAAAGTTTTATACAGATACTTTAAATCAAACTTCTTAATACTGCTATTAAAATCTTCCATATCTTTTATCTGTTATATGTCAAAATCGGATAAAAACAATGAAAATATCCCATTCTTGTACTTTTGTCACGTTGTATATTGTAATTATGTCTGGATGAACATATGAATGCACTCTGGTGGAAAGCACAGCAGTAATTTTGGAAGTCTCTGAAAGACTCTTTCTTCCCTTGGAAATTACAGAGTGGAGATAGGGTAGATTCTCAAGACAAGTAACATTTAATTAAAAATGACCAAAAAACCCTACCTTTCCATGGTATAGAAACTTGTATTTCTAATATGGCAAAACTATAAATTATTGGCAGAAAGGTGGAAGTATAGGAATTTTCATGCATTGCAGGTAGGAATATAGACTGGAAATTAATTTGGTACTAATGTAGAAAATTAAGTATACATATAGCTTATGATCCAAGATTTCCACTTCTGGGTCTGTGCAACAAAGGTAGTCTCACAAGGTCCATAAGGCAATATGGACAAGGATGTGCACTGCTAGTGTTTTGCATTGTTGGGAATTGACAGCGACCTGGGTGTCCATTACAAGGAAAGCGCATAGGTAAATTGGTAGATGCACTCAATGGAGTACTATGCAATGATCAGAAACCTGAATTATATGTATGTGTAGCAATGTGATGAATGTTAAAAATAAAATGCTTAGCGAAAATAACAAAAATAATGATATACCTTTTATATAAACTGAAAATACAAGACAAACACAGAATACATATTTTGTAAGAACTCTTGTAAGCCAAAAGATATTTACATAACAAAGCCAGTTCCGATGGGAGGGCAGGAATGAGGATTAGCGGCTATGGGAATGAAATTTTAAAAAGAGAGGCCATGGATGCCTTAGGGACCAGGAGAAGATGGCCAAAGAGTAAGACGCGGAGAACACCTTCCTCCCCACAGATACATCAGAAATACATCGTGGAACTGCTCCTATCCTATAGAACACCCACTGAATGCTGGCATAAGACCTCAGACCTCCCAAAAGGCAAGAAACTCCCCACGTACCTGGGTAGGGCAAAAGAAAAAACAGAGACAAAATAATAGGGACGGGACCTGCACCAGTGGGAGGGAGCTGTGAAGGAGGAAAGGTTTCCACACACTAGGAAGCCCCTTCGCGGGCGGAGACTGCGGGTGGCGGAGGGGGGAAGAAGCTTCAGAGCCACGGAGGAGAGCGCAGCAACAGCGGTGCGGAGGGCAAAGCGGGGAGATTCCCGCAAAGACGATCGGTGCCGACCAGCACTCACCAGCCCGAGAGGCTTGTCTGCTCACCCGCCGGGGCGGGTGGGGGCTGGGAGCTGAGGCTTGGGCTTCGGAGCTTAGATCGCAGGGAGAGGACTGGGGTTGGCAGCGTGAACACAGCCTGAAGGGGTTAGTGCGCCACGGCTAGCCGGGAGGGAGTCTGGGAAAAGTCTGCAGCTGACGAAGAGACACGAGACTTTTCCTTGCCTCTTTGTTTCCTGGTGCGCGACGAGACGGGATTAAGAGCACCGCTTAAAGGAGCTCCAGAGACAGGTGCGAGCCGCGGCTCTCAGCGTGGGCCCCAGAGACGGGCGTGAGATGCTAAGGCTGCTGCTGCCGCCACCAAAAAGCCTGTGTGCAAGCACAGGTCACTATCCCCACCTCCCCTCCTGGGAGCTTCTGCAGCCCACCACTGCCAGGGTCCCGTGATCCAGGGACAACTTCCCCGGGAGAACACATGGCAGGCCTCAGGCTGCTGCAACGTCACACCGGCCTCTGCAGCCGCAGGCTCTCCCCGCACTCCGTACCCCTCCCCCACCCCCAGACTGAGTGAGCCAGAGCCCCTGAATCAGGTGCTCCTTTAACCCCATCCTGTCTGAGCGAAGAACAGATGCCCTCAGGCGACCTACACGCAGAGGCGGGTCCAAATCCAAAGCTGAACCCCGGGAGCTGTGCGAACAAAGAAGAGAAAGGGAAATCTCCCCCAGCAGCCTCAGAAGCAGCGGATTAAAGCTCCACAATCAACTTGATGTACCCTGCATCTGTGGAATACCTGAATAGACAACGAGTCATCCCAAATTGAGGAGGTGGACTTTGGGAGCAAGACAGATTATTTTCCCCCCTTTTCCTCTTATTGTGAGTGTGTATGTGTATGCTTCTGTGTGAGATTTTGTCTGTATAGCTTTGTTTTCACCATTTGTCCTCGGATTCTGTCCGTCCGTTATTTCTCTAAATTATTTGTTTTACTTTTTAAACTTTTTTTGCAATTATTTTTTACTTTTTATTTTAATAACTTTATTTTATTTTACCCTACTTTATTAGATTCTATTTGATTTTGTCCCCTTTCTTTCTATTTTTTCTCCCTTTTATTCTGAGCCGGGTGGATGAAAGGCTCTTGGTGCTCAAGTCGGAGTCAGTGCTGTGCCTCTGAGGTGGGAGAGCCAACTTCAGGACACTGGTCCACAAGACACCTCCCAGCTCCACATAAAATCAAACCACGAAAATCTCCCAGAGATCTCCATCTCAACACCAAGACCCAGCTTCACTCAATGACCAGCAAGCTACAGTGCTGGACACCCTATGCCAAACAACTAGCAAGACAGGAACACAGCCCCATCCATTAGCAGAGAGGCTGCCTAAAATCATAATAAGGCCACAGACACCCCAAAACACACCACCAGACGTGGACCTGCCCACCGGAAAACAAGATCCAGCCTCATCCACCAGAACACAGGCACTAGGCCCCTCCACCAGGAAACCTACACAACCCACTGAACCAACCTTAGCCACTGGGGACAGACACCAAAATCAACGGGAACTACGAACCTGCAGCCTGCGAAAAGGAGACCCCAAACACAGTAAGATAAGCAAAACGAGAAGACAGAAAAACACACAGCAGATGAAGGAGCAAGGTAAAAACCCACCGCACCTAACAAATGAAGAGGAAATAGGCAGTCTACGTGAAAAAGAATTCAGAATAATGATAGTAAAGATGATCCAAAATCTTGGAAATGGAATAGAGAAAAGGCAAGAAACATTTACCAAGGACCTAGAAGAACTAAAGAGGAAACAAGCAATGATGAACAACACAATAAATGAAATTAAAAATACTCTAGAAGGGATCAATAGCAGAATAACTGAGGCAGAAGAACGGATAAGTGACCTGGAAGACAAAATAGTGGAAATAACCACTGCAGAGCAAAAGAAAAAAAGGATGAAAAGAACTGAGGACAGTCTCAGAGACCTCTGGGACCACATTAAACGCACCAACATTAGAATTATACGGGTCCCAGAAGAAGAAGAGAAAAACAAAGGGACTGAGAAAATATTTGAAGAGATTATAGTTGAAAACTTCCCTACTATGGGAAAGGATATAGTTAATCAAGTTCAGGAAGCGCAAAGAGTCCCATACAGCATAAACCCAAGGAGAAACACGCCAAGACACATATAAATCAAACTATCAACATTTAAATACAAAGAAAATATACTAAAAGCAGCAAGGGAAAAACAACAAATAACACATAAGGGAATCCCCATAAGGTTAAGAGCTGATCTTTCAGCAGAAACTCTGCAAGCCACAAAGAAGTGGCAGGACATATTTAAAGTGAGGAAGGGGCTTCCCTGGTGGCGCAGTGGTTGAGAGTCCGCCTGCCGATGCAGGGGGCACGGGTTCGTGCCCCGATCCGGGAAGATCCCACATGCCGTGGAGCGGCTGGGCCTGTGAGCCATGGCCACTGAGCCTGCGCATCTGGAGCCTGTGCTCCGCAACGGGAGTGGCCACAGCAGTGAGAGACCCGCGTACTGCAAAAAATAAAATTAAATTAAAAAATAAAGTGACGGAGAAAAACCTACAACCAAGATTACTCTACCCAGCAAGGATCTCATTTAGATTTGATGGAGAAATTAAAACCTTTACAGACAAGCAAAAGCTGAGAGAGTTCAGCACCACCAAACCAGCTTTACAACAAATGCTAAAGGAACTTTGCTAGGCAAGAAACACAAGAGAAGGAAAAGACCTACAATAACAAACCCAAAACAATTAAGAAAATGGGAAGAGGAACATATATATCGATAATTACCTTAAATGTAAATAGATTAAATGCTCCCACCAGAAGTCACAGACTGCCTGAATGGATACAAAAAGAAGACCTGTATATATGCTGTCTACAAAAGACCCATTTCAGACCTAGCGACATATACAGACTGAAAGTGAGGGGATGGAAAAAGATATTCCATGCAAATGGAAATCAGAAGAAAGCTGGAGTAGCAATTCTCGTATCAGACAAAATAGACTTTAAAATAAAGACTATTACAAGAGACAAAGGAGGACACTACATAATGCTCAAGGGATCGATCCAAGAAAAAGATATAACAATTGTAAATATTTATGCACCCAACATAGGAGCACCTCAATACATAAGGCAAATACTAACAGCCATAAAAGGGGAAATCAACGGTAACACATTCATAGTAGGGGACTTTAACACCCCACTTCCACCAATGGACAGATCATCCAAAATGAAAATAAATAAGGAAACACAAGCTTTAAATGATACATTAAACAAGATGGACTTAACTGATATTTATAGAACATTCCATCCAAAAACAACAGAATACACATTTTTCTGAGGCGCTCATGGAACATTCTCCAGGACAGATCATATCTTGGGTCACAAAATCTAGCCTTGGTGAATTTAAGAAAATTGAAATTGTATCAAGTATCTTTTCCGACCACAACGCTATGAGACTAGATATCAATTACAGGAAAAGATCTGTAAAAAATACAAACACATGGGGGATAAACAATACACTACTTAATAACCGAGTGATCACTGAAGAAATCAAAGAGGAAATAAAAAAATACCTAGAAACAAATGACAGTGAAAACACGACCCAAAGCCTAAGGGATGCAGCAAAAGCAGTTCTAAGAGGGAAGTTTATAGCAATACAATCCTACCTTAAGAAACAGGAAACATCTCGAATAAACAACCTAACCTTGCACCTAAAGCAATTAGAGAAAGAAGAACAAAAAACCCCCCCAAAGTTAGCAGAAGGAAACAAATCATAAAGATCAGATCAGATATAAATGAAAAAGAAATGAAGGAAACGATAGCAAAGATCAATAAAACTAAAAGCTGGTTCTTTGAGAAGATAAACAAAATTGATAAACCATTAGCCAGACTCATCAAGAAAAAAAGGGAGAAGACTCAAATCAATAGAATTAGAAACGAAAAAGAGGAAGTAACAACTGACACTGCAGAAATACAAAGGATCATGAGAGATTACTACAGGCAACTCTATGCCAATAAAATGGACAAGCTGGAAGAAATGGACAAATTCTAAGAAATGCACACCCTGCCGAGAGTGAATCAGGAAGAAATAGAAAACATGAACAGACCAATCACAAGCACTGAAATTGAAACTGTGATTAAAAATCTTCCAACAAACAAAAGCTCAGGACCAGAGGGCTTCACAGGCGAATTCTATCAAACACTTAGAGAAGAGCTAACACCTATCCTTCTCAAACTCTTCCAAAATATAGCAGAGGGAGGAACACTCCCAAACTCATTCTACGAGGCCGCCATCACCCTGATATGAAAACCAGACAAGGATGTCACAAAGAAAGAAAACTACAGGCCAATATCACTGATGAACATAGATGCAAAAATCCTCAACAAAATACTAGCAAACAGAATCCAACAGCACATTAAAAGGATCATACACCATGATCAAGCGGGGTTTATTCCAGGAATACAAGGATTTTTCAATATACGCAAATCAATCAACGTGAAACACCATATTAACAAATTGAAGGACAAAAACATATGATCATCTCAATAGACGCAGAGAAAGCTTTTGACAAAATTCAACACGCATTTATGATAAAAACCCTGCAGAAAGTAGGCATAGAGGGAACTTTCCTCAACATAATAAAGGCCATATATGAGAAACCCACAGCCAACATCATCCTCAATGGTGAGAAACTGAAACCGTTTCCACTAAGATCAGGAACAAGATAAGGTTGCCCACTCTCACCACTCTTATTAAACATAGTTTTGGAAGTTTTAGCCACAGCAATCAGAAAAGAAAAGGAAATAAAAGGAATCCAAATCGGAAAAGAAGTAAAGCTGTCACTGTTTGCAGATGACATGATACTATACATAGAGAATCCTAAAGATGCTACCAGAAAACTACTAGAGCTAATCAATGAATTTGGTAGAGTAGCAGGATACAAAATTAATGCACAGAAATCTCTGGCCTTCCTATACACTAATGATGAAAAATCTGAAAGTGAAATTAAAAAAACACTCCCATTTACCATTGCAACAAAACGATTAAAAAAATATCTAGGAATAAACCTACCTAAGGAGACAAAAAACCTGTATGTGGAAAATTATAAGACACTGATGAAAGAAATTAAAGATGATACAAACAGATGGAGAGATATACCATGTTCTTGGATTGGAAGAATCAACATTGTGAAAATGACTCTACTACCCAAAGCAATCTACAGATTCAATGCAATCTCTATCAAACTACCACTGGCATTTTTCACAGAACTAGAATAAAAAAATTTCACAATTTGTATGGAAACACAAAAGACCCCGAATATCCAAAGCAATCTTGAGAATGAAAAATGGAGCTTGAGGAATCAGGCTCCCTGACTTCAGACTATACTACAAAGCTACAATAATCAAGACAGTATGGTACTGGCACAAAAACAGAAATATAGATCAATGGAACAGGATAGAAAGCCCAGAGATAAACCCACGCACACATGGACACCTTATCTTTGATAAAGAAGGCAAGAATATACAGTGGAGAAAAGACAGCCTCTTCAATGAGTGGTGCTGGGAACACTGGACAGGTACATGTAAAAGTATGAAATTTGAACACTCTCTAACACCATACACAAAAATAAACTCAAAATGGATTAAAGACCTAAATGTAAGGACAGACACTATCAAACTCTTAGAGGAAAACATAGGCAGAACACTCTATGACATAAATCACAGCAAGATCCTTTTTGACCCACCTCCTAGAGAAATGGAAATAAAAACAAAAATAAACAAATGGGACCTAATGAAACTTAAAAGCTTTTGCAAAGCAAAGGAAACCATAAGACAAAAGACACCCCTCAGCATGGGAGAAAATATTTGCAAATGAAGCAACTGACAAAGGATTAATCTCCAAAATTTACAAGAAGCTCATGCAGCTCAATAACAAAAAAAGAAACAACCCAATCCAAAAATGGGCAGAAGACCTAAATAGACATTTCTCCCAAGATATACAGATTGCCAACACACACATGAAAGAATGTTCAACATCATTTATCATTAGAGAAATGCAAATCAAAACTACAATGAGGTATCATCTCACACCGGTCAGAATGGCCATCATCAAAAAATCTACAAATAATAAATGCTGGAGAGGGTGTGGAGAAAAGGGAACACTCTTGCACTGCTGGTGGGAATGCAAATTGATACAGCCACTATGGAGAACAGTATGGAGGCTCCTTAAAAAACTACAAATAGAACACCCATATGACCCAGCAATCCCACTACTGGGCATATACCCTGAGAAAACCATAATTCAAAAAGAGTCATGTACCAAAATGTTCATTGCAGCTCTATGTACAATAGCCAGGACATGGAAGCAACCTAAGTGTCCATCGACAGATGAATGGATAAAGAAGATATGGCACATATATACAATGGAATATTACTCAGCCATAAAAAGAAACGAAATTGAGTTATTTGTAGTGAGGTGGATAGACCTGAGTCTATCATACAGAGTGAATTAAGTCAGAAAGAGAAAAACAAATACCGTATGCTAACACATATATATGGAACTTAAGGAAAAAATTAAAAGGTCATGAAGAACCTAGGGGTAAGACAGGAATAAAGACACATGCCTACTAGAGAATGGACTTGAGGATACGGGGAGGGGGAAGGGTAAGCTGTGACAAAGTGAGAGAGTGGCATGGACATATATACACTACCAAACATAAAATAGCTAGCTAGTGGGAAGCAGCCACATAGCACAGGGAGATCAGCTCGGTCACCTAGAGGGGTGGGATAGGGAGGGTGGGAGGGAGGGAGACGCAAGAGGGAAGAAATATGGGAACATATGTATATGTATAACTGATTTACTTTGTTATAAAGCAGAAACTAACACAGCATTGTAAAGTCATTCATAGTCCAATGAAAATATCAAAAAAAAATTTAACTTTATCTTAACATAGAAACTGTGTATTAATTCTATCACTCTGCTTCTAGAAGGATTTGTTATGACTATATTGGAGTTTGAAACAGGTACTTTAGGCAGAAACTAGAACACAATGAAAAGCTTGAGAATTCTCTCTTCCAGCTCATAACTAATGTTTTATGTTTGATCAGTCTGGCTGAGGTCACTTTTTAATTAATGTCACAAAGAAATTTTTATGATTTCATATTAGAAAAGATGTGCTTCTTGTTTAAAACAAACGTGAAAAATTAAAAAGAAAAAGTGTATAATCGCATAATCTTAAAGTAATCTGCTAATATTTAATTTTGTTCCAGTCATATAAATATATGTAAATATTATATCTTGCTTTTTACCTCTTAGCATATAATGAAATTTATCCTTGGGTTCCAAGATACTGCTTTTGGCTGTTGTTTCCCTCCATATATGTGTGATTGTGAAGAGTAATATAAAATTAGACTGCTTTATAAAAATGTAAGAAACACTGGTTAACATTTAATTAAATATTACTAAAGCTCTCATTTTATTCTCTCATGGAGGTCTCTTTGTTTGGTAGTTAGCTTGTGTTGTTCATTTGCCCCACTGCTGAAAATGTGGGCAACTGGAAATAATGAGAGGTCAAAAATACAGAGGAATCATTCATCTTCAGCTTTTTCTCCATAAACAAAACCTGAATAAATATGACCTCTTTTGTACTGACAGTAGTAAACTATCCCTTTTCTTTGATCCGAATATACACCCAGACATTGAGAGAAAAAGATGGGAAAGGGAGGGGGAACGAAAGAAAAAACAGGGAGAGAGAGAGAAAGAGCACAGACACAAACACAGCAAGAACATGAGAGAAAGAGAGGAGAAAAGGAGTAACCAGAAAAACAAGAGAGATACACAGCAGAGACAGTGAGACAAGAGACAGCATGGGGTGGGGTGGAGGAGAGCACAAGTGCACAGAATGCGGGTGCACAGAGGTAGAGAGAAAGAACACAGAAGCAGACAGGGTGCAAAGATACTGTAATAAGAGAAAAGCATGAACTATAGAGCCTGGGGACAGCCTGCATAAACACAGCAGAGAGAGGCACAGAAAGAATGAGTCAAAGAAAGAGTAGGTGTAATCAAAGGAAGAAGGGAAGAACAAGCAGGCAGTTGCACTTATTCCCTTATATTGACTCTTAACCCCTCAAACGTACATGTCCTAGGTGTTCAGGAAAAAATGTCCAGGAAAAAAAAGCATTAGCATATCTAAGGAAACCTGGGTTAAAGATAAGATAGGCAGTTCAAAAAAGAAGAAATACGGTCGATAAACACACAAAAGAAACTAAAAACTCCGTATGATCAAAGAAATGTGGATCAGGATAGATACCATATTTCTGGCCTATGTGGCAAATATTAACAAGAATGCTATTGGCAGGTATTGACCAAAATATTATTACACATTACTGGTGAATGAATAATTGAATCAACATTTCAGAAGGACAATTTAGTAGTGTGGATTAAACATTTTTAATGTGCACAATTGGTAACCCAGAAATTCCATGTTTAGAAATGTTTCTCAAGGAAATTGAAAAATTCAGCAAGATGTAACAAGACTACCCATCGAAGTGCAGGTTATGATAAAGAGAAATTCAAAACCAAACTTAAATATCTGTCATTAGGAACTAACTAAATATTATATTTATACAATGGAACCCATAAAGCTATTAACAATGGCTACATAAATCTTTATTTACTGCATAGAAAGATGTCTATGATATACTAAGTGCAGAGGTTCAAAACAATATACATAGTATGATTTCATTTTTTTGGACTGTTGTTTCTCTCCATATATGAACATGATTGTGAAGACTGATATGAAATCAGCCTGTTTTATAAAAGTGTAAGAAACACTGGTAAACATTTAATTAAACATTAATAAAGCTCTCATTTTATGCTCTCATGGAGTTCTTCATTTGATATTTAGCTTCATTAGATTGCAGACCTAATAAAATAGATCCAAGATAGGCAGTAGGTATGTGAATTCTAAAATATAAACCTGGAAGCTTATCTATAATGTTAATCATGACTATTTCAGGATGGTGAGAATTATGGGTGGTTTCCAAGGTCTTTATATTTTATATATTATCTAAACTCTTTATATTTAGTTATCTTTTTACTTTTATACTCAAAAGTAATAAAATATCTTTTTTGACAAAAGTATTTAGTAATAAAGAGAAGAGAGAGACGTAAAGTGGTAGAAGCATCAACCGCAGGCAAGTCCTCCACTCCACAGGCTATGATAAGGAAAGACATAAGCATCGTTCTAGCTGAGAGGAATGAGCCTACAGAAAAGGAAGAAATCGAATATAAAAGAGAGAGAGGAAACAGAACTGAGAAAACAGATAATGGATTTTAGAAAACATGACAGCACAGAGACCTTAATGAACCTTTTCTTTCATAACTGAAAGACACAAACAAAAAGCATCAAAAAGTAAAAAAAAATAGGGCATCCCTGGTGGCACAGTGGTTAAGAATCTGCCTGCCAAGGCAGGGGACATGGGTTCCAGCCCTGGTCAGGGAAGATCCCACATGCCGTGGAGCAACTAAGCCTGTGTGCCACAGCTACTGAGCCTGCGCTCTAGAGCCCACGAGCCATAACTACTGAGCCCACGTGCCACAACTACTGAAGCCCACATGCCTAGAGCCCGTGTTCCACAACAAGAGAAGGCACCACAATGAGAAGCCTGTGTACCACAAGAAGAGTAGCCCCCGCTTGCCACAACCAGAGAAAGCCCGTACACAAAGACCCAACGCAGCCAAAATAACTAAATAAATAAATTTATTAAAAAAGTAAAAAAAATATTCAGAATCTAGGGAACAGACTCAACTCACACCACAAAATTCCAGAAATAATATCTGAAGAAACAACTGGGAATAAATATAAGGAGCCACCACAAAGCTCTTCCTACACAAAGGACCATACAGAAGGGTAAAAGATGAGTCAACAATTCAAACTACCCCACTGGTATCTCAGAAAAGGGACTGAGGTAATAAGTGGCCCAGGAGAAAGGTAAATGTCCCAATTGGAGACATGTTCCCTGTGAAAAAATAGCTCCTTATGCCCTTGCCAGAATGGTTTACTGTATGCCAGCTTTGGCCAGGAAGAAGTCAGAAAAAGGGATGGGAAATAACTTTTTAAGTCTAAATATCTTAGTTTTATTACTAAGATTTGCTAGAAAAAAATAAGGCCTCAGCCATATCACTGCCTACACAACAATGCTATGAAAGCAGCTACCAGGTGACTTTACAGTAGTGTAATAGCAAAACCCCAAGAGCATGTCCTATAGAACAAGATACTTTCCTCACCTCCACACTTGATAAGGTGGCCATCAATTTATGAGTTTGAAAACAGTGGCAGAGAAAAATGTCACCTACTGTAGCTGTCCAGAGTTCTAGAATCAATTACTATCTTTCTGCCTTTCCCAAACTCTGAGGGGCAAAAGAAATACAAGCCATACACAGTCAGCCTTCAAGTTCATGTCCTAGGAAGGGGACTCAAGCAGTATCTTGTAAATAGGTAATAAGGTCATCAAATGTGATCAAATAAATGGTTGTGATCAAATAAATGGTTTCCACAGAACCGTTTTGAGACAAAGGTAATCTGAAAACAAAAGAAAAGGATTTATGAAAATATTCTATAGCATTAAAGTGGAAGAAAGGGGGCTTCCCTGGTGGCGCAGTGGTTAAGAATCTGCCTGCCAATGCAGGGGACATGGGTTCAAGCCCTGGTCCAGGAAGATCCCATATGCCACGGAGCAACAAAGCCAGGGTGCCACAATTACTGAGCCTGTGCTCTAGAGCCTGCGAGCCACAACTACTGAGCTCACACTCCACAACTACTGAAGCCTGCGTGCCTAGAGCCTGTGCTCCACAACAAGAGGAGCCACAGCAATGAGAAGCTCGTGCACCACAATGAAGAGTAGCCCCCGCTCACCGCAACTAGAGAAAGTCTGGGCGCAGCAATGAAGACCCAATGCAGTCAAAGATAAATAAATAAAATAAATAAATTTATAAACAAAAAAGTGGAAGAAAGGAAGGAAAAAAAGAAGGGAAAGAGAAAGAATTTATTTTGCCAGAAGGTTTACCCATTTTAGTCAATAAAGAATTTGTACTCTCACTCTAGAGAAAATTTAAAAAGAACATGGACTTAATAAAATGGATCCAAGATAAGCTCAGACAATAGAGGGAGACTAAAAGGTAGCTGACAAATTAACATACTTCATCAAAAAATTAACGAATGTCTGCCATGTGTTGGAAAACCAAGGACAGGTACCAAAGGAAAAAAACTGACAGAAATGAATGGAGACATAGACAATTCAATAGTAATAGCTGGAGACTGCAATATTACACTTTCAAAATGGATAGAAAAACTCGACAGACCAATAAGGAAATAGAAGGCTTGAACAACACTATAATCCAACTAGACCTAAAGACATATACATAATACTCCAACCAACAGAAGCAGAATGCACATTCTTCTGAGGGCACATATAATGTTCTCCAGGAGAGACCATATGCTAGGCCATAAAACAAGTCACAATACATTTACAAATTATACAAAGTATGTTTTCTGACCACAATGGAATGAAACTAGAAATCAATAAGGAAATTTGGGAAATTCAAAAATATAGAGAAATAAATGACACACTCTTAACTACCAATGTTCAAAGAAGAAATCACAAGGGCAATTAGAAAATACTCTGAGATGAATGAAAATGAAAGCAAAACATACCAAAACTTATGGGATGCAGTGAAGGCAGAGCTTACAGAAATTTGTATCTGTAAATGTCCATATTAAAAGAAGAAAGATTTTGAAACTATAACCTCACCTTCAACCTTAAGAAACCAGAAAAAGAAGACCAAATAAAACCTAAAGCAGGCAAAATGAAGGAAATTATATAGATTAGAATGAAAATAAATGAATCAGAGAATCAAAAAAAGAGAAAAATCAAAGAAATCAAAAGTTGGTTCTTTGAAAAGGTCAACAAAAATGGACAAATTAGCTAGAACTTACCAAAGGGAAAAAGGGGAAAACTCAAATCATTTAAATTAAGAATGAACCAGGGGATGTTACTACCAATCACACAGAAATTAAAAAGGATCATAAGGGAATATTATGAACAATTACATGTCAACAAATTAGGTAACCTAGATGAAATAGACAAATTCCTAGAAAAACAACCTACCAAAACTGACTCAAGCAAAAATAGAAAATCTGAGCAGACCTATAATAAGGACAGAGGCTGAGTCAGTAATCAGAAAACACCCCCCAAAGAAAAGCCCAGGCCCAAACTGGTGAATTCTAAAAAACATTTAAAGTAGAATTAACAACAACCATTCATAAACTCAAAAAACAACATCATCAAAACAGAATGAGAAGAAGGATCACTTCCCAATTCATTCTATAAGGAGAATATTACCCTGATAAAAAAGGCAAAGATACAGTAAAACTACAGACCAATACTCCTTATGAATATAGAAGGAAAATCCACAACAAAATACTAGCAAACTGAATCCAGCAACACAGAAGAGGGATTATACATCAAAACCAAGAGGAATTTTTCCCAGGAAGGCAAAGTTGGTTCAATATATGATTATCAATCAATGTAACACACCATATTCATAAAGAAAACATAGGATCATTTCATTATACATAGAAAAAGCACATGGCAAAACCCAAACCCTTCCAAAATAAAAAAACTCAACAAAACAGGAATAGAAGAGAACTTCCTCAACCTGATAAAGGGCATTTATAAAAAAAACTCACAGCTAACATCATGCTTAATGACGAGAAAGATTTCTCCTTAAAATCAGGAACAAGACAAGGATACTCATTCTTAACACTTCTATTCAACACAGTACTGGAGGTTCTAGCAAGGGCAACTAGGCAAGAAAAAGAGATAAATGACATGATATCAGAAAGAAGAAGGAAAACTATCTCTATTTGCAAATGACACAATATTTTATACAGAAAACACTAAGGAACACACAAACAAACACAAATTACTCAAACTTATAAGCAAGTTCAGCAAAGTTGCAGGAACAAAAATAAATACAAAAATCAGTAATATTCCTGTATAACAAGGAAAATTCCCAAAATGAACTTAAGAAAACAATACTAGTTACATTGGTATCAAAAAGAATAAAATACTCAGGGATACTTTTAACAACAGAAGTGCCAAACTACAAAGAAGTGGAACCCACAAACATCACTGAAGAAATTAAAGATGACCTAAATAAATGGAAAACACCCTAGTTCATGGATTAGAAGATTTAATATCGTTATGACAGCAGTACTCCCTAAATTTGTCTACAGTTTCAATGCAATCCCTACCCAAGATTCAAGTTGTCTTTTTTTTTTTTCCTTTTTGGTAGAAACTGAGAAGCTGACCTGAATATCCCTATGACCTAAGAATAGATAAAACAATCTTGAAAAAGAAAAAACAAAGAGGATTCACACTAATTAGACAGTGTGGTAGTGGCATAAAGAGTGACATATAGATCAATAAAATAGGGTTTATAGTCTAGAATAAACCCTTACATTTATAATCAATCACTTTTTTTTTCATTTTTTCATTTTTATTTTTCTGATTTTTTTTTCTTATGATCAATTGATTTTTGCCAAGGGTGCCCAGACAATTCAATGGAAGAAAGAATAGTCTTTGCAACAAATGGTACTAAGACACTGGATATCCACAGGCAAAAGAATAAAACTGTACTACCTCAACGCCACACACAAAAGTTAACTAAAAAATGATCATAGAACTAAAAGTAAGAACTAAAATTATAAAACTTTTAGAAGAAAAAAAAGAGTAAATATTTTGTAACCTTGGGTTAGACAATAGTTTTAGATATGACATGAAAAGCACAAGTGACAAAAGAAGAGACAAATTGTACTTTGTCAAAATTAAAACTTTTGTACCACAAATAAAATCATCAAGAAAGTGAAAAGGACGGCACAGAATGTAAGAACATGTTTGCAAAACATATCCTAATAAGGGACTTGTATTCAGAATAGACAAAGAAACACAACTCAGTAATAAAATGACAAATAAGCCAATTTTAAAATGGGCAAAGGATCGGAATAGACATTTCTCTAAAGGTAAACAAATGGCCAATAAGCATATGAAAAGATGCTCAACATCTTAGTCATTAGTGAAATGCAAATTAAAATCATTAAAAAGTGAGATACCTCTTCACACCCATTAAGATAGCTATTATCAAAAGACAGACAACAAGTGTTGACGAGGATGTAGACAAACTGAAATATGATCCAGATGGGAATATAAAATGGTGCAGCCACTTTGGAAAACACTTTGGCAGTTACTCAGAAGCTTAAACAGAGTTACCATATGATCCAGCAATTCTACTCCTAGGTATATATGTAAGAAAATTGAAGAAACTTGTGCACACAAAAACCTGTACATTAATGTTTACAGCAGCATTTTTCATTATGGCCAAAAAAGCAGACACAATCCACATGTCCAACAACTCATGAATAAACATGTTGTATATGTATTTGAAATACTGTTTGTTACTGTTCCTAACAAACAACAAGTACTGATTCCTGCTACAAAATGGATGAACCTTGAAAATATTAAGTAAAAGAAGCCAGACACAAAAGGCCACATATTGCATGATTTGCTTATAAAAAATGTCCCCAATAGGCAAATCCATAGAAACAGAAAGTAGATTAATGGTTGAAGGCTAGGAAATGACTGTTAAGGGGCACAGGGTTTCTTTTTGGTATGACAAAAAGTTCTGGAATTAGTGGTGACGGTTGTATAACCTCCTCTGAATATACTAAAAACCACTGAATTGTATACTTTACAAGAATGAATTGTAAGGTATGTAAATTTTATTTTTAAAAAATCAATAGAGATTGACCAACACGGAGACATACCCTGGGAAAGTAAGAAAACTTAGATTTTAAAAACCCAACAACAATCCAGGATCCAATAGGGAAAAAATATTAGGGTTGCCTCTGGCACAGAAATATTAATTGTATATGCCCAGAAAGGGGGAGCAAATCTGACTGAGTTTTGAATTAAAGATTATTATTCAAAAGTTTTATACCCAAACAAGTTGTTATTCCTATACAAAGGTTACAGAATGATAATCTCAAATTTATAAGAACTGAAGAGATGCTCACTCCTGAACAACTGTTGAAAAATCTAGCTAAACAACAAAATTATTTAAAGTAATAAACTCACAGTTACACTGAAAAGACTCACGATACTGACCCTCTTTAAAAAACACATAAAAGGGCTTCCCTGGTGGCGCAGTGGTTGAGAGTCCGCCTGCCGACGCAGGGGACACGGGTTTGTGCCCTGGTCCAGGAAGATCCCACATGCCACGGAGCGGCTGGGCCCGTGAGCCATGGCTGCTGAGCCTGTGCGTCTGGAGCCTGTGCTCCGCAACGGGAGAGGCCTGTGTACCGCAAAAAAAAAAATAAAATAAAATAAAAAAGAAAAACTAACAAAAAAAAAGACATAAAATGGTGATTTTGCTCACAACATGGAAGAAAAATGTTATACTTCTTAAAAATAAAGCTAATCAATACAGTAGTAATACTACCATAATGAACTGAGACAACATTCACAAAATATAACGAATATTGTTATGTTGGGAGGAGTGTGTGTAGGTGGGGAGTGAGGAGAAGTAGGGCAAGTGCAACCAGTTTCTTAATTTTTCATATAATGGAGTCAATAGATACTATTTCATATCTGGATGATACTTTGAGACAGTGGCTTAAGCATATTGGTTAATTACATGGCTGCTAAGTTAGCAAAAAAACAACTCAAAGAAAATCATATAGCAATAAAAAAAATTGAAAGCAGTAAATCATTAAAAATGATAAGAATCCCTGAAGAACCAAAACAATTTTGAAAAAGAACAACAAAGTTGGAGGATTCACACTTCCTGATTTCAAAACAGTAATATAATAACAGTGTGGTACTGGCATAAAGATAAACAGATCAATGGACTAGAATAGAGAGCCCAGAAATAAACCTTTGTGCCACATGGTCAAATGACCTCTGACCCTTGACAAGGGACCAAGACCATTCAACAGGAAAAGAGCAGTCCCCTTAACAAATGGTGCTGGGAAAGCTGGATATCCACATGCTCTTAAAAAGAATGAAACTAGAAAAGAAAAAGAATGAAGTTGGAGCCTTATCTTACATCATATACAAAAATTACCTCAAAATGGATTAAAGACCTAAAACTGTAACATTCTTGGAAGAACACACAGGGGAAAAGCTTCATGGCATTGGACTTGGTAATGACTCCTTAGATATGAAACCAAAAGCACAGGCAGCAAAAGTAAAACTCGACAACTGGGACTACATCAATATTAAAAATTTCTGGGCATCAAAGGACACAATCAACAAAGGTGAGAAGGCAACCCACTGATTGGGAGAAAAAATTATAAATCATATATTTGATAAGAGGTTAATACTCAGAATATGTAAAGAACTTCTACAACTCAATGACCAAAAAATAACACGATTCAAGAAGGAGCAAAGTACTTGAATAGACATTTCTCCAAAGATGATATACAAATGGCCAAGAAGTATATAAAAAGATGCTCAATATAATCATGAAAGAAATGCAAATCAAAAACTTATCACTTCATATGCATTAGGATGCCACTATAAAAAAAAACAGAAAATAACAAGTGTTGACAAAGATGTGGAAAAAGTGGAACCATTGTGTGCTGTTGGTGGGACTGTAAAATGGGCAGCTGCTATTGAAAACAGTATGGTGGTTCCTCAAATAGTTAAAAATAGAATTACCATATAATCCAGCCATTCCACTTCTGGATATGTACCCCCCCAAATTGAAAGCAGGATCTTGAATGGATATTTGTACACTCTAGCATCATTATTCACAATGGTCTAAAGATGGAAGCAACACAAGTATCTATTAACGGATGGATGAATGAATGAACAAACAAAATGTGGTATATACATACAATGCAGTATCATTCAGTCTTAAAGAAAGGACAATCCTGCCAGATGGTACAACACTGATGATACTTGAGGACATTATGCTAAGTGAAATAAACTTATTACTTAAAGACAAACACTGTATTCCACTTACATGAGGTACCTAAAGTAGTCAAATTCTTAGAATGGTGGTTGCTGGGGCTTGAGCATAAGGTGGAATGGGGAGTTGCTATTTGAGTCAGTGTAGAAATTCAGTTTTGCAAGATGAAAAGAGTCCAGAGATGGGTGACGGTGATGTCTGCACAATATGAATGTATTTAATACCATTAAACTATACCATGCACAAAAACAAATTCAAAATGGATTAAAGACTTAAATGTAAGAACTGAAACCACAACCAAAAAAAAAAGACAAAACTTCTTGAAGAAAACATAGGCAGTAAGCTCTTTGACACTGATCTTAGTAATTTTTTTTTTGCATATGTCTCCTCAGGCAAGGGAAACAAAACCAAAAATAAACAAATGGATCTACATCAAACTAAAGAGCTTTTCCACAGTGACGGGAACTATCATCTACTGAATGGGAGAAGATATCTACAAGCAATCTATCTAATAAGGGGTTAATACCCAGAATATACAAAGAACTCATACAACTCAACATCAAAAACCCAAACAACCTAATTTTAAAAAATGGGCAAAGGATCAGAATAGACATTTTTGCAAAGAAGACATACAGATGGCCAAGAGGCACATGAAAAGATGCTCAACATCACTAATCATCAGGGAAATGAAAATCAAAACCACCATGAGATATCACCTCACACCTGTCAGAATGGCTATTAGCAAAATACAACAAGTACTGGCAAGGATGAAGAGAAAAGGGAACACTCATGCACTGTTGGTGGAAATGTAAATTGGTGCAGCCACTATGGAAAACAGTTTGGAGGCTCCTCACAAAATTAAAAACAGAACTATCACATGATCCAACAATTAACATATGGGTATTTTTCTGAAGAAAACAAAAACACTAATTCAAAAAGATATATACACCCCTATGTTCACTGCAGCATTATTTACAATAGCCAAGATATGGAATCAACCTAAATGCCCACGGATAAAGAAAATGTGGTGTATATATTTATGAAACGGAATATTGTTCAGCCATAAAAAGAATGAAATCTTGCCATTTGCAACAACATGGATGGACCTAGAGGGTATTATGCTAAGTGAAATCTAAAAAACAAACACAACAAAACAGAAACAGAGTTACAGATAGAAAACAAACAGGTGGTTGTCAGAGGGGAGGTGGTGAAGGGAGGAAAGAAATAGGGGAGGGAGATTAAGAAGTACAAACTTCCAGTTGTAAAATAAATGAGCCACGGGTATTAAGTGTACAGTGTGGAGAATACAGTCAATAACTATGTAATATCTTTGCATAGTGACATATCGTAACTAGACTCACCATGGTGTTTGAAATGTATAGAAATATCAAATCACTATTTTGTGCACAGGAACTAACATAATGTTGTAGATTAATTATACTGCAGAAAAAAAAACTCATACAAAGAGATCAGATTTGTGGTTAACAGAGGCAATGGGTGGGGGGGAGGGAGTGGGAATTGGTTGAGGGCAGTCAAACTTCCAGTTATAAGGTAAACAACTGTTAGGGATGTAATGTACAACATGATAAATAAAACTAACACTGCTGTATATTATATATGAAAGTGATTAAGAGAGTAAATCCTAAGAGTTCTCATCACAAGGAAAATACTTCTTTCTATTTCTTAAATTTTGAATCTGTATGAGATGATACATATACACTAAACTTACTGTGATAATCATTTCATGATGTATGTAAGTAAAATCATTATGCTGTACTCAAACAAACAGTGCTGTATGTCAATTAAATCAATAGAACTGGAAGAAAAATAAAATAGAATTACAAAGAAAAAATGGTTAAGATGATAAATTTTGTTATGCATATATTATCACAATTAAAAATAATAAAGAAAAAGAAAGAAAACACGAGAATCAAATACTTAGGAATAACTTTAGACAAGAAGGTATAACACTTGTACATTGGCAACTACAAGACCTTACTGGAAGAAATTAAAGGCCTAAATAAATTGAAAAACATCCTGTGTTCATCGACTGGAAGACAATGTTGTTAAGATGGCAATAAACCCCAAAGCAAGCTAAATATTAAATGCAATTAATATAAAATTCCCAACAACCTTTTCAGCAGAAATTTTAAAAAGTTGATCCTAAAATTCATATGGAGACACAAGGGCCCTGATTGGCCAAAACAGTCTTTAAAAAGAACAAACTTGGAAGACTCATACTTCTCAATTTTAAAACTTACTACAAAGCTACAGTAACTAAAATCAGTGCAGTAATGGCATATAGATCGGCATATAGATCAATGGAACAGAACTGAAAGCCTAGAAATAAACCCTCACATCTATGGTCAACTGACTTTTGACAAGGGTGCCAAGACCATTCAATGGAGAAAGAACAGTCTCAACAGCTGATTTTGGGACAATTCCACGTGGAAAGAATGTTTGACCCCCTACCTCATACCATATAAATAAATTAACTCAATACACATCCAAGATGCAAATGAAAGAACTAAAAGTATAAAATTCTTGAAAGAAAATATACGGACAAATCTTCATGACTTTGGTTAAGAATCCACCTGACAATGCAGGGTTCAAGCCCTGGTCCAGGAAGATCCCCCATGCCAAGGAGCAACTAAGCCCGGGCCCCACACTACTGAACCTGCACTCTAGAGCCCACGAGCCACAACTACTGAGCCAGCAAGCCACAACTACTGAAGCCCGCGCACCTAGGGCCCGTGCTCTGCAACGAGAGAAGCCACCACAATGAGAAGCCCACACGCCACAACGAAGAGTAGCCCCTGCTTGCCGCAACTCGAGAAAGCCTATGCACAGCAATGAAGACCAAAGGCAGCCAAAAATTAATTTTAAAAAATGGCCAACAAGCACATAAAAAGATACTTAACATCATTAGTCATTATGCAAAGGGAAAGGCAAAACAAACCACAATCAAAATGACAATGAGTATGAGATACCACTTTGTACCTACTGGGATGGCAAAAAAAAAAAAAAAAAAGTAAATAAAGAGTGTTGGTGAATATGGAGAAATTGGAACCCTTAGAAATTGTTGCTGGGAATGTAAAATGGTGTGGCCACTGTGAAAAACAGTTTGACGGTTCCTAAATAAGCTTAAAATAAAATTACCAAATGACCCAGCATTTTCAACTCTTATGTGTATACCCAAAAGAACTGTATGTAGGTGTTCAAATAAAAACTTGTACACAAATGTTCATATCAGTTCTATTCACAATAGCCAAAAGGTAGAAACAACCTAAATGTCCACGAATGGATGAACAGATAAATAAAATGTGTCTAAACATGTAATGAAATATTATTCAGCCATAAAAAGCAATGAAGTACTGACAGATGCTAGGACATGGATAAATCTCAGAAAGATTATTCTAGAGTCAAAGAAGCTTGACACAAAGGCCACATATGATATGATTCCAATTAAATGAAATAACCAGAATAGGCAAGTTTACAGAGACAAAAAGTAAATTAGTGATTGACAGGGGCTGGTAGGAAGGGGGAATAGAGAGTAACTGCTTAGCGGGTATGAGGTTTCCACTAGGGTGATGAAAAAGCTCTGAAACTAGATAGTGGTGATAGTTGTAAAACACTGTGAATATACTCAGTGCCACTGAACTGCATACTTTAAAATGATAAAACTGTAAACTTTGTTATGTATATGTATTTTAGTACACACACCAAAAAACCCTCTATCTGCATCCTTTCCCCCTACCTCCCCTATGGAACAAAAGGCCTCAATCTGTGTCTTTCCCAATTTTTGGCTTACTTTAAAAAAGAGTCTTACTGTACTATTTATATGTGTAATTACTATCATTTAATACCTACCAAAAACAATATTGAGAAATAATATTTATGGTTAAATGTCTGAATGTTTTGTGCCTTCTTTCGGCTAAACCAGTGGTCTCCAAATTGTTTTGATCATGGGGTCCCGCTGATAAAACATTTTTAAGTACAAATTACTAAAGTAGATATTTATTTATAAATTATATATTATTGCTGTACTCATACACTGTAAAACATATACAAAAATATAAACTTTAAAAGGTTCATACTCCAATGAACCATTTTGCAAGTATCCCTATTTGGAGAGCACCTGTCCAAATCAATTTTATCTTGGGTTAAAGTAATGGTCTGCAATTTACTGACCCCTTGAAATCTGCCTTTATGGAATTCCCTAAACAAAGGCCATATTAGCCTTATACGATTGTTGTTACTGAGAATGTACTGTAAGGATGCCGATGAGGATTTTGTTACACCACAATGCCTTCTTTATGAGGACAGATGAGAGAAATTTAAGAAGCCTTAGTATCAGAAATATCTGTAATGCTTTTGAAAATTTAGTTTGCTTTTATATTAGAGTTATGTAATTGATCACAAAATTCTAGCAACACTAATTTCTAGAAAACATAAAGCAAAATTTGTGGCTCATCTTTAGCAACCATATCCACAAGGTATCAACTTGCCTTCCCATCACTCTTAATTCTTCATGTATTTATTTTTTAAATCATGTTGTACCTCACCCCTCCCTGGCTTCAGTCTAATTTTCCATCATTCCAATTCTTCATTTACTTAAAAAACAATCATATCATATTACTTATGTGTGTGTGTGTGTGTGTGTGTATGCTTAAAAGCACCTCAAAATTTCTTAAAGACAGGGAGGAATGAATAAACAAAAACCAACAGGCAAAAAAAACAGGCAATATTGTTCAGAATGGAGGTCATTCTAAACTTGAAGATCCCCTGTACCAAAGGTATAGACTTTGCAGATTTTGCAGCATTTAGCAGCAAAGCCTTTCATCCAAAGGGTAATTCGTAAATGAGTGTTGATGAAAAGAATGACAACTCAAACAGCACTGTACTACACTTTCTCACTCTTTTCCAGCTGGTAAGAAATGTTACAGTGAGGAAAGGGCAATTGGCTTTTTTTCACCTGTGTGCAAAGCTTAACTAAAAAGTCCATGAAAAATGCAGTCATATTGCCAGATGGAATTTGCAGCCATGTACCTGGACGTGTTTCCTTCTGGTGTGCTCTGAAGTAATTTGGGGATAACCTGTACTCAGTGGTTTCTTGTTTTTCTTGCTCCGCTTCTCAAGGTATCTCCTCTGATGGTCAGTGATGCTGCTGTATAATTTAATTCGCCTGGGTGACAAACAAACTCTTTCATGACCAAAAGCATGGATCAGTCGGGCAGTATCAATGGTGGAAATAGAGCTGCTCCTCTCATGCAGAGTCACTTCCTTATCTGTTTGGGTCAATATATCTGATTCCACAGAAGTGGTGGTGGAAAGGATGTTGGTGGCAGTATCTGTGAGCAGCTCACTCTCCTCTGAGTGTCTAGAATCTGAAGAAGTGTTATTTATATAATGAAAACCTGGCTGTTTTCTCAAAATATATTTATCAAATTTAATCTGTTCAATTTTAATCTGATTGGACCTCCCAGCTTGATGAGTAGAAAGCACCTTGTTTTTTTTAAGATCGCCTGTGTTTTTATGGCATTTCTCCAGGCTTTTATACCGTTTCTTTTTCTGAAGCTTGTTTTTCTGCTGTTGCTGTCTACCACTCCATTCCTTAACATCTTGTTTCCCTTTGCTATCATCCTGTGTACTTTCTGAGGGCTGGAGAAAATGTGTGATGGGATGCTGAAGAAGTTTAGCCAAATGATCAAGTCGCTCCACCAAGGAAAGTTCCTTCTTGGCACTGAACTCAGGAGGTTTCTGTTGACTCTGTCGCTCCTGATACCTGTTCCAGAGTTCATTTAAACTCACAGTGTGCTGAGCTGTTAACTCTGGGGTGGCCTTATGATCCTTTTTTAGGTCATTAACTTGTTTGTCATATTTTAGAAAATCTCTAGCCTGACTTTTAGTAGTATGCTTTACTTCTTTGTTTTCCGAGTTTACATTGATACTGAGGCTCTCTATTGTGGTATAATCTGACTTTGTCTTTGCCACATTTTGATAAGAGGAAGGAAGACAAGTGTGTTCTCTTTGTTTGTCTGGATGATGCTGAAAGGAATCTTTCCAAGAATGACTCATGAAAACTCTTCTTCCTAAGGATTCATGGCAAAAATCTTGATCACTTGGTAGGTGCACTGGATGATGAAAGTAAAACTTAGCTGACCTGAAGACAGAATGGGTGGTATTTTCAAATTCTGAATGACATCTGGAATCTGAAAAGGCAAAAAAAAAAAAAAAAAGATTTTGAAGGACTTTCAAAATATTTGCATTCCATTTAAAAATAGTATTCACATTTAATTCTTTAGATACAAAACAAAGACTGAAGGAAAGAATGGTCTATATAAAGATTAAGAAAATTCACTGCCTGGACAAAGGATTCATGCCTTGTGCCTAGTGGCCAGCTTGGCATGGTAATAGTTTAAGAGACTCAGGATCAAAAGACCCAGATTCTGGGCTGGATTCTGCCACAGACTGGCTGTATGACCTTGAGGAGGGCATTTTGGTCCCTGGGATGTAACAGCAGCTGCTATGTATTACTGCTTGCTATGTGTGGGGTATTATGAATATGCTCTATATCTGTTTTTTTCCCCTCTTATAAAACTGAGAGAGAGGTATTATTAATCTCATTTTCAGCTAAGAAACCTGAGACTTTATTTTTATCATCAGTAATTAAATGGATGGAATTTTAAAAACTCCAACTCTTTACATGTTTTAGAGCCTTGAAAAATTCTTTTTTGTGAACCATCTTCACACCCCCTCAATTTTTTTTATTGTGGTAAAATACACCTAATATAAATTACCATCTTCCATCTTCACATTTTGACAGTCATTCTATATCAAAATAGGCATTTTAAGATGTAGAACATCTTAACAACTATAAACCGTAATTGTAAACATTAATTCAGTTTCCATACACATTTTTAGAGTTCTAAGTCTAAAGAAACAGACATAGACATGAAACAAAGTATCACTTGTAACTATGGGATCCATTCTTCCTTCTCTATAGATTATTGGTCATCAGAATTTTCACTAAATACTCTGGGAATCCCTAAGACAATTTCCCCAATATATAGTGGGATACATGGAATCTGCTTTTATATCTAAAGTATAAAAAGACTCTCAAACCTCCCAATGAACAGAAGTCCAGGACCAGGTGGCTTCACTGCTGAATTCTACCAAACATTTAAGGAAGAATTAATATGAAAGATTCTCAAACTCTTCCAATAAACAGAAAAGAACACTTCCAAACTTATTTTATAAGGCCCACATTACCCTGTTACCCAGACGTTACCTAGATACCCAGTGTAGATACACTACAAGAAAATTACAAGCCAATATCCCTGATGAACATACATGCAAAAAAAACCCAAACAAAACATTAGCACACCAAGTTCAATAATATATTAAAAGGATTATACACTATGATCAAGTGGGATTTATTCCAGGGGTGCAAGGATGGTTCAACATCTACAAATCAATGTGGTACATGACACTAACCAAATAAAGGATAAAAATCATATAATCAATAGATGTAGAAAAAGCATTTGAGAGAACTCAAAATCTATTCATGATAAAAACTCTCAACAAAGTAGGTCTAGAGGAAACATAGCTCAACGACCATTTCTGACAAGACCATAGCTAACATACTCAATGGTGAAAAATGGAAAGCATTTCCTCTAAGATCAGGTACAAGACAAGGATATCCACTGGCATCACGTTTATTGAACACAGTATTGGAAGTCCTAGCCAGAGCAATTAGACAAGAAAAAGAAACAAAAGGCACCAAATCAGAAGAGAAGCAAAATTGTCACTATGTGAAAATGGCATGATTTTATATATAGAAAACCCTAAAGACTCCACCAAAAAAAACTGTTATAACTAATACATTCAGTAAAGTTGCAGTATACAAAATTATTTAACAGACAAAAATCTGTTGCATTTCTATATATTAATAATAAACTACCAGAAAAAGAAATTAAAACAATCCTATTCATAATTGCATCAAAAGAATAAAATACCTAGGAATAAGTTTAACCAAGGAGGTAAAAGACCTGTATACTGAAAACATTGATGAAAAAAGCTGAAAAAGACATGAAAAAATGGGAAAATATTCTGTGCTCACAGATTTGAAGAATTAGTATTGTTAAAATGTCCACACTACTCAAAACAATCTACAGATTCAATGCAATCCCTATCAAAATTCCAATGGCATTTTCCACAAAAATAGAACAATCCTAAAATTTGTATGTAACCACAAAAGACTCCAAATAGCCAAAGCAATCTTAAAAAAGTAGAAGAAAACTGTAGGCATCACACTCCCTGATTCCAAACTATATTACAAAGCTACAGTAATCAAAATGGTATAGTACTGGCATAAAAACAGACATGTAGATCAATGGAACAGAATAGAGAGACCAGAAATAAATTCTCACATATAAGGCCAATTACCTTATGACAAAGGAGCCAAGAATATACAATGGGGAAAGGATAGTCTCTTCAATAAATGGTACTGGGAAAACTGGATAGCCACATGCAAAAGAATGAAACTGAACCATTATCTTACACCATACACAAATATCAATTCTAAATGGATTGAAGATTTAAATGTAAGATCTGAAACCATAAAATTCCTAGAAGAAAACATAGGCAGTTAAGAGCTTTGACAGTGGTGTTAGCAATAATTTTTTGAATTTGACACCAAAAGCAAAGACAACAAAAGCAAAGGTAAATAGTAGGAGTACATCCAACTGAAAGGCTTCTGCACAGCAAAAGAAGCCAGACTACTGAATGGAAGAAGATATTTGCAAATGATATATCTGACAAGGGGTTAACATCCAAAATACACAAAGACTTCAACTCAAATAAAACAAACAAACAAACAACCCAATTCAAAAACGGGCACAGGATCTTAATAGACATTTTTGTAAAGAAGACATACGAATGGCTAACAAATACAGGAAAAGATACTCAGCGTCAATAATCATCAGAGAAATGCAAACCAAAACCACAATAAGATATCACGTCACACCTGTTAGAATGGCTATCATCAAAAAGACAAGAAATAACAAGCATTAGTGAGGATATGGAGCTAAAGGTTCCTTTTTCTGTGCACTGTTAGTGAGAATGTAATTGGTGTTGCTGCTATGGAAATCAGTATGGAGGTTACCCAAAGAGTTAAAAATGGAGCTACCATATGATCCAGCAATTCTGCTTCTGGGTCTATACACAAAACAATTGAAAGCTTGGTCTTGGAGAGATATTCGTATGTGTGTTCACTGCAGCAGTATTTAAAATAGCCAAGACATGGAAACAACCTAAGTGTCCACTGATGGATGAACAGATAAAGAAAATGTGGTATGGGGGGTGGGAGGAATTGGGAGATTGGGACTGACATATATACACTATTGATACTATGTATAAAATAGATAACTAATGAGAACCTACTGTATATAGCACAGGGAATTCTACTCAATGCTCTGTGGTGACCTAAATGGGACGGAAATCCATAAAAGAGGGGATATATATATATGTATAGCTGATTCACTTTGCTGTACAGTAGAAACTAACACAACACTGTAAAGCAACTATACTCCAATAAAAATTAAAACAAAACAAAACAAAAAGAAACTGTGGTATAGAGGAAAGTGGGCAAGATGGCAGAGTAAAAAGACCTTGAGCTCACCTCCTCTCACAAGCACACCAAAATCACAACTATCTGCAGAACAACCATTAAACCCCCCCCCCACACACAAAACTGGAACCCACCAGAAAAGAGCTCCTACACCAAAGGACATAAAGAAGGAACCACAACAAAACTGGTAGTAGGGACAGACTCACGATATAATCAAATCCCATAACCCCTATGTAGGTAACCTGAAAACTGGAGAGTAAATGTATTGCAGAGGTTCTCCCAGGCTGGGGGTCTGGCACTGTTGAGATAAGCCCACAGAGCATTTGGCTTTGAAGGCCAGAAGGCTTAATTGCAGGAGCCCCACAGGACTGGGGTAAATAGAGATATCGCTCTTAAAGGGTGCACATGAAATCTCATATACCCTGGGACACAGGGCCAAAGAAGTAATTTGATAGGAGCCTGGGCCAGACCTACCTGCTGGTCTTGGAAAGTCTCTTGGAGCGTCCGGGATTGGGGGAGGGTGGCTGAGGCTCACCCTGGGGACATAGACACTGGTGGCAGACATATTGGGGAATACTGTTGTTGGTGGATGACATATTGGCTCATTAGCTCCAAAACCTGGCCCCACCCAACAGCCTGCAGGCAACAGTGCTGGGACGCCTCAGGCCAAAGAACTAACTGGGTCAGGACACAGCTCCACCCATTAGCAGACAGGCTGCCTAAAGACTAAAAAGCTCACAGCTGCCTTTGGACTCGCCCCTAGACATGGCCCAGCCAAGCCCCAGCACCACCCACCAGTAGAAAGGCACAGGACTCTCCCACCAGGAAGCCAGGCCAAGCCTCTAGCCCAGTCTCATTCACCAGGATACAGGCACCAAAAGCAAGAAAACTATGATTCTGCAGTGCAGGCCAGACCTTCCCTGGGACCAGCTGGGCCCTGGACTGGCCCACTAGCAGGCCAAAGAAACCTTCAGGACACTCCAGACCCTGTACCCAACTGTGTCAGGAACCGACACCACCCCCACAACAACCTGAAACGAGCTCTGGGATCCCAGGGCCCTGCAGCTGGACTCCAGGAGCCAGCTCTGCCTGCCAGTAGACCAGCACTAACCCCAGGATCTGGCTTCAACTACCAGTGGGTAGGCAACAACCCTAGGGTCTTCAGGACCCTGACTCCATCCACCAGTGAGCCAGCATTAGCCCCGGGGCCCCTAGGATTCTGCAACCAGCCACACTGTGACCAGGCCCTGCTGAACAGCAGCCAGCAGCCTCCACACAAGGCAGGACCTAGCAACCAACCAGACTAGGGGCCTACCAGACTGCCCACATAGTTAGCCCACCACAACAGAAGGCCCAAGTAGCCCTCTTAGGGTGAACCCCTAAAGCACACAGCTTGGGTAACAAGAGGGGAGTGCATTGCTGGAGTGCACAGGATGCCTCCTACAGAGGGCCACTTCTCCAAGGTTGAGAGATGTAACTTGCCTACTACATACATAAAAATACAAATAGCAACTTATTGACAAAATGAGATGGCAGAGGAATATGTTTCAGATGAAGGAACAAGATAAAATCCCAGAAGAAGAACTAAGTGAAGTGGAAACAGGCAATCTACCCAAGAAATAGTTCAGAGTAATGAGCATAAAGATGATCAAAGAACTCAGGAGGAGAATGGATGCACAGAACGAGAAGTTATAAGTTTTAAGAAAAGAGTTAGAAAATATAAAGAACAACCAGACATGAAGAATACAATAACTGAAATGAAAAATACAGTGGAAGGAATCAAAGTAGACTAAAGGATTCAGAAGAATGGATCAGTGAGCTGGAAGACAGAGTAGTGGAAATCACTGCCACTGAACAGAAAAAAGATTAAAAAAAAAAAAAAAAAAGAAATGAGGACAGTTTAAAAGATCTCTGAGACAACATCAAGAGCACTAATATTTGCATTACAGGGGTCCCAGAAGAAAAGAGAAAGAGCCCGGAAAAATATTTGAAAGAAAGAGCTCAGGAAAATATTTGAAGAGATAATAGCTGAAAACCGCCCTAACCTGGGAAAGGAAATAGTCATCCAAGTCCAAGAAGTGCAGAAAATCCCATACAGGATAACCCAAAGAGGAACACACCAAGACATGCTGTAATCAAAATGTCAAAAATTAAAGATACAGAGAATACTAAAAGCAGCACGGGGAAAGCAACAAATAACATACAAAGGAACTCCCATAAGACTATCAGCTGACTTTTCAGCAGGCACTCTGCAGGTTGGAAGGGACTGCCATGATATATTTAAAGTGATGAAAGGGAAAAACCTACATCCAAGAATACTCTACTCAGAAAGGCTCTTGTTCAGATTTGACAGAGAAATCAAAAGCTGTATAGACAAGCAAAGGCTAAAAGAATTCAGCACCACTAAACCAGCTTTACAACAAATATTAAAGGAACTTCTCTAGGTGCAAAAGATATGAGAAAATTATGGAACAAAAAAGCTCACCAGTAAACATACAGTAAAGGTAGGAAATCATTCACAAACAAAGCTAGCAGGAAGATTAAAAGACAAAAGTAGTAAAATCATCTGTATCCACGATAAGCAGTTAAGGGATACAAAAAACAATTTGACGTAAAACATGACATAAAAAACAGTAATCATGAGGGAAGGAGAGTACACATGTAGGGTATTTAAGATGCATTTGAAATTAAGACATCAGCAACTCAGAAGAATCAGATATATATAGAGAGAGACTGCTATACAATAACCTCAAGGTAACCACAAGCCAAAAATCTATAACAGATACACACATACACAAAAAAGGAATCTAAACATAACACTGAAGATAGTCATCAAATCACAAGAGAAGAGAACAAAAGAAGGAAAAAGACGACCTACAGAAACAAATACAAAACAATTAACAAAATGACAGTATACATATTGATAATTACCTTAAACGCAAACAGACTGAATGCTCCAACCAAAAGACACAAACTGGATGAATGGACACAAAAACAAGACCCGTTTATTTGCTGCCTACAAGAGACTCACTACAGATCTAGAGACACATACAGACTAAAAGAGAGGGGATGGAAAAGGTAGTCCACACAAATGAAAATCAAAAGAAAGCCAGAGTAGTAATATTTATATTAGATGAAATCAACTTTAAAATAAAAACTGTCACAGGAGACAAAGAAGGACACTACAGAATGATCAAGGGATCAATCCAAGAAGAAGCTATAACAGCTGTAAATATATATGCACCCAACATAGGAGCACCTTAATACATAAGGCAAAATATTAACAGACATAAAAGGAGAAATCAACAGTAGCACAATAATAGTAAGGGACTTTAACACCCAACTTATATCAATGGACAGATCATCCAGACAGAAAATCAATAAGGAAACATAGGCCTTAAATAACACATTAGACCAAAGGGACTTAACTGATATTTATAGAGCATTCCACCCAAAAGCAGCAGAATACACATTCTTTTCAAGTGCACATGGAACATTCTCCAGGATAGATCACATGTCAGGCCACAAAACAAGCCTTGGTAAATTTAAGAAAACTGAAATCATATCAAGCTTCTTTCCCAACCACAACTCTATGGAACTAGAAATCAACTACAAGAAAAAAAAAACTGCAAAACCCACGAACACGTGGAGGCTAAACAATATGCTACTAAACAACCAATGGATCACTGAAGAAATCAAAGAGGAAATCAAAAACTACCTAGAGACAAATGAAAACGAAAACACGATGATCTAAGACCTATGGGATGCAGAAAAAGCAGTTCTAAGAGGGAAGTTTATGGTGATACAGGCTTACCTCAGGAAACAAGAAAAATCTCAAATTAACAACCTAAACTTACATCTAAAGCAAGTAGAGAAAGAAGAATAAAAACCAAAGTTAGTAGAAGGAAAGAAATCATAAATATCAGAGCAGAAATAGATGAAATAGAGACTAAAAAAAAATAGGAAAGATCAATGAAACTAAAAGCTGGCTCTTTGAAAATATAAACAAAATTGATAAACCTTTAGGAAGACTCATCAAGAAAAAAAGGGAGAGGGCCCCAATCAATAAAATCAGAAATGAAAAAGGAGAAGTTACAACCGACACGACAGAAATACAAAGGATCATAAGAGACTACTATGAGCAACTACACGCCAATAAAATGGACAACCTAGAAGGAATTGATGAATTCTTAGAAAGGTACAATCTCCCAAGACTGAATCAGGAACACACAGAAAATATGAACAGACCAATTACCAGAACTGAAATTGAATCAACAATTTAAAAATTCCCAACAAAGAAAAGTCCAGGACCTAATGGCTTCACAGGTGAATTCTACCAAACATTGAGAAGAGTTAACACCCATCCTTCTGAAACCATTCCAAAAATTTGCAGAGGAAGGAACACTTCTGAACACATTCTAGGAGGCCACCGTCACCCTGATACCAAAACCAGACAAAGATATTACAAAAAAGAAAACTACAGACCAATACCACTGATGAACATAGATGCAACAACAAAATACTCAACAAAATACTAGCAAACCGAATCCACTAATAAATTAAAAGGATCATACACCATGATCACGTGGGATTCATCCCAGGGATGCAAGGATTTTTCAATATCTGCAAATCCATCAGTGTGATACACCACATTAACAAACTGAAGAATAAAAACCATATGACCAGGCTTCCCTGGTGGCACAGTGGTTAAGAATCCACCTGCCATTGCAGGGGACACGAATTCGAGCCCTGCTCCAGGAAGATCCCACATGCCGCGAAGCAACTAAGCCCGTGTGCCATAACTACTGAACCTGTGCTCTAGAGCCTGTGAGCCACAACTACTGAGCCCACGTGCTACAACTACTGAAGCCTGTGCACCTAGAGCCCGTGCTCCGCAACAAAAGAGAAGCCACCGCAACGAGAAGCCCGCACACCACAACAAAGAGTAGCCCCCGCTTGTTGCAACTAGAGAAAGCCTGCGCTTTCAACACAGCCAAAAATAAATAAATAAAATAAATTTATTGAAAGAAAAACATATGATCATCTCGATAGATGCAGGAAAAGCTTTTGACAAATTTCAACACACATTTATGATAAAAACTCTCTAGAAAGTGGGCACAGAGAGAACATACCTCAACACAATAAAGGCCATATATGACAAACCCACAGCTAACATTATACTCAATGGTGAAAAGCTGAAAGCATTTCCCCTAAGATCAGGAACAAGACAAGGATGTCCACTCTCGCACTTTTATTCAACATAGTTTTGGAAGTCCTAGTCACGGCAAGCAGAGAAGAAAAAGAAATAAAACGAATCCAAATTGGAAAAGAAGAAGTAAGCTGTCCACTTTTACAGATGACATGATACTATAAAATCCTAAAGTTGCTCTCAGAAAACTACTAGAGCTCATCAATGAATTCGCTAAAGTTTCAGGATATGAAATTAATACACAGAAATCTGCTGCATTTCTACATACTAACAATGAAACATAAGAAAGACACATTAAGCAAACAATCCCATTCACCATTTAGAACTAATAAACGAGTTCAGCATGGTTGCAGGATAAAAGTTAAATATTAAAAAAACCAATTGTATTATTATATACCTGCAATTAACAAACTGAAAATGAAATTAAGAAAACCATTCTGGGGGAATTCTCTGGCGGTCCAGTGGTTAGGACTCTGCAATTCCACTGCAAGGGGGCATAAGTTAGGTCCCTGGTTGGGGAACTAAGATCCCTCAAGTCAAGCAGCACAGCCAAAAAACAAAATCAAAAACTAAAACAAAAGCAAAAGAAAACCATTCTGTTCACAACAGCCTCAAAAAAATTAAAATATTAATGTAAATTTAACATAAGAAGAGAAAAACTTCTACTCTGAAAGCTACAAAAAATTACTGCAAGAAATTAAAGTATATCTAAATAAATGGAAAACATCCCAAGTCCATGGACTTAACTGTTAAGAAAGCAATTCTCACCAAACTGATCACAGATTCAACACAATCCCTATCAGAATCCTAGCTTATTTCTTAGTAGAAATTTTGCAAGCATATGGAATTGTAAAGGACCCAGAATAGCCAAGACAATCATGAAAAATAAGATAATGCTGGAGGACTCATACTTCCCAATTTTAACTCACAGAATGGGAGAATATATCAAAATCAAAATTTTGATAAGAATGTGTATCTAGAATACATAGAACTCTTAAAATTCAATAAAAAAGAGAAATAATCCAAATGAAAACCAGGCCAGGATCTGAATACACATTTCTCCAAGGATAACGCACAACTGGCCAATAAGCACACAGAAAGATGTTCAATATCATAATCACGAGGCAAATGCAAATCAAAATCAAAATGAGATACAAATTCACATCCATGAGAATAGATCCAATGAAAAAGTCAGATAATAAGTGTTGGTGAGTTTGTAGAGAAATTGAAATGCTCATACATTGCTACTGGGAACGTAAAATGGTGCAGCCACTTTGGAAAACAGTCTGACAACTCCTCAAATGATTAAATATAAAGTTATCACATGATCTAGGAATTCCATTCCTGGGTACATACCCAAGACAAATGAAAACATACTGTCCATATAAAAACCTGTACATGAACATAAAAGCACTTATATTTTATAAATATAAAATCATTATTTTATAAAAGCATTATTCATAGTAGCCAAAAGGTGGAAACAACCAAATGTCCATCAACAAACAGATAAACAAAATGTGATACATACATACGATGAAATATTGAGCCATTAGAAGGAATAAAATAATGATATAAGCCCGTAACTTGGATGAACCTGAAAACATCATGCTGAGTTAAAAGAAGCCAGTCACAAAAGTCCACACATTAAATGATTCCATTTGTATTAAGGTCTAGAATAGGAAAATTTATAATAGAGACAAAGTAGATCAGTGGTTGACTTAGGGCTTGGGGGGAGGTGGGTGATGAGGAAATAGAGGGGTGATAGCTAAGGGGTATAGGGTTTCTTTCTGAGGTGATAAAAATGTTCTAAAATCAACTGTGTTGATGGTTGCACATATCTGTGAATAGGGTAAAAATCGTTAAATGGTACACTTTAAGTGGGAGAATTATATATGTGCATTACATATCAAAAAAGCTGTTGAAAAAAATGTTCTATGATCATTTGAAAGGTTTTTTTAAAAAGCATACAAACATTTATACACATCAACCTCATTATTTCCAGAGGTTTCTCTAACTCTGCTTTTTTTTTAAAAATTTCATTTCCATGGTCTGTTATGGGCTAAGTATGCGTGTTCAAGCTCCCTAGTGTTCTGTATTATCCATTTCTCCTTGAGGGTCCTCTAGGGCAGCGGTCCACAACTTTTTTGGCACCAGGGACCGGTGTCATGGAAGACAATTTTTCCACAGACGGGGGTGGGGGGTGGGGGGATGGTTCAGGCGGTAACAAGAGGAATGGGGAGCGATAGGGAGCTGCAGGTGAAGTTTCTCTCGCTTGCCCGCCGCTCACCTCCTCTGTGCGGCCTGGTCTAGAGTATGCTTCTGCAGGTTATATTTCCATCTTTCTTTTCCAAGCTATGTCTCCTAGACTACCCACTGCAGAGTTGCAATGTTGTTTTTTCATCTTATACATTCTCTTTTTGTGTGTGATAAACACAGAAGATTAAATTTACCATCTTAACCAATTTTTAAGCATACAGTTCAGCAGTGTTAAGTATGTTCACACTGTTGCACAACAGATCTCTAGAACATCTTCACCTTGCAACACTGAAACTCTATACCCAACAAACATTAATTCTCCCTCCTTTCTCTCCCCAGCCGTTGGCAGCCACTTTTCTACTTTGTTTCTAAGATTTTCACTATTTCAGATACTTCCTATAGGTGGAATATACACTGTTTATCTTTTTGTGACTGGCTTATTTCACTCAGCCCAAGGTCCTTGAGATTCACCTAAGTTATAGCATGTGACAGGATTTTCTTTTTTTTAAGGCTGCATAACATTCTATTGTATATATATCACATTTTTATCCATTTATCCACACATATTTATCCATTCATCTGCTGATGGACATATCTTGATTATTGTGAGTAATGCTGCAATGAACATGGGTGTGCAGATATCTCTGAGATCCTGCTTTGAATTCCTTTGGATATACACCCAGAAGTGGGATTGCTGTATCATATCGTTATTCTATTTTTAATTTTTTAGGAACCTCCATACTGTTTTCCATAATGGCTGTGCCATTTTATATTTCCACCAACAGTGCACAAGGGTTCCAATTTCTCTGCATCCTTGCCAACAACTGTTATTTTCTGTTCTTTTGATAGTACCCATCCTAATAGGTGTGCAGTAGTATCTCATTGTGGTTTTGATTTGCATTTCTCTGATGATTAGTGATATTAAGCATCTTTTCATATACTTGTCGGCCATTCATATATACTCCCTGGAGAATTGTCTATTCGAGTCCTTTACCAATTTTTAAATTGGGTTTCTTTGTTGTTGAGTTTTAGAAGTTCCATATATAATCTGGATATTCATCACTTATCATGATTTGCAAATATTTTCTCCTATTCCACAGGTTGTCTTTTAACTCTGTTGATTGTATCCTTTGAAGCAGAGTTTTAAATTCTGATATAATTTATTTATTTTTGCTTTTGTTGCCTATACTTTTGGTGTCATATCCAAGAAATCATTGCCAAATCCAATGTCATGAAGCTTTTCCCCCATGTTTTCTTCTAAGAGTTTTATAATTTTAGCTCTTCTGTTTGGATCTTTGATCCATTTTGAGTTAATTTTGTATATGGTAAAAGGTAATGGTCCACATTAATTCTTTTGCATGTGGATATCCAGGTTTCCAACACCATCTGTTGAAGAGACTATTCTCTTCCTACTGTGTAGTCTTGGTGCCCTTATGGAAAATCATCCATCTAATACATTCTTGATGTTAGCAGCTGCACGAGGACTATTTTCAAAATACAGTATCCACAGATTAGCTTCTTGACTCCTTTCTTTTCTTATCTGGATACTGTTCTATATTCCTCTAAGACATAAAGTTTGACAGCTAGGTAGTAACGGCTTGTGTCCTATACAGTTTTCTTTTATGTTATTAGAGAAAGGGGGCCATGGGTAAACATAAATAGATTTGATCTTGGGTCTTTTTTATTGTAATTTTTAAAAAGTTTGTATTGAGGTTCTTTCTGTCTTTGTCACAGTCATCTGGAATGCCTTAAGCTTTCTGCTGTTTCAGTGTTGAGACATGATACTTCACTTCTAATACTATCAGCCTTGGGTATTTAATTGTAATTTTGTTTCTAAATTGCCAGTATCTTTTCCCAGAAGTAACAATTATCTTACAAATAAATACGTACATCCACACAGAGAAGCACTGAAGTGATATGCATAAGAAAGCAAAAAATAAAAAAATGGAACTCTGTTTAAATTGTGAGACTACAGTCTCATCAGAATTAAGTGGAAACACGTAGACACAGGCGTTTGCGTGTGCATGCTCTCTCTCTCACACCCCCTACCCCACTCCCCATTACCTGCAATATCTATTTGCAAGGATTTCTTCTCTTCGGGCCAGCCTTCCTTAGGAACTGTCCTCTTACTGTGGATCTCCTCTTTCTGTTTAGTGGCTTTAGCGTCTGGTAGACTAACAATCTTCGTGTCTTGTAGTTGAGCTGACTGCTCTGAAGCAGCAGCAGCACTGGAACCTAAGAGAGGAAAATCAAGATTCAGACAGGAAGCTGACAAAAATTATTTTAAAATACCTCTCAAGCATCTACTAGTGTGAGAAGATAGTTACGCTGGATAAACAGTGAGATGGATGCAGGACAGGAATAAAGACACAGACGTAGAGAACAGACTTGGGGACACGGGGAGGGGGAAGGGTAAGCTGGGACGAAGTGAGAGAGTGGCATGGACTTATATACACTACCAAATGTAAAATAGATAGCTAGTGGGAAGCAGCCGCATAGCACAGGGAGATCAGCTCCGTGCTATGTGACCACCTAGAGGGGTGGGATAGGGAGGGTGGGAGACACAAGAGGGAGGAGATACGGAGATATATGTATATGTATAGCTGATTCACTTTGTTATAAAGCAGAAACTAACACACCATTGTAAAGCAATTATACTCCAATAAAGATGTTTAAAACAAAAAAAAACTGAGATGGAGGGCTTCCCTGGTGGCATAGTGGTTGAGAGTCCGTCTGCCGATGCAGGGGACACAGGTTCGTGCCCCGGTCCAGGAAGATCCCCCATGCCACAAAGCGGCTGGGCCCATGAGCCATGGCCGCTTAAGCCTGCACGTCTGGAGCCTGTGCTCCGCAACGGGAGAGGCCACAACAGTGAGAGGCCCGCGTACCGCAAAAAAAAAAAAAAAATGAGATGGAAAGAGAAAAGCATTTTGGGCAAAGGTGACTACATATGAAAAAAATGGAATCAGGAAAGCAACTGAACATCTAAGAAACAGTGCAAGTATATAATTTATTAGATTATAGAATTTGTAAGGAAAAGAGAGAAAAATTAGCATTTGAAAAGTTCTTTGGGAGCCCATTCTACTGTTCTGAAAGACTAGGCTAAAAAGTTTAGTTTTCATTCTTTTTTATTTTTTGTGCGAGCTTCTCATTGCGGTGGCTTCTCTTGCTGCGGAGCACAGGAGGGCTCGAACCCGTGTCCCCTGCTTTGGCAGGTGGATTCTTAACCACTGCACCACCAGCGAAGTCCTAGTTTTTATTTTCAAGGGCAATGAAAACTTTTTGATGAGGAGATTAACATGATCAAAACTTTTTCTGAAGCATTTGTTTAAAAAGAGCAAAAAAGCTCGTAAATTTTCAAATACAATATTTGCCCAGAATACAATATAACTTCTGAAAAAGAATAAATACACAAAAAAGAGAAGTGGCTAATTATACTCCAAAATATGTTTCTATTTATACTTGTGGCAGACTACCAGCTGTCCTCTGAAATCCATTTTCCTTTTCCTCTAAAATAGAACCTGACTTAGCTGGGCATACCATAATAGAGATTATATTTCCCAGCCTCCCGGGCAACATAGGTTGGTGTGACCACGTGAATAAGTCTGGCCAATAGGATGGAAGGGGAATGGTACATTTAACTTTCGAGAAGTATTTAAAGGAAGAAATACACTTTTTTCTTTTTCCTTTTTTTTTTTTTTTTTTTTTGTGGTACGCGGGCCTCTCACTGCTGTGGCCTCTCCCATTGCGGAGCACAGGCTCCGGACGCGCCGGCTCAGCGGCCATGGCTCATGGGCCCAGCCGCTCCACGGCATGTGGGATCCTCCCGGACCGGGGCACGAACCCGTGTCCCCTGCATTGGCAGGCGGACTCCCAACCACTGCGCCACCAGGGAAGCCCTCTTTTTCCTTTGTTTTCCTTTTTGCTGGCTGGAATACGTGTCTGACAACTACAGCATGAGAATGGAGGCTAAAATGTTGAAGCAAAAGGAGAGAAAGGGCTTTGTTCCCTGATACTCTTTTCTGTCTTCTTTAAACCAATGTCATTTTGTTTTTGTTTTCATCTCTCAGAGTCGAAACTATCCTAAACGAAACACACTTTTACAGGCATTTTTAATCAGCACAGTCCTACCAAAGTAAATTAACTGGGTAGGTAGTTAGGAAGTAAACAAGCTAAATTCCTGAAGAACAAAGGCCTATATAAAACAATTTTATTAGAGAATTAGCATCTCATGGCAACAAATGTTTTTATCAGTAGAATTTTTAAAAGTCCATTATGTGAATTTCTGGCAATGCGATTAATTTGTGTATAATATTCATAAAGTTCTCCAAAAATATCTCAAGGAGCTTTAAAAATGTTAGTTTTACCTGCCAGTGTACACCAAAAGTTGCAGCTAACATCCTATTTCACATGTGAACAAGATGGAGGGTTGAAGAGAGCAAGAATATATAATATTTTTCTATTTATATTCATTTTAGAAGGTCAGAATAAAACAATAGGCAGATGATTCAGTTCCACTACCTGTAATGTCTTTCTGCAAGGATTCTTTTTCTTCAGATCGAGAAGCCTCGGTCACTGCCCTTTTACTGTAGATCTCCTTTTTCTGGTTTTTGTCTGAAGGGTCCTCATCCCCAGTGATAAGAACTTGAACTTGAGCATCTGGAATAATGATGTCATTTGATCCCAGGGAGAAGGAAAAGATAACACAAGCAAGTAATCCACCCCTTGCACCCCAAACAAAAACCAAAACAAAAACCTCTTTATATATTAGGAAAAAAAGCATCTCTTAGGCTCAACCATGTAAAAGCTGTGACAGTTTTAAGGACTTTATAACATATGACAGTTTTGGGGGGTTTGGAAAGTTTTCCATATTTTTCTGTGTACAATCACTTTAAACAAAATCTGTTCTTTGCTGTTTTGATGCAACAGCTAAAAAAAAAAATCCAGATCAGTTATCTTTCAAAGTAGCAAAGTACATCTGAACAAGACTATTCAAAATTTTTGTCACTTAGGGGGCAAATTTTGATATTTCATATAATCCTAGAAAAGCATCTATATCATCTAGATTTTATATATAGTACTTATATAATTCTTTAAAATCTCCTGAGGTTAAATTTGTCTAATGCTTTATATTTTCTTTCTGTTTTTCTTGGTCATACTTGCTAGAGATTTATCTACCTTATTGGTCTTTTAAAATCAGCTTTTTCTTTTTTTTTTTTGCGGTACGCGGGCCTCTCACTGTTGTGGCCTCTCCCATTGTGGAGCACAGGCTCCGGACGCACAGGCTCAGTGGCCATGGCTCACGGGCCCAGCCGCTCCACGGCATGTGGGATCTTCCCAGACCGGGGCACAAACCCGTGTCCCCTGCATTGGCAGGTGGACTCTCAACCACTGCGTCACCAGGGAAGCTTTCTTTTCTTTTTTATTGTATGAGAAAACGCAAGTGCAAAATAATAATGTTGGTAAATAAATTAAAAATCACCAATACAACAACTAGGATAGTTATCAAGCAGTTAATACGGTTATATGTTTTTTACAATGGATTGACAAGAGATTCATTTCCTATCTCTAAGAATGAATATTTTTCAACAAAGCAGTCAGAAAGACAATAGAGATTATGACAAACAACATAATGAACACCAATGTGTCTACTATAGAGCTTAAGAAATAAGATAAAACATTACAGATATAATGATATAATGATAATGATACCCTGTGTAAAGCCTCAATGATACCATTCTCTCTTTTCAGTAGCAACCTTAAGCTCAATTTAGAGTTCATCAATCTCAAGGATGTTCTTGAACTTTTTACTACACAGTGCTGCATGTATTAGTCAACAATGTACTGGATTGTTCTGCACGTCTTTAAACTTTATATAAAGGGTATAATACTCTGTGTACCTTTAACTAACTTGCCTTTTACACTCAGTATTACGACTGGGGGATTTACTCATAGTGACTCTAATTAACTCATTCTCAGTGTTATGTAGAATTCTATGGAATTAATATATCAATTTTCACCTGTTGGTAAACTTTAGGCTATTTCTAATTTTTTTTTTTTTTTTTTTGTGGTACGCGGGCCTCTCACTGTTGTGGCCTCTCCCATTGCGGAGCACAGGCTCCGGACGCGCAGGCTCAGTGGCCATGGCTCACGGGCCCAGCCGCTCCGCAGCATGTGGGATCTTCCCGGACCGGGGCACGAACCCGTGTCCCCTGCATCGGCAGGCAGACTCTCAACTACTGTGCCACCAGGGAAGCCCTCTAATTTTTTAATATTGAAAAGCATTACAATGAACATTACTATAAAATTTCTTTGTAGGTTGTATGAGTTTCAAATATCTTCTCTCAGTCTGTGTCTTGTCTTTGAATTATTTATGATGTCTTTCGGTGCACAAAATTTTTCATTTTAATAATACCACTTATTTTCTTTTTCCTTCATGGTCTGTGCTTTGTGTCTTATTTAAGAAATCATTCTTTCATGGTCAAAGGTCATCTGAATTCTAAAAGCTTAAAGTTTTCTTTTTACATTTAATATCATTTGGACTACATTTTTGTTTAATGTGCAGCAGGGATCTATCTGATTTTATCTTTTCTTACATATATAATCAATGGCCCAAACACTATTGAATAGTTCACCCTTTCTCCAGGATTGTTATGTCATCTGTATCATATATTAGTTTCCACATTCATGAGTGTGTTTCTGGGTCAACATGTTGTTCCACTTTTCTTTGTTTATTCCTTTGCAAGTGAGGTCTTAAACATATATATTATATATATATATATAAATTATATATAAATTTTATATATGTATACACACATACACACACACACACACACGTCTTTTGATGTCTGGTATAGCAAGTTCCCTTACCTTATTCTTTAAATATACTTCTTGAATTTCCAAAAAATTTTGGCATCAGCCTGTCAAGTTCCATGAAAAAATCTACTGGAATTTTGAGTAGCAATTCATTGAATTTATTTAAGTCTTCCTTAATATATTTCAATGAAGCTTTATCATTTTCTCTAGTTTTTCATGTCCTTTGTTAGATTCATTTCTAAGTACTTATTTTTTGTTGTTTTTTAAAAAAAGTATCTTAAAAAATCTTTTGCATTATGTATCAGAAGACATGTACCAAAAAATGCACAGAGAACTCAGTTAATTGTTAAAAAGTGAACATGTACCCAGGTTAAAAAAAAAAAAAAATCTGCCTATAACCCTATATGCTCTCCCCTCATTCTTTCAATCTCCCTCAGGCTGAGCATAACACCCCATTTTAAATGCAACAAATTACTTATATTTCTGAACTTTATATAAATGGAATAATACAGCACATAGCCTTTATGTCTTGCTTTCTTCTCTTACATTATATTTGTGAGATTCGTTAAGTGTTAAAACATATATTTGTCTTTTACTCAGTCTCATTTACTGGTTACTATTCAACAGTGTTAATATGGTACAATTCACTCATACTACTGGAAAAATAATGGCATAATAAATATAAAAATAATGGCATCTGGGTAATTGCCAGTTTGGAGCTATTACAAAAACTGCTGTAAAGAATATTCATGTGAAAAAAAAAAAAAAGAATATTCATGTGGCAGAGGAGACACCACCGCAGTTGCCGCCACCTCCGGGATTTCTGGTTCTTTTCTCTTCGCCTTAAATTCGGGTGTCTCTTATGAATAATCAAAAGCAGCAAAAGGCAACGCTATCAGGCCAGCGTTTTAAAACCAGAAAAAGAGATGAAAAAGAGAGGTTTGACCCTACTCAGTTTCAAGACTGCATTATTCAAGGCTTAACTGAAACTGGTACTGATTTGGAAGCAGTAGCAAAGTTTCTTGATGCTTCTGGAGCAAAACTTGATCACCGCCGATATGCAGAAACACTCTTTGACATTCTGGTGGCCGGTGGAATGCTGGCCCCAGGTGGTACACTGGCAGATGACATGATGCGTACAGATGTTAGTGTGTTTGCAGCACAAGAGGACCTAGAGACCATGCAAGCATTTGCTCAGGTTTTTAACAACTTAATCAGGTGCTACAAATACCTGGAGAAAAGTTTTGAAGATGGAAGTTAAAAAGCTGCTGCTGTTCTTAAAGGGTTTTTCAGAGTCGGAGAGGAACAAGCTGGCTATGTTGACTGGTGTTCTTCTGGCTAATGGAACACTTGATGCATCCATTCTTAATAGCCTTTATAATGAGAATTTGGTTAAAGAAGGGGTTTCAGCAGCTTTTGCTGTAAAGCTCTTTAAATCATGGATAAATGAAAAAGATATCAATGCAGTAGCTCCAAGTCTTCGGAAAGTGAGCATGGATAACAGACTGATGGAACTTTCTCCTGCCAATAAACAAAGCGTTGAACACTTCACAAAGTATTTTACTGAGGCAGGCTTGAAAGAGCTTTCACAGTACGTTTGGAATCGGCAAACCATAGGAGCTCGTAAGGAACTCCAGAAAGAACTTCAAGAACAGATGTCCCGTGGTGATCCATTTAAGGATGTAATTTTGTATGTCAAGGAGGAGATGAAGAAAAACAACATCCCAGAACCAGCTGTCATTGGAATAGTATGGTCCAGTGCAATGAGCACCGTGGAATGGAACAAAAAAGAGGAGCTTGTAGCAGAGCAAGCCATCAAGCACTTGAAGCAATACAGCCCTCTACTTGCTGCCTTTACAACTCAAGGTCAGTCTGAGCTGATTCTGTTACTGAAGATTCAGGAGTATTGCTATGACAACATTCATTTCATGAAAGCCTTCCAGAAAATAGTGGTGCTTTTTTATAAAGCTGAAGTTCTGAGTGAAGAACCCATTCTGAAGTGGTATAAAGATGCACATGTTGCCAAGGGGAAAAGTGTCTACCTTGAACAAATGAAAAAGTTTGTAGAGCGGCTCAAAAATGCTGAAGAAGAATCTGAGTCTGAAGCTGAAGGAGGTGACTGAATTTGAAACTACACCCTCAGTAAAGCAAACAGGAGTTGTAGATAAAATATCATGTCTCATGTGTCCTGGTTCTTACATCTTCCTACCTCCCTATATCAAGCATGATATAAGGGCTTTCATGGCAAATTTTAACTGTTTCTACGGTTACTGGAAGTGTTGGATTTAGTTTCTGAAACCATGTTTTAAGTAGCTACAGGAGCTACAGATTTGAATTTCATGTTGCATTAGTCTTTTCACTTACCTTCTACCTCCTGTATTTTCTACTGTAATAATGTAATTTAAGGCCTTCCACAATGAACAGTTCACTTTTCCCCTGGGCTTTCTATATAAAGTTTTCAAGATATGATTTGGTTAAAAATAATTTGTTATAAAAATTGTTTGCAAATTAAACTGTAAAAGTAAAAAAAAAAAAAAAAAAAAAAAAAAAAGAATATTCATGTGTGTCTTGGTGCTCATGCACATCCTTTCCTGTGGAGTATATAGTTAGGAAGAGAACTGCTCTGTTATGCTTTTGTGTAACTTAGTAGATAATGGCAAATTGCTTTCCAAGGTCACTCTACCAATTTACATTCTTTTTTTTTTTTTTTTTTTTTTTTTTTGCTTTACGCGGGCCTCTCACTGTTGTGGCCTCTCCCGTTGCGGAGCACAGGCTCCAGACGCGCAGGCTCAGCGGCCATGGCTCACGGGCCCAGCTGCTCCACGGCATGTGGGATCCTCCTGGACCGGGGCACGAACCCGTGTCCCCTGCATTGGCAGGCGGACTCTCAACCACTGCGCCACCAGGGAAGCCCCACTCTACCAATTTACATTCTTACCAGCAGTGAATAAGTACTGTTTGTTCTATATTCTTACCAACACAGTATTAACTTTTTCATTTCAGCCATTTTAATGGGTATGCAGAGATATCTTACTGTGGTCTTAATTTGCAATTCCCTGTTGATGAATTAAGTTGAATATTTTGCATATGTTCATTGGCTACTGGATAGTCTCTTTTATAAAAAGTACCTATTCAAGCCTTCTGTCCTTTTTAAAAATTGGATTGCCTAACTTTTTCATACTATTTGTATGAGTTCTTTTTATATTCTGGATAGAAGTCCTTTATGAGATATGTATTGCAAATATCTTCCCCACTCTGTGGCTTGCCTTTTACTCTTTTATTTGGTGTTTAATTAATAGAATCCCTTAATTTAATGTGGCATATCTGTCAGTTTTTTCTTTTATGGCTACTATTTTTTGGGGGTGGGGATCCAATTTAATAAATGTTTTCCCATTCCAAGATTGTGAGGACATACTCCTCTGTATTTTCTTGCAGAAGACTGACCTATCCATCTACCTATGCCTTTCGTATTTAAATCTGAAGTATATGGAATTGATTTTGGTGTACAGTGTAATGTAGGGGGGGGTCATAGTTCTATTTTTTTCCTAACATCCAATTTACCTAACATCATTTTACTGAAAAGATCATCTTTTCCCCCACCATACTGCAGTGGTACCTTTACTGTAAATCAGGTGTCCATATACGTGAATCTGGAATATTCTCTTCTATGGTCAGCCTATTTATTCTTGTGCCAACATCACACTGTCTTAATTACTAAAGTTTCATAATAAGCTTTGATACTTGGTAGTGTAAACCTTCTAGATTCTTTTTCAATTTTTTATTATTTGTATTTAAGGGTGTAACGTTACCCCTAATCACTTTGGCTATCTTCTATACATTTTGAGAGCAGAATTTTATTATTATTTAGTTTTAAATATATTGTAACTTCCAGTATGACTTTAACTTCTGAGTTACTTAGAATTACATTTTAAAATTTTCAAATACATATTTATTATTATATATATATAATATTTACATATTAGGTATACTAGTTTCCTAGGGCTGCCACAATAAATTACTACAAACTGAGTGGCTTAAAACAAAATAAATTTATTCTCCCACAGATCTGGAGTTTAGAAGTCGAAATCAAAGTGTCAGCAGGAACATGGTCTCTCAAAAGTCTATCTGGGAGAATCTTTCCTTGTCTCTTCCAGCTTCTAGTGACCCCTAGTGCTCCTGGCTTTGGACAGCATGATTCCAATCTCTGCTCCTGTCTTCACATGGCCTCCTCTCCTCTTTTTATAAGTACACTAATCATTGGATTTAAGACCCACCCTACATCCAGGATGATATAACCTAGAGATCTTTAACTAATGACATCTGCAAAGACCCTATTTCCAAATAACATCACATTCTGAAGTTTCCTGTGGACATGAATTTTGGGGGGATTACTACTTAACCCATAAAACAGATTTTTGTTTCATTTTGTTATTCCATGTTTTTATTGTTGAGTTCTACTTTAGCTACACTGTAGTCAAAGAAGCTGTTCTGTTTGAACATCAATTCTTCAAAACCAACAGCTTCATCAATTTTTCTAAGTGTTCCATGTGTTCTTAAAAAAATGAAAAGTTCTCTATAGTAAGTCAAACTTTTAAATTCCATTTTTAAATCTTGTCTACTTTAATTTTCTTTCCTGGTCTCTCACTTTCTGATAGATATGTATTGTTGGGTTTACCTATATTTTCCTGTCATTTTTCCTGCATACAAGTTTGAGTAAAAGAAAATAAACCCAAATTTTATCTTATTGGTATATTTGAGACTTTTGTTATTATGAGGTAAACTCATAATATATATTAATATTTTTTGGCCTGGAATTTTATTTTGTCAATATTAACATTGCTCATTAGCTTTATTTTAGTTAGTATTTGCCAAATATATCATTTTCCATCTCTTCCATGTTTTGGGAGGTAAGGCAAAATAAACTGTAATCTAATCAAAAGAACATATACAAATGGTTTTGAAAGTCAAATAGTTCCAGTAAACTTATAACAGAAATCAACAGTTTTCAAATACCACCAATTTATTTAGCCATTTCTTCTAGTATCACTATCCTTGTTTCCAAATAACATGCCTTTATATTGCTGTATCCTTTTTAGTTCCAGAAATTATTTTTTATTTCCTTCTATGATCAATATGGATTTACCTTTTATAGAACTTTCCTGTCACACCCATATTCCCTCAATCTATCTTCTGAAAAGTTTTAGCCCTATATTAATGTTCATTGTTTATATATTATGTAAATTGTAGTCATGATGATTAAATCAATATTCAGTGATTGTGTTATGTTTCTATTATTCACAGTTAAACCAACTAGTATACTGTAATCACATTTATTTTCTTTTACAAAGTTTTGCTTTTACTGAGGAGTTAATAATTGCCTATTTTTGCATTTGCTATGTTTCTATATACCAATCCCTTCATCATCCTCATAAATGTAAATAGAACTGAAAATCTCTTCTAAATACAGTCAACTACATAAGGTATTCTATCAACTCGACCTTTTTCTTACAGTCCTCAATCTGAACTTGTTCTAGATCTTCTGTACCACTGCTGCAATGGCAATTCCTTTCCCCTCTCTTCTATGTTGGCCCCATTTCCTCCATCCCATGTTTTCCTTTAAAAAAAATTAAATCTACTCCTTCATTTTATTTAGTGAAATAATTTTCCCTCAGAATTTCAAGGCATTACTCCTTTGGTTTCTAGTTCCATGTATTATTTTTGAAAAGCTTAATGTCAGTCTAATTTGCATTTCTTTATATGGTACCTGTTTTCTTTCTGGAAGCTTTCAGAATCTCTCTCCTTGCCAGTGTTTCAAAATTTCAAGGTCATGTGCCTTGGTGTGGATTTTTATGTACATGACAGTTCCTATTAGCATGGAAATTCATATCCTTCAGTTTTGGAATTTATTCCTATACTAGTCCTTTGAGTTCTTCTTTTCTATCTTCTCTATTATCTCTATGGAACATCTGTTTTTGATGTTGACCCTCTGGGGCCAATCTTGAATTTTTTTTCATTTTCCCTTCTTTTTATGTTGTTTCCTAACAGATTTCCTCACTTTTATATTCCAATCCTTCTACTGAGGTTTTTACTTCTGATATATTTAATGGGCTCACTTAGCTATTATACAAAAGTCACTATTCAATTTCCCCCAGCAAGTATCTTCCCCCTATTCTTCTTAATCCTTTAAAGTGAGAGGCTCTGAGGCTGGGCTTCTCCGAACGGTGAAATAAGAGGACTTTTCCTTAGGATGTTAAGTCTGGAAATAGACCAACAATAATAGTAGCAGTGGACCCACATAACAAGTGGGAAGTTATAGGGGTCCCTCAGTGAACAAAGCCCAACTTATTTCACACACATCATCCTTACCAAATGCAAACTAGAGGTGAGTTATATTTGGTAAGTTCATTGTGCAGACTTCTGATGGAGTTCCCTTAGTCTATCACTTTGTTCCCTGCCAATTTTTCTATATCCACCTCCTTCTCAATTGTCTGACAGTGGGATCACAGGGTTATCTATATGTACCAAATTACCACTAGTATATAGCTCGTATATGAGAGTTTTCATTTATGAACTACATTTTGCAAAAATATTTGCCTTTCTATTTACTTGGCAGCCTCAATGTTAACTGGCAGATGTACTTCTTTTATCTTATTTCAAAAGACTTCAAAATGCTTTTCAGTGCAACAAAAAGTTATCTGGAAGAATAAATGTGTGCACTTTAGCAAGCAGCCTTTCATTCGGTTTCCTCATAAAAGCATTAACAACATCACATGAAGTCATTAACACTATGCCAAAACTGGAACATAGAGCCAGCCTATGTTTGAATACTGCCCCGGGATCAGTAGGTCCTATTTGCCTAATAGCTATGCACAGGAATAAAAAACTGTAAATGCAACAAAGCAACACATGCAAGTATACATGTAGAAATTTCAGTGGCTCCTGGAATTTTTATTTAATAAATACTATTGTGCATCAGTTAAAGAAGCACAATGTCAGGGATGCAAAGGAAAAACAATCATGCAGATTCCTAAAGATTAAAAGCTTTTATAAAACAGTGGGACCTATATCTGGGGGCAAGGATGAAAATTCAAATACCCACAGTCACCAGACTGACAAGGCAGATGTATGAAGTGGATTGAGTCCGAGACTCGTGGGGACTGAAGCCAACAGGAGAATGTATGTCCTCTCTGCAGAGGACAACCATGCCTCAGGGTCAACTGATAACTGCCATGGAGGAATACAAGTTGAGTGCCACTACATATTCTGACTTCTCAAGGGAAGCCCCAAATCTTATTTTTAGATGTTGGCAGCAAAATTTTTAAAAATTTAAAACACCATGTGAGCCATACACTTTCCTGCAGAATCTAACCTATGAGACATTAGTTTGTACCAGCTGACAGATAAATTCATGAGGCATTTTAATCAAGATTTTCTATGAATTTTAGTCTTTAAAACATACTTAAATGGATACTATTTCATTTCAAAAGTTGCAGTATATTTCCCATAGTGAAAATAAAGTCTACACTTTTCAAAAATCTAAAGCATTTAAAAAGATTTTATATTTTCCTTCTTGTACATATCCAATAAAACAGCTAGGAGAAAAGTTTGCATTAACAAAGCAGAAAAAAAAGAAAGCCCGAACAATACTCTCATTTAAGATGAACAGGAAACAAAAAGGCCACAGAGGGCTTCCCTGGTGGCGCAGTGGTTGAGAATCTGCCTGCCAATGTAGGGGACACGGGTTCGAGCCCTGGTCTGGGAAGATCCCACATGCCGCGGAGCAACTGGGCCCGTGAGCCATAACTACTGAGCCTGCGCGTCTGGAGCCTGTGCTCCGCAACAAGAGAGGTCGCGATACTGAGAGGCCCATGCACTGCAATGAAGAGTGCCCCCGCTCGCCGCAACTAGAGAAAACCCTCGCACAGAAACGAAGACCAACACAGCCAAAAAGAAAGAAAGAAAGAAAGAAAGAAAGAAAGAAAGAAAGAAAGAAAGAAAGAAAGAAAGAAAGAGAGTTCCTTTAAAAAAAAAAAAAAGGCCACAGAATACACAAAGCCAATCCAGTCACCTGCATTATCTTTCTGAAAGGGTTTTTTCCCCATTGACAAGGATGCCTTAGTTACCACCCTCTTACTGTAGATTCCCTCTTTATGTTTAATGTTAACAGTGTCTGCCAGGTCATCATCCCTTGTGCCTAGCACCTGAGCCGGGAAGTCTGGAGCAATGGCATCATTGGATCCTACAGAAAAATGGAAAAGTAGTACAGTTAACACAAGTACAGATTGAAGAAAGACAAAAAATTTACCTCTTAAACCACTTCTATAAAAAAGGCACTACCAAAAAAAAAAAAAAAAAAGGCACTACCATGGGAGTGTTACAGGGTAATCAGAAGGAGACATCAGTCAAACTGAAGCTGTCAGAAATGTACAATATTGCAGCAATATACTGGAGAAGCAAATGACATAAGAGGAGACATATAAATTAGAAGGGAGACAATTTCTGGCTCAGGAACGTTTTCAGAGGAGGAGAAAATAGTTTGTACCTTGGAAAATAAATAGGCTTTTTGAAATATGGAGAGGAAGAAACAAAGGCATTTTAGGTAGAGGTTACAGCATTAGCAAAGACCAGGAAGCAGGAAAACAGATTAAACAAAAAAGTCAGATACTTTTGTGGTCAGACCGTATTATGGACTACATTAAAGACAGTGGTGGGAGATACTAAAAATTGTTTGGGGTCTTCCCTGGTGGCGCAGTGGTTGAGAGTCTGCCTGCCGATGCAGGCGACACGGGTTCGTGCCCCGGTCCGGGAAGATCCCACATGCCACAGAGCGGCTGGGCCCGTGAGCCATGGCCGCTGAGCCTGCGCGTCCGGAGCCTGTGCTCCGCAACGGGAGAGGCCACAACAGTGAGAGGCCCACGTACCACAAAAAAATAAAAATAAAAAATTGTTTGGGACAAAATTCAGCAGGGCATGGAATCCCAAGCTAAAGGGGTAAAGAGTGTAAATTTTACCGTACATGAAATGCAACATCATTAAGGATTTTTTAATAAAGGGAACTGCAATCAGTTACATTTTAGGAAGCTTAATCTGACAATAATACAAAAGACAAAACATTGTAAGGAAAATTTTATGTGATAAAGTAAATACAAGATTTGAAAGTAACTTTCTTTAAAATATATTTCAATATTCTTAAAACCACTAATATAGGAACTGATAAGAGAAGTTTATCCATGTCACATATAAGAGGCAAAAGAACATCTCTGGATGTACAAGAGTTTATAGTAACTATAGAATTATCTTCTACAAAGATGCTTTTCTTTCTTAACTGGTACTCCATACTTCATGCATTTTCTAAGCACCTAAAATGTGTATGGCAATAAAAGCTGGGTAAGTATCAGTTCATTTGTACAGTATAAATATAAATAAGTCATGAGTTATATTTCAGGACAGATTGCAAGGATCCTATTAAGCCTTCCGGGTCATATGTACACTGAGCTTTTTCTTTGCTTCCGTGGCATCACGTTCTTTTATTTGCTCCCTACCTCTCTGGTAAATCCTTAGTGTCCTTTCTTCCACCAAATCTCTCAATGCTGGAGTTCCTCAAGGGGTCAGAACTGGGTTCTCTTCTCTTCCTGGATGAACTCATTGATCATCAATGTATGGAACACTACATGTGGATGACCAACAAATATATATCTCTAGCTGGAACCTGTTTTCTGAGCTTCAGATTCTAGCATTCAGGACACAGCTAGCCTCTAAGGCATTTGGAGGAAAAATTAGAAAAAGGTGTCCCTTCCTCATAAAAAAAAAATTTTATATATTATGATACAACACAAACAACTATACGTGAGGGTCTCTTCACCACCTCCCTTTATTCTCCAAAAGAGGTGATTATGTCAGGTTCAGAGTTAGGTAAGGAAGAATAATTAAGTTCCTGAGAGCAGTGCATGGATGTACAAGAGAATCAACCTCCTTGGAGCTGAGAGGTAGTTGAAAGAGAGTGTAGCCACACATATGTGTATATGCCATTGAATGTATGTGTACTTATTTTCCTGCATCTGTGCACAGCTGCAGAATGTGTGAAGATTTACGTTTCAGGCAGGAAGAGAGTTAACATTATTGCTCCAGAACTCTAACAGGAGATTTGGAATCTTCACACCTGGGTGTTTTCATAAAAAATGGCATATGTTTATGACGTGAACAGAGCCACCTTCTAGATAGTGCCCTTGCATACAAACTCAACTGTAAACATTCAATTTACATTCAATTGCAGGTTTAACATCTCTACATGGATGTGGAACAGAAATCTCATTTTTAACATGTCCAAAGCAGATATTTTGACCATCTTCTCCAAATCTGCTTCTTCCTCAGGCTTCTCCATCTCAGTAAATGGCACCTTTATTTACCCAGTTGCTTATTCTAGAAAACTAGAACTCATTTTTTTTTCACCTCCTTCTCCCTTACTCTCCATATTCTACTACCAAGTCCAGGAAGAACTATTTCCTAAAAATAAGTTGAATGTGTCCACTTCTCTCCATCTCTGTCATCATCACTCTAATCCTAGGTGCTACCACTTCTGACACTAATTACTGCAACAGCCTTCAGCTAACTGGTATCCTCACTTCTACTTCTTGACCCTCCCTTCACCTGGGCTCCTTGCCTTTCCATCCACAAGCTATCCTCCATATAGCAGCCTGAAAAAAATTTACAAATGTAAATCAAACCACAGTTGCCTACTAGAAGAAAGTTCAAATGCCTTAATATGGTTTACACAACCCTGGATCATCTTGAACCTACCTATCTTTAACCCTATCTAGCCACAGCTCTGCTCTACCCACACTGCCTTCTTCTCACTTGTCAAATGCATCGAACTTCCCGGTTTCTGGAGCTCCTCCCATTCTGTTCCCTTCCGCCAGAACACTCTCACTCCCCACTCTCCGCCTGCCTAACTTACCTATATCCTCTAGATCTCAGCTCAAAAGTTTCTTCTTTGGAAAGGCCTTCATGGGCTCCTAAAACTAAACTGGATCCTTTTACTCTCTTAAAACTCTTCTTTATTTTCCTAACTCGTCATTTGTAATTATGTACTTATTTGTATCTATTTGTTAATATGTGTCTCTCCACTTGAACATGATCATAGGGGGCATGTTTATTTTGCACAGCGGTACAAATGTAGCACCTAGCACAGTATCTGCCAGAAACACGGTAAGAACATTAATACTTTTTTGGTTGAAGAACAAATGAACATAAGCTGAAAGTTTCTGTGACCTTAAAAAAAAAATAACCTGCTCGTTGCAGAAAATTCAGAAAAGTAAGCAGAAAACAAACAAACCAAAAAACTTGACCATACTTTGGTTATAGATCCTTCTAAATGAATATATAGTGGGATCAAAATGTATATACTTTCAGTACCTTTTTTTCCCACCCAAATAGAGATATATTTTATTTAAATGGAATTTAAAGTCAGCATATAAAGTGAAAAAACATGCAGGGTCAAAATCATCTTTGAAGGTTGAAATTGTTATCTTGTCTGCTCAATAAATCCATCAGAGTCCACTTTTTCCCCCTGGCTTGTAACAAATCACTGTGCCTGCATCTAAGCACCTGATGAAGTACCTGACTAGTGTTTAGAGACCACATTGTACTAAAAACACTTAAACTCTAGAATCATACTCAGGGAAGCAAGTTAAAAGATGCTTAAACTATAAAAGTCAAATGCTGACAATGAACTTCGAGAACTGAGGTTTCCCACCTCTCATTTCAAACTCTCTCAGGATAATATGCTGATAAGAGTGTGGAGGGTACAACACACTTGTACTTTTAAGATTCATTCTCCTCTTCTCTTTTTGTTAAATACGTGTAATTGAACTTTTTTAAACGCATGTGTGACATAATGCCAACGTACGCCAAAATTACTTATCATAGTTAAAGATATTTCATCGTAATCCATTCATCTGACTTATTTATGCTATCTTAAAGTTTCTTGTTTCCTGTTTTTTTTTTGGCTGCGTTGGGTCTTTGTTGCTATGTGTGGGCTTTCTCTAGTTGTGGCAAGCGGGGGCTACTCTTCCTTGTGGTGCGCGGGCTTCTCATTGCAGTGGCTTCTCTTGTTGCGGAGCATGGGCTCTAGGCTCGCGGGCTTCAGTAGTCGTGGCATGAGGGCTCAGTAGCTGTGGTGCATGGACTTAGCTACTCCATGGCATGTGGGATCTTCCTGGACCAGGGCTTGAACCTGTGTTCCTTGCGATGGCAGGCAGATTCTTAACCACTGAGCCACCGTGGAAGCCCCTCTTGTTTCCTGTTCTTGTTCTATGTTATTTTGCTAATTTTATATACTCAACAATAATTTGGAAGACAGATATCTAGTTTTAAAATTCTTTTAGAGGTCTTTTTTGGGTAGCTTTTTTCCATTGTGGTAAAATATACATAAAATTTACTATTTTAAATATTTTTAAGTATACAAGTTAAGGCATTAAGTATATTCACATTGTTGTGCAATCATCACACCATCAATCTCCAGAATTAACTCATTTTCCCAAATGGAAACTCTGTACCTTTTAAACAATAACTCCCTTTTCCTCCTCCTCCAAGCCTTTTGTGACTGGCTTGTATTACTTAGCACAATGCCTTCAAAGTCCATCCACAGTGTAGCACATGTCAGAAATTCACTCCTTTTTAAGGCTGAATAATATTCTATTGTATGTATGTGTCACATTGTATTGATCCATTCATCAGTTCATAGACATGTGGATTGTTCTCACCCTTTGGCTATTGTTAATAATGCTGCTATGAACCTGGCTGTTCAAAACCTGTTCAAATCCCTGCTTTCAATTCTTTTGGGTATATACTTAGAAGCAGAATTGCCAGATCATATAGTAATTCTATGCTTAATTTTTTGAGGAACCACTACACTGTTTTCCACAGTGGCTATATCATTTTACATTCCCATCAGCAATACACAAGAGTTCCAATTTCACCATATCCCTGCTAACCCTTGCTCTTATTTCATAAAAGCCATCCTAATGGGTATGAAGTGGTATCTCTTTGTAGTTTTTATTTGCATTTCCTCCATGACTAATGATGTAAAACATCTTTTCACGTTCTTTTTGGCCATCTGTATCTTTCCTGGAGAAATGTCTCTTCAGATTCTGTACTCATTTAAAACTTAGATTGCTTTTTGCTGTTGTTGAACTGTAAGAGTTCTTCATATATTATGGATAGTCATCTCTCATCAGATATATGAATTGCAAATGTTTTTCCCAATTCTGTGAGCAACCTTTTTACTATGTTGATAGTGCTTTTTTTGGGGCACACAAGTTTTAAATTTTAATCAAGTCCAATTTATTTTTTATGAAAACTTCTTTAACCTATCTGATCACCAAGTCATGAATAAAATGACACCTCTTTAGTCAAAAAGACAAAAAATACAATTGTTTTTTCTTTTCATGCCTTTCATTCCAAAATTAACTTTTGGCATTTTTTTTCCCACCTTGTAACTAAATTTTCTATTTAGATGAGTGTTGTGTTAAACTGACTTCAAAGTTCACCACTGATCACTTTCAGCACTGCTTCATTTCTCTGTAATGAATTCTTCATTTTGATTCATCTCTTCAGCTGGGTGAGTCTTCAAGTGAATTTTTCAAGAACGTACAGAGGTTGAATATACTTTCTAGCTGCTGTGTACTTGTGAAAATGTCTCTTCATTGTCATACTGCTTAATGAAAATGCACTGGGTCCATAAATCCTTGAATTTTCCCAATAAATACAGATTTGGTTCCATTATTTTTACATTTAGTATTTTAAATAAGCCTGATATCAGAATAAATTTTGTTCTAACTTTTTTTTTGGCGGTACGCGGGCCTCTCACTGTTGTGGCCTCTCCCTTTGCGGAGCACAGGCTCCGGACGCGCAGGCTCAGCAGCCATGGCTCACGGGCCCAGCCGCTCCGCAGCATATGGGATCTTCCCAGACTGGGGCACGAACCCATGTCCCCTGCATCGGCAGGCGGGCTCTCAACCACTGCGCCACCAGGGAAGCCCTCTTTTTATTTTGACTCAAAAATCTTTTTCTGATATGTATCTCAGTCTCTGACTTTCCCCTGGATTTTTAAGACAATTTTCAATCTGCATACAGTGTTCCCCTTTTCAGGAGAGGGATGTTTTATTCAATTAAGTGTTTGAATATTACTTTCTTCCTCAGCTACAGATATAGTTCTTGGTTTGGTTTACTTAGCTATGTTTCTTATGTCTCTCATCATCTTTCACAGCATTTTCATTTTCTTCTTCTTTTTCCTCTGTAATTTTGCAGACTCTCAGATTTGTCCTCATCGCTAATTTAACTTCCTTCATGTTAATTCCACCCTTTCTTGCCTGCAAAATGTATTTTAAATCTGTTACCAAATCTTTACAGTTTTAGGCAGTCTTTTCCTTCATATGTTCATTCCTGCCCCCCCCCACTTTTTTTCAAAGTGAAGACAAAACATAAAATTCACCAATTAAAGTAAGTGTACAATTCACTAGTTCTTAGTATTTTCACAACCAATATTGCTATCTAATTCCAGAACATTTCTGTCGTGCCCCCACAAAGAAATCTTGTATATGTTAGCTGTTACTCCCTATTTTCCCCTCCCCAACATCCCCTGGCATCCACTAATCTACTTTCTGTCTATATGGATTTGCTTATTCTGGACATTTCATATACATGGAATTATACAATATATGACCTTTTGCTATTGGCTTGAAATATTTCTCCCTTTAACAGTATCAGTTTTTTGGACTTCCCTGGTGGTACAGTGGTTAAGAATCCACCTGCCAATGCAGGGGACATGGGTTCGAGCCCTGGTCTGAGAAGACCCCACATGCGGCGGAGCAACTAAGCCCGTGTGCCAAAACTACTGAGCCTGCGCTCTAGAGCCCAAGAGCCACAACTACTGAAGCCCATGCACTTAGAGCCCGTGCTCCTCAACAAGAGAAGCCACCACAACAAGAAGCCCACGCACCACAACTAAGAGTAGCCCCTGCTCGCTACAACTAGAGAAAGCCCGTGCACAGCAACGAAGACTCAACGCAGTCAAAAATATAAATAAATTTATTTTAAAAAATAGTGTCAGGTTTTTTCATTTTAATTCTGTTAGTTTTTGTTTATGTATTTGGGACTTGCTTATACTGCATTTGTCTTTTAAGTCATATAGGAGAAAAACTGAATTACAAACAAAAATACATTTATACTGTCTTTTGTATTTACTTATGTAGTTACCTTTAGTACTTTTTTCATGTGGATTTAAGTTACTGTCTGGTGTCCACCATTTCATCTTGAAAAAAATCTCTTTAGTATTTTCTGTGGGTCAGTTTGCTAGCAGTCTTTCAACTGTTGTTTATCTGAGAATGTCTTAATCTCTCCTTCATTTTTGAAGGGTAGTTTTGCTAGGTACAGAATACTTGGTAGGCAGGTTTTTTTCCTTAGCTCTTTGCATATGTCATTGCAATGCCTTCTGGCCTCTATGGTTTCTGATGAAAAACCAGCAATTAGTCTTACTGAAGATTCTTTGTACATGATAACTCCACTCTTGCTGCTTTAACACTGTCTTTGTCATTTGATGGTTTATGATGTATCTAGATCTGGATCTCTTTGACTGTATCATGCTTGGACTTCCTTGAGCTTTTGGGATGTGCAGATTAACAGCAGTCATCAAATTTGCGAAATTTTAGGCCATTATTTCTCCAAATACTCCTTCAGTCTCTTTTTCTGTCTCTTCATCTGGAACTCCCATTATGTATATAATAGGATGCTTGAAGGTGTCCCATAGGACTCTGAGATTCTGTTAATTTCTCTTCATTCTTTTTTCTTTCTGTTTCTCACACTGGATAATCTCAATTGGCCTATCTTCAAGTTCACTGATTCATTCTTCTGCCTGTTCAAATCTGATACTGAGCTTTCTCCAGTCAATTTTTTATTTCAGTTATTGTACTTTTCAACTACAGATCTTCTATTTGGTTCTTTTTTGTAATTTCTCTTTATTGATATTCTCTATTTGGTAAGACACTGTTCTTATACTTCTTTAGACATGATTTCATTTAGTTCTTTGAACATATTTTAAATAGCAAGTCCAATGTCTGAGATTCCTCACAGTTTCTAAACTGCTATTTTTCTTTTGTATGGACCATATATATATATTTTTTATTTTGAATTTCCATATCTTGTAACTTTTTGTCGAAAACTGGACATCTTAAAAAATATAATGTGACAACCCTGGAAATCAGAGTCTACTACCTCCCTAGGGTTTCCTGCTGTTGCTTTATGCTGTTTTTTTAAAGTAACTTTTCTGAACAAATTCTATAGAGTCTATGGAAGCTGCCACTCAACTAGCTTAGTGGTCAGCTAACGCCTAGATGGAGATATCCTTAAACATCTAGAAACAACAAATCTCCCAGTCTTTGCTGAGGGACTACGTGCACATAGCCGTGAACGCTGAGGGCAGGGAGTTATCAATTCTGCCTTAGCCTTCCCTTTCTTTTTGCCCAGAGCCTCAAGGGCAGCCAAAGTAAAGGGTAGGCCCCTCTCAGGTCTTTCCTCAGCATGCACTCAGGCCTGTGCACACCTGTGGTCTTCTAGAGTCCTAGGAATATGTCAATGCTTTTCAAAATATCTATGGACATCTCATCCTCAGTTTTTCCGTTAAAGCTTTTGGTTAGTCTATTGTTTGTCTCAAGTGTTATCCACTGCCTCATGCATTGTGGCATTAAAACACTTGCCTGGGGACTTCCCTGGTGGTCCAGGGGGTAAGACTCCGAGCTCCCAATGCAAGGGGCCCAGGATCGATCCCTGGTCAGGGGACTAGGTCCTGCAACTAAGGAGTCTGCATGCCGCAACGAAGATCCTGAGTGGTGCAACTAAGACCCGGCACAGCCAAAATAAATAAATAAAATAAATAAATATTTAAGAAACTAAAATAAAACACTTGCCTGTAAGTGTTTTTTGACAAACACCTCACACATAGACACAGAGGCTCATACACACTGGATAGCTCTGAGTAAGGTCAAATAAAGATAAGCCTTTTGAGTGGAGTCTTCCAGAGAGCCATCAGACAGGTCAAATACTGATAATTCTTTGGGAATGAAATTTTGAAAGAGGTCTAGCTCTGTTCTGCTCCCTCCAGTCCTGGGAATGCAGGCTGATATTTTTCAAGGTTATCGCTGAGCTGAGTGTGGCAATGAGAAGAGGGCAAGTTAAAATGCCACAAGCTTACTATTCTTATCAAGGTTCAGCCATTTTTCTTGAATAAATGCTTACTACAAAAGCTACAAGCCTTTGGTTAATTTCCAGAGTTTTGGAAAAGTTTTGCCAAAATTCTGTTGCTTTTATCACAGGGCAAAATTTTGGAGGTGTTTACTCCACCCTTTTTTTCTGCTATTAACTCTTCACTTTGTTTTAAAAATCCCAGCCAGTTCTCTCCCCATGGCTTTTTGCTCCTATTGACAGTAAGTATTAGTACATAAAGTATTTAAATGTCTTTAAATGAATATAAAAATAACATCTATATTATATATTGGTATGAGGTATAAAATGGCTTAAGAAAAAAAGACATAGTACCTAACTTCACAGAACTTACTGTCAGATATAAATGAAATCCTGTTACCACTTAAGAGTGTTACTTGGGGCTTCCCTGGTGGCGCAGTGGTTGAGAGTCCGCCTGCCGATGCAGGGGACATGGGTTCGTGCCCTGGTCTGGGAAGATCCCACATGCCACAGAGCGGCTGGGCCCGTGAGCCATGGCCGCTGAGCCTGCGCGTCCGGAGCCTGTGCTCCGCAACGGGAGAGGCCACAACAGTGAGAGGCCCGCATACCACGCACACACAAAAAAGTGTTACTTGACCTAATGAGTAAATCTCTAACATCTATTGTACCTATATTCACAGAACTTACATATAAATGAAATCCTGTTACTACTTGAGTGTTACTTGACCTAATGAGTAAATCTCTAACATCTATCTCTTTCTTTGCGAGGTTACCTTTGCCTTGTTTTTTTGTTTTTGTTTTGTTTTTAGTTTATGTATTTTTATTTTTGGCTGTGTAGGGTCTTCGGTGCTGTGCACGGGCTTTCTCTAGTTGCGGCGAGTGGGGGCTATTCTTTGTTGCAGTGCGCGGGCTTCTCTTGTTGTGGAGCATGGGCTCTAGGCGTGCGGGCTTCAGTAGTCGTGGCACATGGCTCAGTAGTTGTGGCTCGCAGGCTCTAAAGCGCAGGCTCAGTAGTTGTGGCGCACGGGCTTAGTTGCTCTGTGGCATGTGGGAACTTCCCAGACCAGGACTGGAACCCGTGTCCTCTGCATTGTCAGGCGGATTCTTAACCACTGTACCACCAGGGAAGTCCCTTTGTTTTTGTTTTTAAAAGAATTTTATGAGTTCAATTGTTTACTCATTCTCAACTGAAGAGAAATTATTTGGTCCAAATATCTGCAATGGTTTATGACTTGCCCTTGGCCCCAAACTCTAGTTGGATCTTTCTAATATCTATAGAATCACAACATACTAATAGACAATATCTATCAGAACAATTCCTAGGCTTTCATCTAGAGCAGCTCTACTGGTCTAAGAAACTATTATTTTCAACTGTCAACTCCCTCACTCTCAGAATAGTTGCAGAACATGATAAATGACAACCTCAAGTGTATATAGCTAACAGATCTCTTCTTGTCTAATTGATGCATTCAGTACTTTATTTATAGGGACAGTATATCTCAGGATACAATGTACCATCCCTGAGTCATTTTCTCTTCCCACTACTGTCCAATTTTTCTCAAAGTTAATGTCTCCAAAGGGAAGAGTTAGGATGTAAATGAACAGAAGTACACAGGAGGCCTCAAAAAATATTGGAACACCTGATTAGACTTCTATTGTTATATTCTGTCTTCTGAACTAGGCGGCTGAAAGTGAGACTGAGATAAAAGATTTTCCTACCTACAATCAATTAAGTAAGCTTGTTTTATTTCTGGTAGCCATTAAGTGTGTTTTTAAAATCATAGCCATGCAGGCAGTGAAAATTTCTTCCAATTCCTGGTTATAGGCTTAATAATCAATCCTAACATATGAGCATTTTGTGGTTCTTTTTTTCAGTGGCATCACAGTGGGAAATCAGGAGCAATTTTACCAGGGGCTTTAACTCAGTTACTATCAGATACTAGTTGGGTTCTCTTAACAGAAAATCTGCGTTAAGACCAGGGACAACTACTTTCTTTTTAATTTCTACACCTGTAAAGATGTCTTATGACAAATCATGAACAATTTATATCTAAACTGAACCGAGTCAACTCCTGTGGACCGATCAATATGTTATCCCAACAATCAAAACCCCACACCATACCAACTCAGTATCCTTATCTTATAATTTTCCACAGAAAATATTTATTCAGTTCCTCCACGGGATGCTATTCATTTTCTAAATCTGCAGTTCTATTGTGGTGATCTCACAGGGATGCTGTGGGATATTTTAAAATTCTAGGGAAACAGTGATATTTAATATCTGGTGTACAGGACAAAAACTAATAGCTAAAGATAGTTTAAAGTTCCAACATTAGATACTGCTACATTCCTTTCAATGCTGCTGTCTGTATCTCTGCAGAGTTGGATTCTTGACAGTTTCTGTAACAAAAGCAATAAATGGGGGTGGTTGTGTCCAATTTCATCTCAAGGTTTGAGAAACTGTGCCCTAATAGCCACACATATCTCATTAGCAAGTAATTATGCATATTTATGAACAAAGTAAAATGTTTTCTTTCAAACACAAAACCAAAAATATTTTTGTTTATTAAGTTGTAAGATCAAAATGGTAAGTATTTTTATGTCCTAATAACATAATAGCTTAGTATCTGAAAAAATACTTCATGTATTTATATGCTGCTGATGATTTATATCCCCATGATGATGAGAAAAGAAACCACCCAAACACTAAGGTGACTGTGAACAGAGAAAACTTGGAAACCTTTGTCCTAGATGGAGTCCACTAACCCAAACAAGTAACTGTTCATACAATTTTCTTCAAATATTTATCAAATGTTTGAGTGTACACAATACATCTGACCAAATAACTCACCTATCTGAACCAGAGACTGAGTCATGAAAACTCCATGTTTCACTTAAAGATTAAATAGCACTGAGCTTTCATATGTCATCCAGAATTAAACAGCCAATCCACAAATAAAATTTCAAAAAATAAAATTTTGAACAATTTCTGCACAATACCTGAGTGTGAGCTCTCAATGGTGGTGTCTGACTTGGAATCCAGAGATGAAGGAATTTGTCTTAATTGGGGAACATAGTACATCTTCGTACTACCAGAAGGCTTATACGGCAACAGTAAAGGCTGGCCTAAGGAGATAAAGATCAGAATAATTAATAAGAAAACATTTATTAATTAACTGAACAAATATTAAGTACCTTTAATGTGCCAAGCAGTGGTCAAGATTCTTGGAATATATCAGTAAACTAGCATTCTAGAAGAGGGAGATATACAGTAAACAATTAGCATACTAAATAAGTAAATAATCTAGTATTTTTATAAATTATTAGTGACATAAAAAATTAGAAAATACGGGGCTTCCCTGGCGGGGCAATGGTTGAGAATCTGTCTGCCAATGCAGGGGACACGGGTTCGAGCCCTGGTCTGGGAGTATCCCACATGCCGCAGAGCAACTAGGCCTGTGAGCCACAGCTACTGAGCCTGCGCGTCTGGAGCCTATGCTCCGCAACAAGAGAGGCCACGATAGTGAGAGGCCTGCACACAGCGATGAAGAGTGGCCCCCGCTTGCTATAACTAGAGAAAGCCCTCACACAGAAATGAAGACCCAACACAGCAAAAATAAATTAATTAATTAATAAACTCCTACCCCCAACATCTTCTTTAAAAAAAAAAAAAAATTAGAAAATACTGGGACTTCCCTGGTGGCGCAGTGGGTTAAGAATCTGCCTGCCAATGCAGGGGACACGGATTCGATACCTGGTCTGGGAAGATCTCACACGCCGTGGAGCAACTAAGCCCGTGCGCCACAACTACTGAGCCTGCGTGCCACAACTACCAAGCCCGTGTGCCACAACTACTGAAGCCCGCCCGCCCTAGAGCCCGAGCGCCACAACTACTGAGCCCATGTACCACAACTACTGAAGCCCACGTGCTCTAGGACCCTCGTGCTGTGAGTACTGAGCCCTCATGCTGCAACTACTGAAACCTGCGCGCCTAGAGCCCGTGCTCCGCAACTGGAGAAGCCACCACAATAAGAAGCCTGTGCACCAAAACGAAGAGTAGCCCCCACTCACCACAGCTAGAGAAAGCCCATGTGCAGCAATAAAGACCCAAAACAGCCACCCCCCCCCAAAAAAATTAGAAAATGCTGAGCAAGATTAGAAGTATTTGGGAAATTGCAGCAGGATGCAGTTTAAATAGAGTGGTAAGGGCAGGATCCATTGAGAAGATGACTTCTTAGCAATCTATTCCATATTTAGATGGCTCTAACTAAGAAACACTTTATCTTATATTGAACCCAAACCTGGTCACTGTTAACCCCTACTACTGATCTTTGGAGGTTCTCCCTCCAGAGTCATAGAAAGTAAATCTAATTCTCTTCTATGTGGCAGATTTTCAAAATAAGTTTTCCATTATAAAAGTATAAATTCTCAATATTAAAAAAATACACAGAAATAAAAAAGACAAAGTCTTACCACTCAAAGATAACTATTATTAATATTTTAATGTATTTCTACAGGTCTTTCCTCTGTATTTCTTATTTGTTTACATAGTTGTGTATAGTATGTATAATTTGGAATTCAGTTTTTCTACTTTACATTTATAAAGTTTCTTTTTCTTAAATACTAACTGGTAAAATTCTTTCTAAAATGTCTGTGACATGGTAGTAATTTGATTATTATAGAAGATGAAATCTTTTTCTTATTTTTTTTTTGCTTCATCGGGTCTTCATTGCTGCACGCGGACTTTCTCTAGTTGCGGAGAGGGGGGCTACTCTTCGTTGTGGTGCACGAGCTTCTCACTCTTCTCACTGCGGTGGCTTCTCTTGTTGTGGAGCACAGGCTCTAGGCACGCAGGCTTCAGCAGTTGTGGAGCATGGGCTCAGTAGTTGTGGCTTGCAGGCTCTAGAGCACAGGCTCAGTAGTTGTGGCACACGGGCTTAGCTGCTCCGCAGCATGTGGGATTTTCCCGGACCAGGGCTCAAACCCGTGTCCCCTGCACTGGCAGGCAGATTCTTAACCACTGTGCCACCAGGGAAGTCCCTGAAATCTTTTTCTATATACTCGTTTTTCTTTCATGATGTGGTAGAAACTCTCTCTCTGTAACAGCATTTTGATATTTAGCTGGGTACATACTGCTCATGCGTGCACTGTATTTCCCAATCTCCCTTGCAGACATGTATGGACATATGACTAAGTCTGGGCCCATAGGTCAAGGGTGAGAATAATGTCTGCAACTTCCAGGCATCCCATTAAAACACTCCACTGGCTGCTGCTAAACTTTATCCTCCCCATTACTCTTCTTTTCCAGTATTTTCTTTATTATTCTTCCTGAAAAAATTTAAGATCAATTAAACAAGTTCAAAAGAACAATTCCATTAGAATTTTTAGTAGAATTACGTTAGAGTTTAAATTCATTTGGGAATAAATGACATTTTACAATATTCAATTTTCCCATTCAGAAATATCCCATCCCTTCTTTTAGTCTACTGTCCTTTTCTATGCCTACACAAAGGATTAGTATTTCCATCACGTGAGTCCTATAAAATTCTTGTTTAGGTTACTCCTGAGTATTTATGGGGTTGTACTGCTCATTCAAATAAAATTTTGTAGATAGCTACCACTTCTCCTGATTAAACACAACAGCTTCTTCAGTTTATCCTTATAGACCATGGTCTTCTCTTGCATCCTGTAATTACCTCTAAGAGATGGACTCCTAGTTGCCCATGTCTAGTTTATAAAAATCAAAATACTCTAGACAGAGTCTGATAGTCCCAGAGTAGAATGAGATCTCCTTCATTCTGGACACAATAACAACTTTTACATTATTTAGAATTGTGTTACCATCCTTGACCACTCCATCATTCTGATGATTTGACACGGAATCCATATTATTAGTACCCTGCTTCCAACCAAGGAATTGACTTCATAGTGAAGGAAATGAGACAAAAGGCTGATGCCTAAAAGGAGTCACTGTTCTCATCACAAGCCTGATCACCCACAACTATGGTAAACTCAAAAAAAAAAGTGAGTGAACAATTTACTGATAACTGATACGGCACAAGCTGGGAGGCATAACTTTCTGAGGCTGGAATGCTAGCTTACAGAATATGGCATGTGCTCAGAACCATATATGGTACTTGCCTATCCCACAGACAGAATGCATGTATTTAGGAACAAAGGCAGAAGCCTTTAAAATCTTTTGCTTTCTATCTCTATGACTCTGCTTTGTTTGATGGAAGATCTTAGAAATAAGGGAGGGGCCCTTCTACCAGGAGACAGGAGCCATCTAGTCATTTTACATTCTTTATGTCACTGAAACAATACAGGGAATAGGATGCCATAGTGTTGACTAAAACTACAATTGACCTTAACTATCAGGGAGAAACAAGGTTACCTTAAAAAAAGAAAGTCAATAGGAGTATGGCTTACACCTAGGGGACCACTTTACCAAGCCTGGTCATCGAAATTAACAAAAAATTACATTAAACCTATGCAGGGCTAGCAAAGTCTTAGACTACTTAGGAATACTTGTACCAACCTATCAGGCAAAACCCCAGCCAATGAGAACCTGGCTGAATTCAAGGAGAATGAAGAAATGTATAGAGGAGGGAAGAATTTAAATAACAGAAAAAAATAGGCTGTAGCCTCTACTTCTACTTGGACATTGCTGTAGTCATTATTGTTAGAATATTGATTTATTAGCTTTCTTCGTCCACCAGTGTATATAAAGCTTGGTAGTGATGGTTAAATTTACCATTTAGTTCAAAGTTTGCAGAAAATGGGGCTTCCCTGGTGGCGCAGTGGTTGAGAGTCCACCTGCCGATGCAGGGGACACGGGTTCGTGCCCTGGTCCGGGAAGATCCCACATGCTGCGGAGCGGCTGGGCCCGTGAGCCATGGCCGCTGGGCCTGCGCATCCGGAGCCTGTGCTCCGCAACGGGAGAGGCCACAACAGTGAGAGGCCCGCATACCACACACACACACAAAAAAAAGTTTGCAGAAAATGGACACCGACAATTGGGCAGAATTACAATGGACCCAGAGAATGGTTACCCAAGAATGGTTACCATGTGGAGATAGAGAATTCAGAGACAAGATAAGTGGCTTTTTGAAATTCTCAACGACTTTATGTTTGGATGCAGAAGTCTTAAAGTTACTTTGGACTGCCTATCTCTGGGGGAAGAAGCGACTATTCAGCAAATAATGGTTGTTCCTGGGAGAGAAAGAAAGGACTGGAGAAGGGTAAAGAAGAAAGTCCAACCATAAAATTTGTTTCTTCAAAAAACCTGAAAATGGAACTAAATATAAACATATAACATATTACTCTTAATTTGTTAATTCAGAGCAGTGGACACATAGTCATAAATTCAACATACTACTCTGTATACTTTTAAAATATTTTTTAAAATTTTACTTCTGAATCCACAGAGTTAAAAATAATATTTTATTAGTAAACCAAATAATATTTATCTTTTAAAGGAGTCCTTTCTACCAAGTACCTGTATGTAAAGGTAAAAACATGAACTGTGGCCTCTATATAGACTGATCCGTTTGATGTCAGAAGAGGTATAAAATACACTTTCACAGTTGGATTTCCTCTCCTGTGCTCTGCCACCAACATGAAAACAACATAGCCTAGAGTAGCCTGGGTTTCAGTACAAGCATGTGGAACAGACCCAAACCATTTTTGCATCCTGATGCCAAACTCCAACTGACTCATAAGCCCATGAGTGAAGAAAGCAAATGTCTGTTGCTACAAAGCACTGAGATTTTCGAGGTTCTTATACAGTATCACGGTGGCAATAGGTAACTGACACATTAAAGGTGTTCTGTGTGATATTTATTAGACTATATATTTGGGGGGCAAAATTTTACTTCACAATAAAAATGTATAAGAAATATAACCATCTCGAGTTTCCCTGATAGTGCAGTGGTTAAGAATCTGCCTGCCAATGCAGGGGACACGGGTTCCAGCCCTGGTCCGGGAAGATCCCACATGCCGCGGAGCAACAAAGCCCATGTGCCATGACTACTGAGCCTGCGCTCTAGGGCCCGCGAGCCACAAGTACTGAAGCCCACGCGCCTAGAGCCCGTGCTCCGCCACAAGAGAAGCCACTGCAATGAGAAGCCCGTGCACCGCAATGAAGAGTAGTCCCCGCTCGCTGCAACTAGAGAAAGGCTGTGCGCAGCAATGAAGACCCAACACAGCAAAAAATAAAATAAATAAAATTTTTTAAAAAAAGAAAAGAAATATAACCATTTCAACATATAAATATATTTATTCAAATTAAATTCAGTACAATTTAAATGTGGAACTAAGCAATTTTCTTTATACATTTAGGCATATTCCATTTATACCTACAGACAGATAAACTTTTTGCATAAGTAGGAAAACTTAAAATATATTTTGAATAGATTTGTACAAACTACTGAATACTTTAAAGTTAGTAATTTAAAGTTCCCACCCTCATTTGGAGGTAGAATGGGAACTTAACTTTCTAGTTACTGGTCTGAAAAAGAAAATAACTTGCTGTAATTTTGAACGTTATATAGTATAAGGACTATAAAAATATCACTGTCATGATAGCATATGAACACTCTAAATGTAGACCTTATGGTAGAGATTGCTAGCTGTTCACCAAAACTCATTGCTTCTTCATCCTGGAAAGCACAGCTAAACTATTCCTAGTCAGTGGAAAGTGATGTGGGCCACACCTAGGCCTAGCCCATAAAAGCCTCCCAACATGTGCTCCTCCATGCTTTTCGTCCCTTCCTGTTGACTATGATGATGAATCCAAGGTTCCATGTTTTAAAGAAAGCAGGGTCACAGTCAACCTGGGTCCCTGGTCAACGTTTCTTGAAAAAGAAATAGACTGGTATTGTGTTTGCTATCTGTTCATTGTATCATGCAAAACAATAGTAAAAAAACAATGCCAAATAATTATCTACCTCCCTAAAATTGAACCTCTATAGTTTTTATGTTTTCATGAACTACTTGCATTCTTATGACAAGTATTATGAGTTGAAAATACATCAACCACAGTAGCATGAGTTTCACATAGGTTGTTAACTTCACTAGAAATTGAAGTAAAAACATAATAAATTATATTCTCTTCATAGCTATGTAAATAAAAGATGATATAATCATGTACAACCTAATGCTTAAAATTAAAATTAGGTTTTCTAACTAGAAAGACCCAATCAAGAAATTTCTTAATTACACAAAAGTTGGTAATATGACCTAAAATTCTCTTACCATCTGTGCCATGAGGAACAGTAATCTGTTGGACTGAAGACGATGAAGCAAACTTGACAGGAACTTTGCCCAACTTCCGTGTACTGAGCTCTGGAATATCATGTCCACGATCTTCAGCATTAACAAAAATCTCAGATGAAAACATGGCTTTTCTTGGACTTTCTGTTGTTATCTGAGTGACTGCATCAGATGATAATTTTCCAGAGAAGCGAGAAAACGGGGTCTTAGTCTCCTTTGGTGATCTGAACAAAAAAGCGAAAGCACACAGCAGGTCATATCCTTGGCTTATCAAATGCTGTAATTTCTTTCCAAATGTGGCTTCAATATTTTTTGGAGACATCCAACTCAAATGGTTAAGTTATTTCTGCAGTACCCTTTGCTTTTTTACATACTTATTACAGTGTGATCATGCATAAGTTTACTTTTACTTTTTTTTTTTTTTTTTTTGCGGTACGGGGGCCTCTCACTGTTGTGGCCTCTCCCGGACGCGCAAGCTCAGTGGCCGTGGCTCGCGGGCCCAGCCGCTCTGCGGCATGTGGGATCTTCCCGGACCGGGGCACGAACCCATGTCCCCTGCATCGGCAGGCAGACTCTCAACCACTGCACCACCAGGGAAGCCCGTACTTTTACTTATTTTAAAATCTACTTTTATTTTGGATTTAGAATGCTATTATATAAGGAAAGGGTACTTTTCAGTTGAAGTGAAAAGATATCCATTAAAAAATAATTACTGGAAGTCCACTATAAATTAGGGGACTATGCTAAACGCATAGAGTGTACAAAAATAAAAAAGAAACAAAGCCTTTCCTCAAAAAGTTTATATGTCAGTGGGGGAACCAGAGGTTTTTAAGGTTGTAACTATGTATATAGATTATAAAGAATCCATATTAAAACATAATGGAGTAAATAAATGAGTGTATAAATAAATAAATAATAGGAGGGAGGGAGAAGACAAATCTTGCCAACATAAGAATTCCATATGTAGGTAACCTCACCCCTGGCATCCATCTCCTCCCCAAGGAGGTGGAGGTGAAGCTTAATCTTCCCCTTAAGTCCAGTCCTGGGCTGGTCTTAATGACTGAATTCCAAAGAGAGTATAAAATGGGAGAAAAAGTAACCTTACAGTGGAGAAACCTAGCAAACACCATGTTATGCAAGTGATGATGTTTCACATCACCAGTGATGTCACGGAGACACTACATACTCTCTGTAAATGATGTGATGAGAAGGTTACTTCGCTTCTGCGGTATTCTTTGCCAAAACCTGTAACTCCAGTCTAATCATGAGAAAAACATCAGCCAAATCCAGATTGAGAATATCAGACCAATATTCCTCAGGACTGTCAAAATCATGAAAAACAAGGAAGGAATGAGGAACTGTCATAGACCAGAGAAGACTAAGCAGACATGACAACTAACTAAGTGGAATGTGATATACTGGATTGGGTCCTAGAACAGAAAAAGGTCATTAACGGGAAAACTGGTGAAATCAAAAAAAAGTCTTAAGTTTAGTTAATAGTAATATATAAATGTTGGCTTTTTAATTTTGAAAAGTATACTATGGTAGTATAAGATGTTAGCAATAGGAAAAACTGGGAGAGAGGTAAAGGGAACTCCATTATGTTTGTATCTTTTCTGCAGATTTGAAATTATTTGAAAATAAAAAAGGTCATTTTTTTTAAATGGAGTAATACTGTATTATATCACAGAAGAAGACGACCTTTTAAAAGGTCTTTTAAATCTCTACCCTCTATACACTATTTACTAATTAAAAGGACAATTATGAGAAAAGAAAATGGGCCCATCTCCCTTATGTATATAGAAGCAAAAATCATAAACAAAATGTTAGACAATCAAATGTAGAGTGTGTGAGTGAGTGAATGTGTGAATGTGTGTGTGTGTGTGTGTGAATTCCTACCAAGCTGTTTTACTCCAGAAATGCAAGGTGAGTTAACATTCAAATATCAACAAATGTCATGCACCACATCAATAAAATAAAGGAGAAATGTATATGATCATAGCAGTATAGTCAGATAAAACATTTAATAAAATTCAATAATTATGTATGATTAAAAACTCATAGCAAATGGAAACTACAAAAAACTTTAGAGCCACCATCCTATTTACAGTGAAATGTGGAGAATGTCCACTGTAAGATTAGGAACAAAATAAGAATGCCAACTCTTACCTTTTCTATTCAACATGTTAGTAAAAGTATTAAATGGCATTAGCAGTAAGGCAGGAAAAAGAAATCAGAAATATAAGGATAAGAAAGGAAGAAATAATACTGTCACTTTCCATATTTGATATAACTATGGATACAGAAAATCCAAAACAATCTACAGATAACTTATTAGAATATCAGTTAGTTTTTAGAAGAGTTGCCAGATAAGAGACCAAACTTTAAAAAATTCCACTAACATTTTTTGGTGTCTGAAAAGTTATAAAATTAAAAACTAAAAAATATGCCATATACATTATCATCAAAACATCATATACCTAGTAATAAGTATAATAAAAAATGTAAGAACCCTAAAGGCAGAAAACTATTAATATATCATAGAGAGAAATTAAAGGTGATCTAAATAGGATTTCTACTTTGAGGCAGGATGTATAGGCATACCTCACTTTATTGTACCTTGCAGATAACGCTTTTTTTTTTTTTTTTAACAAATTGAAGGTTTGTGGCAACCCTGTGTCAAGCAAGTCTAGTGGTGGTGCCATTTTTCCAACAGCATTTGCTCACTTCGTGTCTCTATGTCACATTTGGTAATTCTCACAATATTTCAAACTTTTTCATTATTATACTTGTTACATGATCTGTGATCAGTCATCTTTGATGTTATTATTGCAAAAAGATTACAACTTGCTGAAGGCTCAGATGATGGTTAGCATTTTTAAAGTCTACTTTCAAATTAAGATATGTACTTTTTTTTAGACATAATGCTATTGCACACTTAACAGACTACAGTATAGCATAAACATAACTTTTACATGCACTGGGAAACCAAACAACTCGTGTGACTTGCTTTATTATGATATTCTCTTTATTGTGGTGTCTGGGACCAAACCCATATCTCCGTATTAATATGCCTGCATTAGGTAGGCACAGGCCATCACTCCTGCTGCAACAAGCAAACAAAATTGAATAAAAGATCATACAGCTAAGGAAGCAATCAAGAAACAATGTCAACTAATATGCTAGAGAGGGACACTTAGAGATTTGGAGCAGGGGTTTGGTGTAGGGAGACATACTCCACTGGAAAAGAGAAATCACCAGAGCTTTTGATGAACTCGTTTGCTGGCATGATGGAGTGAAATCTAGCAGAATGTCAAGCCAATTTCCCCCACAGGACATTTCCTTAGTGTCAGGGTGGTATAGGATTATGGGGGACTGAGCCAAGAAAGCAGAGTGAAATTTCCTGCACAGTCATGGCAATAACAAACCAAATCCCACTAGATAAAGGGGCCTGTGACAATCATTAGGTCTCCTCTTCAAGACATTTGTCAGTTTTTGAACCTATATAAAGCAAGAAGCTAAATACCTAATGCCTGAGGGAGAGAACTTTCAAAAGTGAGGAATTAGAGACCTACCAGACTCACAGTAAAAACCCAGAAGTGCTATCCCCAAGAAGGGGGCTAAGTCAGGAAAAGTGAAATCATCTGCAATGTTTCAGTGTTTATGAGACAAATTTTCACTGAGAAAGTGTAATGGCAACAAACACATAGCTGGTCTCTCCTTACATTTGCCATACTCTGAAGCTGTGAGAACTGAGAGCCTAAAGAGCTGAATTCAAACATCTGAAAGACTGAAGTCAATAACTGACTGTATTTATTGAAGAATCAAAGACCTGTCAGGCTTACAGCAAAAATCCAGGGAGGCCACAAATTAGGAAAAATCATAGGTAGGATGAGATAACTAAAGCTCCAACCCAGTTCTGATCTAGTAAAATTCCTGAAATGACTGAAATGATCAGCCACTCTGATTAACAGAGAAAAGGGTAAATCTTCTCTGGTGCAAAGTAATAGCATCTTCAGCCTCTATAATTTTTCTATTCACAATGTCCAGCACACAATCAAAAGTTATGAAATTCGTGAAGCAGGAAAAAGTGACTAAAAATTAAGACCAAAAAAACAAGAAAAATTGATTTAGAGGGAATTCAGATTCTGGAGTTAGCACAGAACTTTAAAATGACTATATTGAGAGTAAAAGATGGGGATTAATAGATAAAAATATGGAGAATCTAGGGCTTCCCTGGTGGCGCAGTGGTTGGGAGTCTGCCTGCCGATGCAGGGGACATGGGTTTGTGCCCGGGTCTGGGAGGATCCCACATGCCGCGGAGTGGCTGGGCCTGTGAGCCATGGCCACTGAGTCTGCGTGTCCGGAGCCTGTGCTCCGCGACGGGAGAGGCCACAGCAGTGAGAGGCCCGTGTACCGCAAAAAAGGAAAAATAAAAAACATGGAGAATGTCAACAGAAAATTGGAATCAATTTTAAAAAATCAAATACAGATAAATGAAAAATAAGAAAACTGATCCCCAGCAGACCTTAGGGAATACTAGAAGAAATTTTTTGAGGCTGAAGTAAAATGGCCCAACATAGAACAGAACTGCAGGAAAGAACAAAGAGCACTTAAAGTGTGTGTGTGTGTGTGTGTGTGTTTAATATATACATGTACATATACCCAGGTACATACACCTTTATATTTATATGTTGTTTTATAAATAAACAATAATAATGTCTTGGGGGGATGTAGAACAGAAATATACAACAAAAGCACAAACAGCAGGAGGGGGCACATGGAGTTAAACTGTTGTGAGATGCTTCATTTTTCATAAAATGGTAAGAATACTAATTTAAGGTTAAATGTAAAGTCAAGAAGTATAATCTCTTGAAAAATCACTAAAAGAATGATAGAGAAAAAGTATAACAAAAAAATCCAGTAAAGGAGATAACATGAAATCAAGATAATTGACTAAAATAATAAAGGACAAGAGTAATAGAAAACAGCAAAGTGGCAAAACTTAAAATCAACCACCTCAATGACTACATTAAATATAAATGAACTAAATATCCCAATTAAAAGACAAAGGTTGACAAGATGAATAAGACCCAACTATATGCTATTCACAAGAGAAACGCTTTAATATAAGGTCATAGATATACTAAAAGAATGGAAAAGGATACCCCAAGCAAACACTAATCAAAAATAAGCTTCCCCTTATCTTTCTCTTCCTCCTGGCTTTTTATTTTCTCCTTTTACCTTTCCCTTCCTGAACAACTGAATCTTAAAACCATTAGGTGGACATTCACAGTGGGTGGGGCAACAGTGGCCCAGAGTAAGGTATAAGAGCCTCATCGGGGTGAGGAGGGTGCCCATGTAAAGCAGTAGCTTTAGCACATAGTATCACAATCCAATCAGGGCAAAGAGAATCTGGGGAGCTGTGGCTTGTTATGCAATATCAGAGGAGGATGAGGAGGGTTTCCATGAAGAAGAAGGTCCAGCTTGGCATGTGAACTTACTGCCCAGCCAGAATGAGGAAGGTGTCTCTACAGTGGAGCAGCCTAACATAAAGTGGCAGAACTAGAGCAGAGTAGAGAAAATAATCTTCACAGACAGGCAGACTGGGCTGGTAAGTCAGGCCCCCTGCAGAATGAGAAGGGTGTCATCCAGGGCTTGGGAGTAGCCTGGTTTGGTGAGTCAGAGCTCAAGCAAGGTAACAGCAATATCTACCATACAGGATAAGGGGAGGTAATCTGACCTGAGATGTCACAGCCTGGGTGATGAGGGTGTCCAACAGGGTAGTGAGGCATCTTGAGTCAGATCCTAGACAGGATGAGGGTATCCAAGCAGAGAGGAGGCCCAATGTGAGATACCAAAAGCCTAAGCAGGATGAGGAAGATGCTCCTGTGAGGAAGTAGTCCATCTCAGGGAGTCTAAGTGAGGTGAGGAGGGTGTCCACATACATGGGGTGAGCATTCTGATGGGAGGAAGTCAAAAACCAAGTTGGGGATGTTATCTATGTTTAGGGGTAGTCTAGAACGGAGTGTCAAAGCCCCAGCAGGGTAAGAAGAACATCCAAACAAAAAGGTAGTCTGAAAGGAGAGTCAGAATCCAAGTAGTGAGTGAGGGCAATCCTAGCTGGGGAGAGGATGGCAGGAATGATGGGAGATTAGTTACACATGGCAGATTGAGCAAATAAATAAATAAATATATAAAGCACGTAAGAAGTGAGGGTTCTCACTACTGGATAAGGAAGTTACAAACACAGAAAGAGAAAAAAAAGTAGAATAAAACTGAATTAGAATTGTATACATGGGTGTGAGCTTATGGTTTTTAATATATATAGACAGATACAGAAATAAATGTAAATGAGTGTGTGTGTGTATTTATGTATGTATGTATGTACGTATGTACATAAATCCACTAAGAAGGCTGGGAGCAGCCTAATAGCAATGCTCAAATCTTGGCTTCTAAATATCACTTTCCTCTAAAAGAAAGCAGGTTCCTTGGAGAAATGGCCAATTTCAGAGCTGGGGAAGAAGTTATGAGCCTGAAGTATCTTGTTGTGCCAGAAGGCAAAGACATGTGCAAAAGATGACAAGAGCATGTAAAAAGGATACAGAAACCAGCTTGAAGGAGCTGCCACTGGTCAGTAAATCAGTGGCATTTTGAACGTGAAAACAAATTACAATAGTAATAATGAATATAAGAAAACATAACTTTGTATAAGATCTCATATCCAACAAAAAACTTTTATACAGAATAGATTAAAACTCTCTAAATTCAACAGTTAAAAAAAAAATGCAGTTAGAAAATAGCAAAACTTAAACACACACTTCACCAAAGATAATATACAGAAGACAAACACATGAAAAAATGTTCATCCTAATTAGTCATTTAGAGAAATGCATATTAGAACAACAATGAGATATCCCTATATACTTATTAGGATGGCTAATAAATAAAATAATAAAATAAATAATTATTTATAATAATAAAATTATAATAATAAAATAAATAAAAAATACTGACAATAACAAAAGCTGACAAGGATGTGAAGAAACTAGATCTCTCATATATTGCCAGCAGAAATGCAAAATGGTACAACCACCCTGGAAAACAGTTTGGCAGATTCTTAAAAGATAAACATATACTTACTATACAACCCAACAATCACACTCTTGGGCACTTATCCTAGAGCAGTTTCTCAACCTTGGCACTACTAAAACTGAACCAAATCCTTCTTTGTTGTGGGGGACTGACTACTCTGTGTATTCCAGGGTATTCAGCAGCATCCCTGATGGCAACAGCAAAATTCCTTCCTAGTTGTGACAATCAAAAATGACTTCAGATGTTGCTACTGTCTCCGGGGAGCCAAACTCACCCCTGGTTGAGAATCACTGTCTGAGAGAAATAGAAACTTCATTTGTGTAAAGAAAAGTATATGAATGTTCACAGCAGCTTTATTAATAACAGTCAAAAGTTGGAAACAACCCAAACATCCTTCAACAGAGAAATGGTTAAATAAACTGGTATGTATCCATACAATGGAATGCTACTTAGCAATTAAAAAAAAACAAAACCATTGATATACACAACAACTTGGATGGATCTCCAGGTCATCATGTTAAGTAAAAAGAGCTAATCTCAAAGTTTACATGTTATATGATTCAATTTACAAAACATTCACAAAATGACAAAACCATATAGTAGGAAAACAGGTCACTAGTTTCCAGGGTTTAAAGAATGCAGAGGGCAGGGGAGAGGAGTGTGACTACAGAGGGGCAGGCATAAGGGAATTTCTTTGTGGTGACAGAATATTCCTGTATCTTGATTATAGTAGTGGTTATGTGAAATCACAATGTGATTAAATTTCACAAAATTATACACATATGCATTCAAAAAAGCCTGAGTGCATGCAAAAGTTGGTGAAATACGGTTAAGTTCTGTAGTTTAGTTAATTATATTGTGCCCATGTCAATTTCCTAATGTCATTTTGAAAATGTACTACAGTTATATAAGACATTACCAATGGGAAAGCTGAGCGATAGATACCTGGGACTCTCTGGACTATTTTTGTAATCTCTTGTAAAGTCTATGTATTTTTAAAATAAAGAGTGAAGAAAAGATAGTAATAAATCATAACCCACTGAATGAAAGCATGATTCTGTACAGATATAAATAAACTAGAAGTCTTCTGAGGACTGAGATACTTACATAATTTCAAAGTTCCTCCCCATAAAACACTTAGCTACAAAGTGGAAAACAGTAACTTTCCAGTTGAGAAACCTAGCCCACAACCTTACTAAGTAATTAAAGTGATCACTGTCAGCAGTGGGACAAATAGAAGTGTACGACAGCTGCTAAGATGTTATAAGAAGAATTCAATGTCAATTCTGTGATAACCCTACCAAAAATATCTCACCTGAACTTAATCATGAAGAAACATCAGAGAAACCCAAACTGAAAAACACTCTACAAAGTAACTGACCTGTAATCTTCAAAAGTGTTAAGGTAGGGCTTCCCTGGTGGCGCAGTTGTTGAGAATCTGCCTGCCAATGCAGGGGACATGTGTTCGAGCCCTGGTCTGGGAAGATCCCACATGCCGCAGAGCAACTGGGCCCGTGAGCCACAATTACTGAGCCTGCACGTCTGGAGCCTGTGCTCCGCAACAAGAGAGGCCGCGATAGTGAGAGGCCCGCGCACCGTGATGAAGAGTGGCCCCCGCTTGCCACAACTAGAGAAAGCCCTCGCACAGAAACGAAGACCCAACACAGCCATAAATTAATTAATTAATTAATTTTTTAAAAAAAGTGTCAAGGTAATGAAAGTGAAGGAAAGACTGAAGAACTGTTCCAGATTAAAGGAAATTAAAGAGTCATGACAACTAAAGCAACATGTGATTTTGAGTTGCTCCTTTTTGTTATAAAAAATCTTACTGGGACAACTGGAAAAACTGGAATAGTGTCTATAACACATTGATATTAATTTCCTGATTTTCACAGCTTTACTGGTTATGTAGGAGAAAGTTCTTTTCATAGGAAACGATGAGAGTGATGGGGCAGTAGGTCAATAACTTACTACCACATGGCTAAGGAGAAAAAAGGAGGTATTAACATGCCGTTCTCAAATGCTGATTAAACAAGCAGACAAAAATTCAGTAAAAATGAAGATTTCAACATAACAGCTGACCAAATGGACCAAAGTAACATACACAGAATATCACAAGAAGCAATGGCAGAATACACATTTCTTTCAATTGCACACTGATCAAAATAAAAATATATCATATCATAAAGCAGTTCTAAAAAATTTAAGTATACTGAAATCATTAAGAATATAATCTCAATGACCAAAAAGAATTAACTAAAAATAAAAAATCATTTATATGTTCTTATATAATTGGAAATTAAGAAACACATCTCTACATAGCCATGGATCAAAGAAAAAGTTATGATATGAGAAAATATTTTGTACAAAGATGAAGATGAAAAACTACATAAAAATCTGTGTACACGATGAAGATGAAAAACTACATAAAAATCTGTGTACACTAGAAAAGAAAGCTAAAACTTAATGAATATGTAAAAAAAAAATCTATTCTCAGAAAGATAGAAAAAGTTAAGTTAAACCCAAAACAGAAAAAAAAAAAAAAAGATACAGCAGCAACTAATGAAACAGAAAAAAATACATCAGAGGATCATAAAAACCCAAACTGCTAAAGCCCTAGCAAGAGTGACCAAACAAAAAAGGATAAAACACAAATTACTAATACCAGACATAAGAAAGCTAATATCACTGGAGATTCAGAAATTGAAAGGATATAAGGATATTGTGAAAATAACTCATGCCAACAATTTTTGACAACTTATTTAACTGAAGAATACTTTCCAAACTGACACAAGAAAAAAAAATCTGCATAGTCAAATCTACTAAAGAAATTGAATCTATAATAAAAACTCCAGGCCAAAATGGTGAATTCTGCCAAATATCTAAGAAAGAAATAGTACCAATCTTACACAAACTCTTTCAGAGTGTCCTGATATACTTATGAGGTCAGCCCAATGCTCATACCAAACTCAGACAAAGATATTGCAAGAGAAGAAAATTATAGGTGAATATCCCCCATGAACACAAATGTGAACACAAATGTACAATTCCTAACAAAATATTAATTAGGTAGATTGTATCTAGCAAGAAGGATAATACATAAATTAGGAATACATATGATAATCTCTACAATAACTACTGCAATAGAGTCTGACACAATTTTTGATGTTTGATTACTGACTTCTTTTTAAGCCTCAGCTTTTGCTCCACATCTGGAAAGGCTGATAAGCCTGAGTATGACTGCCTCCTCCTTTGGCACCAGCAGAAAATTTAAACTGCCCATATATAGACTTTTTTCTCAGTTCCATCCTACAAAGCCCTCTCTGCTGTGCCCAAGCCAGCCTGGACCTGCTTGTGCCCACCCAACTCTTCCCAGGGGTCCCCTGTGTGAGTAATAAACTTCCTCTCAAATTCTCTGGGTTTGAGGAGTGTCTTAAGCCTAGGTATATGAACAAAATTTTGGGTGGGGGTCCATCCCACTTCTGCGGGATGGCCACAACCACCAAAAAATAAACAAAGATGTATATTAAAACAGCCAATAAGGAGAATAAAATGGAATAATAAAAGATAATTAATACAAAAGGCAAGAAAGAACAAAAACCATATGGTACAAATTGAAAGTAAAATGTAATATGGTAGATTTAAATCAAATAATACCATTCTGACACAAACTCAGAAAATGAGAAAGAGGTTTTTTTCTTAAAAGCCACTGTAACTCTGCTGTCAGGACACTCCAAGAAGATTATAGACCAATATTAGCAAGCTGAATTCAGCAATAAATATAAAAAGGGACAATATATCATAATCAAGTGGGATTTATCCCAGTAAGAATAATATTTGAAATCTAATCAATATATTTATATAATATATATAATATTATATAATAATATAATTCATATCAACAAACAGGAGAAAACAAATATGATCATAATACAGCAGGAAAAAGCATGTGACAAAACTCAACAACCACTCACAGAACTCACAGCAAACTAAGAATATAAGAGGGCATCCTTAATCTCATAAAATGCATCTAATAAAAATCTACAGCTAACATCAAATTTGATGAAACACTAAATCCACTCCCCAACCCACGCAAAGATGGGGAATAAGGTAAGATGACTGCTCTTACTACTTCTGTTTAATATTATACTGAATGTCCTAAACAGTGCATTAGGCAAAAAAATAAAAAAATAAAGACATGAAGATTGGAAAGGAAGAAGTAAAAGTGCTGTTCATACCCTGGCAACGTGAGTGTCTATGAAGAATAGACATTAAAGTTGAGGATATCACTAAATTTAAACAAAGCACTCCCTAAATCATAGGGAAGTTACTAGACACAAATTGAGGACAAATAGATATGCCTCAACTTAACCACCAGAAGTATTACCTTGCCTAAATTCCCTATGGTCACTGCACACAAATTGCCTAAATTATCCTGGAGTTAGCAAGGAAGCTCTGACCCAGTGAGTAAGAAATTAAAATTAAAATTAACTTGTTGGCATTGATAAACTGGTTTGACAACAGCATTTGTATATACAATCAACAAATAACTAGAAAATACAAAACCTAAAATACCATATACAAAAGTATCATAAAACAAAATAATGAGGAATAAATTTAATGAAAAATGTGCAAGCCTACACACTGAAAATTACAACATCTTACTGAGAGACATTACATAAGTAAGGGGAAAAAACATGTTCATTCATAGGGAGACTCCATATTACTAAGATGTCAATCATTCACAAAATGATCTATAGATTCAGTGCAACATTGAACAAAATCTCAGGAGGTTTTTTTGGAGAAACTGAGAAGACTATTCTAAATTTTATACAGAAATGCATAGAACCTAAAATAGCAAAAAATATTGTTGAAAATAAAAACAAGGCTGGAGGACATAACCTGACTTCAAGACTTATTATAAAGCTACAGTAATCAAAACATTATGGTATAGGTGTAAAGACAGACAGTTCAAAGGAACAGAGTAGAAACTCTTAAAAATAAACCCACATGTAAAAGGCCGATTGATTTTTGACAAAGGTGCGAACTAAGTTCAAAAAGGAAATAATCATTATTTCAAAGATGGTGCTGGAATATCCAGTGAAAGAAAATGATCCTAAACTGTGTAAATTACAGTATATACAGAAATTAGTTTGATATAGATCACAGACTTAAAAAATAAAGCTAAAACTATAATTCAAGATGAAAATATAGGAGAAAATTTTCATAACACTGGGTTAGGCAGTATTTTTAGACAAGACACAAAACAGTACTAACCATAAAAGAAAGATTTAGAATGTCCATCAACTGATGAACACACACACACACACACACACAATGAAATACTACCCAGCCATAAAAAAGAATGAAATTTTGCCATCTGCAACAACATGGATGGACTTGGAGAGTATCATGCTAAGTGAAATTAAGTCAGAGAGAGAAAAACAAATCCTGTATGATATCAATTACATGTGGAATCTAAAAAATACAATAAACTAGTGAATATAACAAAAAAGAAACAGACTAACAGATATAGAGAACAACCTAGTGGTTACCAGTGGGGAGAGGGAAAGGGGAGGGGCAATATAGGGGTAGGGAATTAAGAGATACAAACTATTATGCATAAATTAAGCTATATAAGCTGTATATATTGGAATATGGCCACAAGGAATATGGCCAATATTTTATAATAACTATAAATGGAGTATAACCTTTAAAAATTGTGAATCACTGTATTGTACACTTGTAACCTATACAATATTGCACATCAACTATACTTCCAACAGAAAAATTAACAAACTGGATTTCATAAAAATTAAAACTTTTTCTTCATCAAAAGACACCAGTAAGAAAATGAAAATCAAACCACAGACTGTGAGAAAATATTTGCAATACACAGAGGATCTGTATCTTGAATATATTAAAAATTCTTAAAGTCATGAGACAATCCAATGGAAAAATTAAACAGACATTTCATAAAGACATAAAAATGGCCAAGAAGCACAGAAGCAATTATCAGCATCATGAGTCATCAGGGAAAAACAAATTAAAACCACAATAACATACCATTTCACATCCACATTTAGAATGGCTAAAATTAAAAATAACTGGAGGGACTTCTCTGGTGGTGCAGTGGTTAGGAATCTGCCTGCCAATGCAGGGGACACGGGTTTGAGCCCTTTTCTGGGAAGATCCCACATGCGGAGCAGCAACTAAGCCCATGAGCCAAAACTACTGAGCCTGTGCTCTATAGCCAGCGAGCCACTACTGAGCCCACGTGCCACAACTACTGAAGCCCGTGCACCTAGAGCCCGTGCTCTGCAACTAGGGAAGCCACTGCAATGAGAAGCCCACGCACCACAACGAAGAGTAGCCCCTGCTCGCCCCAACTAGAGAAAGCCCACGTGCAGCAACAAAGACCCAATGCAGCCAAAAATTAATTAATTTTTTAAAAACCCTGGAAATATCAAGTGTTGCAGTGTAACTTGCATATGCTGTTAATGAGAACGAAAAATGGTACATTCAGCTCCAGTTTGGGGTAATCAATCATAACCCATTCTGTCTCTCCCACTAAGTGCAGATATAAAACCTAGACAAACTACATGGAGCAGTTCTTAGAAGACTCTTGAAAAATAGGAGCAGGCAAATTGGTGAAGACCAGCAACATCTGAAGTACCATTAAATTGGTGATGAGTTAGTTTATCATTGTTTGCTTTAGTATCCAATGACCTGAACTCAATAATAGAGTCTGACACTTAGAAGTGGACATTAGCACAGACAGAAAGACCTCCAGAAGAAGCCCTCTAATTCAGGCATGAGGAGTGGAAGCAGAAATAGTGCGAAAAAATCCCTGTTTTTCTTTTCTCCCTTTCTAGTAATCTAAAGCACTCAAGTAATCTCATGGAGGCAGTGGTACAGCAGTAACAGGGACCAGAAGAAGTTTAAAATTCTGAGGGGGGGAAACCCTCCTCTTTTACCAGAGAAGGTGTGGTCTCAAGAGGGTGAGGTGAACCTGTGTTGATTTCTTTTTTCTCTTTACTGAGCCACCTGGCACTGACACAAAGTAGCCACAGGAAGCACATAAAAGAGAGGGGTAAATTAAGCCCTTGCTTTCTGTTCTGAGGACCAAAAAAGGGGAGCTCAAGGAGAAACATACAGAGGAAAGCCCCTATTATAACAGTTTAAATATACTAACAATACCACAAGTTGGCGAGGATGGAGAGTAACTGAAACACTTGTATATTCCTAGTGGAAATACAAAGATACAGCCACCCTGGAAAAACAGTTTAGCATAGTTTAGTTCTAAACAGTTCTTGTAAAGTTAAACACACACATATACCACATGACTCAGCAGCTCTAACTGTAATCACCCCAAACTGGAAACAACCCAAATATCCTTCAAAGAGTGAATGTATCGATAAACTGTATTTTTTTAAAACTTTTTATTGCTTTATGCTTGTAATAAAGCATTAAAAAGTAAAAAACTGATTCATAAAATGAGATGGGTAAATCTTAAATATACTTTGTAAAGTAAAAGAAGCCAAACCCAAAGGGCTATTATATATTTCATGATTTCATTTACATGACACTCTGGAAAGGTAAAACTTGGAAGAAAACAGATCAGGAATTGCCAGGGGTCAGGGGAGGGACTGTCTATGAAGGGATGGCATATGAGAATTTTTGGACTGACAGAAATGCTTTGTATGGAACTGTGATGTGGATTTATCAAAACTGATAGAACTATACAACACAAAAAGTAAATTTTACAGTATGTAAATTTTATAGTATGTAAATTAAAAAAAAATTAACCAAGATATTGGGGCAAAATGGAATATAGGATGTAAGAAATGAATCTAACTGTATTATAAATGAATCACATCCTCATGCTGAAGTCTATAAGGAAGAAAAAAGCTAACCCAGGAAACAGAAACAATGTCTGGACTGTATACTATACATAAAACCTGTACTCTAGGTGGAAAATTTGTTTCTCACCTGGGTATGGGATAAGAATTCTGAAACTTTATTTATGTACTAGGGTAAATATACTGTAAATAATAAGAGCCATGTTTATCACCATTGGAGAAAGAAGTTATAAAGAAAGAAAGGGAAAAGGCTAGAATCAACCCTGTGGTTTTGGACTAGTTGGAGGTATCGACTTGTGGTTTAAAAAAAAAATACACACACACACACACATATATATATATATACACACACACACACACACACACACAATAGAGATGGAAATGAATATAGGTGTATGTATATGCATGAGTTAATACCTATAATCTTTAGTTTTATTCACTCAGAGGGGCAAGAAGCAGTGTCATCCTAGTAGCAATGAGCAAACCTCATTGGTTTCTGAACACCACTTTCCACTGTTGAAAGTGGGGTACTGAAGTCCTTGACTATTACTGTATTGTTGTTTACTTCTCCCTTTAGATGTTAGTATTTGCTTAATATATTTAAGTGCTTTGATGTTGGGGGTGTTTGTGTGTGTATGTGTACTGTTTGTGTGTGTGTGTGTGTGTGTGTGTGACTGTTATATCATCTTGATGCACTGACTCCTTTATTATTATATAATGACCTCTCCTTTGCCTATTGTTACTATTTTGTCTGCTACAAGTATAACCAGCCCTGCTCTCTTTTGGTTTCTACTTGTAAGGAGTATCTTTTTCCATTCCTTCACTTTGAGCTCACATGTCCTTAAAGCTAAAGTGAGTCTCCTGTAGGCAGCATATAGTTGGGTCTTGATTTTGTATCCATCAAGTCTTTTGATTGGAGAATTCAATTCATTTACATTTAGAGTAATTATTGATAGGTAAAGTCTTACTTATACCATCTTATTGTTTTCTGGCTGTTCTGTAGTTTTCTTTTTCCTTTCTTCCTCTCTTGATGCCTTCCTTTGTGAAATGGTGATTTTCCGTAGTAATATTTTCTGACTGCCGTCTTTTTGGTGAATCTACTATACGTTTTTGCTTTGTGGTTACCCCAAGGCTCACATAAATATCTTACAGATAACAATATATTTTATATGATAACAACTTAACTTCAATCACATACAAAATCACTACCCTTTTACTCCTCCCACTTTTATGGTTTTAAACACCCCACTTTTCAACAATGGATAGATCACCCAGATAGCAAAATCAACAAGGAAACATTGGACTTGAAGCACACTTTAGACTAAATGGACTTAACAGACACCTACAGAACATTCAGCAGCTGAATACATTCTTATCAAGCATACACAGAACATTCTCCAAGTTAGATCACATATAGGCTGCAAAACAAATCTTAGCAAATTTAACAAGATTTAAATCATACCAAGTACCTTTTCTGACCACAATGATATGAAACTAGAAATCAATACTGGGGGGAAGCAGGAAATTCTACAAATATGTGGAAATTAAACAACACAGTACTGAATATAAGTATGTCTAAAAAAATCAAAAGGGAAAGCAAAAACTATCTTGAAACAGATGAAAATGTGAACACAACATATCAAAACCTATGAGACAAAAGCAGTTCTAAGAAGGACATTTATAGTGCTAAACGCCTTTATTAAGAAAAAAGAAAGGCCTCAAATAAATAACTTTACATCTCAAGGAATGAGAAAAAGAACAGACTAGCCCAAAGTCAGCAGAAGAAAGGAAAATAACAAAGATCAGAGCAGAAATAAATGAAATAGAGACCAGAAAAATAGAAAAGGTCAATAAGATTAAGAACTAGATTTCTGAAGATAAACAAAATTGACAAACCTTTAGCTAGACTAAGAAAAAGAGAGGACTCAAATACATAAAATCAGAAATGAAAGAGAAGACAAAGCAACTGATACCACAGAAATATATAGGATCATAAGAGACGATTATGAACAATTATATGTCAACAAATTGGATAACCTGGCAGAGATGGAAAAATTGCCAGAAACATACAACTTACCAAGACTGAATCATGAAGAAAGAGAAAATATAAACAGACCCATGGAGTAAGGAGATAGAATCAGTAATCAAATCTTCTCAACAGAGAAAAGTCCAGGGCCAGATGGTTTAAGCGGTGAATTCTAACAAACATTTCAAGAAGAATTAACACCAATCCTTCTCGAACTTGTCCAAAAATTGAAGAGGGAGGAACATCTGCAAACTCATTTTATGAGGCCATCATATTACCATGATGATCCAAAGCTAGATGAAGACACTACAAGAAAACTACAGACCAACAGCTGATGAATACAGACATAAAATTTCTCGACAAAATATTAGCAAACTGAATTCAACAGCACATAGAAGAATTATACACCATGACCAATTGGGATTTATCCCTAGGATGTAAGGATAGTTCAACATATACAAATCAATAAATATGATATGCTTCTTTAATAGAATAAAAGATAAAAATCATATGATTATCTCAATAGATACAGAAAAAGCATCTGATAAAATACAACATCCTTCAATGATAAAAACTCTCAACAAATTGAGTATAGAAGAAACATCCCTCAACATAATAAAGGTCATGTATGACAAACCCTCAGCCAACATCACACTCAATGGTGAAAGGTTGAAGCTTTCCCTCTAACATCAGGAACAAGATAAGAGTGCCCACTGTCACCACTTTTACTCAATGTAGCACTGGAAGTCCTAAGCAGAGCAATGAGGCAAGAAAAAGAAATAAAAGGCATCCAATCAGAAAGGAAGAAGTAAGTTGTCTTTGTTTGTACATGATATGATCTAATATCTAATAGAAAATCCTAAAGATTCCACCAAAAACTGTTAGAAATAATCAATGAATTCAGTAAAGTTGCAGGATGCAAAAATCAACATACAAATATCAGTTGTTTCTATACACTAACAACAAAATATCTGAAAAGAACTAAAGAAAACAATCCCATTCACAACAGCATCTAATCAATAAATACCTAGAAATGAATTTAACCAAGGAGCTAAAACATCTGTTCACTGAAAACTAAAAGACTGTGATGAAGGAAACTGAGGAAGATGCAAACAAATGGAAAGACACATGAAATGTGCTCATGAACCAGAAGAATAAATATTGTTTAAACATCCATACTACTCAAAGCCATTGATAGAGTCAATGCAATCCCTACCAAAATTCCAATGCCATTTTTCATAAAAAGAGGAAAAACAATTCTAAAATTTATATGGAACCACAAAAGACTCTGAATTGCCAGAGCAATTCTGAGAAAGAACAAAACTGGAGGCATCATACTTTCTGATTTCAAACTATACTACAAAGCTATAGTGATCAAAACAGTATGGTGCTGGCACAAAAACAGATACATAGATCAATGGAACAGAACAGAGAACCCATAAATAACCCCCCACATATACAGTCAACTAATATTTTACAAGGGAGCCAAGACTACTCAGTAGGGGAAGGATAGTCTCTTCAATAAGAGGTGCTGGGAAAACTAGATATCCACATGCCAAAAAAATGAAATTGGACTCCTACTTTTACCGCTCACAAATTAATGTGAAATGGGTTAAAGACTTAAGCATAAGGCCTGAAACCGTAAGCTCCTAGGAGAAAACATAGGGGAAAACTCCTTGACATTGGTCTCACCAGTGATTTTTTTGGATGTGACACCAAAAGCACAAGCTACAAAAGCAAAAATCAGTAAGTAGGACTCCATCAAACCCCAAATTCTCTGTACAGTAAAACAGTCAACAAAATGAAAAGGTAACCTACAGAAGAGGAGAAAATATCTGCAAACCATATATCTGATAAGTGATTAATATCCAAAATATATAAAGAACTCATAAAACTGAATAACAAAAAAAAATCTGATTTAAAAGTGGGCAGAGGAACTAGAACTGAATAGACATTTTTCCAAAGAAGATATACAAATTACCAACAGGTAGATGAAAAGGTGCTCAACATCACTATTTATCAGGGAAATGCAAATCAAAACCTCAATGAGATCACCTCACACCTGTCAAAAAGGCTATTATCAAAAAGACAACAAATACCAGTGTTGATAGGGATGTAGAGAAAACAGAACCTTTATGCACTGTTGGTGGGAATGTAAATTAGTGCTGCCACGATGGAAAACAGTAGGGAGGTTCTTTAAAAAATTAAAAATAGAACTACCATATAATCCAGCAATCTCATCTCTGGGTATACATCCAAAGGAAATGGAAACAGGTATCTGCACTCCCATATTTGTTGCAGCATTATTTACAATAGCCATGGTATGGAAACAACCATATCCTGTGTCCATCAATGGATAAATGGATAAAGAAGACATGGCGTAGGGACTTCCCTGGTGGTGCAGTCATTAAGACTCCACACTCCCAATGCAAGGGGCCCGAGTTCGATCCCTGGTCAGGGAACTAGATCCCACATGCATGACACAACTAAGAGTTCGCATGCCACAACTAAGGAGCCCATGAGCTGCAACTAAGACCCAGCACAATAAAATGAAATGAAATGAAACAAAAGACATGGTGTATATATACACAAAGGGATATTATTCAGCTGTTAGAGAGAAGGAAATCCTGTCATTTACAACAACAACATAGATGGAGCTTGAGGGCATCATGCTAAGTGAAATAAACCAGACAGGGAAAGAGATATACTGTATGACACCATTTACATGTGGAACCTAAAAAAGCCAAACTTGTGGAAACAGAGTAGAATGCTGTTTACCAGGGGCTGGAGGGTGGGGGAAATGGGGAGATATTGGTTAAAGGGTACAAACTTCCAATTAGAAGATGAATAAGTTCTGGGGATCTATGCACAGCATTGTGATGATAGTCAACAATAATGTACTATATAGTTGAAAGTTGTTGCGAGTAGGTATTAAATTTTCTTACCACAAAAACAGTAATGATACCTATGTGACGTGATGGAGGTGTTAGCTAATGCCATGATGGTAATTATCTTGCAATCAAATCAAAGCACTGTATACCTTAAACAATGTTATATGTCAATTTTATCTAATAAAGCTAGGGAAAAAACCTTATTCTCCAAAACAAAAAAAAAAAAACGAGGGTTCTTTGGGGAAATAGTTGATTTCAGGGTAGTGGCAAGGTACAGGAGCCAACATGAAAGTGTTCTCAATAGCTAAAACTAAAACAATTTGAGTAGTATTGGATTGTAATCCAAAGAATGAAATAAATACCCCTGAGATCATACTAATGTACATGGAAAACTAAAGGAATAAATAAATGGGGGAGGAACAACAGCCCTTGCTTACAGAAGAATTCCAATTAATAAATGTAGAAGGAATAAAGGAAATATGAAAACTCCATTAGAATACCAGAGTAATAATTGCTACAAGCAAGATCCACTGAAGGATGCTTAAAATTAGTGGTCAAAGTTTAAGCAGAAACAGGATATTTGCATAGTCTAGCAGTACCTCCCTTAAATATTTAGTATCAAAAAAAAAATTAGTATCTACAAAGGAAAAACATTAAGTTTACAGTGGAGAATCTTGGTAGATACTACTTTAGCCAAGTGATCAAGGTTAACATCACTAGTCATGCATATCAACTTAATGTGCTCCCTGATGAAATGCACTGAAAGTGTATAACCCCAATCTAATCTTGAGACAACATCAGACAAAGCCAGATGGAAAAGACTTTCTCCAAAATAACTAATTCTCTTCAAAGTGTGAAAGTTATGAAAAACAAGGGAAGTCTGAGAAACTGACACAGATTGGAGATTAAGGACACAACAACTACCTGCAAGGTGAGATTATGGGATGGATCTGAAACAAAAAAGCTTCATTTGTGGAAAAAACAGGTGAAATCCAAATTGGTCTATACATTTAATTATAATTTTATATGAAGGAGAATTTCTTAGCTTTGGTAAATATTTTATGGTTATGATGTTAGGGTAAGATGTTAACATAAGGGGAAGCTTTAGCAAAGGGTATATTGGCAACCTCTAAAATAGGCCCCCAATGGGACTTCCGTGGTGGTCCAGTGGTTAAGATTCCATGCTCCCAATGCAGGGGGCAAGGGTTTGATCCCTGGTGGGGGAACTAAGATCCCATCCCGCATGCCACATGGTGTGGCAAAAAAAAAAAAAAAAATCCCCCCAATGATCTCTGCCTCCTGGTATTCATGCACTTGTGTAATCCCTAACCCTTGAGGGTTGGCTGGAAATAGTGATTCATTTCTTTCTAGTAGAATGTGGCAGATGTGGTGAGATTCACTTCCAAGGTTAGGTTACAAAGTAATGACTGTGGGTTTTGTCTTCAGCACTTTCTCCTGCAGTCTCAATTGCTCACTCTGAGAAAAGCTTTGCTGTCATAGCTGCCATATGGAAAGAAGAAACTGATTATTTCTGGCCAATAACTGTGTGAGTGAGCTTGGAAGGACATTCTCTTAGTCAAGCCTTGAGATGGGACCACAGCTGTAGTCAATACCTTGTTTGCAACCTTGTGAGAAACCCTAAGCCAGAAGCACCCAGTTAAGCCATGCCTAGATCTCTGACCCACAGAAACTTTGGGATAATATTTATTGTTTTAAGCTGCTACATTTCAGGGTAATAGGTTACACTGGAACTCTACTATTTTTTGCAGCTCCTCTGTAAGTCTAAAATTATCTCAAAAAAAAAAGTTTAATACATATATAAATGTTTTATGCATATATATATGCACACACACAGATAAGTGTGTATATGTATATACAGTTAGAATTATTTACAGACTCTGGAGTCAGACAAACCTAGGTTCAAATGCCACCTCCAAAACTTAATGGCCATGTGATCTTAGGCAAAACATTTAATTTCTCGAAGTATTAGGTTTTTAAAATCTATAAATTGAGGTAATAATATCTACCTCCGGATGATTATACTAAGTATAAAGTGATATACACATTGACTACAATGCCTGGCATTTAGTACATTCTGAACAAACAGCATTATTATTAGTTCATATTTAAAATCATCTATAATTTTCTTCTCATTCAAGGAATTCAGCCCCAATAACTTGGCATTTTATCACTGAGAAGAGTTTAAGTATTGTATGTAAACTTGTCAATCTTTTAATTTCTAAACATTTTTCACACACAGTACTGATCTCTATAACACTCTACTATTTATAATAGTATTGAAATCAGAGATTGACCTTGTTTTTTCCTGCCCCAATCCAATTCTCAACCACTAATTTTTCAAGCTGTAATGGACCTTTAAGCTTTCCAACCCTTTCCTTCCATCAGTCATCCATATATGAGTGCCAAAGATATTAAATGACTTGTCCAAGAGGACAGTTAATAGAATAGTTTAAGTAGGGTTTAGGATTCGGGAGAGACAGTACCATGTGGTGAACAAGCTCTTGCTTAGATTGAACAGGCTGCATTATTTGAGACAATGAGGTTTGCTTGATAGCAATGTCAGTGTCTCAGTTTCCCAGAGGGCAAATAAGGATACCACCACCTACCTCATAGGGTTATCACAAGTATTAAATGAGATAACATATTTAAGTCCCTCACTGCCATGACTACCACATGCGGATGTCGATTACACATTTTTTCCCTCTTTGTAAGGCCAGTGCTCTCCACTCTGAAATACTACCTTCTCAACTGTAAGGTGGAAACATTAAACACAGACAGTAATTCGTTTAGCCATACGGTAAAAGACTCATTAATGTAAAACTGAATCAATGACAGTCTTAAAATCAATCTGAATAGTATAAATCTAATGCATTTATCCCTGAATTGGGTTTCCATTCCTACAATCATTGTGAAGTAATAAGGCATCACATCAGGGACCACATTAGGTTGACGTGCATTACTGGTGATGTTAACCTTGACAACTTGGCTGAAGTGATGTCTGCCAGGAAATTTCACTTTTTTCATTCTAAGTACTAAATATTTGAGGGGAATCATGAAATGCAAACAAAGAGAGGGGGAGAGGGAGCAAAGCCTGGTCTTCAGCATATTTCCAATGTAATAAATAAGGAATTAGTAAATTGTACCACTCAATGATCAAAGATTCTTCTTAGAGTAATTCAGTGTTTTAAAATACTTGATGTCAAGTCATTTTCCAAAAGCTCTTTGAGAGTATAAATACATTACTCTCAGGTGTTTTCTCTTAGTTAGGTGTTTATTCCTTGACAGAATTCTAGCTTAGGCAGATACAACCTCCCCTAAGAGAAATCATACTGCCTCTCCCCCAAGAACTTACATTTGCTTAAGTATTTTAAACCCTTTATCATAAATTCCATCAGCTTGCTTGTAATCACAATGAGACTCACCGAACTGCAGATACCGGAGTCCCTTCTGGATTGGAATATCCTTCCAAATCTGAAATGTTCACTTGTGTTTGCCTTGAGGTTACTATCTGGCTATTCTGAAAAGGTATGGTTTTCAAGTCCTGGGAAATAATATTACTATCTGGAAGAGGAGGCTGTACGACTTGGAAGTCCGGTGAAGATTTAGGTCCTAGAAAATCTAAAGATTCTTGATCCTGTGCTACAGGTTTACTGGTCAATAATGTGGAGGTTGGTTCCAATGATTCTGAAGATATAGTCTGTAGGTCAGAGTTAAACTCACTATTCATCCTTGTTTTAGAGGCAGGATCCAATGAATGAAATCTTTTATCTAAGGTTCCACTATCCAACTTGGAAGGAGTCTTGGGACAAAGAGTTATACGAACACAAGAAAGTGCTTTTCTATTTGAAGGTGGAGTCGATGCAGATGTTACTACTGTACATTGATTTGGGGCTGATGGGGAGGCCACATCACTGAATTTGGCTTCAACATTTATCATATCAGAAATGTGTAATTTAGGCTCATGTTGATTATTCTTTTCTACTATATAATCCTGATCTTGAGGAAAGGAAGAATGGTGTTCTCCCATGTGGTGATCTACATCTGGGGCTTTGCTTTGTTCAAAGAGCTGACGTTGTTCAAGAAAAATGCGAGAAGGAAGGTCTGAAGCTATATAATCCTGACTTTGAGGAAGGGGAGAGTGGTTTTCTCTCAACTGATTATCTTTATGTTGGGTCTTGCTTTGTTTAAAGAGTTCTCGTTTTTCAAGAAAAATACGACAAGGGAGATTTGCAGCTACATGATCCTGATGTTGAGGAGGGGGAGAATTGTGTTTTCTCACACGGTGATCTGCATGTGAGGCTTTGCTTTGTTCAAAGAGCTCTTGTCCAAGAAAAATGTTCGAAGGAAGATCTGGAGTTATAGTTACATTCTTCTCTTTTACTCCTAGTGTGGAACTGGGTCTGCCCATGCTAATGAGAGTATCGTTATCAGAAAAATGAACTTCCTTGAAATTGCTATCATTTGCACTGGTACTGGGCTTAGAATGACTGCCTTTAAAATCTGATCTTTCTAAGGGTTTTTCTTCTTGGTGAGAATGTGCAACAGATAATTTTTGGCTTTGCCTACTATTTTCTGCTAAAATAGTCACAGCTTTATCTGGTGACTGACTAATGATTTTAAATGATGAAGGGGAAGAGGTTTTCTCTTTTAGATCTCTAGGAGGATTTTGCTCTTCAGTGATATGAGAATTAACTAGCCCCACAGATGCTCCAGTACACTGGCTACCTTCAGTAACACCAACCTTAAGAAAAGAGGAATCTGAAAAGCATTTAGAATGTCGGTGAGATGAGAAAATGATGGAGGTAGTAAACTTTTTCATGGGTTCTGGGGGCAGCATTTGTGATGACGACTGACAATCCATTTCTTCAGGTGGCATACAAGCAGGTTCTACTAATTCTGACAGCCAAGGGTCCAACTTTTCACGGAATGGCATTCGAAGACCCTTGCTAATTTTCAAGTCATCACCTATAAAGTTTTGAAATGGGGAATGACTTTGTAACTGCAATGAATTCCAAACTTTGAAATGGGAGTTGTTCTGGTCCAGTGACTTGGCAAGGTTGATGTGCCCGGTTGTCCATGATGATGGGCTCCGTTGTCCTCTGATCATTTCTGAGGGTTCAGCAGATCTGAAAACACAAGGATGGCTGTCCAATTGTGGCCGTTCAGCTGTTAGAGTCCTGAAACATCCTTTTTCATGGCTCTCAATAATTATGTGACTACATACAGCTTCTGGCTTGCATTCTATCCCCTGTGGACTCTGTAAACCCTAGAAGATATAAACAAGTTCTTACTTGACGTAGTCCAAATAGTTATATAAAAATTAGATTCCTATCTAGGCTAAGATCTGACCATGAAGGTAATGTTGATCTTTTATAATGAAACAGGTAAGAACACAACAAGAAAAATACAGCTAACTATAGAATAAAATGGCTCATGATAAATAAGACCACACAGTTAATTTCTTCTAAAAATTTTCACTGAAGTAACAAAAGCAAAGACTACTACTCACCTTTTTTGTTCTAGTAACAGAGGTCCCTTACCCCAACTTCTGCTGGTCACATGACTACCAGCAGAGACATTTCCAGTTTCTTCTGCAGCCAGATGTGACCATGTGACTAGGTGTAGGCCAATGGGATGTGAGCAAAAGCAGTAAATACAATTTCTGGTTCCTGTCCTTAAAAAAATCAAGTTCCTGACCTCTATGTTTCCCTACCCCAACCATCATTACCATCACCATTACCTTTGCCAACTGAAAATGGTGATGTCTAGAACAATCTTGGGAAGCCAAATGTAAGGATGGCTCAGCTGCCCACCCAGTTTGGTTCCTCAGAAGACCTCAAGAAGCAGAGCTTTCTTTCCTACCCTGGATATGAGAGAAAAATACAGTTCTACCTTATTTGAGCCACTGTATTTGAGTCTCTTTGTTACAGAAGCTTGGCCTACAACCTAATATTTACCATTAACAATAGGAAAAAGAACTAGTACCTCTTTCTGGGGTATAGGATCAGTGCTGATAAATATAACATTTCTTTGAGATTTCGGTGTTTTACCTATAAAGTTATAACCTGGCATTCTATTTAACTTTAGTGCCACATTTGATTTCATATAAAAATATTTTAAATTATGGTGCCATTTGTCACATAATGGAGGAGATGTACTTTTCCCCATTCCTCCTGCTAAGCACAACTAAAAATCCTGGATATTATATATACAACAAACTTGAAAAGAATCTGAAAGGTATAGAGAAAAAGGCAGACTGGCTAGGGACCTTGGGACCTGAGGAGTAACAAGGTAGTGAGATCCCTGGGTTTTCTTTTTACTTCAAATATCCCAGACTTGGAGGTGAAGACAGCGACCCATGAACAAAGAACACAGAAGAGCACATACAGCACAAAAGCTCTAACAAAAACCTGCTCTCATTAGCTAAAAAACAAGCAAAGGTAAAGTTTAGCAAGACACAAAACTTTTAGACAATAACTGCTCTCTTCCAGCCAAACATCACAGAAAAACACTGTGGCCTCACCCACACTCACACCAGCAAAAGCCAAGTGAGGAGCTTGAGATCTATCCTTTCAAAACTCTAATAAGGAACCCCAACATCCAGGCCAATGTGGAATTAGAGATGGTCAAGCAAGATCCCAGAACTATTTTCACCCCTGATGGCTAGTAATGAGCTACCCCTCCCTGTGATGTCAGCAGAGACGACATGGGGAGACAGCTTTCATTCCCACTTAACAATAATGAGGTGCCTCTCTCTCTCCCAGCTGCAGACTGGAAGAAAAGATTTGCAAATCTCATATCCAATAAAAAACTTACAAAGAACTCTCAAAATTGAGGAGTAAAAAAAAAAAAAAATTTAAAAACAATCCAGTCCCCCAAAAGGGGCAAAAACATATACATTTCACTGAACAGGACAGAGATGGGAAATAAGGGCATGGAAAGATGTTCAACACCATTAATCATTAAGGAAATGGAAATTAAAACCACAATGAAATATCACAACACACCTATCAGAGAATGGCTAAAATAAAAAATAACGACAGGACTTCCCTGGTGGCGCAGTGATTAAGAATCCGCCTGCCAATGCAGGGGACACGGGTTTCAGCCCTGGTCTGGGAAGATCCCACATGCCATGGAGCAACTAAGCCCGTGCAACACAACTACTGAGCCTGTGCTCTAGAGCCTGTGAGCCACAACTACTGAGCCTGTGCTCTAGAGCCCATGAGCCACAACTACTGAGCCTGTGCTCTAGAGCCCATGAGCCTAGAGCCCGCGCTCTGCAACAAGAGAAGCCACCACAATGAGAAGCCCACACACCACAACGAAGAGTAGCCCCTGCTCGCTGCAACTAGAGAAAGACCGTGCAGCAACGAAGACCCAACGCAGCCAAAACATAAATAATAAAAATAGAATAAATAAATTAAAAAAAAATAATGACAACATCAAATGCTGGTGTGGCTGTGGAGTAATGAGATCACTCACACATTACCAGTGGGAATGTAAAATGGTACAAACGTCAAACAGTACAAATGGTGTGGAAGTTCTCAAGAATTTAAAACATACAATTACCATATGACCCAGCAATAGTAATAAAGACCTATGTTCGTCAAAAACCTGCAGAGGAATGTCTATAGCAGGTTTATTTGTAATAGCGAACAAGTAGAAAACTACCAAGTTGTCATTCAACAGGTACATATTTAAACAAATTGTAGTACATCCATACCATAGAATACTACACATCAATAAAAATGAACAGACTGTTCATATTGAATATTCTGCAGAGAATTATGCTGAGTGAAAAAAAGCCAATACTAAATGACTGCACACTGTATGATTTCATCTATACGAGTCTTAAAATGGCAAAATTATAGGAATAGAAACTAGATTAATGGTTGCCAGGGGTTAAGAAAGCAATGGGAGTAAGAGAGAAGTGGATGTAGCTATTACAGGGCAACATAAGGGACCCTTGCTGTGGTGTAAACATTAAGTAGCCTGACTGTATCAATGTCATTATCCTGGTTGTGATATATTGTTACAGATTTGCAAGACGTCATCATTGTTGGAAACTAGGTAAAGGGGAAAAGCAATCTTTCTATATTATTTCTTACTACTTTATGAGAATCTACAATTACTTCAAAGTAAAATGTTTATATTTTTAAAAAGCCAACAAACTAATTAAACACCACTGGACCAAAAAACACTTTAATAATGTGATATTTATTCCATGGCTTCTTATTACCCTGACACTGCCTGACATATCACTGGGAAACAAATATTCCAATTGGAAATAAATACTCCAATGACTGAGAATCATAAACTTAGTCCAGCCTCTTAAAGCAGGGCATGATTAGATTTATATTCATCCCAAAAGACATTTCTTCCTCCTTTCCAATAATCTGTATCTTACAATTCTTTGGAACACTCCAAACCCTACAGCCTTCCATCACCTCTTTCAAGCTTTATAATAATTATAAACAGCTTTCAAATAACTTTTCCATTTAAAAAATTCTTATAGCTTTGGTATTTGGCAAATAAATTTTAGTATTTTCATATAACCTTTTCCAGATAAGCCGTAAAAACTTATCTTATATCCCAACAATGTATCACATGTTAAAAGCTACTATTTAACTCAACAAAATCCAACACTTTTTTAAAAAATTCAACACTCTTTAATGATAAAATCACTCAGTAAACTATAAATGAAAGGGACTTCCTCAAACAGATGAATGGCATTTACAAAACATGCACAGCTAACATTATACTAAATAGTGAAAGATCAGATGCTTTTTCCTTAGGATAAGACCAACACAAGTATGTCCATACTTCCTCTTATCATCTGGAGGTTCTAGCCAGGGCAATCTAGAAAGCAACTTAAAGAAATCCAAAAAGGAAAGGAAGAAGTATCTCTATTTGCAGATGACATGATCTTCTGCACAGAAAATAGCAAGGAAATCATAAAAAACCAACTAGGACTAATAAGCAAGTTCATTAAAGTTTAGGATGTGAGCTCAACAGACAAAAATCAACTGCATTTCCATACACAGTGAACAATCCAAAAATGAAATAGAACAATTCCATTCACAACAGCATAAGAATAAAATACTTAAGAATATATTTATCTAAATAAATAAATAAATAAAACTAGTACACCACAAAACATTACTGAAATTACAGAAGATCAGAATAAATGGAAAACTGGCCCAATGGATAGGAAGACTTAATATTGTTAAGATGGCAATATTCCCATATTGATCTACAGATTCAAGGCAATTCCTAACAAAATGCCAACCGGCTTTTCTTTTTTTTTTTTTTTTTGCGGTATGTGGGCCTCTCACTGTTGTGGCCTCTCCCGCTGCGGAGACATGCAGGCTCAACGGCCATGGCTCACGGGCCCAGGCACTCCACGGCATGTGGGATCTTCCCGGACCAGGGCACAAACCCGTGTCCCCTGCATCGGCAGATGGACTCTCAACCACTGCGCCACCAGGGAAGCCCCCAACTGGCATTTTTTCTTTGCAAAACTTGACAAGCAGATCCCAAAGTTCATACAGAAATTCAAGGGACCCACTGTAGCCAAACCAATCTGGAAAATGATGAACAAAGCTGGAGGACTCAAGTTCTGATTTCAAAACTTATCACACAGCTACAGCAATCAAAACAGGGTGGTACTGGCACAGGAACAGATATACAGATCAAGAGAATAGAACTGACAGTCCAGAAATAAACACTAACATTTATGATGAATTGACAAAAAGGCCAAGAAAATTCATAGGGAAAGAATAGTCTTTTCAGCAAACATTGCTGGGACAACTAAATATACATGTGTAAAAGAATGAATTTGCACTCCATATATTAAAAAATGCCTCTAAGGGGACAGGCAACAAAAATAAAAAAATATATATGTAGTTGTCCAGTTTTCCCAGCACGACTTATTGAAGAGACTGTCTTTTCTCCACTGTATATTTTTGCCTCCTTTGTCATAGATTAGGTGGCCATAGCTGCATGGGTTTATTTCTGGACTTTCTAGAAAATCAGTAGTTCCAATGACCTATATTTCTGTTTTGGGGCCAGTACCATACTGTTTTGATTACTGTAGCTTTGTTGTATAGTCTGAAGTCAGGGAGCCTAATTCCTCTAGCTCTGTTCATCTTTCTCAAGATTGCTTCCACTATTTGGGGTCTTGTGTTTCCATAAAAAGTGTAAAATTTTTTGTTCTAATTCTGTGAAAAATGTCCTTGGTAATTTGATAGGGATTGCATTGAATCAGAACACCCCGTAACACCATACACAAAAATAAACTCAAAATACTTATTTGCAAAGCAGAAGTAGAGTCACAGATGTAGAGAACAAACGTATGGTTACCAAGGAGTGAAGGGGGAGGTGGGATGAACTGGGAGATTAGGACTGACATAAAAACACTACTATGTATAAAATTGATAACTAACGAGAACCTACTGTATAGCACAGGGAACTCTACTCAATGCTCTGTGGTTACCTAAATGGGACAGAAATCTAAAAAAGAGTGTGTATATATATATATAGCTGATTCACTTTGCTGTACAACAAGGAACTAACACAACATTGTAAAGCAGCTATACTCCAATAAAAATTAATTTTAAAAAATACACACCAAATTAAAAAAAAATACAGGTGCATATAATCACCCTTCTCAAAGAAAACTAATGTTAATACTTTTGTTGTTTATTTAAAGAGAGAAATCTTAATTACATAAGCTCTGGTTTGGTAATTTTTCAGTGAATTTGAAATATTAAAGATCTCTAGATTAAAATAAAGACAGGTACAATTTGAATCCTTCATATATAATTTAGTTTTAACAAGGAAATTTACAAATTTGAGTTTAAATCCATCACAGCATTCAGTGGTAAAGGGTTTCACAGGAACTCAGATTAACTCTTTTGATTCACTTCAGTAGGAAAAATAAAAAAATAAATTTTAAAAGTAAAAATATATAAATTAGACATCAAAACTTAAAACTCTGTATCAAAATGTACAATCAAGAGAGCTAAAAGGCAACCTACAGAATGGGGAAAAGTATCTGCAAATCATATACCTGATAAAGGGTTAATATCTAGAATATATAAAGAATTCTTACAATTCAAACAAAAAAACAACCCAATTCAAAAATGGGTAGAGGTCTTGAATAGACATTTCTCCAAAGAAGATACACACCTGGTCAACAAGTCCATGAAAAGTTGTTCAAATCAATAGTCATCAGCAAAATGCAAATCAAAAGCACAATAAGTTGTCACTTCATACCTGGCATGGCCATTATAAAAAAAAAAAAACAGGGCTTCCCTGGTGGCGCAGCGGTTGAGAGTCCACCTGCCGATGCAGGGGACACGGGTTCCTGCTCCGGTCCGGGAAGATCCCACATGCCATGGAGCGGCTGGGCCCGTGAGCCATGGCCGCTGAGCCTGCGCGTTGGAGCCTGTGCTCCGCAGCGGCAGAGGCCACAACAGTGAGAGGCCCACATACCGAAAAAAAAAAAAAAAAAAACACACAGAAAGTATTAAGTGTTGGTGAGAATGTGAAAAAATTTAAATCCTTATGCACTATTGATGGTAATGTAAAATGGTATGGCTGCTATCGAAAACTGTATGGCAGTTCCACAAAAACATAAAAATAGAATGACCATATGATCTACCAATTCCACTTCTGGGTCTATACCAAAAGAATTTAAAAGCAGGGTCTCAAGGAGATATATTTATATGCTCATATTCACAGCAGCACTATTCACAAGAGCCAAAAGGTGGAAGCAACTCAAGTGGCCACTGATGGATGAATGGATAAACAAATGTGGTACATACATACAATGGAATATTATTCAGCCTTAAAAAGGAAGGAAACTCTGACACATGCTACAACATGGATGAACTTTGAGGACGCAATTTAAGCAAAATAAGTTGGTCACAAAAAGAAAAATACTGTATGATTCCACTTTTATGGAGCTACCTAAAGGAATCAAATTCAGAGACAATTAGAATGGTGGTTGCCAGGGGTTGGAGAAGAGGCGGGGATAGGAGATCGTGGTTTACTGGATATAGAGTTTCAGTTTTATAAGAAAAAGAGTCCTGAAGATTGGTTGACAACTATGTTAACACAGTTAACACCATTCAACTTCAGAGTTAAAAATGGTTAAGATGAAAAATTTTGTTATGTATTATTTTAGCACAATTTTTAAAAATAAAAATAATTTAAAATTGCCTCAGAGGAGATCACAGACCTAGATATAAGAACTAAAACTAAATCTCTTTGAAGATACTGATGAATTTTTGTGACTGTGGGTTATGCCATGATTTCTTAATATGACACCAAAAGCACAAGCAATAAAAGAGAAGTATAATTTGGACTTTGTCAAAATAAAAAACTTGTAGGACTTCCCTGGTGGCGCAGTGGTTAAGAATCCGCCTGCCAATGTAGGGGACACGGGCTCGAGCCCTGGTCCTGGAAGACTCCACATGCCGTGGAGCAACTAAGCCCATGTGCCACAACTACTGAGCCTAAGCTCTAAGGTCCGTGAGCCACAACTACTGAGCCTGTGTGCCACAACTACTGAAGTCTGTGCACCTAGAGACTGTGCTCCACAACAAGAGAAGCCATCATAATGAGAAGCCCACGCACTGCAATGAAGAGTAGCCCCCGTCTGCCACAACTAGAGAAAGCCCGCATGCAGCAATGAAGACCCAACGCAGCCAAAGATAAATAAATAAATTTATAAAAAAATTAAAAACTTGTGCTTCAAAGGTCACCATCAAGAAAGTGAAATGACAGTATAAAGAATCTGAGAAAATACGTACAATATATCTGATAAGAATCTAATATTCAGAATATACAAAGAATTACAATTCAACAGTAAAAAGACAATTAAATTTTAAAATGGGCAAAAGATCTGAATAGAGATGTTTCTGCAAAGAAGATAAATGACAAATAACCACATGAAAAGACATTCAGTATCATTAATCATTAGGAAAATAAATTAAAAACAAGATGACACCACTTCATACCCATCAGAATAACTATAATCAAAAAGGCAGAAAATAGTGACATTGAAAAGGTTTTCTAGTATGAGAAACTAGAACCCTCATACACTGTTGGTGGGAATGTAAAATGGTACACTTTTTTTTTTTTTTTTTTTTTGCGGTACGCGGGCCTCTCCCTGCTGTGGCCTCTCCCGTTGCGGAGCACAGGCTGCGGATGCGCAGGCTCAGAGGCCATGGCTCACGGGACTTGCCGCTCCGCGGCATGTGGGATCTTCCCGGACCGGGGCACGAACCCGTGTCCCCTGCATCGGCAGGCGGACTCAACCACTGCGCCACCAGGGAAGCCCTGGTACAGTTACTTTTGAAAGACAGTTTGGCAGTTCCTTAAGATGTTAAACATAGAGTTATCGTATGTCCTAGCAATTCCACTTCTAGGTATATATAGCCAAGAGATAGGAAAACATGTCCATTCAAAAACTTGTACACTTATGTTTATAGCAGCACTATTCACAATGGCCAAAAAGTGGAACAACATGTCTATCAACTGGTGAATGGATAAATAAAATACAATATATCTATACAATGGTATATTATCTGGCAATCAAAAGTACTGAAGTACTGATTCATGCTACAATGCAACATGGATGAATCTTGAAAATACTATGCTAAGTAAAAAAGAAGGCAGTCACAAAAGATCACATATTAAATGATTCCATTTATATGAAACATCCAGAATAGGCAAATCCATAAGGAGAGAAAGTAGATTATTGGTTGTCTAGGGCTAAGGGAATGGAGGTGGAGGGGTAGAATGGTAAAAATGTTCTAAAATTTAGTTATTGGCCAATTCTGTAAATAAAGTAAAAACGACTGAATTATATATTTTAAATGGGTGAATGTTACTGTATATAAATTGTAGTGAGATAAAGCTGTTACAAAAGTACTTTTAGCTGATATGTCCTTTATGAATTTCCAGACTATTTCTTAATTAAAATTTTCACCTAACAGAGCTACTTGCATTTTGTCAGATTATTCACTCATTGCTCAGCTTAATATCACAAGTCACAGACTTCATGTAACAAACCAGAAAGGAAATAATAGTTCCTCCCTGTCACATAAAACAAACAAAACTAAACACACACATGCACATGTACACGCACACACACAGCCACACATACACAGTCATCTAGCACTAAAAGTAAAAATCTACTCTCTACAAAGAAATGAAACATGGATTACTATTTCATGCAAAACTCCCTTGAGGTAACAGCCTCGCAGTCCAGTGGTTAGGACTCCATGCTCTCACTGCCGAGGGCCCTGGTTCAATCCCTGCTTGGGGAGCTGAGATCCCACAAGCCACACGGTGCAGACAAATTAATTGATTAATTAATTAATTAATAAGTAAAGCTTTTAAAAAATTAAAATTATTTTTAAAACTCCCTTGAAAATCAATAAATTTATGGAAACAAATGTTTTAAAAATAAATAAGGGTTATTTTAAGCTTGAGTGTAAAATTTTAGAAAAATCTATAAACTACCATGGAATTACTTGACAGGATTAATTTTCTAAGTTGTTCATAATTTTATATTTTAGGACCTCAAAGTCAAAACTTAAAAAAAAACCAAAAACTACAACAGTTAAAGCAATTTCTACTTGCACTAGAACCAATGGGTATGCTAAGTCTTCTTTTAAAATGTTTTCTGGAAAAACTTGAAAATCTTGCTATACATTTAAAATCAACCCTAAACCTACTGGGATGCGAACTTCATTATTTATATTCAAAACAACAGTAAGTCTAAGCAACAATACTTTGTATGCGTGTGGATTTTTACAGCTCTGTAAAATACATTCTTTCGGAAGAATGTTTAATGTAAAAGCAAGCACAACACACACAAAAGATCAGAGACAGAATATAAAAACATATTAGTCAACTTATATGCAAATGTTTTATAGAGGTAAAATTCACATAACACGAAGCTAACCATTTTAATGCATATAACTTGTTAGCATTTAGACCACCTCTATCCAGTACATAACCATCACCTCTCTCTAGTTTCAAAAGTTTTATCAACCCAAAATGAAACCCATATCCATTAAGCAGCTACCCCTTCTCCCCTCTCTGCTCAACATTTGCCAACTATTAATAAGCTTTCTGCTTCTGTTAATTTACCTATTCTGGATATTTCATATAAATGGAATAATATGTGACCTTTCATATCTGGATTCTTTCACTCAGCATAATGCTTTCAAGGTTCACCTATACTGTAGCATGTATCAGAAATTCATTGCTATTTATGGCTGAATAATATTCCATTGTATTGGATATACCACACATTCTTTATCTATTCATTAATTGATGGACATTTAGCTATTTCCAACTTTTGGCTTTTGTGAACAGTGCTATTATGAAAACTTATGTACAATTTTTTGTTTGAACACCTGTTTTCAATTCTTTTGGGTATACACCTAGTAGTGGAATTGCTAGGTCATTATTCCACACTATTATTATTTGTTACTCTATGTTTAACTATTTGAGGAACTGCAAAACTGGTTTCCACAGTGACTGCACTATTTTACACCCCCACCAGCAATGTACAAGGGTTCCAATTTTTCCATATCCTTCCCAAGACTTTTTATTTTCCATTTTTTAAATACAGCTATCCTAGTAGGTTTGAAGTGGTACCACTGTTCTTTATTTCTTCACATGGCTTTGAGTTGATGTCTAGTGTCCTTTCATTTCACCTGGATGACTGACTTCCTGTAGCATTTTTTGCATGCCAAACTTCCTAAGTTAACATTTATCTGGTCTTAAATTCTCATATATTTTTAAAGATAGTTTTGCCAGATGTAGAATTCTTGGTTGGCAGTTTTTTCCTTCAGCACTTTAAATATATCAACCCACTTCCTTTAGCCCTCTTAGGTTTCTAAAGAGAAGCTGACTGCTAATCTTATTGAAGATCCCTTACAAGTGATGAGTTGCTTCTCTATTGCTGCTTTCAAGATTTCCTGTCTTTGGTTTCCAACAATTTGACTATTCACTTGACCCCTGAACAACACGAGTCTTGAACTATGCAGAACCGCTCATACATACATGTTTTTCAATAAATATGTACTACAGCACTAAACGACCTGCAGTTGGTTAAATCGGAGGATACAGAACCATGGATACGGAGAGATGACTGTAAAGTTATATGTGAATTTTCAGCTGTACTGGTGGGGGTTGGGGGAGGGGGGGTCGGAGTCCCCAACCTCCGCACTGTTCAAGGACCAACTGTAATGTGTCTCAGTGTGGAACTCTTTCAGTTTTTCCTGCTTGAAGTTCATTAAGCTTCTTGGATGTATGTATGCATGTTTTCCACCAAATTTGTAAAGTTTTCAACAATTACTTCATCAAGTATTATTTCTGTCCATTTCTCTTTTCTCTCACCCTAGGACTTCCATTATACACATGTTGGTACGCTGGTGGTACCTCATGGCTCCGTTAATTTTTCTTCATTCTTTTCTCCTTCTGGGCTTTCAAACTTGATAATCTCAACTGACCTATTTTCAAGTTCACTGATTCTTTGTTTGACCTGCTCAAATGTGTCCTTCTAGTTGGACTTTTCATTTCAGTTATTGTACTTTCAGCTCCAGAATTTGAATTTGGATTCTTTTTCTAATTGCTATCCCTTTTTTGACATCTCTATTTGGTGACACATCCTTTTCTTGGTTTTCTTTAGATTGTTGACCATAGCTTTCTTTAGCTCTTTGAGCACATTTAAGACAGCTGATCTAAAATCTTCTTCTTATAATTCCTGGGCTTCCTCACGGACAGTTTTTATTAATTACAGATGACCTTTGAACAGCTTGGATTTGAACTGTGAGGGTCCACTTATATGTGGATATTTTACAATAGTAAATACTACAGTACATCGTGGTTTGTGGTTGGTTGAATCCACATATGGGGAAAAAATATCACAGAAATGGAGAACTGAATATAAGTTATATGTGACTTAATCCCTGTGTAGTGTTACTGTAAACTGTATTTCTCCTCCTGACAAGAGCCATATCTTGTTTCTTTAAGTGTTTCATAATTTGTTGAAAACTGGACATATCAAATATAGTCTGGAAACTCTGGATACCAGATTCTCCCCCCTACCTGGAGTTTGGTGTTGCTGCTTGTTGTGGGTTATTGTTTGTCTCTTTGATACTTTTCTGAACTACTTTTGTAAAAAGTTTGTATTCTTTGTTGTGCGTGGCACTGAAGTCTGTGTTCTCTTAGCTTAACTGTCAGCTATTATTTTGACAGTTTTGTTAAACACCTGCAGCCAAAAAAGAAAAAGAAAACAGAAAACAACTTCTCCCAATCTGTTCTGATTTTCTCTATGTGGAAGCATTCCAACACTTAGTTAGACAGGTCCTTCAGCCTTCCCTTATAGCTTGTGCAATGCAAACCCTGAAAGGTCGGCCAGAGGTGAAACCTTAAGGTCTTCTTAGGCCTTTGCTGAGAATGAGTCGAGCTCTGGGCACGCACATGGCCTCCTAAATTCCCCAGTATAAGCAGGACCTTTAAAAAGTCCTATTCCCCATGTATCTATCTCCTTTCTCAACTGCTTCCTTCCCAAGCTTTTCAGTGTGCCTATTGTTTATCTTGACTGTTATACCAAGACCCAGATTGCTGCAGCCTATGCTTTGGCCATTAAATGCTTTTGTCAAACACTGGCAGGGAAGCTGCCTCAGCCTTGGGAAAGCTTTTAGTTGAGTAAAGCAAAGGGAAGCTCCTGCACTAGTCCTTCAGGGAGCTGTAAGACAGGTTGAAACACTCGATAACAATTTTTTAAGAATAAGGTTTGTATTGTGCCCTCTGTAACTATTAACCTGTATTAGAAGTGTGGTCAGTCATCATCAAAGCTACGATTTAAGATACCTCAGTCAATGCTCTCCTACTATAGTACAACAGCTCTTTACTTTAGTAATCATTCCCCATATTTTTTAAAAGTTCTGACTAGATTCCAGAGATCTACAAAAGTTGGTTCTGACAGATTTTGCCAGCTTATTAGTTCTTTCTGTGCAGAAATGGAGCCCTGGAGTTCCCTACTTGACCATTTATGGTAACATCACTCACAAATGTTTTATATGTATAAAAAAAGTATATGACCTTTGACTATGCTGACTGCTAATTTCAAATACATATTCTTTATTATACTGAGGCACTATTGCTCTACTCTAATTTAGAGAAGTATTCTTAATTGAGAACAGATTTTTACTTTTTATTTTTATTCCCAAATACCTTTTTGGAACCTACTGAAATAACTACAGTTTTCCTGCTAGTGTAAAATGTATGTTTATAAATTTCCTAAGACTGAACTATCTGCTTTGCTGGCTTATGCTCTACCTGTTCATGATACATTATTTTTAAAAATATGATAGTGAATACCAAATACTAATATTTATTTAAACATTTTTCATCTATTTGACACATTACATTCTTTTTTTAATATGTATATTGTGTTAAGAACACTTAATATGAGATCTGTCCTGTTGGCAAAGGGTCCACTTTTTTAAGTGCACCATGTTGGGGAATAGGTCTCTCTCTAGGATTTATTTATCTTACATAACTGAAACTGTACACTAATTTCCTACTTCCTACTTATCACAGCCCTGGCAATCACCATTCTACTCTGTTTTTATGGATTTGGCTATTTTGGAAACCCCATATAAGTAGAATCATGCAGCTGTCCTTCTGTAACTGGTTTACTTCACTCAGCATAACATCCTCCATATTAATCCATGTTGTTGCATATGGCAGGATTTTCTTCTTTTTAAAGGCTGACTAATATTCCATTATACATATTTACCACATTTTCTTCATCCATTCATCCATCAATAAACATATAGGTTATTTCCATATCTTGACTATTGTGAAATCTTGACTACTGTGAATAATGTTGCAAAGAACAAGGGAGTGCAGATATCTCTTTGAGATCCTGATTTCAATTCTTTCAGATATCTACCCAGAAGTAGGATTGTTAGATGATATAGTAATTCTATTTTTAACTTTTAGAAAAACCTCCATACTGTTTTCTATAGTGGCTGCACAATTTTACATTTCCTCCAACAATGTACAAGGGTTTCAACTTCTCCATATCCTCTCCAACCCTTGTTATCTTTTGGGTTTTTTTTTTTTAAATAACTTTATTTTATTTATTTATTTTTGTCTGCGCTGAGTCTTGGTTGCTGTGCATGGGCTTTCTCTAATTGTGGTGAGGGGGGGTACTCTTCATTGCGATGCACGGGCTTCTCATTGCGGTGGCTTCTCTTGTTGTGGAGCATGGGCTCTGGGCACACAGGCTTCAGTAGTTGTGGCACGTGGGCTCAGTAGTTGTGGCTCACAGGCTCTAGAGTGCAGGCTCAGTAGTTGTGGCGCATGGGCTTAGTTGCTCCACAGCATGTGGGATCTTCCCGGACCAGGGCTCGAACCCATGTTCCCTGCATTGGCAGGCAGATTCTTAACCATTGTGCCACCAGGGAAGCCCTCTTTTGGCTTTTTGATAGTAGCCATCCTGATGCGTCTGAGGTGATATCTCCTTGTGGTTTCCATTTGTATTTCCCTTTTGATTAGCGATGTTGAGCATATTTTCATGTACTTGTTTGAGAGCTGGATATCTTTGGAAAAATGTCTATTCAAGTCCTTTGCCCATTTTTTAATCAGGTTGGGGTTTTTTTTTTGGCTATTGTGGTATAGGAGTTCCCTGTGTATTTTGGATGTTAACCTCTTTATCAGATACATGGTTTGCAAATATTTTCTCCCATTTCATAGTTTGCCTTTTCAGTCTATTGATTGTTTCTCTGCTGTGCAAAAGCTTTTCAATTTGATATAGTCCCACCTGTCCATTATTGTTTTTGTTGTCTATGCTATACCCATAACATGTTTTATGTAGTCTCATGATAGCCACAAAGAAAATACCACAAAAGATAAAGAAGAGAAACAAAGAAAACAGTCAAAGCATATCCCTACAAAAAAATTTTACAAATCACAAAGGAAGACAGATTGTTATCATGGGGAAATCTGATGCTTTCATCTCACAGGACAATATAATTTACATTTTCCCCAACATTTTTGAGTCCCCTTACAGATTTTAAAATGTCAATCATCTTGCCTTCCAATACTCACCTGCAACCTGATTGGGGATGGGTGGTTAGCTATGACCCACCCTGGTCAGAGACAGTCCTGGCCCATTAGAGGAACACAGACCCACTAGGTTACTACTGGACCACACTTATCCACTTGATATGCAAATTCCCACTGAAATTCCAATGTATAGTGAGTGCCTTTAGTGGATGGCTCCTTTCTCCTAACTATACCTTCCCACAAGAAGTAGAAATAATTAACCTTGGACCCAGTGAAAGAATGGTGTGGATGGAACTCCAAAAGGGGGGAAAAGGCACTCAGGTTGACACCAGCAACATTAGAAGATGACATCATAGTGATACAATCACAGCACCTGGCCCTACCTCACTCTGGAGGAGGCTGCCAATGAGATATTGACCTACAAGAGCCCAATAACAAATCATCCCATGGGGCACACAGCAGGCAGGCACAAAACTATAAAATGTAGATGCCTGCTACTGTTGTCCCTACTCTGTGCCATCTGGGTCATGGGGCTTTCTCCATGACCCCAAAGAGGCAACACCAGAAAGTTACTGGAAGACCACAACACTCGCCCACAACTGAACCCCAGGATGGCGGGATGGTGTATGTTGGAAGTCAGCCCTAGAGGGGCTGGGCCCAAAAAGCCACCAGGTATAGATACTAGCTGGACAATTCAAGCCCTCTATCTTAAATGGGACCAAGGGCACAAATGCTTAATTGCCACCAGCCATTACACTGCCCTAATTTTAACCCTAATTGGCTGATAAGATTATGCAGTTCAGACCATCTCAGTTACCATCTCTGGTAACACAAGACTAAAGATTAAATTGTCATGAGCGTATAACTAAATATTCTTGGGCCTCTAATCTTTACTATTTATGATGGAGACTTCCTATGCCTTGGAGAACGGCACTGCTTAATCACTTGCGAGGGGCACACCCAAAGACACTTAAAGTTTACTGAGAATTTGAGATACCAACAGACACTCCCAATGGTGCAAGCAAACCTTAATCAGAGCATCCGAAATTTATGCAACCCTATTAGACCCCTTGGCCCCTCAGTTCCCCTCCTGGGTAGCTGGAGAGCCACCTACTATAGAATGGCTCCCTTCACCTGCAACACTGCTGATGACAATGCCCCAGTCCATGACAGCGCGGGACACAACTTCATCACGAATGCCACCTCCGCAACCTTCCACTATAGAAGGGGGTGACACCAGGAAGACATGGCAGCTGACAATGGCAAGCACTCCCCAGGACGTGGTTGCTGAATGGAATGCTTATCTAAATTCCCTGCTGATGACCCACTTCAGTGGCATTTTGTAGAGTTAAATATTATTTACCCCAAGGTCCCCTTGCTTATTATTATGCTTGCTGCTCAAATGTCCGGTGGCAGTATGACTGCCAGGCTGCTCTCCACCGCACCTTTAAATTTTGATAGGCCAAGGTACATGTCGAGTCTCATAACCTTACAGAGGTCTGATTAAATGCTTCATTTAATTGCTTGCCCTCACTACACACACTAGATTGTTCCACATTATGTGACCTACTGAGGGTTAGTGAATTTAAATTCTATTGGGAGGACCCCTCCCTGGCTACAGATGCTACAACCACCAGAACACCTCCCCAACCCCCTCACACATACACCCTCCAAACTGCAGCCAGAGTCATCTCCCTACACCACCCCAAGGGGGTCCTTTCCCACTGTCAGCACTCAGGGCTTCACAATCTTCTCATTCAAGCCCTCCCACAGTCTTAATATTTTTATGCAACGGGCAGAAACCAGTGCTCATTTTTTTGGCTGCTGTAATTGCTGAACATATTATCAAACTCAACAAAGGCTTCTTCCTGAGTTAGTGGCCTACCTGGCTAATTTCTTGACTCTGCCTCCATTTGCCCAACACAGGCATCCCATGCATCCCTGTGGCTTACCCAGCTACTCTCTATGCTGCTCAACAGCTCCCATGCAACACTTTGCAATACAGTATGTAGCATCTGGCAGGAGCCCCCACATGCCCTTTATAATCTCCCATATCTGTCCAGGCACTAACACACTCCACCTGTGACACCACATGGATGAATACGACCTATACCTCTCATCCCAAGAAGCACAATCCCCATGGTCTTAGACATCCCCAATCCAACAGTCAGTGTCCACTGTGGGTCCAGTACCCAAGAGCCAGCATATATACATGATTCCCCATATGTGCACTTCTCCTTTTCTCAGCCTCCAATGCATTTGCCTCCTCCTGTCTGTTCATACCAAGGTACTTTAGTCTCGCTGGGACTACCCTTACAAAGCACTGAATAGGATCCCCAAACTGTATCTCTTTATGCCACCTCATGTAAAAAATCTGCAGTACTCATCCCCAATATGTTGGGAGTAGGGCTGAGGCAATTCTGCATGGGAACTGGGTTAGGCACCACCACAATAGGCATGCAACAACAAATTATTAAGGCAAACACAAAACTGTCGGCTACCCTGGCTAAACACATTGGGCTGTTACATGAAAGCCCAGCCCTAATGCAACAACAACACGATTCTTTAGTGCAGATGGTTTTGGATAACCATTTAGGTTACTAATGGCCAAGGAAGGGGGAACTGTAAAGGGTACCTCTTGCTACATGTATATTAATAATTCTGGACAAATTCTGGTAAATTTACAAAAGATGGCCCAACAGGTACAAGTATTCCATAATCTCCCCCAAGTTTTAAATCAAATACCTACCTTAATCTTATCCATGGACTTTCATTTATTTTCTTGTCTGGACCCCAAAAATGGGAGGAGATGGTTACAGACAGGATTTCAAACTACCATTTGCTTATTGATATTGCTGAGTGGCATTTTTGTTTTGTTTAGATGTTTCATGTGCTGGGTGACCAAAACCCCGCCAGTAGCTTTTAAAATCTCCACCATCTAAACAGTGCCCATGACTTGCCCTAAAGACTAATACCTAGGCATCACAGAGTCAATTGTGATGAGAAAACAGCTACTCTGAGTTGCTACCTAAGCATTTTACAGTATGACAACCCTGCTCACACGCAGAGTCTAGATAGTTAGATAAGGACCTGAGTTTAGGATTCCTGCCACAAGCTCCTGCTTGCTTTTTCTCAGGGAACCTTTTAAAATAACCACGTAGAGTTGAATTTTGAAAAAGGTAGCAAAATCTGCCCCAAACACTTTATAAGTAATAGGTGCTTGCTACTCTGCTCTCTATCTCCTGTTCACTTGTGACCTGGGACGGAGGACTGCCCTTCCCAGGCTCTTGCACACGCCACCCCCACTTCTGGGATCGTAAGTAATAAATCTTGTGACTTTCCTTCCTTGTGTGAGTGTACTGACATTGTGCCTTCAATCAAAATGACCCAGTGCTTGCACTTGCCCAAAGTGAAAGCTCAGATGCTAAGAGAACAGTATGCCAACCCCATGTGGATGGTTTGTGCCTGCCTACTCATTCAGCAAGTCATAATGTTCTTAATATTAAGAATATTCTTAATTTAATATACAAGCTACAGGCCCCACAACACAAGATATTTACAAAGCAAAACAACTACCTGAAGAGACAAAGCAAGCATCGAAACCAGATACGGCAAAGATGCTGGAATTATAAAACAGGAATATAAAACAACTATGATTAATGTGCTAAGGGCTCTAATGGATAGAGTAGAAAGCACGTAAGAACAAAAGGACAAAGTAAGCAGAGAGATGAAAACCCTAAAAAACAACAAAAAAAAGATGCTAGAGATCAAAAACACTGTAACAGGGGCTTCCCTGGTGGGGCGGTGGTTGAGAGTCCGCCTGCCAATGCAAGGGACGCAGGTTCGTGCCCCGGTCCGGGAGGATCCCACATGCCGCGGAGCGGCTGGGCCCGTGAGCCATGGCCACTGAGCCTGTGCGTCAGGAGCCTGTGCTCCAGAAATGGGAGAGGCCACAACAGTAAGAGGCCCACGTACTGCAAAAACACACACAAAAAAACCACTGTAACACAAATGAAGAATGCCTTTGATGGGCTTATTAGTAGACTGGACATGGTCAAGACAAGAAACTTTAAGCTAAAGATATCTCAATAGAAACCTCTGAAACTGAAAAGCAAAAAGAACAAAGACTGGAGGAAAAAAAAAAAAGCAGAACAGAAAATCAAACAACTCTGGGAAAGCTCCAAAAGGTGTAATACATGAGAATGAAAATACCAGAGAAAGAAAAGGACAGAAGAAATATTTGAAGCAACAATGACTAAGAATTTTCCCTAAATTAATGTCAGACAACAAACTGCAGATTCAGGAAGTTCAGAGAACATCAAAGCAGAATAAATGTCAAGGAAAAAAACACTATGCCTAAGTATAACATTTTCAAAGTACAAAAAATCAAAGATAAAGAAAAAATCCTGAAAAAAGCCAAAGGGAAAAAAAAATCTAAAGAGAAACAGACAATTGCTTCCAACTTCTCCACAGAAACCATACAAGCAGGAAGAAATAGAGTGAAATACTTAAAGTGTTGAGAAAAGAATCCCTCCAACTTAGAATTCTATACCCTCCCTATGAAATTATCTTTTAAACTGATAAAGAAATACATTCTCAGACAAACAAAAATTGAGGGAATTTGTTACCAGTAGGTCTGCCATGCAATAAATGTTAACAGATGCACTCTAGAGGAGAAAATATAGTTCAGAAACTCAGATCTACATAAGATAGGGAGAGCATCAAAGAAGAAACAAGTGAAGGTTAAAAAAAACAACACTTTTTTTCCCTTATCTCTAATTGGTCTTAATAGTTTTTTCAACAAATTTCTCACACATCTTTTCTGACCACAGTGGCATGAAACCAGAAATCAACCACAGAAAAAAAAAAACAAGAAAAAAACAATTACATGGAAACTAAAAAATATGCTGCTAAAAAAACAACTGGTCAACAATGAAATCAAAGAGGAAATCAAAAATACCTCAAGACAAATGACTATGAAAACACAACTATACAAAATCTATGGTATGCAGCAAAAGCAGTCCGAAGAGGGAAGTTTATAGCAATACAGGCCTTACTCAAAAAACAAGAAAAATCTCAAACAAAAAACCTAAAAATTAGAAAAAGAAAAACATGGACTTCCCTGGTGGTCCAGTGGATAAGACTCATTGCTCCCAACAAAGGGGGCCCAGGTTCTATACCTGCTTGGGGAACTAGATCCTGCATTCATGCCACAACTAAGAGTTTGCATGCTGCAGCTAAGAAGTCCGCATGCCGCAACTAAGAGTCTGCATGCTGAAACGAAGATCCCACTAGCCACAAATAAGACCTGGTGCAGCAAAAACAAATTAATTAATTAATATTAACAAAACAGAAAATCATAATTTTTTAAAAAAAGAAAAACAAACAAAACCTAAAGTCAGCAGAAGGAAGCAAATGATAAAGATCAGAAGGAAATAAATAAAGATTTAAAAATATATTAAAAAATCAATAAAAGCAACAGCTGGGTTTTTGAAAGGATAAACAAAATCAACAAACCTCTAGCCAGGCTCACCAAGAAGAAAAGAGGACCCAAATAAACAAAATAAGAAATGAAAAGAGGAGAAAAAAACAACCAACATCACAGAAATACAAAATATCATAAGAAAATACCATGAACAGTTATATGACAAGATGGACAACCTAGAAGAAGTGGAAAAGTTTCTAGAAACATACAGACTGCCAAAACTGAACCAAGAAGAAACATAATTTGAACAGAACAATCACTAAAAGTGAAGTACAATCTGTAATTAAAAAAAAAATCCCTACAAACAAAAGTTAAGGACCAAATGCCTTCAGTGGGGGATTCTACCAAACATACAAAGAAGAACTTACACTTATCCTTCTCAAACTCTTCCAAAAGATCGAAGAGGAGGGAATACTCCCAAAGTCATGTGAAGCCATCATCACCCTGATAACCAAAACCAGACAAAGACACTACTAAAAAAGAAAATTACAGGCCAATATCTTTGATAAATATAGATGCAAAAATCCTCAACAAAATATTAGCAAACCAAATTCAATAACACATAAAAAGAATCATACACCATGATCAAGTCAGATTCATCCCAGGGTCACAAGGACGGTTCAGCATACACAAATCAATCAACATGATACACCATATCAACAAAAGCAAAGACAAAAACCACATGATCATCTAAATAGATGCAGAAATAATATTTGATAAAATTCAACATCCATTCATGATAAAAAAAACTCTCACCAAAGTGGGTATAGAGGGAACAAATCTCAACATAATAAAAGCCATTTATGACAAACACACATCCAATATAATACTCAACAGTGAAAACCTGAAAGCCTGCCTGCTAAATTCTGGAACAAAACAAAGATGTGTACTCTCACCACTTCTATTCAACATAATATTGGAAGCCCTAGGTCCAGCAATCAGACAAGAAAAAGAAATAAAAGGTTTCCAAATTGAAAGGGAAGAGGTAAAATTGTCATTGAATGGAGATGACATGATAGTCTATAAAGAAAACCCTAATGATTCCACATGAAAACTATTAACTATTAGAACTAATAAATGAATTCAGCAAGGCAGCAGGATACAAGAATATATAGAAATCTGTTGCATTTCTTTAACTAAGAAATAACAAAAAGAGAAAGTTAAAAAAGCAATCACATTTAAAACTGCATCAAACAAACAAACAAAAAAACCTAGTGACGGGCTTCCCTGGTGGCACAGTGGTTGGGAGTCCGCCTGCCGATGCAGGGGGCGCAGGTTCGTGCCCCAGTCCGGGAAGGTCCTGCATGCCACGGAGCAGCTGGGCCCATGGGCCGTGGCCGCTGGGCCGGTGCTTCCAGGGCCTGTGCTCTGCAGCGGGGGGGGTCGCGGCAGTGAGAGGCCCTTGTACCCCAAAAAAAACAAAAACAAAACCAAAAAAACCTAGTGACAAAACGTAACCAAGGAGATGACAGACCTATACGCTGAGAACTATAAAACACTGATAAAGATAACAGAGATGATTCAAAGAAATGAGATATCTCATAGTCTTTAATTGGAAGAATTAATACTGTTAAAATGGCCATATAACCCAAAGCAATCTATAGATTTAATGTGATCCCTGTCAAATTACCTGACATTTTTCACAGAACTAAAACAAATTATCCTAAGATTTATATGGAATCACAAAAGATCCAGAAATGCCAAAGTAATCCTGAGGGAAAAGAACAAAGTTGGAGGCATAATGCTCCCAACTTCAGACAAAACTACAGTAAACAAAAACATATATATCAAGAGAACAGAACAGAGAGCCCAGAAATAAGCCCAGGAACCTACAGTCAATTAATCTTCGACAATGGAGGCAAGAATATACAATGGGGAAAAGACAGTCTCTTCAGCAAGTGGTGCGGGGAAAGCTGGATAGCCTCATGTTAGTCAATAAAGTTAGAACACTCCCTCACACCACATACAAAAATAAACTCAAAATGACTTAAAGACTTAAATATAACACATGACACCATTAAACTAGAAGAGAACATAGTCAAAACATTCCCTGACATAAATCACAGAAATATTTTCTTAGATCAGGCTCCCAAGGTAAAAGAAATAAAAGCAAATGCAAACAAATGGGACCTAATCAAACTTACAAGCTTTCACACAGCAAAGGAAACCATAACAAAACAAAGACAACCTACAGACTGGGAGAAAATATTTGTAAATGATGAGACCATCAAGGGAATAATTTCCAAAACATACAACCAATAAACCTCAATATCAAACAAACAAACGACGCAATCAAAAACTGTGTAGAAGACCTAAATAGACATTTCTACAAAGAAGACATATAGATAGCCAACAGGCACATGAAAAGATACTCAACATCACGAATTATTAGGGAAATGCAAATCAAAACTACAATGAGGGCTTCCCTGGTGGCACAGTGGTCAAGAATCTACCTTGCCAATGCAGGGGACATGGGTTCGGGCCCTGGTCCGGGAAGACTCCCACATGTTGCAGGTTCAAGCCCTGCTCCAGGAAGATTCCCACATGCCGCAGAGCAACAAAGCCTGTGTGCCACAACTACTGAGCCTGTGCTCTAGAGCCCGCGAGCCATAATTACTAAACCCATGCACCACAAATACTGAAGCCTGTGCACCTAGAGCCTGTGCTCTGCAACAAGAGAAGCCAGTCCAATGAGAAGCCCGTGCACTGCAACGAAGAGTAGCCCCCACTCGCCGCAACTACAGAAAGCCCACGTGCAGCAACAAAGACCCAATGAAGCCAAAAATAAATTTAAAAAAAATTAAAGATTCTCTACCATTAAAAAAAACAAAGAAACAAAAAACTACAATGACCTCACACCAGTGAGAATGGCCATCATCAAAAAATCTACAAATAATAAATGCTGGAGAGGGTGTAGAGAAAAGGAAACCCTCCTACACTGCTGGTGGGAATTTAAATTGGTGCAGCCACTATGGAAAACAGTATGGACATTACTTTAAAAATAGAGTTACCGGGGCTTCCCTGGTTGCGCAGTGGTTAAGAATCCACCTGCCAATTAAGGGGACATGGGTTCAAGCCCTGATCTGGGAAGATCCGACATGCTGCGGAGCAACTAAGCCCGTGCACCACAACCACTGAGCCTGTGCTATAGAGCCTGCAAGCCACAACTACCGAGCTCATGTGCCACAACTACTGAAGCCCATGTGCCTAGAGCTCATGCTCTGCACACAACAAGAGAAGCCACTGCAATGAGAAGCCCGCGCACCGCAATGAAGAGTAGCCCCCGTTCGCCACAGCTGGAGAGAGCCCGTGTGCAGCAACAAAGACCCAATGCAGCCAAAAATAAATTAATTAAATAAAAAATAAATTAAAAAAATAAAATAGAGTTACCATATGATCCAAATCCCACTCTTGGGCATATATCCAGGAAAGACAAAAACTCTAATTCAAAAAGATACATGCAGGGCTTCCCTGGTGGCACAGTGGTTGAGAGTCTGCCTGCCAAGGTAGGGGACACAGGTTCTCGTGCCCGGGTCTGGGAAGATCCCACATGCCGCAGAGCGGCTGGGCCCGTGAGCCATGGCCGCTGAGCCTGCGCGTCCGGAGCCTGTGCTCCGCAATGGGAGAGGCCACAACAGTGAGAGGCTCGCGTACCACAAAAAAAACAAAAACAAAAAAACAAAAAAAAAGATACATGGACACCAACGTTCATAGCAGCACTATTTACAATAGCCAAGACATGGAAGCAACCTAAGTGTCCATTGACAGACGAAAGGATACAGAAGATGTGGCATATATATACAATGGAACACTACTCAGCCATAAAAAGAAAAATGAAACAATGCCATTTGCAGCAACATGGATGGACCTAGAGATTATCATACTAAGTGAAATCAGACGCAGAAAGACAAATATTATGACATCACTTACATGTGGAATCTAAACAATAATACACATGAACTTATTTACAAAACAGAAATAGACTCACAGATGTAGAAAACAAACTTATGGTTACCAAAGGGGAAAGGAGGGGAGGAGGGATAAATTAGGAGAATAGGATTAACAGATACACATCACTTAAAGTGATACAGCCACTACGGAGAACAGTGTGGAGGTTCCTTAAAATACTAAAAATAGAACTACCATACGACCCAGCAATCCCACTACTGGTCATATGCCCTGAGAAAACCATAATTCAAAAAGAGTCATGAAAAAAAAAAAAAAAGTCATGTACCAAAATGTTCATTGCAGCTCTACTTACAATAGCCAGGACATGGAAGCAACCTAAGTGTCCATCAACAGATGAATGCATAAAGAAGATGCGGCACATATATACAATGGAATATTACTCAGCCATAAAACGGAACGAAACTTAGTTATTTATAGTGAGGTGGATGGACCTAGAAACTGTCATACAGAGTGAAGTAAGTCATAAAGAGAAAAACAAATACCGTATGCTAACACATATATATGGAATCTAAAAAAAAAGAAAAGAATGATCAGAAGAACCTAGGGGCAAGACAGGAATAAAGATGCAGACCTACTAGAGAATGGACTTGAGGGTACAGGGAGTGGGAAGGGTAAGCTGGGACAAAGTGAGACAGTGGCATGGACATATATACACTACCAAATGTAAAACAGATAGCTAGTGGGAAGCAGCCACATAGCACAGGGAGATCAGCTCGGTGCTTTGTTACCACCTAGAGGGGTGGGATAGGGAGGGTAGGCAGGAGGAAGATGCAAGAGGGAAGAGATATGGGGACATATGTATATGGATAACTGATACACTTTGTTGTAAAGCAGAAACTAACACATCATTGTAAAACAATTATACTCCAATAAAGAGGTTAAAAAAATGTTTTTAATAAAATAATAATAATTTAAAAAAAGATACACATCACTATATATAAAATAGATAAACAACAAGGGTTTACTGAATATAGCACAGGGAATTATATTCAATATCTTATAATAACCCATAATGAGAAAGATTCTGAAAAAGAATCTATAATGGGAAAGAATTATTAATATGTATGAATTACTTTGCTGTACACCTAAAACTAACACAATATTGTAAATCAACAACAGTTCCCAAAAAAATTTTTTTATAAATTATAAAATAAATTCCCGGTGATAAAAAAAATAGTTGGGCTTCCCTGGTGGCGCAGTGGTTGAGAATCTGCCTGCTAATGCAGGGGACACGGGTTTGAGCCCTGGTCTGGGAGGATCACACATGCCGCGGAGCAACTAGGCCCGTGAGCCACAACTACTGAGCCTGCGCGTCTGCAGCCTGTGCTCCGCAACAAGAGAGGCCACCATAGTGAGAGGCCCGTGCACCGCTATGAAGAGTGGCCCCCGCTTGCCACAACTAGAGAAAGCCTTCACACAGAAACGAAGACCCAACACAGCAAAAATAAATTAATTAATTAATAAACTCCTACCCCCAACATCTTCTTAAAAAAAAAAAAAAAGAAAGAAAGCTGAAATGGCAATACTCATATCAGACAAAGTAGACTTGAAAACAAAGACTGTTATAAGAGACAAAGAAGGACACTACATAATGATCAAGGGATCAACCCAAGAAGAAGAAGATATAACAATTGTAAATATATATGCACCCAACATAGAAGCACCTCAATATATTGAATATAAGGCAAATACTAACAGCCATAAGGGAGACATTGACAGTAACACAATAATAGTGTGGGACTTTAACACCCCACTTTCATCAATGGACAGATCATCCAGACAGAAAATCAATAAGGAAACACAGGCCTTAAATGACACATTAGATCAGATGGACTAAATTGATATTTATAGAGCATTCCATTCCAAAGCAGCAGAATAAACATTCTTCTCATGTGCACACAGAACATACTCCAGGACTGACCACATGCTGGGCCACAAAGCAAGCCTCGGTAAATGTAAGAGAATTGAAATCATATCAAGCATCTTTTCTGACCACAACACTATAAGGTTAGAAATAAACTAAAAACACAAACACGTGGACGCTGAACAATATGCTATACTAAACAACCAATGGATCACTGAAGAAATCTAAGAGGAAATCAAAAAATACCTGGAGAAAATGAAAACAAAAGCACAATGATCCAAAATCTATGGAATGTAGCAAAAGCAGTTCTAAGAGAAAAGTTTATAGCAAATCAATCTTAACTCAGGAAACAAGAAAAATGTAAAATAAACGACCTAACCTTACACCTAAAGCAACTAGAGAAAGAAAAACAAGCAAAACCTAAAGTCAGTAGAAGGATATCATAAAGATCAGAGCAGAAATAAATGAAATAGAGATGAAGAAAACAATAGCAAAGATCAATGAAACTAAAAGCTGGTTCTTTGAAAATATAAACAGAATTGATAAACCTATAGCCAGACTCATTAAGAAAAAAAGGAAGAGGACACAAATCAATACAATTGGAAATGAAAAAGGAGAAGTTACAACTGACACCACAGAAATACAAAGGATCATAAGAGACTATTACAAGCAACTGTATGCCAACAAAATGCACAACCTGGAAGAAATGGACAAATTCTTAGAAAGGTACAATCTCCCAAGACTGAACCAGGAAGAAATAGAAAATATGAACAGACCAATCACAAGTACTGAAATTGAAACTGTGATTTTAAAACTCCCAAAAAACAAAAGTCCAAGACCAAATGGCTTCAAAAGCAAATTCTATCAAACATTTAGAGAAGAGCTAACACCTATCCTTCTGAAACTGTTCCAAAAATTTGCAGAGGAAGGAAAATTCCCAAACTCATTCTATGAGGCTACCATCACCATGATACCAAAACCAAAGATACCACAAAAAAAGAAAATTACAGGCCAATATCACGGGTGAACACAGAGGCAAAAATCCTCAACAAAATACTAGCAATCCAAATCCAATAATACATTAAAAGGATATACATCATGATCAAGTAGGATTTATCCCAGAGATGCAAGGATTTTTCAATATCACAAATTAATCAGTATGATACACCACATCAACAAATTGAATAAAAACCATATGATCATCTCAATAGAGGCAGAAAAAGCTCTTGACAAAATTCAACACCTATTTATGATAAAAGCTCTCCTGAAAGTGAGCATAGAGGGAATCTACCTCAACATAATAAAGGCTATATACTACAAATCTACAGCTAACATCATACTCAATGGTGTAAAGCTGAAAGCATTTCCTCTAAGATCAGGATAAAGACAAGGATGTCCACTCTTGCCACTTTTATTCAACATCGTTTTGGAAGTCCTAGTTACAGCAGTCAGAGGGAAAAAAAAGAAATAAAAGGAATCCAATTGGAAAAGAAGTTGTTAAACTGTCACTGTTTGCAGATACTATACTATACATAGAAAATCCTAAAGACACTACCAGAAAACTATTAGAGCTCATCCATGAATTTGGTAAAGTTGCAGGTTACAAAATTAATACACAGAAATCTGCTGCATTTCTATACACTAATAACAAAAGATCAGAAAGAGAAATTAAAGAAACAATCCCATTTACCATCGCATCAAAAAGAATGAAATACCTAGGAATAAACCTACTTAGGGAGACAAAAGACCTGTACTCCAAAAACTATAAGACACTGATGAAAGAAATCAAAGACAACACAAACAGATCAAAAGATACACCATGTTCTTGGATTGGAAGAATCAATATTGTCAAAATGACTATACTACCCAAGGTGGTCTACAGATTCAATGCAACCCCTATCAAATTACCAATGGCCATTTTCACAGGACTAGAACAAAAAAATCTTAAAATTTGTATGGAGACACAAAAGACCCCAAATAGCCAAATCAATCTTGAGAAAGAAAAATGGAGCTAGAGAAGTCAGGCTCCCTGACTTCAGACTACACTACAAAGCTATAGTCACCAAAACAGTATGGGACTGTCACAAAAATAGGAATATAGATCAATGAAACAGTATAGAAAGCCGAGAAATAAACCGACGTACCTATGGTCAATTAATCTATGACAAAGGAGACAAAACTATAAAATGGAGGAAAGACAGTCTCTTCAATAAATGGTGCTGGGAAAACTGGACAGCTACATGTAAAAAAAAATGAAATTAGGAAATTCTTTAACACCATACACAGCTCTTAGAGGAAAACATAGGCAGAATACTCTCTGACATAAATCACAGCAATATCTTTTTCAATAAATCACAGCAATATCATCTTCAATAAATCACAGCAATATCTTTTTCAATCTGTCTCCCACAGTAATGGAAATAAAAACAAAAATAAACAAATGAGACCTAATTAAACTCAAAAGCTTTCGCACAGCAAAGGAAACCATAAACAAAACAAAAACACAACCCACAGAATGGGAGAAAGTATTTCCAAAAGATGCAACCAACAAGGGATTAGTCTCCAAAATTTACAAACAGCTCATGCGGCTTAATAACATAAAAACAAACAACCCAATCAAAAAATGGGCAGAAGACCTAACAGACATTTCTCCAAAGAACACATATAGATGACAAAGAGGCACATGATAATTTGGTCAACATCGGTAATTATTAGAGAAATGCAGATCAAAACCATTGATGCAATGAGATATCACCTCACACCAGTCAGAGTGGCTACCATCAAAAAATCCACAAACAATAAATGCTGGAGAGGGTGTGGAGAGAAGGGAACCCTCCTACACTGTTGGTGGAAATGTAAATTGGTACAGCTACTGTGGAGAACAGTATGGAGATTCCTTAAAGAGCTAAAAATAGAGCTATCGTATGATCCTGCAATCCCACTCCTGGGCATATATTCAGAGAAAAGCATGATCCGAAAGGATACATGCATCCTAATGTTCACTGCAGCACCTTTCACAATAGCCAAGACATGGAAGCAACCTAAATTAGGTCCATCGACAAATGAATGGATAAAGTAGATGTGGTACACATATACAATGGAATATTACTCAGCCATAAAAAGAATGAAACAATGCCATTTGCAGCAACATGGATGGACCTAGAGATTGTCATACTGAGTAAAGTCAGACAGAGAAAGACAAATATCATATGATATCACTTATATGCGGAATGTAAAAACAAATACACACACACACAAACACACATACACACACAAATGAAGTAATTTACAAAACAGAAACAGACTCACAGACTTAGAGAACAAACTTATGGTTACCAGAGGGGAAGGGTGGGGGGGAGGAATAGTTAGGCAGTTTGGGATTGACAGGTACACACTGCTATATTTAAAATAGATAACAAGGACCTACTATACAACACAGGGAACTCTGCTCAATATTACATAACAACCTAAATGGTGAAAGAATTTGAAAAACAGATACATGTATATGTATAACTGAATCACTTTGCTGTACACCTGAAACTAACACAACATTGTTAATCAACTATACTCCAGTATAAAACAAAAAGTTAATAAATACATACATACATAGAAAACCATAAAAGGCAGTATTACTGAATCACTTTGCTGTACAGCAGAAATTAACACAACATTGTAAATCAACTATACTTCAATAAAATAAATTTTAAAATAAATAAATAAATCCTCCATTTTATATGTACACACAAAATAAAACACAAACAGCAGAAAAGAGTGGAAGACAAAAATATGAACAAAGAACAAGGGCAATGATAGAAAATAGCAATAAATATGATAGACATCAATCCAACTATATTAAAAATCACTTTGAAAGCCAATGGTCTAAGTATAATAATTAAAAGACAGAGATTGCCAGAGTGGATCAAAAAACAAGACCCAACTATATGTTATCTACAAGAAAGCCACTTTAAGTATAAAAACACATGTAGATGAAAAGTAAATGAATGGAGAAAAATATACCATGCTAATACTAATCAAAAGAAAGTAGAAGTGCTATATTAATTTCAGACAGAACAGACTTCAAAGGAAGGAAAGTTATCAAGGATAAAAAAGGCATAACATAATGATAAAGGGGTCAATTCTCCAAGAAGATGAAACAATGTATACACAGCTAACAAGACTGTAGAACTACATGAGACAAAAAATGATAGAACTGCAAAGAGAAATAGATGAAGCCACTATAATAGTTGGAGACTTTAACACCCCTCCATCAGAAATGAACAAATCTCTCAGGCAGCAAATCAGTTAAGAACATACTTCACCTCAAAAACATCAATAAAATGGATATAAATGCACATCTATAAATTACTTCAGTAAAAAACAGCAGACTACACATCCTTCTCAAGCTCACATGGAACAATAACCACAATACGCCATGTTCTGGGCCATAAAACACACCTTAACAAATTTTAAAAAACAGTAACCATACAATGCTCTTAGACCAGAATAAAGTTAAACTAGAAATGACACAAAGACAGTTGGAAAACCCCCAAATATGTGGAAATTAAACAACATACTTCTAAAAACATATAAATCAAAGAAGAAATATATTAACTTAAATGAAAATACAACTTGTGAAAATTTGTGGAATGCAGTGAAAGCAGTGCATAGAAAATTTATAGCACTGAATGCATTTATTAGAAAAGAAAGATCTAAAATCCATAGTCTAAATTTCTACCTTAGGAAACTACAAAAAGAAGAGCAAATTAAGTCCAAAGTAAGCAAAACAAACAAATAAATAAATAAATATCAATAAGCCAAGCAAACTAAGAAAAGGAAAGAGCAGGCACAAATTACTAATATCTAAAATGCAACCGGGACATCACTACAGATCCTATGGACATTAAAAGGAAAACAAAGGAATATTAGGAACAAACCACATGCCCACAAATCTGACAACCTAGATGGAATGGACCAATTCCTTAAAAGACACAATGTGCCAAAACTCACATAAGAAGAAAAAGACATGCTGAATAGGCACCAGTTTATGTAAGAAATTGAATCAGTAACTTAACAACCTTTCAAAAAAAGAAAGCAGTAGGCCCAAGTGGCTTCACTGGTGAACTCTACCAGACATTTAAGGAAGAAATTATACCAATTCCCTCCAATCTCTTTCAGAGACAGAAGCAGAAGAAATACTTCTTCCTAATTCATTCTATGAAGCCAGCATTACCCTAATAAAACAACCAGACAAGGACACTTCAAGGGGAAAAAAACCAAAAAACCAAAAAAACACTACAGACCAATATCTATTCTCATGAATATAGTTGCAAAAATCCTCAATAAAGTATTAACAAATCAAATCCAACAAAGTATAATTATATGCAGTGACCAAGTGGGATTTATCCCAGGTATGCAAGACTGGTTCATTATTCAAAAATCAATTAATGTAATCCATCACATCAAAAGCCTAAAAAAGAAAAATCACACAATTATATCAATAGATGCAAAAAGCGTATTTGAAAAAATCCAACACCCATTCATGAGAAAACTATCAGTAAACCAGGAACAGAGGAAAACTTCCTCACCATATTTCATGGTGAGAAACTAGCTTTCCCACAAGGATCAGAAACTCATTAAGGATGCCCATCTCACCCTCTTTTTCAACATCACACTGGATCCTAGCTAATGCTTTAAGACAAGTAAAGGAAATAAAAAGTATACAGCTGGAGAAGGAAGAAATAAAACTGTGTTTGCAGATTAGATGATGATCTGTAGAAAATCTGAAAGACTCAACAAAAAAACTCTTGGAACTAATAAGCAATTACACTAAGTTGCCAAATACAAGGTTAATATACAAGTCAACGCTCGCCTATGTATCATTTATGAACAAGCGAAATTTGAAATTAAAACCACAATACCATTTATATTAGCATCCTATAAAAATGAAATGTTTACATATAAACTAACAAAATATATACAAGATCTATAAGAGGAAAATTATAAATTCTTGATGAAAGAAATTAAAGAAGAATTAAATAAATGGAGAGATTCCATGTTTATCGACAGGAAGACTCAATATTTTCAGGATCCTCAGTTCCTCCTAAACTGACGTATAAATTCAGTGCAAGTCCAATCATAATGCCAGTAAGTTATTTTGTGGATATTGAAAGACTGATTCCAAAGTTTATATGGAAAGGCAAAAGACCCAGAAGAGCCAACACAATTATGAAGGAGAAGAACCAAGTAGGAAAACTGACACTTTCTGAATTTGAGACTTACTATAAGGCTACAGTAATCAACACAGTGTAGTACTGGTGAAATAGACAAATAGATCCCTGCAACAGAACAGAGCCCAGAAACAGACCCATGTAAATACAGTCAACTGATCTTTGACAAGGCACAAAGGCAATACAACAGAGTAAAAGTAGCATTTTCAACAAATGGTGCTGGAATAACTGGACATCCATGTAGAAAAAATGAATCTAGACACAGACTTTAAACCCTTCACAGAAATTAAATCAAAATGGATCATACACCTAAATGTAAAATGCAAAACTCCTAGAAAACAACATAGGAGAAAACCTATATGACCTCGGATATGGTGAGAAAATAACAAATGCTAGCGAGCATGTGGAGCCACAGAAACTCTGATTCATTGTTGGTAGGAATGTGAAATGAAACAGTCACTTTATAAGATGGTTTGGCAGTTTCTTATGAAACTAAGCATACTCGTACCATATGATCTAGCATTTGTGCTCCTTGATATTTACCCGAGCTGAAAACTTATGTCCACACAAAAACCTGCATCTGATGTTTATAGCAGATTTATTAATAATTGTCAAAACCTAGAAGGAACCAAGATGTCCTTCAGTAGATGTAGGGATAAATTCTATTAAGTAGATGAATGGATAAACTGTGGTACATCCAGACAATGGAATATTATTCATTGCTAAAAAGAAATGAGCTATGAAGCCATAACAAAACGCGGAAGAACCTTAATGCATATTACTAATCGAGAGAGCCAACCTGAACAGGCTACAAAACGTATGATTCCAACTGTAAGACAATGTGGAAAATGGTAAAGTATGGAGACAGTAAAAAGATCAGTGGTTGCAGTGTGGGTGGTAGACTTGAATAGATGGAGTACAGAGGAATTTTAGGGTGGTGACAATACTCTGTATATTATAATGATGGATACATGTCATTATACACTATCCAAACATACAGAATGTACAATACCAGAAGTGAACGCTAATGTAAACTGTGGACTTAGGGTGCTTAAGACATCAGTGTAGGTTCATCCATTGTAAAAACTGTACCACTCTGGTGGGGGATGTTGATAATGGCAGAGGAAATGCATGTGATGGGGGCAGCGGGTATATGGGAAATCTCTGTATCTTCCTTGCAATTTTGCTACGAATCTAAAACAGCTCTAAAAGATATAATCTTTTAAACAAAAGTTGATAGGATGTTAAAAAAAAATAAACACTTGAATTTGAACACAAAATCCAAAGATATACCTTGCTCATGGATTGGAAGATTAATATTGTTAAAGTGACCATACTCCCCTAGGCAATCTACAAATTCAATGCAATCCCTACCAAAATACCAGTGGCATTTTTCACAAAACAAGAAAAAATAAATCTAAAATTTGTATGGAAACACAAAAGACCCCAAATAGCTTAAACAGAAAGAAGAACAAAGCTGGAGGTATTACTATCCTTGATTTCAAACTATATCATAAAGCTACAGATGTCAAAACAGTATGGTATTGGCACAAAAACAGACATATAGAACAATGGAACAGAGTAAAGATCCCAGAAACTTACATGGTCAACTAATCTATGACCAAAGGGGCAAAAATAAACAACAGGGAAAAGATATCCTCTTCAATAAATGGTATTGGGAAATCTGGACAGCTACATGCAAAAGAAGCAACCTGGACTACCTTCTCACACCATATGCAAAAATAAACTCAAAATGAATTAAAGACTTAAATGGAAGTCCTGAAACCATAAAACTCCTAAAAGAAAATATTGGCAGTATACTCTTAGCAATATTTTTTTGAATATATCTCCTTAGGCAAGGGAAACAAAAGCAAAAATAAACAAATGGACTATATCAAACTAAACAGCTACTGCACAGCAAACAGAACTATCAGTGAAACAAGATGGCAGCCTACTGAATGGAAGAAGATATTTGCAAATGATATATATGACAAGGGATTAATATCCAAAATACACAAAAAATTCATACAACTCAAATCAAAAAAAACCAAACAACCCAATTAAAAAATGGCCAGAGGATCTGAATAGACATTTTTGTAAAAAAGACATACAGATGGCTAACAGACACACAAAAAGATGCTCAACATGACTATCATCAGAGAAATGCAAATAAAAACCTCAATGAGATATCACCTCACACCTGTTAGAATGGTTATTATCAAAAAGAGAGCAAGTAAGTGCTGGTAAGGATGTGAAGGAAAGGGAACACTCATGCACTGTTGGTGGGAATGTAAATTGGTGCAGCCACTATGGAAAACAGTATGGAGGTTCCTCACAAAATTAAAAATAGCACTACCACATGATCCATCAATTAACTTATGGGTATTTTTACAAAGAAAACAAAAACGCTAATTCAAAAAGATACAGGCACCCCTATATGCAGCACATCATTACTTACAATAGTCAAGATACGGAAGTAACCTAAGTGTCTACCAAGAGATGAATGGATAAAGATATATATATATAGACACACACACACATATATACACACACACCCCATATGGTTAATAGACCATGATATATATATATATATCATGGTCTATTAACCATAAAAAAGAATGAAATCTTGCCATTTGCAACAACATGGATGGACCTAGAGGGTATTATGGTAAATGAAATAAATCAGACAAAGAGAGACAGATACTGTATGATTTCACTTACTTGTGGAGTCTAAAAACAAAACAAATGGATAAACATAACAAAACAGAAGTATTCTCATAGATACAGAGAACAAACAGGTGATTGCCAGAGGGGAGGGGGATGGGAGGGAAGAGTGAAATAGGTGAAGAAGACTAAGATAAACAAAAAAAAATGAGTCATGGGGATGAAATGTACAACGTGGGGGAATATAGTCAATACTAGTGTAAAAACTTTGTATCATGACAGATGATAACTAGACTTATCTTGGTGATCATTTTGTAATGTTAGAAATATCAAATCACTAAGCTGTGAAGCTGAAACTAACATAGTCAATTATACTTGTACTTCAACTTTTGAAAAGGTAATTTAACATATCCACTTATACATTTCATTCTGAGAAAAATGAATAGCAAATAGCTTAATAGTCAGAAAAGACAACTTGACTTTTGTTATGTGTTCGCAGAAGAATATTTAGAAAAATTACCAGCAGAGTCAAAAAATCTGCTATACAACATTAACTATAAAACCTAGGGTTTCCCTGGTGGCGCAGTGGTTGAGAGTCCGCCTGCCGATGCAGGGGACACGGGTTCGTGCCCTTGTCCGGGAAGATCCCACATGCGGCGGAGCGGCTAGGCCCGTGAACCGTGGCCGTTTAGCCTGCGCATCTGGAGCCTGTGCTCCACAACAGGAGAGGCCACAACAGTGAGAGGCCCGCGTACCGCAAAAAAAAAACCTATAGTTAATGCTGTATTCTGCATTTAAGAGTTTGTTAAGAGTGTAGATCCCATGTTATCCTACCATAATAAAAAATTCCGAAGGAAGGAAAGAAGGAAGGGCAGGCAAATCACTGGGGAAAACATGTGCTTTTAAAAAAAGGGTGCTAGAACAACTACTTATCCATTTTATTATCTGTTAATTTTGTTTTTCACAAGCATATATACAAAACTAAAATCCATCTAATTTATACTTTCAAAAAACGTTTCCAAAATTGATAAGTCAAATAATTATGTTATATCACTGACAATTTTCTAAGAAACTGTATGAATTACGCCATTAAGTGTACATATCTGATAGCTATATTTTTATGGAATTAATAATAACAGCTGCCAATTATTGAGCAATATCACACACCCTAATAAGCACTTTTATAGGCATTATCTCATGTAAGCCATAGCAAAATCCTGTAAGATAGGTATCATTATACCCCATTATTGTTCATAATAGCAGACCAAATGCCCCACGCACAAGAGAATGGACTATGATATATTCATACACTGGAATACTTACAGCAATAAAAAGGAATAAATTAAAACTATGTATATCTATCTAGAAGAACCTCAGAAGCCAAAGACTGTATTAAAATTGCAATTCTCAGAAGAATATATAACATCTTTATTCCATCTGTTATATAGTTCAAAACCATACTGAGCAGCAAAAAAACCAATACATGTCAGGATAGGAAGTAAGAGTGATATAACTGGGGAAGAGAACACACAGTAATTCAGTGATATTTGGTAACATTCTACTTCTCAAGCTGGATGGCCAATAAACAGGAATTATTTCTACTTTTTCTTTATACACGCTTCATATATATTCTTTTCTATGCATGAAATAGTTCACTATAGATGGAAAATGAGTACTATTAAAAAGAAAGTCATTTATACATAAGCTATTATAGCTGTGTGATCTTAAGCAGAGAATATACATCTGAAAATAGCTGGACTGCATCTGCATCTCAAGATACCACCCTCAAGAAAAAATAAAAGTGATAAGAATATATTGATAAAACAAGCAAATCCATTCTTATTTTTCTAAGACAAAAAATTTTAATAGGTTAATTTAGAATTAATCAAAACCTATAGAACCTAATCCTTAAATCTTAACTTTTGAAGACTTAAGACTCCTAACACTTCAGCCAAAGACTATCAGTGACTCAGCTGGAGTCATCAATGCCCCGGTAAAGAGATCCAAATTTCACACCCTTTCTGTCACATTTTCTCTCTTAATTTCTAGATTTCTTTTATACCTTGGGCAAGTCAGTTGTTCTCCCATGACCAAACAACTTTGCTTTGATCTCTTCTACTTTTCTCCTGTCATCTTCATTTATTTCTGAAATGGAGTAGCCACACTCATGAGCCATATTAAACTTCAGATTCCAGGCTGGAGAGAAAAGCATAAAAACATTTAAGATCATACAATGCAAAAGTATCAGTGACTATAAGAGCACAGAAGATCATCAATATATGCAATTTAATGCCCTACCACAGTGCTTACTAAACAGTGTGTACTCTCAATTTTATGACAAACTATTAGAAGTTCTTGAGAGACATAATTTCACCGAAAAGTCAGATTTTTAAAAAAAACATTCTACAGACATTTCTCCAAAGAGACCACTTTAAATATGGTATTCAGCCATTTTATCTTTATCTTCCTTCCAACCAAAAGAGTCCCTTTGTCTCTCCAATTAGCTCCTGCTACAGTCACTGCCACTTCCATGATATTTAATATTTTAAAAGAATAAATAAAACTTGAAGTTTTTGGAGAATCAAAATATGCATAAGTGATAGAAGGAATGGTGCAGGAAGTTAATCTCAAGAGAAGATTTCCAAGTAGGCCTGAACTGCTTATAAGTTGCCTTCCAAATTTATTCGCCATGTTGTCTTAAAGACTTTTTTTCTTTTTTTTTAATGGAATTCTGCAATTAGAGATGAATGAAATTTAACTCTAACCCAAGTTCTAGTGTGAAATACCTTGATTTGGTTTTTTCTGACGTCTATCTAAGATCTGCTTTAAGAATTTTATTAGAAAAGTGGATAGAAAGTATATGTAGTTTGACGATACAGAGTGACTTAGAGAAGCACAAATTGAAGTTTTTTACTGCCTCCAAAATAAGGACAGTGCAATGAAAAGATCAGGAAAACATCCAAGCTTTAGGAGTTTGGAAACCCAAGTTTTATCTCCCCTTTTATCTCCCCTTTTCTTCAGACATCAGAACTTACTTTTCCTTAAGACCTTAAACTAGTACTATTAATACTGTGACTTTCATTATTGGTTAAATGAGTTTATTCTGGGTTGCTGGTAGAAAATGTAATCATCTAACAGTTCTGCAAGAAAATTAATTTAGAGCTCCAACACTTAACTTTAAGCAAATTATTAAACTATAATGTTTATGAGTTTGCCCTGCCTTTATAACAAATTATCTTTTCCTACCTCGTGCCCGTACCCGAGATTCCTCCTCCTCTGCATTTCTGAGTATTTGTTTAGCATGGTTCAATGAGGATTCACATTTCAGAAGGTTTTTCACATGTGCAGCCAGTGAATCTACACTGCTACCACCACCATCGTCACTCTCTAACACACCCTCTTCCTCTTTGCTATCTGTCATACTTGTCTTGGGTGAAGAATATGGAAAGAAGTTTAGAAGCACATCAGAAACTGACTCCAAGGAATTACTGTCCCATGAGCAGGAACTTGCATCACTACTTGAATCACTTTTAATGACAGTCATCATAGGAATAACAATCTTATTCTCAAAGGTTCTACTATACCCTTCAGGGTCAGATCTCATTACAGATCTGGCTGCTTTATATTGCCTAAGGGTTTCGTCTAATGCCACTCTGGCTTTGCTTTCTGCTTCCTGTAAAGGACTTCTAACTGTAGTTGAACTAATAAACTCCCAATTTTCAATGCCTCTCTGGCATTTCAGATTCGTCTGTGTGCTAATATCCTTCTGTATGCACTTGTTGCTTGGGCTTTCTTCTGTGAATGGCTGTCTCTGAGACAAATCACCATTAGATGCATCAGTTGTGGGGGGTTCTTTGAAGCAAACCACCTTCTTAGATTGTATAAATGAAATATCACTAACATCTCTGAAAGGGACAAGGGGAACAGGAAAATTGCATCGTCTCAGTGCTATATTTTCTGCTTCCATTAAAAGTGTCTGAATCTCTTTAAGAGTTTTGGAACTGTTTTCCGTATCCTGGATTTCCTTAGAGCCAACATCTTCAAAACCTGAAGATTCTGGCTTATTTATTACAACTCTACCATCAGCCTGAGAATTTAAAGGCATGTTGTTTGAGATAACACTGGCGTTAGAAGAATCCAAATTATCTATCAGCCTTTGGACATGGTCTGAAACAAGTTTGTGCTTCTCACTATGTGAATAAGTACTAGGGGGAACTGTTGATAACCCAGTAATCTGACCAGCTTGCCCAAGACTACTTGAGAACTTCAGGTTATTTTCAGTTAGATGTCTTTCTGGCAAATCCTGTTGGTAGAAAAGAACTGGTTTCTCTCTATGTGAAAAGGAACTAGGAGGAACTGCTGGTAACACAGTTTTTTGGTCGGCTGGTCCAGGAACTGTTGAAACCTTCAGTGAATCTTCAGTGAGATGTTTGTCTGGCAATTCCTTTGGGTAGAAAATATTAGATTTCTCTCTGTGTGAAGAGGGACTAGAAAGAGGTATTTGTATCCAAGAATTCACATCAGTTGGTTCAGGAACAGGTGAAATCTTCAGAATATCTCCACTTTGATGTCTATCTGGCAACTGCTGTTGAAAGAAAATACTGGGCTTTACTCTCTGAGAATAAGAATTAGGAAAACCTGTCAGTAATGGAGTTTTCTGGTCGCCTGGTCCAATCACAGTTGAAGTCTTAGGCTTTTCTCTATGTGAGTAGGAACTAAGGGGAGCTGACAGTAACTCAGCCTTCTGGTCATCTGGTAAAATCCTGAGTTTCTCTTTATGTGAGTAAGAACTAGAAGGCCCTGTTGGTATCTCAGCGCTCTGGTCAGCTGGTCCAGGAAGAGCAAAAATTTTTAAAGTTTCTTCAGTAGTATCTGGCAACTCCTTCTGGTAAGAAAAGATGGGGCTCTCTCTATATGAGTAGGAACTAGAGGGGACTGTTTGTATGCCAATCTTCTGGTCAGCTGGTCCAGGAACAGCTGAAACTTTCAAAGTTTCTTCAGTAATATCTGGCAACTCCTTCTGGTAAGAAAAGATGGGGCTCTCTCTATGTGAATAGGAAGTAGGGGGCACAATTCGCATCCCAGTGGTCTGGTCTGCTTGTCCAGGAAGCTCTAAACGTTTTAAAGCATCTTCATTAGGATCTGGCAACTCTTGCTGGTAAGAAATGATGGGCTTCTCTCCATATGAGGAAGAAGTAGAGATTATTGCTGGTATCCCAATCTTCCGGTCGGCTGGTCCAGGAACCTCTAAAACTTTTAAAGCCACTTGAGTAAGATCTGGCAACTCTTGCTGGTAAGAAATGATGGGCTTCTCTCTATATGAATAGGAACTAGATGGTACTGCAGGTATCCCAGTCTTCTGGTCAGTTGGTCTGGGAGCAGTTGAAACATTCAGAGCCTCTTCAGTAAGATATCTATCTGGTAAGGCCTGCTGGTAGAAAATAGTGGGCTTCTCTTTATGTAAGTAGGAAGCAGAGGTTACTATAGGTATCCCAGTCTTCTGGTCACCTGTTCCAGTAACACCTGAAACTTTCTGAGCCTCTCCAGTTAGATGACTATCTGGCAGCTCCTGTTGGTAGAAAACACTGGATTTCTCTTTATGTGAGTAGGAACCAGAAGGTTCTGATGTCCCAGTCTTCTGATCAGCTAGTCCAGAAATAGTTGAATCTTTCAGAGCCTCTTCAGATAGATGACTGCCGGGCAAGGCTTGTAGGTAGAAAATACTGGGCTTCTCTCTATGTGAGTAGGAACTAGCAGGTACTGAGAGTACACCAGTCTTCTGGTCACTTGGTCTAGACGCAGGTGAAACTTTCAGAGCCTCTTCACTTAGATTACCATCTGGTAACACCTGCTGATAGAAAAAATCACCTGGCTTCTCTCCAAATGAGTAGGACCTAGACGATCCTGTTGGTATCCCAGTGTTCTGGTCAGCTGTTCTAGTAAAAGCTGAAACTTTTACAGCCTCTTCAGTTAGAAGACTGTCTGGCAGCTCCTGCTGATAGATAACACTGGTCTTCCCTCTATGTGAGTAGAAAGCAGGGGGTGCTATTGGTGTCCCACTCTTCTGATGAGCTAGTCCTGGAAGAGCTGGAACCTTCTGAGCCTTTTTAGTTAGATGACTATCTGGCAAATCCTGTTGGTAGAAAATACTGGGCTTCTCTCTATGTGAGTAAGTAGAAGTTACTATAGGAATCCCAGTTTTCTGCTCAGGGGTTCCAGGAGCAGGTGAAACTTTCTGAGCTTGTTCAGTTAGATGACTGTCTGGCAACTCTTGCTGGTACAAAATACTGGGCTTTTCTCTATGTGAGTAAGAAGTAGAGGGTACTGTCGATATCCCAGTCTTCTGCTCAGCCAATCCAGGAGCAGCTGAAGCTTGCTGAACCTGTTGAATTAGATGACTGACTGGTAACTCTTGTTGGTACAAAATACTGGGCTTCTCTCTATGTGAATAGGAAGTAGAGGGTACTGTCGATATCCCAGTCTTCTGCTCAGCCAGTCCAGGAGCAGCGGAAACTTGCTCAGCCTGTTCAGTTAGACAACTGTCTGGCAACTCTTGTTGGTAGAAAATAAGAGGTTCCTCTCTATGTGAATAGGAAGTAGAGGGTATGGTAGGAATCCCAGTCTTCCGCTCAGCCAATCCAAGAGCAGCTGAAACTTGTTGAACCTCTTGAATTACATGACTGTCTGGCAACTCTTGCTGGTAGAAAATACTGGGCTTCTCTCTATGTGAGTAAGATATAGAGGGTACAGTAGGAAGCCAAGTCTTCTGCTCAGCCAATCCAGGAGCAGCTGAAACTTTCTGAGCCTGTTCAGTTAGATGACTGTCTGGCAATTCTTGCTGACACAAAATACTGAGCTTCTCTCTATGTGAGTAAGAAGTAGAAGTTACTATGGGAATCCCAGTCTTCTGTTCAGGGGGTCCAGAAGCAGCTGAAACTTTCAGCGCCTGTTCAGTTAGATGACTTTCTGGCAATGTCTGTTGATAGAAAATACGAGGCTTCTCTCCATGTGAGTAAGAGGTAGAGGATGCAGTAGGCAACCCAGTCTTTTCATCAACTGGTCTAGGAGAAGGTGAAACCTTCAGAGCCTCTTCTGGTAGATGACTGCCTGGCAAGGCCTGTCGGTAGAAAATACCAGGCTCCTCTCCAACTGAGTAGGAACTAGCCGGTACTGTTGGTTTTCCAGTCTTTAGATCAGCTAGTCCAAGAAGAACTGAAATATTCAGACCCTCTTCAGTTTGATGACCATCTGGCAATGCCTGTGGGTAGAAAATACTGTGCTTCTCTCCAAGTGAGTAGAAACTTGGACAGACTGTAGATATACTTGTCTTCTGGTCACCAAGTCCAGGAACAGCTGCAACTTTTAAAGTCTCTTCAGTTAGATAACCATCTGGCAAGCCCTGTGGGTAGAAAATATTTGGCTTCCCTCTTTGTGAGTAGGAACTAGAGGGCACTGTTGCTATCTCAGTCTTCTGGTCAGCTAGCCCAGGAACAGCTGAAACTTTTAGAGCCTCTTCAGTTAGACGACTGTCTGCTAATGTCTGTTGGTTGAGAGTATCAGTATGTTGACCAATATTCTTCACTTGAGGAGACCTTCCAGCCAACTGAGAAAAGTCCTCAGGGGACAAGGATAAATGAGATACAGTGTCTGAATCTTCAGGAGTGGTAGTGATGCCTGGTCTCAAGGTGGATTGAGGAATTTCAGCTATGTCTCCTTTGGACGTATCCCCTAAAGAAAAAGAGATTTGTTAATATTGTTGATATTATATATATTTTTTGAATTAAAAAGATTCCTTTTATGCCCTAAAAGAAATAAAACGAGCTTTCCTTCCTTTGGCCTTTATGCTTCCAGAAAGGATCCCTAAAGAAATACTCATCAGAAGAAATAAAGATTTATACATAAAGATATTAATTACAAAGTGATTTATAAGAGCAGACTAATGTGGAAATAATTATTCAACAAGAGGGTAATGTTTTTAAATAGCAGTATATATATTTTATGGAATATTATGTGGATCTTAAAATTTAGATTTTAAAGAATTTTCAGTGTGATGGAAAAATCCTATCTAGTATGGGATTTGATTTCCCCCTAAGCTAATAAGTTAGCCTGTTATTGTGTCATGTATGTTTTCAGAAGACGTAAGACTCCTTAATCAGAGACAAAATACTTTACTCCAAGGCATAGCAAAGGATCATCAGCTTATTTTCATGAAATCCCCTTTCCCCTAAGTCATATGAGGGCAAAGCAATATAGCCCAGATGGATGCTACGCATGCAGTGGATTTAACTGACTCTCCTAATACATACACCCTGAATAAAATATGTATTTTTAATTAAATGAAACTGTAAAGACTCTAAAGGTTACACTAAGGAGTTTGAAATTAATTCTACATGGCATGGGGAGCTGTTGACAGATTTGATCAGAACTGTACTGCAGAAATACAGATTCTCTTGAATCTGGGTGGAAGGGAATGCAAAAGCGTCGTAAGCAGTACTATCTAAAAGAACTTTCTGCAACACTGGAAACGTTCTATATTTGTACTATCTAATACTAAATGAAAGTAGCTCTAAATAGCAGTGAAAAGTAAATGACTGCAATCAAAATTACAAGATTTGACATTCATTTGCTGATTCAAAAAAATGAATGTTTACTATGTGCTAGTCACTGTTCTAGATATAGAAAATAGAGCAATAAGCAAACAGACAAAACTTACATTCTAATTCTCCCTCACAGAGCTTACATTCTAATAGGAGGAAACAGACAATAAATTACTAAAACATACGCTATGTCAGATAGTGATAAGATGATTAATATATACAGCAAGTATTGTCTCTACTTTACATTAAGTTTCAAAGATAATGATTTAACAGTGCTTTTCTTTGTAGAGATCTTGTTAACTTGCAGATTCTGACTGAGTGAGTAGGTCTGGGGTGGGATCTGAAATTCTGCATTTCTAACAAGCTCCCTGATAATGCCCAATACTACTGATCCTCAGACTACATTTTGAGTAGCAAAAATATATAATTTTTCTAGAGTTGTATGTTGAGTAAGTGACAAAAACAGGCACTTTAACCTTTTAATCCTAACTCCAAATTCTGAACTCTTTTCACTACAACTAACTGCCGTTCTAAATCCACTAATGAGCTTCAAAAAAGTAGCTGAATGTATGATGAAATAGCTTGAATAATGATTGTAAAGTAAAGAAGTAAAGTACCAAGTACTAACTCTTCAAAAAAACTAAACAAGGAACAATGTAACCTGCGTAGTAACTTGAGAAGGAAAATGGGATATAGAAATTTTTGTGAGAAAATAAACAGCTCAGAAAATTAATAAATCAACAAAGACTGACAAACTGAACAACCAACAGGTCAAAGAAGAAATCAAAAAGGAAATAAAAATTACCTGGAGACAAATGAAAATGGAAATACAACATACTAAAACTTACGGGATACAGCAAAAAGTTCAAAGAGGGAAGTTTATAGTGATAAATGCCCACATCAAGAAACAACAAAAATGTAAAATAAACAACCTAACTTTACACCTCAAAGAAAAAGAACTAGAAAGAGAAGAACAAAGCCCCAAGTTAGTAAGGAAGGAAATAACAAAGATCGTACTTGAAATAAATGAAATAGAGACTAAAAAGACAATGTAAAAGATCAATGAAACTAAGAGCTGGCTCCTAACACTGCTTTAGCTAGACAGAGGAAGAAAAAGGACTCAAATAAATAAACTGAGAAATGAAAAAGGAGATTTCCAAATAATAGCACAGAAATAACAAGGGTAAGAGACTGCTATGAACAATTTTAGGCCAACAAATTTGACAACCTAGAAGAAATGGATAAATTCCTAGAAAAGTACAATCTACCAAAGTCTCAATCATGAAGAAATAGGAAATCTGAACAGCCTAGTAAGGAGATTGAATCAGCACTCAAAGTGACCCAAAAGGGACTTCTCTGGTGGCACAGTGGTTAAGAATCATACCTGGCAATGCAGGGCACACAGGTTCAAGCCCTGGTCCAGGAGGATCCCACATGCCACAGAGCAACTAAGTCCATGTGACACAACTACTGAGCCTGCAAGCCACAAACTACTGAGCCCAGGTGCCACAACTACTGAAGCCTGCATGCCTAGAGCCTGTGCTCCACAACAAGAGAAGCCACCACATTGAGAAACCCACACACCACAACAAAGAGTAGCCCCCACTTGCCACAACTAGAGAAAGCCTGTGTGCAGCAACAAAGACCCATCACAGCCAAAAATAAACAAATAAACAAAACGGAGCAATGGGATATTAAAAAAAAAAAGTGTCGCAACAAACAAAAGTCCAGGACCAGATAATTTCACTGTTTTATTCCATGAAACATTCAGAGAATTAAAACCAATCCTTATCAAACTTTTCTAAAAAATACAAGAGGAGAGAACACTTCCAAACTCATTTTACGAAGCCAGCATTACCCTGATACCAAAACCAGACAAGGACATTACACAAAAAGAAAATTACAGGCCAGTATACTTGATGAATTCAGATGTAAAAATCCTCAACAAAATATTAGCAAACCAAATTCAACAATACATGAAAGGGGTGATATGCCATGATCAAGTGGGAATTAATCTAGGGATGCAAGGATGGTTCAACATCCACAAGTCAATCAATGAGATACACTTTGTTAACAACATGAAGAATAAAAATTGTGATCATCTCAATATATGCAATATATTGGGATTGATACATATACACTGATATGTATAAAATGGATAACTAATAAGAACCTGCTGTATAAAAAAATAAATTCAAAAAAAAAAAGAAAGCTTCCTATGAAGGGTAATACGTCAGGAAGCAGAACTTGTTTCTATCTCTACATCAGTCCTTATCTTCCTGAGTGACTATGTCTGAATTACTTGTATAGCCTTCAGTTTCCTCACTTACCTTACATAGACTTGAAATTTATAACCTCATAACAGTGTATAAATCTCTCAAATTTGAGTGGCTCCCTTGGCCTAACAACTGATTCATTTTTGCCCCATTAAACAAACCAGTGTTTTGGAAAAAAATGACCAAATGCATCCAAGGCCATGTTGGGTAAGTAACTGACCTGGACTCAGAAACCTCGGTTTTTGGTAATCATTCTGTAATCAACTTCCTTTATGGCCTTAGGAATTTTGCTTGGTCTCTGTGAACTTAGATTTTCTCATCTGTAACAGGAAGTATATGAAAACCAAGACCCCTACCCACTACTCTTATTTTTTTTCTACAACAAACTATATCATTTTATAATGTAGAATTTCCTCAGCTTAAAGTACACTATTTCTAGTGTAAAAAAATAAATGGTTTTCCTTAAAAAAAAAAAGCATTTGATAAGATTCACTACCCCCTTATGATAAAAACTATCAACAAAAGGGATACAGAAGGAATGTGCCTCAACATAATAAAGGCCATATACAACAAACCCACAGCCAACATCATACTCAGTGACTCAATGGTGAAAAGATAAAAGCTTTTCCTCTTAAGATCAGGAGCAAGACAAGGATGCCCACTCTCATCACTTTTACTCAACATAGTACTGGAAGTCCTAGTTGGAGCAATTAGGCAAGAAATAGAAATAAAAGACATCCAAGTCAGAAAGGAAGAAGTAAAACTGTCTCTCTTTGCAGATAACATGATGCTATATATAGAAAATCCTAAAGACTCCAACGAAAAATGATTTCCGTAAAGTTGCAGGATACAAAATCGCTATACAAAAAACAGCTGCATTTCTATGCACTAATAATGAATGATCAGAAAAAGAAATTAAGGAAACAATCCCATTTACAACTGCATCAAAAAGAATAAAATACCTAGGAATAAATTTAACCAAGGAGGTGAAAGAGCTATACACTGAAAATTATAAGACACAGTTGAAAGAAATGGAAGAAGACCCAAAGAAATGGAAAGATAGTCTGTACTTATGGACTGGAAGAATTAACATTGTTAAAATGTCCGTATTACCTAAAGTAATCTATAGATTCAATGGAATCTCTATAAAAATACTAATGGCATTTTTCACTGAAATAGAAGAAGCAATGCTAAAACTTATATGAAAGCACAAAAGACCCAAATGCTCAAAGCAATCCTCAGAAAAAGCAACAAAGCTGGAGGTATCACACTCCCTAATTTTAAATTTGACTACAAGTCTACAGTAATCAAAACAGCATGGTATTGGCAGAAAAACAGATATAAAGATCAATGCAACAAAATTGAGAGCCGAGAAATAAACCCACACACATATGAACAATTAATTTATGACAATGGAGCAAAAAACATACCATGGAGAAAAAACAATCTCCTCCATAAATGGTGTTGGGAAACCACCACCGCACGGGAAAAGCACCTACAAAGGAATGAAACTAGACCACCATCTTACACCATACACAAAAAGTAACTCAACATGGACTAAAGACTTGAATGTAAGACCTGAAACTATAAAACTCCTCGAGAAAACATACACAGTACACTCTTTGACATTGGACTTAGCAGTATCTTTCCTGATATGTCTCCTCAGGCAATGGAAACAAAAGCAACTACATCAAACTAAAGCTTCTGCACAGCAAAGGAAACCATCAAAAAAATGAAAAGATCACCTACTAAATAGGAGAAGCTACTTGCAAATCATACATCCAATATGGGGTTAATATCCAAAATATGTAAAGAATCTATACAACTCAACATCAACAACAAAACAACCTGATTAAAAATGGGCAAAGAACCTGAATAGACGTTTTTCCAAAGAAGACATATAGACAGACACAGGAAAAGATGTTAAACATCATTAGTTATTAGGGAAATACAAATCAAAATCATATGAAACTATCACCTCACGCCTGTTAAAATGGCTATTAATAAAAAGACAAGAAATAAAAAGCACTGGCGAGGATGTGGAAAAAAAGGGACTCCTGTGCACTGTTGGTGGGAATGTAAATTGGTGTAGCCACTATGGAAAACAGTATGGAGGTTCTTCAAAAAAATTAAGAATAGGGACTTCCCTGGTGGTCCAGTGGTTAAGAATCTGCCTTCCAATGCAGGAGATGTGGGTTCGATCCCTGGGCAGGGAACTAAGATGCCACATGCCTCAAGGCAACTAAGCCCATGTGCTGCAACTACTGAGCCCACATGCCACAACTAGAGAGTCCATGTGCTGCAACTACAGAGTCCACATGCCACAACTAGAAAGAAGCCCATGCGCCGCAATGAAGAGCCTGCATGCCGCAATGAAAGATCCCTGTGCTGCAACTAACACCCGACGCAGCAAGCAAGCAAGCAAGCAAGCAAGAAAGAAAGAAAGAAAGGAAGAAAGAAAGGTCAAGGGGAAATACATAAAGATACCCCTTCAAGGGTATGGACTAATGAATATTAAAAAAAAGGATAGAACTACCATATGACCCGGTTATTCCACTTCTGTGTATTTATCTGAAGAATATGAAAACACTAATTATAAAAGAAAAAACACTAATTATAACACCCTTGATTGCAGCATTATTTACAATAGACAAGGTATGGAAACAACCTAAGTGCCCATCGACAGATGAATGGATAAATAAGATGTGGTACATACAGTTGATGCTTGAACACTGTGGGTTTGAACTTTGCAGGTCCACTTACAAGTGGATATTTTTCAACAGTAAACACTAGAGTACAACAGTCTGCGGTTGACTGAATCTGCAGTTATATGCAGACTACCCCCACATTGTACAAGGGGTCAACTGTACATACAATGAAATACTACTCAGCCATTTAAAAAAAAGATGAAATCTTGCCATTTGCAACAACACAGATGGACCCTGAGGGTATTATGCTAAGTGAAGTAAGTCAGAAAGAGAAGACAACACTGCATGATTTCACTCATATAAATAAGAAAATAAATAATAAATACCCGAACAAACAAACCAAACTAAAAGATACACACAGATACAGAGAAGAGAGTAGTGGTTACCAAGGGAAAGGAGGGTGGGAGGTGGCTGAAATGGATAAAGGGGGTCAACTGTATGGTGACAGAGGGAAACTACACTTTTGGTAATGAACATGCTGTAGTGCATACAGATGTCGAAACATAATGTACATATGAAACATATTTAAAAATGAAAAATAAACAGATTAAAGAACACTTGTTCCAAATGATTTTCAAAGTTTTTACATGTTTTGATCATTACAAATTAATAGTGACATCTAGTACCTAGAAGGGAACAAATGAGATAACAACCAAGGAGTTAAGATATACAGCCCAGATCCTTGAAAGATGTGTTACACAAAATAACAAGTCCCTACTTAAGAAGACTTCAGCAGGAAGGAAAAGATTAGTAAAGGAAACTAAAAGAACTACTGCAAGTTAAGCTGCAAAAAGTGTAGGAGGAGACTTGTGTTCGTGAAGAAATTTCTGGCAGTTCCATATAAGCTTAAGGACATACACTTCAAACTGTCAGAAGCAATGTTGATAATAAATCCACTATCATTTTTGAAATATGTTTGCATATGTTAAGGAATACATGATGATGAATGGCATAGTTGTAGAGTACTACCCTCTCAGCCCTTGAAACAGGAATAAATATGCTGACTGTGAACGTTACAATATTACTATATATCTACTGAATTCTTCAAAATCCATTTTTAGGGGAAGGGTTGAAGAGAAAAGTCTGGACATGAGGAAGAAGAGAACTACCCAGAAAAAGACTACAGTATTCCAAAAGTTTATATTGATGCCTTTTAGAGACAGACTAACAACCTGGTTAGGATTTTCTGAAGAACTCTTTACCCATTGGAGCCAAATGCTTATTAACATAGAGGGTTTCTATGGGAGACAAAGAGAGCACAGTTTTATTTCTCAAAGTATAATCTGAAATCCTCTATGACCTCATTTAATAAGAACAACAAGCAAGTACTTTATTTCTCACAGACAAAATGAGATGCAATTCCAGTTTTGTTTTACATACAACTAAGGGCTTCTTATTAGTAATCATTCCAAGTGAATTATTATGGATTATTAATATTAGCACACAAAAATAAATTAGCATATTTTTGGATTTCAAGACCTCCAATTCAGTCACCACTAACAGGTCTGGCTGTCCTGAAGAGAATTTATTTTGTCTGCACAGCAAGTACACTTAAATTCCTGCAGTTTTAAAAAGGATACTGGTAATATTTTAAGTTGGTCTTTGTTTTCATTGCTGTTATTCTTGCTCTCTAATTATGAACTACTGTAACTTTACTGTTTTTACAATTTCATAATTAGTAATTACTGATAACTAGATAAGTATAATTTTTTGTGCGTTATTTGGTTAATCCTTGAGTAAATTGATAGATGTTTTTATCAACATTAACCTAAGTCTTCTCAAAACTAGACTATAATACATGTATATATTATAGTTCAAATAGAAATTCTTGATACCATTATTGACAAAGCAGATGTAAATATAACCCTTCCAAAGTGCCTATAGGGACATCCCTGGTGGTCCAATGGTTGAGAATCCGCCTTCCAATGCAGGGGACATGGGTTCAATCCCTGGTCGAGGAACTAAGATCCCACATGTCGTGGGGCAACTAACCCCACATACCACAACTACTGAGCCTGTGCGCCACAACTAGTGAGCCCACGCGCTCTGGAGCCCAAGCGCCACAACTACAGAGCCCGTGCGTCGCAACGAACAGCCTGCATGCTGCAGTGAAAGATCCTGCGTGCCGCAACAAAAGATCCTGCATGCCGCAGCTAAGACTTGACATAGACATACATACATACAAACATACATACATACATATTTTAAAAAAAAAACAAAGTGCCTATATAGTGTGATACTTTATGGATGTTGTCTTTTTGACAAATGTATGTCATCTGAATAACTTGCAACGCAATATCAAGTTAAATGTAAGAAAACTGTTGAGTTTATAGGGCACTGTTTTGTAACATGAAAATCACATACAGAAGCTCATTAGATAACCTCACTTTTTTGTTGCTATCACTAAGTTCTTCTTCTATGTGAAAGTGGTATTTGGTAAGGTAAGTGGGCTATAGACTCCTCTGCATTCCTAAAAGGGCAGCAGTTCCTAAAAGCTAAAGAACTACTGGTCTTGTGTAAAGTTCATGAACCCTGCACTCAGACACAGGCTCAAATCCAAAGTTTACTATTTCCTAATAGAATAACCAGAAAGTCAATTCTCTCATCATACCACCCTCATATGGTTGTGAAGGTTAAATGAGATAAGTATGTAATATACCTGGCAAATAGTAAGTGCACCCTTACAGAAGGGAGGGCAGGCGGAAGATGGTATTTTGGGTCTTGCTTCCAGGCCCTTCATCTTTCAGAGAATGCTCCCAACGTCCTGCCCCAAACCAAATCACATCTCCGAGACAGAAACCAAACAAATAACGTGAAGTAGGCTAAACCAAAGACATGACTTTAATTGTAAATTACGGCAAGAAAACTAATGGATAATTAAACCAATTAAGTTTGTAGTCAGGGATCACAAACCCTAATAACAACCAAACAACATAAAAAAAGGCATATATGCATACAAGTCATAGAGATGGCCCCATATTAATGAGATCAATAAAAGCTTTTAATACAAGAAACAAATCCACAAGCCTTCATAATAACAACTGAAATAAAGTTGTTTATATGATTTTTCTTTTCATTTGACCCACTTTCTTGAGAACTGATCTCCCCAAAAAAGACAAAGCCTACCTCCTTATTTCACCCATCTCTTACTGAAGTCTACCCAGACACCTAATTCATTTAATATTCAATAATTCACTAAGTCCTTCAATATGTACTATTTACTAAGCACCTCTCATGGCCAGAAGTAAATAAAATATTAACAAAGCCCCAGCTCTACCCTCAAAGAGTTTAAAGTCTAGTGGGAAACAGAAATAAGTAAACAAGCAATTACTATACTATGTGTTCAGAGCAGTGATGAATGTGAGTGTTTATAGAATACCATGAGAACGCATATACAAGGAGTACTGACTCTTTCTCAAGGGCACATGGTGAATGGTGGAAACCAGGAAATATTTCCTAGAAGACATCTAAGCTGAGAATGAAAGGATGAAGAGTTGGGCAAAGATGGGGCACAAGGAGTAGAGGAAGAAAGTCATCCAAACAGAGAAAACAGCATCTGTAAGATCAAGGAGACTAGAGGACCTAGCATAATGAACGAATAGCAGTAGTTCAATATGGTCAAAGAGACAAGTGTGAGGCTAAAGAGGTGAGCAGGGACCTCCTATGACATATTAAGGAGTTTGGAATTTATCCTGAAGGTAGCAATGGAAAGCAGGGGTTTCAAACTAGAAGTGATATTATCAAGTGTGTCATGAAAAAAGACTATTCTGGCTTAATACAAAGAATGGATAGGAAGGCAGAAAAGATGATGAGTTTCCTATTACTAATGCAATAATCCAAAAAGGTGAAAACAGTAGTTTGAGAATCATAATCAAAAGGACTGTGTAAATGGACAGGGGTGAGAGCAAAAGTAGAAAGAGAAGTTTCTAGCTTGGCAACTAAGTAGATAGATGCCCATTCACTAAGAAGAAAGAGTACTTTGAAAAGATGATGATCAGTTCCTTGGAGTTCTGGGGCTATAGTGCCATGGGACATATAAATGAAGATTTATATGTAGTTAGTAGTAGTTAGCCACAAACTACTAGAGTATGAGACACATCTGGACAGAGTGCTACATTTGGAAGTCATCAGCCACAGAAAGTAAATGAAGCACTGGGAGCAGATATCACCTCAGAAGAACTTAAGATCCTTTCTTGCACAAAGCATTGTTTCCTACCATGTTCCTGCCTGCTGCTGTAAACAAGCTGAGGACAGCCAGTACTGTTCCACTGACTGATACTCTTAAGTTAGGAAACAACCATCAAGATTTTTCCATGCCTTTATTATGTGCCAATATTTGTGTTAGGCATTGAACAGAAATAAAATGTGGTGCCCTTTATATATGAGGATTTTAATAAACTGTAGGTGTGCTATTTATGGTGAGGTTACATAGGTATTTAACATTCAAAAAAAAAAAGGAAGAACAGTATGGAATGAAGTAATCAAAAATCCTCTTAGAAAAAAGTGGGGCTTGAGCTAGGCCTTAAATTATAAGTAGAATGTAGAGATGTGAAGAAAGGAACTGGCATTCCAGGGAAGGGAAAATGTATAAGTAAAATACCAGGGTAAGGAATGAACATGACTTTAGAGGTAGAAAAGTAAACAAAAATAACAACAATAAAATAGTTTGCCTGGAATGACCAAAATGTACAAACTTAAAGCTGGACAAATAGAATTCAGAAGGTCTTAATCAGCCAGAAGAGTTTAGATTTGATAGAGAAGAAAGAAATACATTATCACTGATGTTTAAGAAGAATAAAAGAGTTGGGTTTAGGGAAGATAAAAGGTGGAATAATGTAGTGATTAAGAATGCAGGCTCTGGAGGATATTGCCTGGGTTCACAACTGGCACTCCAATTTACCAGCTATGGGGCAAGTAATTTAACCTCTCTAAACCTCATTTTGCTCAGTTATCAAATAGGATAATAGTAGTACCTAACATCGTAAGTTAGGTATAGATATAAAATAATATGATCTATGGAAATGCTTAACAAAGTAAGCAAGGAATGAATGTTAGCTATTATTTTTAGTCCATTATGGGGCAGATTTTAGAAAACCTAGGGAAAGTTCATGGCATAGGTGTCCCTACCTTCTGTGGCTAGAGTTCCCTGAACTTATTCAATATTGCCTGAGAAAGATCTTTACTTCACTTCTTACCACCGTGACTCCCTCATTTGATGATTTCTACCAAGAGCCCAAAGACAATAATGCCTCCAAAGTTTTCACATATTCAAAATTCCAGTTGTCTTCTCGTCGCCAGACAAAAAGAGTATAAACTCACCTTTCTCTGCTTTTCCCTGTAAACAATTCAACAGAAAATCATAAAAAGACTCTGAAAGGTTGGAAAGTGGAAGGCCAAATGGCTAGGGACCACACTTGAGGAACAACACAACACTGAGTTCCCTGGATTTTCTTTTTTTTTTTCGGTACGCAGCCGTGGCTCACGGGCCCAGCCGCTCCGCGGCATGTGGGATCTTCCTGGACCGGGGCACGAACCCGTGTCCCCTGCATCGGCAGGCGGACTCTCAACCACTGAGCCACCAGGGAAGCCCTGGATTTTCTTTTTAATTCTCATATATCCTGAATGGACCTAGGTGAGGCTAGTGTCCTGGAACCTGCACCAAGATGGGGAAGGAGGAAGAGAAGGCCTGGATGGAATCTCCTAACCCTCTGGCCAGCAACTGATTCCAAATCTCCTGATTTCCAGCCCAGTGACAGAAGGCAACCCAGGTTGGTGCTTTCCTCCCCAACAGTACTGGCAGAAACTTAAGAGAGAAGCCCACCAGCACTAAGAGACCCAGAGAGCTGGCCCAGGAAAAGTCAGTATCCTAGAAGCCCAGAATTCCTACATTCCCCACCTAAATGTACCAGGAGGCCTAGAAAAGCACTTTTTGCCCCGACTGATGGCAGGAGCAAGAATCCAGTGGGAGATCCACTGGCATCAGGTGCCCAGGGAGCAGGCCCAGGAAAGCATCCTTCACCCTATGGGCCAATATCTCCCACTTTCCACTCAACACCAGTAGGCCTAAGGAAGAGCATTCTACCCGCATGAGCAGCACCAGCAGAGATCAAGCATGAGCCTCAGCACCACTGAGCAAAGTAAACTATAATGCAAATCTACTTTGTTCAGTGAAAACTCTGAAAACTAAACAGTCTCTGAAACCACAGCCCATACAAGTAGGCCAGGACCTATATGTTACATATAAATAAGACAACTGAATGCTAAAACAGATTAAATAGGATCCAGTCTCTTACTGTAACATTCAAAATGTACAAAACACAATTAAAAATCATTCACAATATCAAGAACCAGGAACATCACAACCTGAATGAGAAAGATAATCAGATGATTCCAACGTCAAGGTGAAACAGATGATGGAATTATCTGACAAGGATTTAAAAGCAACCATCTTATACGCTTGAGCAAGCAATTAAGAATCTCTTGAAGAAAATGAAATAAGATAAAATCTCAGCAAAGAAACATAAGTTATAAAAAAGAACAAATGGAAATTGAAAAAAATACAGTAACAAATAAAAACCTCATTTGAGAGGCTCAATGACAGAATGGAAATGAAAGAAGATAGAATAAGTGAACTTGAGGACATATCAATACAATTAATAAGTCTGAACAACAGAAAGAAAATCAATTTTTAAAAGACAGGGGCTCTTGGGCTATAACAAAAGCTCTAACGTTCATATCAACAGAATGGCATAAGCAGAGGAGAAGGGGGGTGGGGGTGGGGAGGGAGGCACTTAAAAAAACTATTCACAGAAATAATGGGAAACTTCCCAAATTTGATGAGACATATATCTACAGGTTCAAGAAGCTAAGTGAATCCCAAATACGAAACTCAAAGATATCCACACCAAGACACAACACAATTAAATTTCAGAAAATATAGGAGAACACCAATTTGAATGATAGTAGATTTCACATCTGAAAACATGGAAGCCAGTAAGAAGTGTTATGCCATTTTGCAAGTGCTGAAAGAAAAAAACCATAAACCATTAATTCTATGTCTGGCTCAATTATCCTTCAAGAATGAATGAGGAATAAAGACATTTTCAGGTAAAGAAAACAAATCTGTCACTAATAGACTCACCCACATAGAGGGGCTGAGAAATTCTCCAACTGAAAGAAAATAGCAGGAAAAAACCTGAAAGTTCATAGAGACCAAAAAAAACAAAAACAAAAACCACAACAGAGTGGATAAAAATAGAGGAAATATAACAGACTTTCAGTCTCTTTATGAGTTTCTTAAATCATATTTGATGATTGAAGCAAATAGTCTAACACTATTTGTTGTTGTACTCAATATATGTAAACAAAATGTTAAAACAATTATTATTTTTAAAGTGGGAAGGGTAAAGGGAACTAATTCTACTTCACTCTCAGAGGTGAAAGTTGATACCAGTAAACAGTTATAAATTATGTATGTATATTGTAACACCTAAAGCAACCTCTAAAGAAACAATACAGTGCAATATACTCAAAATACTATAGATAGATCAAAATGTTCCTGTAATCCACAGTAATTCAAGAAAAGAGAAACAGAGGAACAAAGAGAAAACAAATACAATGGCAGACTTTAAGCCCAGTATATCAATAATGGTTTTAATGCAAATAGTCTAGTACACCAACTAAAATACAGACATTAACACAGTGTTTAAAAAAAATACAACTATATGCCCATTGTGTTTGAAGAAAATCCCTTCAAACACAATGACATAAGAAGGTTGAAGTAAGAAGACAGAAAAAGAAATACTGTACAATTTTTTAAAAGCAGTAATGGCTATAATAGCAGATAAAGTAATCTCCAGAATAAAAATAATTACTCAAAACAAAGAGCATTACCACATAATGATAAAAGGATAAATCCACCAAGAAGATTTAGCAATCTTACACGTGTATGCAACCAAATCCAGTGTGATGTGACAAAGGCAATAAGAAATGGGAATGAAAACTAAAAGAGTAAAAACTAAATCTGATTAATAAATTAAACAAAACATCTGTTCCTTTTCTGTATTCTCTATTGGCTCCCCTTTCTCCTACTATATTCTATAAAGTTTTATCCTTGGAATTTTGCTGTTCTCTATACTCAGGCTCCCTCAGAGAGCTTATCTATTCTTACAGCATAATTTAATCATGGGTTGTTGAAGTCTTTCAAATTTGTCTTTCTCATTTCCCATTTTTTCAACTGCTTCAGATGTCAAGGCAGCTGAATCTAATTTCAGGCTTTTCACCAAACTACTATCACTCAGGAGCTCAGGGTCTTACTGGGAGGAATGAGACATAACCAAATGGTACAACTGGGTGCATCAATAGAAATAATGCATAAGGTAAAGAGGCTGAACAGAGAGGATGTCTTGGAAGACAGGCTGCAAAAGAAGAGCACAAAGAGTGACCTACCTCCACCTAGTTCCCCACTTTTAGAGATTTACCCCAGGCATGGTAGGCTGAGAATACTGGGCTGCGGCCCCACCCGACCTTACTTGTAGGATGCAGGTTCCACTCCAGAAGAGGCAATCCAAGAAGACGAGAGAATACCATCCACACCCAACACCATTCTTATAAAGAAGGGATGTGTTACTCCAATATAAGTGGGTCACTGTTCCAACTCCCAGAGCAATGTCACAAAGCTTTTTCCCAGGAGAAGCAAGCCATAAGAACAGAGAGCTCCACACATCTCCATAAGCAGACTGACTTCATTTGGAATAGAACACAGAGAAGTTCAGGCCTAAGAACACCAGCAAAAACAATGCTGATCACAGTAAAGCAATTAAGAGGAAGCTGCTAGCTACATGATAGGAAAAAGCCACACAGTAGACAAGCTAGAAGTTTAAAAAAAGGCTCAAAGACTGACCTAAAAGACTACCTCTAAGAAAGGGCCTTACAGTAACTGAATCAGACCACGGAGCAATTTATGCCTCAAGGCATTGTTGAAAACAATACAGCAATCAGCTTAGCTGAGGCTAACAGCTGATACCAATATTGCAAGACAAACAAGATGATTAACAAGGAGATGAAAGAGACAGTAAAAGAGAACTCAGTTAAAGCCACAGTCATAGGAGGAGGGAATGGATGGAGACCACAGTCAGGGAGGCTGTACATATACCAAAGACTCTGCTTTTGGGACTTCCCTGGTGGCGCAGTGGTTAAGACTCCATGCTCCCAAGGCAGGGGGCCTGGGGTCAATCCCTGGTCAGGGAGCTAGATCCCACACGCATGCCACAACTAAGAAGCCCGTCTGCCGCAACTGACAGGGCGCAACCAAATAAATAAATAAATAAAATATTTTTTAATAAAATAAAATAATCAAATGCAAATCCAATAAAAAAAAAAAGACTCTGCTTTCCAGTGAGGAAATTCAGAAGGTGCATACTGCAGGGGAAACAGACATCACTTCCAAACTAGTCACTAAATAACCAGACAAGCAAAACAATAACAAATATTCTCAGCCCAGAGAGGGAATCAGTAACCAGAGCTGCAACAATATATTATCTAAAATGTCCAGTTTATAACAAAAAGTTGTGACACACGCAAAGAAAAAGAAAAGTGACCCATTCACAGGAAAAAAACAAGCAATAGAAACTGCCTTTAAGGAGACCCACATTTTGGTTTTAGCCAGCAAAGACTTCAAAGCAGTTATTATAAATACGTTCAAAGAAGAAAAGGAAACCATGCTTTAACAATTAAAAGAAGCTTCAATGAAATCCCTATTAAACTACCAATGTCATTTTTCACAGAACTAGAACAAAAAAATTGCACAATTTGTATGGAAACACAAAAGACCCTGAATAGCCAAAGCAATCTTGAGAAAGAAAAACGGAGCTGGGGGAATCAGGCTCCCTGACTTCAGACTATACTACAAAGCTACAGTAATCAAGATAGTACGGTACTGGCACAAAAACAGAAATAAGGATCAATGGAACAGGACAGAAAGCCCAGAGATAAACCCACACACATATGGTAACCTTATCTTTGATAAAGGAGGCAAGAATAGTGGAGAAAAGTGGAGAAAAAAAGGAAGCAAGAATAGTGGAGAAAAGACAGCCTCTTCAATAAGTGGTGCTGGGAAAACTGGACAGCTACATGTAAAAGAATGAAATTAGAACACTCCCTAACACCATACACAAAAATAAACTCAAAATGGATTAAAGACCTAAATGTAAGGCCAGACACTATCAAACTCTTAGAGGAAAACATGGGCAGAACACTCTATGACATAAATCACAGCAAGATCCTTTTTGACCCACCTCCTACAGAAATGGAAATAAAAACAAAAATAAACAAATGGGACCTAATGAAACTAAAAAGCTTTTGCACAGCAAAGGAAACCATAAACAAGACGAACAGACAACTCTCAGAATGGGAGAAAATATTTGCAAATGAAGCAACTGACAAAGGATTAAACTCCAAAATATACAAGCAGCTCATGCAGCTCAATATCAAAAAAACAAACAAACCAATCCAAAGATGGGCAGAAGACCTAAGCAGACATTTCTCCAAAGAAGATATACAGATTGCCAATAAACACATGAAAGGATGCTCAACATCAGTAATCATTAGAGAAATGCAAATCAAAACTACAATGAGGTATTACCTCACACCGGTCAGAATGGCCATCATCAAAAAATCTACAAACAATAAGTGCTGGAGAGGGTGTGGAGAAAAGGGAACCCTCTTGCACTGTTGGTGGGAATGTAAATTGATACAGCCACTATGGAGAACAGTATGGAGGTTCCTTAAAAAACTAAAAACAGAACTACCATACGACCCAGCAATCCCACTACTGGGCATATACCCTGAGAAAGCCATAATTTAAAAAGTCATGTACCACAATGTTCATTGCAGCCCTACTTACAATAGCCAGGACATGGAAGCAACCTAAATGTCCATCAACAGATGAATGGATAAAGAAGATGTGGCACAAATATACAATGGAATATTACTCAGCCATAAAAAGAAATGAAATTGAGTTATTTACAGTGAGGTGGATGGACCTACAGACTGTTCATACAGAGTGAAGTAAGTCAGAAAGAGAAAAACGAATACTGTATGCTAACGAATATATATATGGAATCTAAAAAAAATAAAAATAAATTGGTTCTGCAGAACCTTGGGGCAGGACAGGAATAAAGACGCAGACGTAGAGAATGGACTTGAGGACATGGGGACGGGGAAGGGTAAGCTGGGACGAAGTGAGAGAGTGGCATGGACATATATACACTGCCAAATGTAAAACAGATAGCTAGTGGGAAGCAGTCACATAGCACAGGGAGATCAGCTCAGTGCTTTGTGTTCACCTAGAGGGGTGGGATAGGGAGGGTGAGAGGGAAAGGAAAGAGGGAGGAGATATGGGGATATATGTACACATATAGCTGATTCATTTTGTTATACAGCAGAAACTAACACAGCATTGTAAAGCAATTATACTCTAATAAAGATGTTAAGAAAACATTAAAAAATAAAATTAAAAGAAGGTAATGGCAATGTCTCATCAAATAGAAAACAAGCTAATAGAACTTACAAAAGAAGCAAATGCAAGTTCTGGGGTTGAAAAGTACAACTAAAATGAAAAATTTCCTAGAGGCTCAACAGTAAATAGGGACAGACAGAAGAATCAGTGAATATGATGATAACAGAGACTATGCAAGCTGAAGGACAGCAAAAAAAAGAATAAATAAAAATGAACAAAGGCTCAGAGAGCTATTTGACAAGATTAAGTGTACTGACATATGTATAATGGGGGATATCTGAGACAGAAAACAGAAAAAAATGGCTGAAAACTTCCCAAATTTGATGAAAAACATTATCCTACACATCTGAGAATCCCAATGAACTCAATGATAAACAGAGAGATCTATGCCAACACATCATAATCAAAATCAAAATGCTGAAAGACGAAGAGAATATCCTGAAAGCAGCAAGAAAAAAACAAATCACATACAATGGAACACTAATAAGAATAGATGATTTCTCACCAGAAACAATAAAGGCAGAATACAGTGAGTGGAAAGACATATTCAAAGTGCTGGAAAAAACTGTCAACCAAGAATTCAAAACCCAGCAAAACTATCTTTCGAAAAGATAATATAAAAACATTCCCAGATATACAAAAATTGAGAGAATTTGTTGGTGGCAGGCCCATCTTACAAAAAATATGAAAGGAAGTTCTTCAGGCTGAAAGCAAGTGACACCAAACAGCAATTCGAATTTACAGAACAAAACAAACAGTGCTAGTAAAGATAATTATGTTAGGTAATTACAAAAAGACAGGACACTTGCATATTTTCCTTTCTTCTAACAGATTTTAAAAGCAAGCTTACATAAAACAACACATATATAATTGTATTATTGGCGCTATAACATATAGAAATGTAACATATTCAACTATAACATCAAAAGGAAGTACATGGGAGCAAACTTAGAGTACAGCAAGGAAATGACACTGGGTGATAACAAGTCCTCAGGAACAAATAAAGAGAATAAGAAAAAGAATAAGAAATAAGAATAAATTCAAATATTAATGTAATAAGCTCTATAAATATAAATATTTGCTCTCTCTACTTCTCTGAGCTTCTTTAAAATACATAAAATTATATAAATAATTATGACAATGTAACAATCTACTCTTGGGTTTGTAACATATAGGTGTATTATGTATTATAATAATTGCAAATACAAAGAAAAGGGAATAGATCTATATAGGAGAAACATCTCTGTATCACACTAGAATTTAGTTAGTATAAACTGGGAGTATATTCTGGTAAGATAAATTTTATAAGCCCTACAGCAACCACTAATAATATAACTTTAAAAATTAGCTAGGACTTCCCTGGTGGCGCAGTGGTTAAGAATCCGCCTGCCAATGCAGGGGACACGGGTTCGAGCCCTGGTCCGGGAAGATACCACATGCCGCAGAGAAACTAAGCCCGTGTGCCACAACTAATGAGCCTGCGAGCCACAACTACTGAAGCCCACATGCCACAACTACTGAAGCCCACATGCCACAACTACTGAAGCCCGTGCACCTAGAGCCCATGCTCCGCAACAAGAGAAGCCACCACAGTGAGAAGCCCACACACCACAACAAAGAGTAGCCCCTGCTTGCCGCAACTAGGGAAAGCCCACATGCAGCAACGAAAACCCAACACAGCCAAAAATAAAATAAATAAAAATAAATAATTCATTTTTTAAAAAGTAAAAATTAGCTAGAAAATTATTAAAGAAATTAAAATACTGGAAAATATTCACTTAATGCAATAAAAAGCAGTAAAGGATGAACAGAAGAACAAAAGAGTCATAAGGCATATGGAAAAGAAAAAGTAAATCAGCAAGTATAAATCCAATGTTATCAATAATTACATTAAATGTGAATGGATTAAACAATCACATCAAAGGCAAAGATTGGGGCTTCCCTGGTGGTGCAGTGGTCGGGAATCCGCCTGCCAATGCAGGGGATGCGGGTTCATGCCCCGGTCCAGGAGGATCCCACATGCCGTGGAACGGCTGGGCCCATGGGCCATGGCCACTGAGCCTGCGTATCCGGAGCCTGTGCTCCGCGACGGGAGAGGCCGCAGTGGTGAGAGGCCCGCGTACCACAAAAAAAAAAAAAGGCAAAGACTGTCAGTCTGGAATTAAGAAATAAAAAGATACAATTATAAGCTATTTACAAGAGATACAGTTCAGCTTCAAAAACATAAATAGGTTGAAAGTAAAGGGATGAAAAAAGATACAACATTCAAGCAGCAACCATAAGAACTGGAAAGTCCACAGAGACATAAGACAAAATAGACCTTAAAACAAAAAAAATATGTTGCTAGAATTAAAGAGGGACAACAGCAAAAAGGTCAATTCATCAGGAATATATAACAATTACAAACATAAATGCACTTAATATCAAAGTCTCAAAATATATGAAACAATTCTGACAGAAAAGGGAAAAACAGACAAACAATAATAATTGGAGACTTCAATACCCTACTTTCAAAAATGGAGAAAACTAGCAGAAGATCAACAAGGATCAGAAGACTTGAACATTATAAACCTACTAGAACTAAGAGACATGTATAGAACACATCACCTAACAACAGCAGAATGCACATTCTTCTCAAGCACAAACCATACATTCTACCGGATAAACATGGTAGGACATAAAACATGCCTCAGAAATTTAAAAGCACAAAAATCCTATAAAGTATATTAGGAAATAGTTTAGATGAATTAAAACAAAAACACAACAAGCCAAAACTTAAGGCACACAGCTAAAGTAGTGTTTAGATCTATCAACGTAAATACCTACATTAAAAAGAAAAATCTCAAATCAATAACATAACATTTAGGGAAACGTAAACCAAAACTACAAGATACTACTTCGCAGCCACCAGAATGGCTATAATCAAAAAGACAGAAAAACAAGTGTTGTTGAGGGTGTGGAGAAACTGGAACCCTCATAATGCTGGTGGGAATGTAATATGGTGCATATTCTTTGGAAAACAGTTTAGCAGTTATTCAAAATGTTAAACACTGTTACCATGAATGAGAAATTCCCACTCCTAGATATATACCAAAGAGAAATAAAAATAACAAATACACAAACCTGTACGTGAATGTTCATAACAGCATTATTCCTAAGAGTCAAAAAGTGAAAAACAACCCAAGTGTCCATCAACTGATGAACAGGTAAACAATATGTGACATATCCATACTATGGCAATAAAAAGGAATGAGTACCGATATACACTATAACATGGATAAATCTTGAAAACGTACTCAGTAAAAGAAGCCAGCCACAAAAGATCTCATATTGTATGATTTCACTCACATGAAAATGTCCAGGATAGGCATCTCCAACCTCAGCTGACTTCTCAGAGCTACTGCCAATCCATCTGCTTATCCTTGGTCAGCTCCATCCCCTATTCACTTCAACATAAATTCTAAGCCTTCACCAAGCCACTCTCCTCAAATCCCTTAACTCACCTCCACAACTCTCAACCTCCCTCAGCAGACAATCTTGCTTTCTACCTCAAAACTAATCTCTCAGTTTCCTCTCTGTAAACTTGTATCTGTTCTTATGCTCATTTAATTCCCTTTTCCCTTCAAGTCACAGAAAGGAATATAGAAACAAACTGACTCTAATATCAGACTCCTCCATGTAATTCAGTTCTAAACACTGTCATGAAGAATGCAATGAAAATCAAATGGTTCATCTAACAAAAGATCTGAAGATCTATAAATACACCTAATCCAAAGTTAACATTATTGCAGGAGTTCAAAAGTAAAAAATTAGGCACAGCAAGATATTTTTAACAAGCTAGTCATAAGGACACTTAATATCTCCTTCTTTACATACCTGTTGAATGTTTGAAAGTCCCTGGCACAGTGTCAGGAGATACCCTCAACATTCTGAGATCTGAAGAGTGATACTCCAACTCTCTAGTTGGCTCATGAGGAACAGATGGAGGCAATACAGATGCAAAGGACTGATTAATGTCCATATTAGAAAGACATACCTATGAAAAGAGATAAAAAATGAAGAAAATAAGATTAATTTTAGACTTCATCTACTAAAAAATAACCTCATTTTTATGAAAATGAATGCTAAGCAGTTATACCAGTTCCTCAAGATCATATTCTCAACCCTCCTGAATTCATATATAGATCATATCTTGTTTGGTTAATTCCAGGAAGGCTCTACAAATTATCTGAGGGTTTGGAAGTCTACCTGTATAGAGTATTACAGATAGGAGACCTAGAAGTGTTCTATTACTCAGAAGTTTGCTACTTAACAATAGTATGATCTGAACTATGGTAATATTCTTGACAAGCTCAAGGACTTTTTTTTTAAGAAGGAGAGGTATGTTAGGGAAAGGAAAGAGGAAAGGAGGGAAGAGAGAACAGAAATATTTTCAAGAAATCCACAAATGTTTAGAAGAAAAATAAACGCATCAAAGAACTGTATCTGTGATCAGTTACCAAAAATCATAAGTTCTCAAATTTTTTGAAACAAAAGTAGTGGGAAATATAAACTGATGAAGTAAAGGTTAAATGCTGAAAAAGAAGTTCCTGAAGTTTCATGACATTCCAGCAAGTCCTTGTTAAAAAAGAAATCAGAGGGGACTTCCCTAGCGGTCCAGTGGTTAAGACTTCGCCTTCCAATGCAGGGGGTGTGGGCTCGATCCCTGGTTGGGGAGCTAAGATCCCACATGCCTCATAGCCAAAAAAACAAAACATAAAACAGAAGCAATATTGTAACAAATTCAACAGACTTTAAAAATGGTCCATATCAAAAAAAATCTTAAAAAAAAAAAAGAAAAAACATTAGAAACTATTAGTACTGATGTTGGTACATAAAACATTACACAACTTTTCACCAAATTCACAGTATACTCTCATATAAAAACAACCTACCACTTTTATTTTCCTAAAAAGTTATTCCAGTGCTGCCCTCTCAGGAGGGAGTCTAAAAATGTACATAAGCATGAATTTTTCTATCCTCTTTTATGAAAGATTTTTCAGTGTGTAGTAACAAACATTCTTAAGAAGCTGGCAGAATGTGGAAATAAATAATTCTACTTCTACTGCCCATATAGTTCCTCTAGACCCATGGTTCTCAAATGGGGAAGATTTTGCACTCCCTCACCTCCCCCCACCAAGGAACATGGCAATACCTGGAGACATTTTTCGCTGTCATAACTTTAGTGGGGGTAATGTTACTGACATCTAGTAAGTAGAGGCCAGGGATGTTGCTAAACATCCTAAAATACACAGAACAGCCCCCCACAACAAAGAATTATCCAATCCCAAAGCAATAGTGTAGAGGAACCCTGCTCTAAACATAGCACAAAGTTCTTAGTTTTCAATTATCCTACTGCCAAAGGAGACATGCAGCTCATTAACAGCATGGGTTTGAACTGCACTCGTTCACTTATACGTGGATTTTTTTTTTCAATAGTGAATACTACAGTACTACACACGATCCAAGATTGGTTGAATCTGTGCATGTGGAAGAACCATGAATATGGTGGAATCGGGGATACAGGGGGCCAACTGTGTATCTTCAACTTCGCAGAGGGTCAGTGCCCCTAATTCCCACATTGTTCACAGTCAACTGTATATATCACATATATGATAGATAAATACTTGTGTGTGCTCATGCATGCACTGTGTTTAATAGAAGTTTTCCCCTAAAGCTTCCAAACATAGGGAAAGAAATTTCTATTCCAATCTTGACTCTGATAACATTTCAAAGCTTCGAAATATATAGATTATTAGAGCAGTTAATAAAAAATAAAATGCAGAATGAAAAAGATGAGATATATTTATTTAAGAGATCAACAGATGTTTATCACTAAAAATTAAAGGAGTCAGGAGGGGAAAAAAAAAATCAAGATTTGTTTATCTCCTAGTTTTTATCAATAATGAAGACAGAATCAAAGACAATGAAGAAACCAAGAAATGCTAACACCTCTATAAGAACTGAGAAAATCTGTAAGTCACTCTGATTTTAGGAAAAAAATGAATTATTCTGATCTAAGCAAGGTGAATTTGAGATGTTGGGACTATTCACAGGAAAATTTCATGCAAGATAGAATATGGGTCTACCTAGGAGAAATAATACTAGGGTCTTAAAATAGAGATGATAACCATCCACACAGAGAAAAGCATTTAAATCTTGAGAGGAAACAAATTCTTTGGGATGGAGGGGGGACCAACAAAACAAACACGAAAGAAATCTAAGGAGTCAACCTTAAATAATATTTAAGAGTTACGTGGCCAAAATAAGGGATACTAAAACAGTATTTTATTATAGAGGTTAAAAGAATGTAATATGCTGCTGCCAGGAACAAGGAGAGAGAAGGAACAGAATAACGAATTAGAGTAGTAAGTCCTGGTAAGAGTCTAATGGTCTAGTTTCAGTAAAGGGAACTAACAGCCAGGCACTAACCATGTAAGTGCTACATACCTTACACCCCATTTAACATAACAACATTTGAGGTTGTTGATTATTATTGTTCCTATTCTTTATGTAGACAAGGAAGGAGAGTGATCCTCCAAAATCATTTGCCCAAGGCACAAGGCTAATAACAAAGTAACTGAACAGGGTTCTGACTCCAATTCTCCAGTCTCTTCATAGCCCTAACCTACATCATACATAAGTGGATACCCAAATAATCATTTAGAGAATGATGGATACGTATCAAAGTGAGGCAAACAAGTATGAATGCCTCTTTTGAGACACAGATGAGAATAAGGAAGAAACCAAAGAGTAGGCAAACCCCCTGAGAGCAAGCTGGGCCACACAGGAAGATTATCATCACGTCTGGCTCATTGTTTCCCTCATATTAGCATTACTTAACTCCCAGACCACAGAAGAGAGCTAAGAGTGAAAGACAATATAGAGAACAGCATCCTCCCTGGACTAAAAACCTTAGTCCTACAGTTAAGGGCAAATAAAATTTGAAATTGTGTCACAGTTAATCTCAGCACATCACTGTTAACTGAATATACATCTTCATGTCTTTAAATATATTTTATCTACATGAAAAGTTGACATAAATTACAAAAGTAGCACTATCAAAAAAATTAGAAACTCTCAGTTTAAATATAATTAACACTGCTGTATGTTATATATGAAAGTTGTTAAAAGTAAATCCTAAGAGTTTTCATCACCAGGAAAAAATATTTTTTCTATTTCTTTAATTTTGTATCCATATGAGACGATGGATGTTCACTAACTTTATTGTGGTCATCATTTCATGATGTATGTAAGTCAAGTCATTACGCTGCATCCCTTAAACTTATACTGTGTTGTATGTCAATTATACCTCAATAAAACTGGAAGAAAAAGGCAAAAAGAAACTCTAAGTTTAAAATTGATATTTTGTTTCCCATTCTTATTAAAACTAACTTTGACCTTCACTCTTGCCAAAATGATGCAAAATCTTGGCTTTGGTTTCACTGAAGAACAGTTTATGGTATAGTGGTTAAGTATATTGACAAGGTTAGTTTCAAATACTAGTTCCCCTACTTGCAAGTTCCTTAACCCTCTAAATATCAATTGTAAAATGGGGATGATAATAATCCCCAACAATCCTCCCTGATAGGATTGACCAAAGGCCTAAATGAATTGAGGCATGTAAGTAAATCTCTTAGCATATTATTTGAGCACAGTGTGTTAGCTATCATTTTCATCCCCATCGTTATTAAATTGAAAATTAGAATTAAACAATGTCTAGAATGTTGAAGAAAATAAAACTAACCTAACAGTTCTCTATATTAAAATTTTTAAATAAATTGTAAATAAAAGGAAAAATTCATCACAATATCTTTGTTCAGTTTCTCTTTTCAACTACCTGAACCTAAAGGTCAAAATATAATTGCAGGGACTTCCCTGGTGGTCCAGCGGTTGAAACTCTGCACTCTCAATACAGGGGCCCAGGGTTCGATCCCTGGTCAGGGAACTAGATCCCACATGCCGCAACTAAGACCCGGCGTAGTGAAATAAATAAATATTTTAAAATATAATTGCAACTCAAACTAGCAGCTTTCCAATGACATACTAATCTTATACATGGGAAAACTGGAAAAGGAAAGTAACATTAAGTATACCACATATATGATCTAACTGTCTTTAATGACTAACAGAATGTAAGGATATATTATCAGGAAGTGGGACCCAGATTGGAGCTGACAGTATCAGACAAAACCGGATGAGCAATGGGACCAGAGAAACATTAAAGCCAAAAGATCCAAGGATCCAGGTAAATGAAGCCTTGTATATAAAAGAAAATTGTGACTTCAAGATACCTCTGAAGTTAAAATCTTTCAGGGGTTTCTAAACAAATACTTGAATATGTCAGGGCCTATATACCAAGGCCTGTACATTGAAGGCCATAGGGAGAAAAAAGCACAACTGAATATCTCCATGAATGAGTCTAATCTTAACACCATTCCAAAGGTTCTTGCTGGCACAATTTGGAAGAGTTAAGATGCCTCAAGATGAAAGGCCTGCAAGCTCCAAAGGATGGCCTTTTCCAAAACACCACAGAAGTCACTAAATCTCATGGTCTACAAAGCACAAATATTTCTTTTACGCCAACCTCTAACAAATTAATGCAGCATATTCCTGGATATCAGATGAAAACCAGATTACACATCACAATTTGGTATTAGAGGATATAAATGGCCCTATACTTTCATCCCCATTTTTCAACTAAAGTATTTCTTTCCCTACCGCATAAGAAATGTCAAACAGAAAAACTTACAGGCTCTTCAAAACTGCTCTCTTCCTTAGATGGTAGCTGTATAGTAGACTGCCAGTGCAGGGATCTGTCACAAATCTCTAGATCATCAAGCAAATTTTCTAAACCTGCTAGCTTAATGCACTCACCAGTCAAGTCACCTTGGTCACATATCTGGGAAACAGTAAAGAGTAAAAGTAAAAACAAATAACAATACCATTTTCTGAAACAATACTGGAAAAGACCATGTCTCTCCCCAACAATCATTTTATTGTCTCACCTCTCTTTGTAGTTCAACAACTCTTTTCCTGCATACAACATCATTTTCATCTAGGCTACAGCATTCAGTATCATCCAGAGTATAGATGTCAGATTCAGCCTTCCCCTGCAGGCCCTCTACAAAATAGGAGTCATTTTGCATAATTGTATAGACAGTAAAACTGGACTTGGCTCCCACAGGCCGAGGAATTTCACCTTGGTCTATATCAGCTTTCAGCAATGTCTCTTGGCCAACTGCAATTAATGATGCATCACTGATCACTGGCAAAGCACCTTGTGACTTTGCATTACATGCCACCAAGTTTGCTGAAAAGCTGCTTCCTACAGCTGCAGATGGATCTTCAATGATGTTACTAGAGTTTCCATTCTTACCCAAAATACAGTTTGAGGAATCTGCAACTTCTTCAAAGGTGTGCTGCTTTAAATCTTGTAAAACCAAAGAATCTGAAGCCCATACTTTCACTGGATAAATAATGTTTGAAGATCCTAACTTCTCTGCAAGGTCAAGAGCAGAAACAGACTTTATCTTCCCAATGGGAAGAAATGGTTCATTGTCTGTATCATACTGAAATAAAGCTGACTGTGTCTTGCCAAGACCAACAGCCTGTCTGAGAGATTTTTCACTTAAAGAAGATGACGACTTAAGCTCTGGACTAAGAGAAAGTGGCTTAATGAATATTTCCTGAGGAGCACTGGGGAGTGATTTTATATTAGGATGCCAGTACAGGGAGCTATCACCATCATCTTTTTTATACAACAATGGTTTTGAAGCTGCTGATTCAAACACCCCAGGAGTAGATTGATAGCGTGGGTGATTAAGTTTATCAAAGAAAAAGTTTTCATCATAATTTAATAGGGAAAGATCTGGATTTTTTGGTTCATTTTCTTGGCTGTCATTTGTTAAAGATTTATTGATGTCAGTTTGGATTTCATTTACTGTACTCTCTTTCTCAGAAGGTTCAATAGAGGCAATAACTGCCTGAAAGGCTACATTTTCAGTAGCATCAACATTTTTCCCACCAAAAGCAGAAGGTGGCTTTTGGTTTCTTTCTTCTTGAAAACACAGCTGTTCTGATGTCTCATCTGAGTTGGATTTAATAGTCTGAAGAGGACCACCAAAAACCTCCATCTTAGAGGTATCATGCCCCGTGGAGAGTATATGTGCTTCTGACACTTCTACAGAATTATCAGTAACTACAACATTCTCAATATATTGTATTTCTGAAGATCTGGGATGCACCTCTGAAAATACTAAAGTATTTCTATTCTCCTTTAGTTCAAAACATTGAGATAATTCTTTCCCCAGATCTTCTTCAATTCCTTTATAACCCTCCAAAGAATCCATCTTTTGTTTCATCTCATTCTCAGCAGGAGCCCTTAAATAAACACTCTCAAAATAATGACTATCAGCTGTCAAGGGAACCTCTCTTCCTCCTCTTTCCAAGAAACAATGCAAAAAACAATGTGGCATTTTACTATAAAAGCGAGGAGCAACTTCATGTGGAAAAGAAACACAGTCCTTACTGATTAGACATATTTCTGGATGGTGTGAAGCTCCCTGTTTGCTCCATGGCATATCTGAAAAAGGGGCACTAAAATTGTCACTTTCCTTATGAATTTTATTTTTATCAATTGTGTCAGATGAATCTGAATAAGAATCACGGTCCTTACTGGTTAAATATTTTTCTAACTGTTGTAAAGCTTCCTGTTTCCCATATTGCACATATGAACAAGAAGCATCAAAACTGTCACTTCCTTTAGGAGTTATGTATTCATCACTTGTATCAGATGCAGTTGAAAAAGAAACTTGATCTTTATCAGCTAAATTGGTTTCTGGCTCCTGTATAACTTCTTGTGTCTTCCATGACATATATGAATAAAGAGCATCATAACTATCAGAGTCTTTGGGGGTTTTCAGATCCTCAAGTGTATCAGGTGAAACAATCTCTTCTTTAGTCCCTTGTTCAAGAGTTAATAAAGAGCGCTGAGAGTCAATAGCTGTACTACCTATAAGTGGGTGCTGAGATACACTAAAGCAACTGTTAACTAAGTTTGGAGCTACTTCTGAGGCTGCCTGGAATAAAGCTTCACTAACTTCCGACGGTCGAGAAAACCATTCAGTGTCTTCAGACTTACCAGGAATTCCCCTGAAAATATACAGTTAAAAATAAATAAATAACACATTAAAAACATTTATATTTTAAAATACTAACATGAAAAAATACAAAACTGATATGTCACTGAAATCGAGGTTATTTGAAAGTATATTGAAAAACAAAGTCCTAATTTCAAATTCCTTTAGGGTGGCTAATGATTGAACAAAGCAAATTTTTTTAAAACAGAAGGTAAACTACCATCCTATGACCCTGATATTTTCTCAGGCCTCCCTCAAAACAATATTGCCCCAAAAAGTGATTCTTTAAATGAAAATATCAAACTTTACTATTTAAAATGTGTAGTTTATCACCTACCATAATTTAATATTCATTTAACCTGCATTAATTCTTCTACTACTCATTTATTATGCTCTTGAAAACCAATTAAGTGAGCTACTCCCCAAACAAAACAGTAACCTAATCATTGGTTGACTATTGTGTATAGAACACTTTTCACAAAAGTAATTTTGAAGTAATACATAGCACAGGGCAGAGGTTTTTACTCTGTAAACATTTATACTTTTTAATTTAAGGCTTCTTTTTTATTTCTAAAAGAAGAAAACATATTCTTGGATAATTCCAAATATGCTTTGGAGAATTCCAGACTTGTCTCTCATTATGACTAAAGGGCATTAATTTGGAGTAACTGTTAATTTCGATGTGTTTATTAGAAAAATCGTGTTAGTTCATATTCGCACCTCCTACGAAGGAGAGAGAGCTAGATTCATTCAATATTGGCTGACAAAAATGACAGTGCCAAACAAGCTAGTGACCATGAAATGAATGCTTTTTACAGAATGGGTGTGGGCTGATGAGCAGCAAAAGGGAAGATTTAGAAGGAAGAAAATTAGTGTGCCTTCTAAATTAAAATATGCCTAATATACTAGAATACATTAGAAATTATTTTTAAAGAAACTGAAGTCCCCTGGCTCATTTTTACACATATTACTATGCCAAATTAACATGTATCATGCCTTAATTTAGGGCCTTGTTATCTTCAGAGTGTGTACTGAGAATATCTAGCTCCCAACCCAAAGTCTCACCTGAAGTCATTAATATCAGTAACAACTTAGAAGAAAAGAAAGAGTAGAAAGGTTACATGCAAACAGAAAAATAAATCATCCTACCTCAGAGGAGCAAAATCTAGTTCACTTTGGTGAAACAAGGAATCAGGCCCAAACTCTTGATCTTTTGTCAAACATGTCAGCAAAGGCAAATCAGGAGAAGCGAAATTGTCTTGTGTGACTGCAAAGTTTCAAATATAAAGATGTTGGGAATGCTGAAAATTAATTGTTTAGCTTATATAGTATTTTAAAGAACCTAAATATGCTGCCATCTGGAAGTTTCTACAAGCATTAGTATGATAATATAACAGCAGCAGCAGCAAATACCATTTATTAATAGCCTGACAAGATCCAGGCACTTAACATACAATATTTTATTTAATCCTCATAACAACCTTGAAGTATAGGTATTTTTATACCCATCTTATAGATGAGGAAACATGATCATAAATCTTAAAGAATACTAAGTAATTTGTCCACATTCAAATAGATTAAGTACCAGAGTGCAATCTGAATCTAAACACTCTACTTTTTAGCAAGTGCTCCTAACCATTATGAGTGTTTCTTCCTATCTTACATCAAAGTGTGGTCCACAGACTCCCAGGCATCCCTAAGACACTCTCAGAAGATGCCTGGGGTCAAAATTATATTCAAAGTAATATTAACATACCATGTGCCTTATTCACTCTCACTCTCTCATAAGGATACACTGGAATTTTCCAGAAGCTACATTACCTATGATAAAGCAACATCCTGAATGCAGAAGCAGATTATCAGAACCCGCCTGTCTTCTATTAAGTCAGACATTACAGTTTTTTCTTTTTTAAGTAAAACAACGCTAGTCTTCTAAACATTTTTGGTTTGGAAAATAGTTATTTTTCTAAAAAACTAGATAATTTATGTTAACATGCAATGGAGTTGTTACTTTTTAATGAGTTGATAAATATTTTTTAAATTTCTCAGTTTTAATAATTTCTAATATGGGAAAATATCAATAATCCACATCAACAAAAGTTCTCAGTAACTTTAAAGTGTCAAGGAAATTCTGTGAACAAGAAGTTTGAGAACTGCTAATATAAAGGAAAAAAAGTTCTTCTGAATTCCTGAATGCCACCTTAAATAAGGTTTATTATAATGTCCTTAAATGTGTACAACTAGGTATAAACTCCTTATTCCTTATAGTATTTCTACAACTATAAAACAAAAAATTAAATATTAATAGAAACAAAACTATAAAACCAACAGCATTCTATTTCATATTAATTTAAATAGATTGGTGACGTTTTGCTAAAACTGAATTGTTCTTTCAATATGAAGGCAATACTGTTGCTACAGTATACTTTCTTGCTTTCAGAATGCCTATACTAATACTGCATACCTTCCCTATCATAACTGTCACACTCTTGTTTTAATCTTTGGTCTGTCTGCTTCCCACCTAGATTATCAACTCCGTGTCTGCATTATTCGCAGCTGTACCCTCAGTGCCTAGCAAAGTACCAGCTACATTTAGTAGGCACTCAAAATACAATTATTTATTTACTGAATGGATTAATTAAAAATAAGAAACTGAAAGATAACGATAACCTTTACCACCAAGGACTAATCGGTATGGTTCCTCTTTGGCTACAGACTCAGTCTTAAACCTTCATAACGGAAATCTTTACCCCTCTAAGAATCATGAAGATTTTTTAACAAAGACCCCACATTTCCTCACATTTTGGCAACTACTGATGGCCTGGATCACTCTTTTTTGAGATACCTAACTGTTCTGGCACCAGTCATCATCATGACATTTGCCATTGGTGAGGTACACCCTACAATGACTGGATTCAAGCATAACAAAAAAGCAATGATGAAATTTCCTCTGGCCATCAGATCCTGGGATCTAATAATTAAAATGTTCTACTTTATCTATAGTAAATGAGAGGCTGGAGTTATAAAACTTTACATTAGGAAATACATTAGAAGCCATGTAGCACAATCTCCAACCCAATGCTGAAACTATCCTATTAGAGAACTTTGCTTGACACTTTGCTATGACATAATGCTCACTTTTTTTTGTTATACAGCCTTTCCAGTATTAAATGGCTCTATTAGAAAGTTCTTTCTTGTATCAAGTTGAAAACAGCCTCCCTATAAGCTACGTAGTCTCATTTTAACCTCTAGAATAGGAATCAGCAAACATTTTCTATAAAAGGTCAGCTAGTAAATATTTTACGCTTTGTTGATCACACATGGTATCTCTATCCTATATACTTCTTTTGTTTTTACAATCCTTTAAAAATGCTAAAACCTTTTCTAGCTCACAAAATCAGGTCTTAGACTATGGCTAGTAGTTTGCAGACTCCTGCTCTAAACCACTATCCAACTCATCCCATGGTACTATTATTTTTTTTTTTTACTGTATTGTCTTCCCAAAAGAAGAAGTAGCTTTCATCTATATATCCCTAGCATCCAACACACAATAGGCACTTAGATATTTGTTAAATAAATGAATAAATGAAAAATACATTGCTTCCTCTTTAGCATGACAGCCCTTCAAATACCTGATCATAGCAAAGTCTTCCCTTTCATCTACTATCATAGTAATCTCCTCCCACAAGGGAACTCTAATGTTAACATCTTTCTTAAAATATAAAACTAAAATTGACTTTGATGATCTACATCACTGAATATACTGGCACTAGTATTTTTACTTGGATAGTATTTGCTTGTATTTGAAAGGAACTTGTTGAATTAATTCCTAATTCTTGCTCCTCTACAAAACTCTGATAAGACAACTCCATGGTTGAATCCCACTCCCTTGACAAAAGTTAATTGTAAAATATGTAGTTGTGGCATTTTCTTCAATTTTTGAAAATAAACATCTGAAGAAAACGGAAGGAAAAACCAAAGAATATTTGTCTGATATGATTTAGGAATGAAAAAACTGAAATTACCATATTGGCTAAGCATTCTTATATATATGCAACAATCCAAAGTAGTGATAATACAATTCTACCTCCTACCTTGATGATTTGAAAAGTACTTAAAGTTCATCTTTTGTAAAGAGCTAATAAATCAGTTCCACATTAAACAGAGGAAAGCAGGAAGCTCTACTTCAGACAAGTCATTTAACCTCTTTATCTCAATGTCTGGGTCTGAAAACTTAGGATAATAATATATGTCTTACCTAATTTTAAGAATCTAATGAGCTTAAGCATGAACATTTGTTTTTTGTTTGTTTTTTATACATCATGGAGCCTCCACTGCTGAGAGAAGTAGTCAAAGGATAAATATATGGTTTACCCCAAGAAAAGCTCCACAAATTCAGGACTAAGGAGGCATACCCACTAGAGGAAGTTACCACCTTTTTCCCTTCTGAGAGCAACAGGGGGAGATAAAATGAGGAGCAACTGCACATTTAAATATAACTAGGCCAGCTGGCCAGTGTGGAAAACGAGAAATAAGCTACTACCTTTGAGTACAGTTCTACAGAGCTCCTCAGCTCAAGAAAGCATTTAGACGCAAGATTTGCACTCCCCCATAAGTATTTTACAAATGTGAGGTATTACTACTAGTTAAAAATAAAGAGGCATTACCTAGCAATGGAGAACATAAGAGGTCTCTGTTCGACTCCTTTACTTGATTATCTGATTGGGTCAATATACCTTCCTCCAGAGAGGGGAAGTCTGTCACTTCAGTCCCTTTCTCTCTCACATTAAACCTGGTCTGGGTTGTATCCAAGGTGTGGGAAGAGTCCATTTCTTGAGGAAGATAATGCCAAGATTCTGTTCTCTAAAACAATAATTTTGAAGGAAAATATGCTAAATCATTAACTGAGTTACCATACATATTAACATTTAGATTAAAACGTCCATTCACGTAGGATATAGCTTCCTATTTCACAACATTCTCATCAAAATTTGTAAAAAGTAAAGCTGTTCTGTGTTTTTCACAATATTAATAACATTTTTGATCTTTTCCCATTATTACCCATCTTTCAACGTGTTGAATCACTGGCATTTCTGCTATTCTTTAATAGTTACTTCTCATCATTAAAACAATAAATTTGGTTCTTCATGATGAAATCTTACAATGTGATAATAATAAAACTGAAAAAAAGATTCCAAACCTAAAGCTACGATATTCTCTACATGTGACCACTTTACTGAATTCTTACTTGCTATACTAGTTTCTAGCGGACTTCTCAGTGCAAAACATCATATGGTTCATGCGTAGTGACTGGTTCACTTGTCTGTTTCAAATATTTACTCTTATATTAGTGGCATGATTCAGAAAAATGTTTCTCAAAGTATCTATAGGAAGGATAAGTTTTTCCTACTTCCAATTCATTACAGACTGACATTTTATTAAAATATTAATAAAAATTAACAGGTAACAAGTAAAAAAATAATAATAAACTAATTTTAAAAACTAGTAAAAATAACTAGGAAAATGAAATTGAAAAGATATATAAGCCCAAAATACAAAACACAAGTCTAAGTATCTGATTTCTAGTTCTAAAAAACATCAAATTGCTATAAAAGTTTCTAAACACTTCTTAATTCTTGTACTTATCTCTTGACAGTAACAAGCAATTCATGGCCTGGCACCAATCCACAGACCACACTAGGTAGCAATGTTGAAATAAAGTTGAATTAAATACTAACGGTAAGCAGTTTTTAAACACATTTTCTTTTTAAATTTGGTATTAGTTAATAATTAAGAATATTCGTCCTGGGCTTCCCTGGTGGCGCAGTGGTTGAGAGTCTGCCTGCCGATACAGGGAACACGGGTTCATGCCCTGGTCTGGGAGGATGCCACATGCCGCGGAGCAGCTGGGCCCGTGAGCCGTGGCCGCTGAGCCTGCGCAAATGGAGCATGTGCAACGGGAGAGGCCACAACAGTGAAAGGGGCCCGCGTACCACAAAAAAAAAAAAAAAAAAAGAATATTCGTCCTATCATGCTATTATTCTTTTATTTTCATTTTAAATTAATTTTATTAGGAATGAGCACTAAATTTGATCAAACTACATTATAGCATCTTTTTTTCCCTAATTACATCTGTTAAAATACAGCAATAAATTTCTTCATATTGCAACAACTTCACATTTCTTACTTGGTAGTAGTAGATTAGACCTTAATCATATTTGCTAGCACAGTCTTTTACATTTTCACTCATAAGATTAATCAATATTTTAGAATGCTTCTTTTGTTTTCTAACCTTGTTCTATATTTTTTTAATATAAGGAAATTTGATTTTCCTTAAAAATATAAAAGATTTCATCAGTGAATCCATTAGATCCAGAAACCTTTTTGATAGCTGGTACTATTATAACATTCTTGATTTCTTCCTAGTTCTAATCCAACTCTATAAGCTTTGATAGGTTTGTATTAAGTCTATTTCATTAAGGTGTTTTCCTTTTTCTTGACTGGATTTGCTAGGAATGTATATATTTTGTCTTGAATTTAACAATTCTATTTTCTAACTTAATTATTTGTTTTTCTCTTTGCCATGTTTCTTCTACTTGCAGTTTTTCATTATTTATGTAAAATTTTTTGTTAAATAATGAATTCATTTGATTTACATTTATTTGTTTAAATAAAAAGATGAGACATTATATTGATGGCAATCAACATGCTTAGATATATAATGTACTGATTTTCATTATTTTGTAGTCTATTACTCTCCTTCCTTAACCAACTCAAAATTTTTTAAGAGAATATATATTGTTTTCATTCCCAAATGACCCACCCATAAAAATATGTTGTACTACAATTTAGAAAGATTTCACAATTTCAACAAGACTTTTTTCTTTAAAGGATTATTTCCAGTATTTAAAATTCACCAACCAAAAGCTCTTATAGTAAGTTAAAAAAAAAAAAAGATACACAACTATCCACTACCTAATATCAGTTATATAAATAGATATAGAGAAAAATATTGGAGTGAATGTTCTAAAATATTAACACTACTCATCTATGGCTTATGGAATTATAGACCTTTCACATTCCAAAATATACCAATCCCATCTATGTCAGATAAATCAGTCAAATCCTTAACATCGAACATTACTACTGGAAACATGCTTTTTACATTTTTAATACTTGAAAATAAAAGGAATACGAGAATGATTATTTTAATTTTTTTCTTTTGAGAGCACTCTATTCAATAGGGGATAGTGGGCCAAATGAACAGGTTTTAAAGCAAGGGAATTCCAGTCATCTTGTGACTCTCATTATAGCAAAATCTCGGGTCCCCAACTCATCTCTTAGCCCCTTTGACCGGGGTTTGAGCCTCATCCCATAGTTTATTCCTCACTACTGATGAGAGACATATCCATGTGTTCTCCTGCCCATCCTTTGACCTTCACAGATCACTTACTTAACTCTAGCTCCTCAACTGCAATAATTCTGTAACCTTCTGAAGACAACTAACCTGTCACATTTACACTTTTCATAATTCCTTTCTTACCTGTATTTCCCTCTTTACCACTCTGAGAGTTCATAATCATCCTTATAATCACTACCTTGCAAACATCTCTTCTTTCTTACCCTTCTCCCCAACTATCCTATTTGCCTGGCAAAAGCTCAGTTCTGGTTGAACCTTCTGCTTGTCTTAATCCAAGTAGTAGCACACTGCTGAAGAAAGCACACACCTACACTGGTTTTCCTTTAGACTAATGACATTAAACCTCAAGGGCACTCAGCCTTGCCTGGAAATTCTACTCTACTTTCCGGGTAAGTTGACTGGCTAAAATGATTACTTTATACTTTCTCTCCTCAGAACTACTGAACCCTCCTTCCTCATTTTTCAACTGATGACCTCATTTCCTACTTTAGTAAGTGAAGAACAGGAGGTGGACCTTCCTTATCTTCCTAGCACAAGATCTACAACCCCATTACCTAACCCAGCTTTTCATCTTGTGATTTAAAAAAAGTCTTACTACCTATCAAAGACCTTCCCATCTCATTCCATTTTTTTTCAATGATTTCTTTCCTATATGTGATTCTCCCATTTTCCTTCATGCATTTTCCCTTTCTACTGAATCATTCCTCTCTCCATGTAAACATGCTCTTATAATTTCCCCTCATAAAATAAAATTTTAAAAAATCTGTTGACCATTCTTTTCTTTCTGCTTATTTTGCTGCTATGATTCTGAGTGTTATACCTTTTTAACCAATATAAAAAGGGCCTCAAATCTCTAAATATTTTTTGATAGATGTGAAGAGGGATGACAAATAAACAACAGAATAAATACAAACAAATTTTGAGGGAGAAGTAAAGGTTGGAGATACAAACTTGGGATTTTTAAGTACACAGGCATATTTAAAGCCCTAGATCTAGACAAGAACCAAAACATTCCAACATTTCAAACAGAAGTTAAAAACTCAAATGTGTTTTTACAGGGAGGTAAAAGAAATGAGGTACAGGGAGGTAAAAGAAATGAGTAAACCTGCCTGATATTAGAGAGTAATGGGACCTGTGGCCAACTATGCACTGCATGCACACTTTAAAGTATTCTGTTTAAAAATTTTTAAAACACTGTGCCCCCCAATTTTTTTTCTGCAAACCACATTTGAGCCATATGCAGGTCCACAGCTTGCAACCTCTGATTTTAAGGTTTAACAGGGGATGAGAAAGAATAGCCAGAGGAGTAGAAAGAAAACCAGGAGAAGCCGAGAAAGGAAATAATTTTAAGAAGTTAAGCATTGGTTAAGAATATGAAATGCTATTTATTGCATCTAAGATGAGGACAGAAAAGTGCTTACTGTATTCAGCTACACAAATTTGTTGGTGACACTTGCTTTCACAGAAGTGAGGACAGAACACAAGAAGGTCAAGTAGAAGAATAAGTAGATCCCAGCCAGTAGATAAGACATATATATCAAAAAGGAAAAAGGAAAAAAAATACAATGGATATGATTGTCTATACATTAAAAAGTCCTAAAGAATCTACAAAAGAACTATACTAGAACTAGTAAATGAGATTAGCAAGGTCATAGGATACAAGGTCAATATTGAAAGTCAATTATATTCCTATATAATTGTGATGAACAGTAGGAATTGAAATTTTTTTTAACATTTCAGTAAGTCTAATACAAACATGTATTAAGTTTGGTACACTGAAGGCAACAAAACACTGATGAAGAAATTAGCAACCTAAATAAAACTGTAAGAACTGTTGTGTCTATGGATTAGAGAACTCAATATTGTTAAGATGTCAATTCCCTTCAAATTGATTTACAGACTCAAGGCAATTTCAATCAAAATTCCAGCAGACTTTTTAAATAGAAATTGACAAACTGATTCTAAAATTTATATGGAAATTCAAAGAATCTAGCATAAACAAAACCATTTTTAAAAAGAAAAACAAAGTGGGAGAACTCACACTATCTGATTTCAAGACAGTACAGTAATTAAGAGCACAGTATTAGCATGATGATAGAGATATAAATCAATGGAATAGAGAGTCCAGAAATAGACCCACACAAAGATGCCAAGGGAAAAGGGAGTATTTTCAGCAAATGGTGTTGGAATAACAATTAGATATGCATATGTAAGAAAATGAAGCTGGACCCCTACTTCACACCATAATCAAAAACCAACTCAAAACAGATTTAGATATAAATGTGAAACTTAAAACTATAAAACTTCAAAAACTCGTTCTCAACTGGGCAAGATTTTGACACCTTCCTCTCCCCTCAACCATGATACATTTGGCAATGTTTGGAGACATTTTGACGTTTACAAACATGGGGCAGTATTACTGATATCTAGTGGGAAGAGGCCAAGGATGCTGCTAAACATCTTACAATACACAGGACAGTCCTGTAAAATAAAGAATTATCTAGCCCAAATATCAAAAGCACCAAGGCTGAGAAACCCTGTTCTAGAAAAAAATATAGGAGAAAATTTTTGTGATCTAGGATTAGGTCAAAATTTACCAGGTTAGACATAAGAAGTAAAAACCATTAAAAAAAAAAATCAATAAACCAACTTCAACTTCATCAAAATTAAAACTTCTACTCTTCAAAAAACAAATAGGACAATTCAAAGGAAAACCACAGACTGGAAGAAAATATTTGCAAAACATATAAAGGACTTACATCTAGAATATATAAAGAACTCCCAAAACTCAACAAATGGAACAAATCACCCATAAAAAATGGGGAAGAGATTTAAACCAACCCCTTCATTAAGAAGAAACATGGATGGCAAATAAGCACACACAAAGATGCACATTATCATTAGGAAAATGCATATTAAAACCACAATGAGGGCTTCCCTGGTGGCACAGTGGTTGAGAGTCTGCCTGCCGATGCAGGGGACACGGGTTCGAGCCCTGGTCTGGGAGGATCCCGTATGCCGCGGAGCGGCTAGCCCCGTGAGCCACAATTACTGAGCCTGTGCGTCTGGAGCCTGTGCTCCACAACAGGAGAAGCCGCAATAGTGAGAGGCCCACGCACCGCGGTGAGGAGTGGCCCCCACTTGCCACAACTAGAGAAAGCCCTCGCACAGAAACAAAGAGCCATATACAGCCATAAACAAATAAATAAAATTAAAAAAAAAACACACACAATGAGACACCACAACATACCTAGAATGACTAAAAATTTTAAAACAAAAACAAAAAAACCTGACAATACCAAGAGCTGGCAAGGATGCAAAGCAACTAGAACTCCTATACATCGTGGGGAATGCAAAATGGTACAGGCACTTCGGAAAACAGTTTGGCACTTTCTTATAATGTTAAACGTACAGTTACCATATCAGCCAGCAATCCCATTCCTAGGTATTTACCCAAGAGAAATGAAACCAGCTGTCTACCTAAAAACCTGTACATAAGTGGAATACTACTCAGAAATAAATTTTAAAGAGCTACTGATTTATGCAACAACATGGATGTGCCAAGTGAAAGAAGCCAGATTCAAAAATCTACACATGGGACTTCCCTGGTGGTGGAGTGGTTAAGAATCCGCCTGCCACTGCAGTGGGCACGGGTTTGAGCCCTGGTCCGGGAAGATCCCACATGTCACAGAGCAACAAAGCCCATGCGCCACAACTACCGAGCCTGCGCTCTAGAGCCCGTGAGCCACAACTACTGAGCCCGCGTGCAACAACTACTGAAGCCCGCACGCCTAGAGCCCGGGCTCCGCAACAAGAGAAGCCACTGCAAAGAGAAGCCTGCGCACTGCATAGAAGAGTAGCCCCCACTTGCCACAACTAGAGAAAGCCCGCGTGCAGCAACAAAGACCCAATGCAGCCAAAAATAAATTATTTTTTTAAAAATCTACACACTACAATTCTGAAAGGCAAAACTATAGACAGAAATGAGATTAGCAGTTGCCAGGGACTAAGCATGGGGGAGATGACTGACTACAAAGGGGTACAAGGAAACTTTCTGGGGGTGATGGCAATCAAATGTGTAGTAGTTATATAACTGTACGTATTTGTCAAAGCTCATCAAACTGCACACCTAAAAGAGTTAATTTTGCTGTATTTAAATTATACCTCAATAAACCTGACTTTTTAAAACATGAGGATAAGGTATCAGAAAATAGAGACCAAAAACTCTTGAAAATTTCACTTAACAGGGAGCAGAAACATAAATGGGGCAGTAGCTGGAGGGAAGAAAGGATGAGACAATTGTACTCAAGCTGCTGGAGCTGATAAGGTCTAGACTGTGACCATGGGGTAAGCAGGGATAGGAGAAGGTTGGGAGGAGTGAAGGAAAAAAATCTCTGCACATTAGATCAAAGATCCAAGAGTTTCAGATCCTGGATGGGTAATGTAAGCTGAAGTGAAAGAAACTAAAAGACGACAGTGTAGCAAGGGCTATAGTTTTCAATGAATAAAAAAAAGTTAATTTGGATGACAGCGACAAGGATGAATGAGCAGAATAACCAGAAGGAGAAAAGAGGGGAGAGAATTAGGAAGTGGTATAATCCTCCAGTTCTTCTGATGAACACAGGCATAAAGGCAGAAATGAAGAGCTACAGGATCTATCCACCGTTTATATTTTATAAAACAAGGACCAAAAAAAGGCAAGATGTCCATTTTTGGACTGTGCTCTACCATAAACATGCCCTCAGAGAATATTAAACTATTTAGGAATATACCTCTGTATTCGTTTCCTAAAGCTGCCATAATGAACTTACACAAAGTGGAGGGCTTAAAACAACAGAAATTTATTCTCTCACAGTTCTGGAGGCTACAAGTCTGAAATCAAGGTGTTGGCAGGGCCATGCTCCATCCAAAGCCTCTAGGGGAGGATCCTTCTTACCTCTTCCTCTTTCTCGAAGCCCCGGGCATTTCTTGGCTTATGGCAGCATAACTCCATCTCTGCCTCTGTCTTCATAGAGCAGACCTCTTCCTGTGTGTCTCTCTTACAAGGGCACCAGTCATATCGGATTAAGGGCCCACCTTAAATCCAGTATGATCTCTTCTTAATTTAAATAGTTCTATCTTCCATCACTATATTTCCAAATAAGGTCACATTCTGAGGTACTGCAGATTGGGACTTCAACACATCATTTTGGGGCACACAATTCAACCCCCATAACAATCCCCCTTCCATTTAATGATCACAGAGTACCATGCTTTTTCTGGTCAGGGTTTCTCTTAACCATTTTCACTTGGCGACAGTAAATCTCCTTCCTCCATACCTTGCATTTAATGGATAATAAATGCAATTTAGGGGAAATTGAAGGTACTAGAAGAAATCTGATACCCAAGTTATTAGATAATCAACCTTAAATAATCATTATGAGTAAGGATGCATTTTTTTCTCCAACAAACATATATGAGGCTTTTTCCTATCTGCTCACAATTTTTTCCATTTCTTCTAAGTTTATTACTATGCTCTAGATCAGTGGTTCCCAAAGTATGGTCCAAAGATCCCTGGGGGTCACTGACACCCTTTCAGGGAAGTTAAGCGGGCCTCCCTTTTCTAACTACATATCTATGTAAGGTCAGATTTTCTTCACATAATTCAACCAAAACAATATATCCCAATGGACTAAATGCAGAAGCAGATCTGGGAATTCAGTTATGATGGTTAACTTTATGTGTCAACTTGGCTGTGCCAAGTATTTGGTTAAACATCTGGGTGTGTCTGTGAGGGTGTGTCTGGATGAGATTAACATCTGATCCACAGACTTAGTAAAGGAGACTGCCCTTCTTAAGGTGGGCAGGCCTCATCCAACCCATTAAAGGCCTGAATAGAACAAAAGGCTGAGCAAAAGATAATTCGCTCTCTCTGCCTGATGGTCTTCAAGCTGGGACATCAGTCTTCTGCTTCGGACTTGGACCTGGAGTGGAACTTACACTATCAGCTCACCTGGTCCTCGGACCTCTAGACTTGGGCTAGAACATACACCATCAGTCAGCTCCTGGTTCTCGGGCCTTCAGATTCAGACTGGAACTATACTATCAGCTCTCCTGGATCCCCAGGACAGATACTGGGAATTCTCAGCCTCCATAATCACATGAACCAATTCCTTATTTTACATATATATATATTTGTATATACCTATTTACGTACGTATATGTTTCCTATTGGTTCTATTTTTCTGGAGAACCCTGCCTAATACACCAACTGTCTTCTAGTAAGCCTGACATTAAAGAGATATGCAAAACTGTAAAACAATGCCGCCCTTTCAACTAATTTTTTTTTGTTTTGGAAAATACCCATTTTTCATTTAAAAATATATTTGTATGTTAATATGTAATGGGTTTGTTATTTCTAAATAAATATTTTTTAAATGTTTTAATTTTTTTGTAAGCTAAATATTGATACAGATAACCCTTATAAACAAAAGCTCTTTAAAATACTTTTGAAGAATGTGAAGGAGTCCTGAGACCAAAAAAAAAAAGTAAACGCTGTTCTACATAATTAAGGCTGCCAAAGGTCTATTAGAAAAATGGAATATTAAAGTAATTCAGCTCTTTCCATTCTTCATAGCTAAATCAGAATTTCTCATGCTGCTTACCAAAAGATAGTTTGCCAGTTATGCAAGACATACCTGATCATCCCCAGAACACCACTGAGCTGTTTTTTCCAAAGAGACCATATTAGTATCAGAAATCTGTGTTCCACTATTGTTTTGATATAATGGCTGTTGCCATACATGACAGGTCAATGGAACAACCTGAAGATCAAAAGATTTAAATAGAATAATAACACAATCCTTATGACTAAACAATACTAAAGTCTAACATTTAGATTATGTTTCTCTGTTTATAAAGCACTTTCACAAATATAGTAACATTTGGGCTTCACAACCACTGTCCAAATTATCTTCACTTAAAAATAAGGAAACAGGGATTTAAGGTTACCCAGTAAGGACTCAACATATTCCAACAAACCACAGCAGTTCTTTAACCTCCTATATTTGTAGCAGTAAAAGAAGCAAGCAGAAACAAGCAAGTTACCTATTTTACAATCTTACTATTTGAGACACCTAAGAAATTAACTCTAATATAGGAACTAAAATCATCTTATAGCATGGAAAGTGGGGACAAAGTTAGGCTCATTTTGTGAAATCAGGAGTTGAAGCAGGACTCTCCCATCTGTGAAAGAAGGCAATAAAAGCTGTGACTACTGCCCAAGGCTGAAGCAATGCACATGGAAGAGATCAGAGGTTATCAAACAAAAGTGACCTCAGTCAACTCACCTGCTGGTTCAGGTACTGGTTATTGAGATTTTCCCCAATATTCTTGGAGAGTAAGAACCCAAAGCTTCCAATATAAACCTTCCTTATAAAGAAGGAACCACAAGGGGCAAGGCAGGGACAACCAAAAAAACACCAGGTAGAGAAGGATGCACCAAAAGAGAAAACAAAATAACACTCCTGCTAAAAATGAGATTACAAACTATACTTTCAAAAGACTTTAAAATGAGAATATCTCAGACCCTTAAAGAGACTTTTTAAAAAGACACAATGTCCATAAAAAAAGAGGTTATTAAAAGTAAAACAGGCAGTTATGAGTTAAGAAAAGATGAATGCTAACACAACCAAAAATGTGAAAGAGCCTCTGAAGGAAACCCAACGTCATAAGATTTTTCCCCCCAGAATTAAAAGTTACTACACTAACAAAACATTTTTACAGAGCGCTTACAACAATGTGCTTTTGACCATAGAAAGGCAAGCTTAACTTAAAATCTATTCAACTAAAGAGATTTCTATGGTATCAACTCTTCCAAGAGGTTTTTCTCAAAAGGTAGAACACCATGGGGCACACCCACCTTGCTTCAATGGCATTTTTTAAGGGATAAAGAATAGAAAGCAAAGAAAGGCATTTTGCAAATTCATTTTGGCAATTTGAAATCCCTAAATAAATAACAATACAGCCAATGTTTTGGCACAGTTAGTCTTCTTTGAGCCCTAGAGGAAAGAATGCCAAAATGAATGTTCAAAATGGTTATTCACTGCAACTAAATAATACTGGGTGTAGAGCACAGGGTGTTGCCTTTGAAAATTGCTGATTCACATTAGCTTACAATAAGAGAGTTTGATTCATTAGGATATTTGTAGAACACTAATGATACAATATTAAGAAACCAGCACTTTGACAACTAACCCAACGTGTGAGAAAAAAGAACACTCTCTCAATTTTATCAGCTAAAAAAAACCCCCAAAAGTTAAAATTAAATATTAAAAGTTCTTATTAAAAAATACATTTTCCCGAACTTACTTTTATTACCTACTTGATGGTTTATAGACTTCATTAAGGAAATTAATTTCTAATAATTCCCATATGTTTGATCAGTTTTCCCAGTTGCCTCTGGATAGTGGTATAACCCAAATACTTGAAAGAGAATTCTTAAGAATAATGCTTCAAAACTAAGCAGGTGTCATCAGCAACTCTCTGATCTGAGATTAAATGTCTTTTGGTATAAATAAACAGTTTCAGAGTCTTTCCCTGAGTCATTTTTTAATATTAAAAGTTAGCAGTCTGGGTCTTCCCTGGTGGCCCAGTGGCTAAGACTCTGCACTCCCAATGCAGGGGGCCCGGGTTTGATCCCTGGTTGGGGATATAGATACTGCATGCATGCCACAACTAAAGATCCCACGTGCCACAACGAAAATCCTGTGTGCCACAACTAAGACACAGTGCAGCCAAAATAAATAAATAAATACTTAAAAAAAGAAATACTGGTCTTTAGTAGTCTTCCAACTACATGTTGTCTATCAAAGAAACATTTTAGATATAAGGATACATATCGATTCCAAGTAAAAGGATGAAAAAAGAGATTTCATGCAAATAGTAACCAAAAGAGCACAGGAGTGGCTATATTAATTTCAGACAAAATAGACTTTAAGTCAAAAACCGTTACAAGAGACGAAGAAATACATCATATAATGATAAAAGGCTCAATTCAGGGCTTCCCTGGTTGTGCAGTGGTTAAGAATCTGCCTGCCAATGCAGGGAACACAGGTTTGAGCCCTGGTCCGGGAAGATCCCACATGCTGCGGAGCAACTAAGCCCATGAGCCACAACTATTGAGCCTGCACCCTAGAGCCTACGAGCCACAACTACTGAAGCCCGCATACCACAACTACTGAAGCCCACATGCTTAGAGCCCGTACTCTGCAACAATAGAAGCAACTGCAATGAGAAGCCCGCAACTAGAGAAAACCCACACAAAGCAACGAGGACCCAATGCAGCCATAAATAAATAAATTTTATTTTTTTAAAAAGGGGTCAATTCACCAAGATTTATAAGTATTTATGCACCAAACCTCAGAGCTCCTAAATTAATGAGGCAGATGTTGAAAGAATTGAAGAGAGAAATACACAGCAACATAAGAGGCTTCAACACCCACTTTCAATAATGAACAGGACAACCATACAGAAGAATAAGGAAATATAGAAATTGAACAGCACTACAGACCAATCAGACATAACATATATACAGAACACTCCACCCAACAACAGCAGAACACATTTTCTCAAGTACACATGCAACATTCTACAGGATAGAACACATGTCTAGCCACAAAGCAAGTCTTAATAAATTCAAGAAGACTGAAATCATAATACACAGTATCTTTTCCAATCACAATGGAATGAAACTAGAAACAAATAGCACAAGAAAAACTGGAAATTTTACAATATGTGGAAATTAAACACGTGTCTTACAAACCCAATGGGTCAAACAAGAAGTCACAAAGGAAATTAGAAAATACCTGGACACAGATGAAAACGGAAAATGCCAAAAAACTTATGGACGCAGCGAAAGAAGTACTAAGAAGGAAGTTTATAGCCGTAAATGCATATATTTAAAAAAGGCAAGATCTCAAGTAAGCAATCTAACTTGTACCTCAAGGAACTAAAAGAAGAACTAAACCTAAAGCAGGCAGAAGGAAGGAAATAACAAAGATTAGAGCACAGATAAATGAAATAGTCAATAGGAAAAAAAAATCATGAAACTAAAAGTGTGCTTTTCAGAAGATCAACAATATTGACAACCTCTTAGCCAGACTGACTAAGGAAAAAAAGAAGACTCAAATAATAAAATCAGAAATGAAAGAGGGAATATTACAACCAATGCCACAGAAATAAGGATTATAAGAGAATAAATACTATGAACAACTGTCTACCAACAAATTGGATAGCCAAGAAGACATACATAAATCCCTAGAAAGACACAACCTACCAAGACTGAATCATGAAAAAATAGAAAATCTGAACAAACATATAACTAGCAAGGAGATTCAATCAGTAATCAAAAACCTGCCGACACAGAAAAGCCAAGGACCAGATGGCTTCAATCATCCTCAACAAAATACTAGCACACAGAATTCACAACACATTAAAAGAAGTATGTATACACCATGATCAAGTGGGAATTAACCATGAAATGTAAGGGTGATTCAACACATAAAAATCAACCAATATAATACTTCACATTAACAGAATGAAGGACAAAACCACACGATCATCTTGACTGATACAGAAAAAGCAGTTGACAATGCTCAACACCCTTTCATGAAAAAGCACTCAACAAATCAGGAATGGAAGGAAACTAATCAATATAATAAAGGCCATTTATGAGGGCCCACAACTAACTCACACCACACTCAACAGTGTAAAACTGAAAGCTTTTCCTCTAAGACCAGGAACAAGGCAAGAATGCCAACTCTTGCCACTTCTATTCAACACATTATTGGAAGTCCCAGCTAGAGCAAAGAGACCCCAGGAATAAACTCTCACATACATGGTCAAATGATTTTCAGCAAAGGTATCAAGACCATTCAATGGGAAAAGGATAGTCTTTTCAACAACTGTTGCTCATAAAACTGGTTATCCACATGCAAAAGAATGAAGTTACACTCTCACCTAGCAACATACACAAAACTCAACTCTAAATGGACCGAAGACTTAAATGTTAAGACCTAAAACTATAAAACTCTTAGAAAACTCAGAGCAAAAGTTGCACAACAGCAGATCTGGCAGTGATTTCCTGGATATGATATCAAAGGCACAAGCAACAAAAGAAACAATAGACAAACTGGATTTCATGAAAATTTTTAAATTCTGTATATCAGAAGACACCATCAACAGAGTAAAAAGAAAACCTGCTGTATAGCACAGGGAACTCTACTCAATGCTCTGTGGTGACCTAACTGGAAAGGAAATCCAAAAAAGAGGGGATATATGTATACATATAGCTGATTCACTTCACTGTACAGCAGAAACTAACACAACATTGTAAAGCAACTACACTCCAATTTAAAAAAAAAAAGAGTAAACAGGCAACCCACAGAATGGGGGAAAATATTTGAAAATCATGTATCTGATATGGGATTAATATCCATAATATATAAAGAACTCAAACTCAAAAACAAAAACAAAACAAAACACCCAATTAACCAATTATCAAATGGGCAAAGAACTTACTGAGCCATTTCTCCAAACATATACAAATGGCCAATAAGCACATGAAAAGATGCTCAACATCACTAATCATTAGAAAAATACAAATCAGAACTACAATGAGGGACTTCCCTGGTGGTCCAGTGGTTAAGACTCTGTGCTCCCAAAGCAGGGGGCCCAGGTTCGATCCCTAGTCAGGGAACTAGATCCCACATGCCGCAGCTAAGAGTTCACAAGCCACAACTAAAAGATCCCACGTGCCGCAACTAATACCCAGTGCAGCCAAATAAATAAATAAATATTTTAAAAATAAATTAATAAAATAAAATAGATAACCAACAAGGACCTACTGTAAAAACAATTTTAAAAAACCTACAATGAGACATCACCTCACACTCATCAGGATGGCTGCTATCAAAAACAAAAAAAAGGAAGAGAAAGAAAATAACAAATGTTGGTGAAGATGTGGAGAAACTGGGACCCTTGTGTCGTGTTGGTGGGAATATAAAATGGTGCAACCACTGTGGAAAACAGGAGGGAGTTTCCTTAGAAAACTAAAAATAGAACTACCATATGATCTGGCAATCCCACTTCTGAGTATATATCCAAAAGAACTGAAGGCACTGTCTCAAAGAGATATTTACAAACCCCTGTTCACAGCAGCACTACTCACAATAGCCAACAGGCAGAAACAATCCAAGTGTCTTATTAACTGATAAAGGGGTAAACAAAATATGATACAAAAAAGGAATCTGGAGAACAGAGATGCGGATATCATCTTCCTCCCCACAGATACATCAGAAATACATCTACACGTGGAACTACTCCTATAGAACGCCCACTGATTGCTGACAGAAGACCTCAGACCTCCCAAAAGGCAAGAAACTCCCCACGTACCTGGATAGGACAAAAGAAAAACGAAAAAACAGAGACAAAAGAATAGGGATGGGACCTGCACCAGTGGGAGGGAGCTGAGAAGGAGGAAAGGTTTCCACACACTAGAAGCCCCTTCACGGGCGGAGACTGCGGGTGGCAGAGGTGGAAGCTTCAGAGCCACGGAGGAGAGCGCAGCCACAGGGGTGCGGAGGGCAAAGCGGAGAGATTCCCGCACAGAGGATCGGTGCCGACCAGAGCTCACCGGCCCGAGAGGCTCATCTGCTCACCCGCCGGGACAGGCGTGGGCTGGGAGCTGAGGATCGGACTTCGGTCGGATGCAGGAGAGGACTGGGGTTGGCTGCGTGAACATAGCCTGAAGGGGTTAGTGCACCACTGCTAGCCAGGAGGGAGTCCAGGGGAAGTCTGGAGCTGCTAAGAGACGAGGCTTTTTCTTGCCTCTTTGTTTCCTGGTGCGAGACGAGAGGGGATTAAGAGCGCTGCTTAAAGGAACTCCAGAGACGGGCGCGAGCCACGGCTATCAGCGCCGACCCCAGAGACGGGCATGAGACGCTAAGGCTGCTGCTGCAGCCACCAAGAAGCCTGTGTGCGAGCACAGGTCACTATACACACCTCCCCTCCCGGGAGCCTGTGTAGCCCGCCACTGCCAGGGTCCCGTGATCCAGGGACAACTTCCCCGTGAGAATGCACGGCACGCCTCAGGCTGGTGCAACGTCACGCCGGCCTCTGCTGCTGCAGACTCGCCCCGCATCCGTGCCCCTCCCTCCCCCCGGCCTGAGTGAGCCAGAGCCCCCAATCAGCTGCTCCTTTAACCCCGTTCTGTCTGAGTGAAGAACAGACGCCCTCAGGCGACCTACACGCAGGGGCGGGTCCAAATCCAAAGCTGAACCCCGGGAGCTGTGCGAAAAAAGAGAAAGGGAAATTTTTCCCAGCAGCCTCAGAAGCAGCGGATTAAATCTCCACAATCAGCTTGATGTACCCTGCATCTGTGGAATACATGAATAGACAACAGATCATCCCAAATTGAGGAGGTGGACTTTGGGAGCAAGATAGATAATTTTTTGCCTTTCTCCTCTTTTTGTGAGTGTGTATGTGTAGGCTTCTGTGTGAGATTTTGTCTGTATAGCTTTGCTTTCACCATTTGTCCTAGGGTTCTGACCGTCCGGTTTTTTTCTCTTTTTCTTTTTACTTAAAAAAAATTTTTTTTCTTAATAATTATTTTTATTTTAATAACTTTATTTTATTTTATCCTACTTTATTTTATCCTCCTACCTTCCTTCCTTCCTTTCTCTCTTTCTTTCTTTCTATTTTTTCTCCCTTTTATTCTGAGCCGTGTAGATGAAAGGCTCTTGGTGCTCCAGCCAGGGATCAGTGCTGTGCCTCTGAGGTGGGAGAGCCAACTTCAGGACAGTGGTCCACGAGACCTCCCAGCTCCATGTAAAATCAAACCACGAAAATCTCCCAGAGATCTCCATCTCAACACCAAGACCACACCCAGCTTCACTCAATGACCAGCAAGCTACAGTGCTGGACACCCTATGCCAAACAACTAACAAGACAGGAACACAGCCCCATCCATTAGCAGAGAGGCTGCCTAAAATCATAATAAGGCTACAGACACCCCAAAACACACCACCAAACGTGGACCTCCCCACCAGAAAGACAAGATCCAGCCTCATTCACCAGAACATAGGCACTAGGCCCCTCCACCAGGAAACTACACAACCCACTGAACCAACCTTAGCCACTGGGGGCAGACACCAAAAACAATGGGAACTACAAACCTGCAGCCTGCGAAAAGGAGACCCCAAACGCAGTAAGATAAGCAAAATGAAAAGACAGAAAACCACACAGTAGATGAAGGAGCAAGGTAAAAACCCACCAGACCTAACAAATAAAGAGGAAATAGGCAGTCTACCTGAAAAAGAATTCAGAATAATGATAGTAAAGATAATCCAAAATCTTGGAAATAGAATAGAGAAAATGCAAGAAACATTTAACAAGGACCTAGAAGACCTAAAGAGGAAACAAGCAATGATGAACACCACAATAAATGAAATTAAAAATACTCTAGAAGGCATCAATAGCAGAATAACTGAGGCAGAAGAACGGAAAAGTGACCTGGAAGATAAAATAGTGGAAATAACTACTGCAGAGCAGAATAAAAAAAAAGAATGAAAAGAACTGAGGACAGTCTCAGAGACCTCTGGGATAACATTAAATGCACCAACATTCGAATTATAGGTGTCCCAGAAGAAGAAGAGAAAAAGAAAGGGACTGAGAAAATATTTGAAGAGATTATGGTTGAAAACTTCCCTAATATGGGAAAGGAAATAGTTAATCAAGTCCAGGAAGCACAGAGAATCTCATACAGGATAAATCCAAGGAGAAATATGCCAAGACACATATTAATCAAACTATCAAAAATTAAACACAAAGAAAACATATTAAAAGCAGCAAGGGAAAAACAACAAATAACACACAAGGGAATCCCCATAAGGTTAACAGCTGATCTTTCAGCAGAAACTCTGCAAGCCAGAAGGGAGTGGCAGGACGTATTTAAAGTGATGAAGGAGAAAAACCTACAACCAAGATTACTCTACCCAGAAAGGATCTCATTCAGATTTGATGGAGAAATTAAAACCTTTACAAACAAGCAAAAGCTGAGAGAGTTCAGCACCACCAAACCAGCTTTACAACAACTGCTAAAGGAACTTCTCTAGGCAAGAAACACAAGAGAAGGAAAAGACCTACAAAAATAAACCCAAAACAATTAAGAAAATGGGAATAGGAACATACTTATCGATAATTACCTTAAATGTAAATAGATTAAATGCTCCCACAAAAAGACACAGACTGACTGAATGGATACAAAAACAAGACCCATATATATGCTGTCTACAAGAGACCCACTTCAGACCAGGGACACATACAGACGGAAAGTGAGGAGATGAAAAAAGATATTCCATGCAAATGGAAATCAGAAGAAAGCTGGAGTAGCAATTCTCATATCAGACAAAATAGACTTTAAAATAAAGACTATTACAAGAGACAAAGAAGGACACTACATAATGATCAAAGGATAGATCCAAGAAGAAGGTATAACAGTTGTAAATATTTATGCACCCAACATAGGAGCACCTAAATACATAAGGCAAATACTAACAGCCATAAAAGGGGAAATGGACAGTAACACAATCATAGTAGGGGACTTTAACACCCCACTTCCACCAATGGACAGATCATCCAAAATGAAAATAAATATGGAAACATAAGCTTTAAATGATACATTAAACAAGATGGACTTAATTGATATTTATAGGACTTTTCATCCAAAAACAACAGAATACACATTTTTCTCAATTGCTCATGCAACATTCTCCAGGATAGATCATATCTTGGGTCAATAATCTAGCCTTGGTAAATTTCAGAAAATTGAAATCGTATCAAGTATCTTTTCCAACTACAACACTAGAAGACTAGATATCAATTACAGGAAAAGATCTGTAAAAAATACAAACACATGGAGCTAAACAATACACTACTTAATAACGAAGTGACCACTGAAGAAATCAAAGAGGAAATCAAAAAATACCTAGAAACAAATGACAATGGAGACCCGACGACTCAAAGCCTATGGGATGCAGCAAAATCAGTTCTAAGAGGGAAGTTTATAGCAATACAATCCTACCTTAAAAACAGGAAACATTCCAAATAAACAACCTAACCTTGCACCTAAAGCAATTAGAGAAAGAAGAACAAACAAACCCCAATTTAGCAGAAGGAAAGAAATCATAAAGATCAGATCAGAAATAAATGAAAAAGGAATGAAGGAAACGATAGCAAAGATCAATAAAACTAAAAGCTGGTTCTTTGAGAAGATAAACAAAATTGATAAACCATTAGCTAGACTCATCAAGAAAAAAAGGGAGAAGACTCAAATCAATAGAATTAGAAATGAAAAAGGAGAAACAACAACTGACACTGCAGAAATACAAAAGATCATGAGAGATTACTACAAGCAGCTCTATGCCAATAAAATGGACAACCTGGAAGAAATGGACAAATTCTTAGAAATGCACAACCTGCCGAGACTGAGCCAGGAAGAAATAGAAAATATGAACAGACCAATCACAAGTAATGAAATTGAAAGTGTGATTAAAAATCTTCCAACAAACAAAAGCCCAGGACCATACGGCTTCACAGGCGAATTCTATCAAACATTTGGAGAAGAGCTAACACCTATCCTTCTCAAACTCTTCCAAAATATAGCAGAGGGAGGAACACTCCCAAACTCATTCTATGAGGCCACCATCACCCTGATACCAAAACCAGACAAAGATGTCACAAAGAAAGGAAACTATAGGACAATATCACTGATGAAAATAGATGCAAAAATCCTCAACAAAATACTAGCAAACAGAATCCAACAGCACATTAAAAGGATCATACACCGTGATCATGTGGGGTTTATTCCAGGAATGCAAGGATTCTTCAATATACGCAAATCAATCAACGTGATACACCATATTAACAAATTGAAGGACAAAAACCATATGATCATCTCAATAGCTGCAGAAAAAGCTTTTGACAAAATTCAACACCCATTTATGATAAAAACCCTGCAGAAAGTAGGCACAGAGGGAACTTTCCTCAACATAATGAAGGCCATATATGACAAACCCACAGCCAACATCGTCCTCAATGGTGAAAAACTGAAACATTTCCACTAAAATCAGGAAAAAGACAAGGTTGCCCACTCTCACCACTCTTATTCAACATAGCTTTGAAAGTTCTAGCCACAGCAATCAGAGAAGAAAAAGAAATGAAAGGAATCCAAGTCAGAAAAGAAGAAGTAAAGGTGTCACTGTTTGCAGATGACATGATACTATTCATAGAGAATCCTAAAGATGCTACTAGAAAACTACTAGAGCTAATCAATGAATTTGGTAAAGTAGCAGGATAAAAAATTAATGCACAGAAATCTCTGGCATTCTTATACACTCGTGATGAAAAATCTGAAAGTGAAATTAAGAAAACACTCCCATTTACTATTGCAACAAAAAGAATAAAATATCTAGGAATAAACCTACCTAAGGAGACAAAAGAACTGTATGCAGAAAATTATAAGACACTGATGAAAGAAATTAAAGATGATACAAATAGATGGAAAGATATACCATGTTCTTGGATTGGAAGAATCAACATTGTGAAAATGACTCTGCTACCCAAAGCAATCTACAGATTCAGTGCAATCCCTATCAAAGTACCACAGGCATTTTTTAGAGAACTAAAACAACAAATTTCACAATTTGTATGGAAACACAGAAGACCCCGAATAGCCAAAGCAATCTTGAGAAAGAAAAATGGAGCTGCAGGAATCAGGCTCCCTGACTTCAGACTATACTACAAAGCTACAGTAATCAAGACAGTATGGTACTGGCACAAAAACAGAAATATAGATCAATGGAACAGGATAGAAAGTTCAGAGATAAACCCACACACATATGATCACCTTCTCTTTGATAAAGGAGGCAAGAATATACAATGGAGAAAAGACAGCCTCTTCAATAAGTGGTGCTGGGAAAACTGGACAGGTACATGTAAAAGTATGAAATTAGAACACTCCCTAACACCATACACAAAAATAAACTCAAAATGGATTAAAGACCTAAATGTAAGGCCAGACACTATCAAACTGTTAGAGGAAAACATAGGCAGAACACTCTATGACATAAATCACAGCAAGATCCTTTTTGACCCACTTCCTAGAGAAATGGAAATAAAAACAAAAATAAACAAATGGAACCTAATGAAACTTAAAAGCTTTTGCCCGCGTACCACAAAAAGAAAAAAAAACAACTACAAATAGAACAACCATACGACCCAGCAATCTCACTACTGGGCATATACCCTGAGAAAACCATAATTCAAAAAGAGTTATGTACCAAAATGTTCATTGCAGCTCTATTTACAATAGCCAGGACATGGAAGCAACCTAAGTGTCCATCAACAGATGAATGGATAAAGAAGATGTGGCACATATATACAATGGAATATTACTCAGCCATAAAAAGAAATGAAATTGAGTTATTTGTAGTGAGGTGGATGGACCAAGAGTCTGTCATACAGAGTGCAGTAAGTCAGAAAAAGAAAGACAAATACCGTATGCTAACACATATATATGGAATGTAAGAAAATAAAATGTCATGAAGAGCCTAGGGGTAGGACGGGAATAAAGACACAGACCTACTAGAGCATGGACTTGAGGATATGGGGAGGGGGAAGGGTAAGCTGTGACGAAGTGAGAGAGTGGCATGGACATATATACACTGCCAAACGTAGAGTGCATAGCTAGTGGGAAGCAGCCGCATGGCACAGGGAGATCAGCTAGGTGGTTTGTGACCACCTAGACGGGTGGGATAGGGAGGGTGGGAAGGAGGGACGGAGGGAGACGCAAGAGGGAAGAGATATGGGAACATATGTATATGTATATCTGACTCACTCTGTTGTAAAGCAGAAACTAACACACCATTTTAAAGCAATTATACTCCAATAAAGATGTTAAAAAAAAAAAAGTACAAGAGAATATTATTCAGCCTTAAAAGGAAGTTAATCTGGTCACATGTTACAACGTGCATGAACCTTGAGGACATTCAGCTAAGTGAAATAAGCCAGTCACAAAAGACCAATAGTGTATAATTCCTCTTAAATGAGGTATCCAGATTAATCAAATTCACAGAAACACAAAGTAGAATGGTTGTTACTAGGGGCTGGGGTGAGAGGGAATGCGGAGTTGGTTGTTTACAGGTGCAGAGCTTCAGTTTAAGAATTCAGGACATTGGTTGCACAACAATGTTAACATATTTAACATTACTGAACTGTACACTTTAAAATGGTTAACGTGGTTAAGATGTTATGTGTATTTTACCACATAAAATTTAAAAAAAATTTTTCAATCCCCACATAAACCAAAACAGAAAATTTATTTCTTTTACAAGAAATACTAAGGGAAGTGCCTAAGGGACATTTCAGAATGATAAAAGGGTCAATCCACCAAGACTACCTAATAATTAAAAATATATATGCACCTAGCATCAGACCTCCAAAACACCTTAAGTAAAAACTAACAGAATTGGGAACTGCCCTGGTGGTGCAGTGATTAAGACTGCACCTGCCAATGCAGGGGACATGGGTTCGAGCTCTGCTCCGGTAAGATCCCACATGCCGCAGAGCAACTAAATCCGTGCACCACAACTACTGAGCCTGCGTTCTAGAGCCCACAAGCCACAGCTACTGAGCCCATGTGCTGCAACTGCTGAAGCCAGTGCACCCAGAGCCCATGTTCCGCAAAGGGAGAGGCCACTGCAATGAAAAGCCCAGGCACCGCAGCGAAGAGCAGCCCCCACTCCCACAACTAGGGAAAAAGCACGCACGCAGCAACGAACACCCAACACAGCCAAAAATAAATAAATAAATAAGGTTATTTAAAAAAAAAAAAAAAAACTAACAGAACTGAAGGAAAAAAGAGACAATCCAACAATAATTAGACCTCAATACTCCAGGTTCCAAAAGCAGTGGATGGATAGAGATTCTGTGGATGATTCTTGAACATTAAAAAAAAAAAAAAAACAGAGCAAATGTCAATGGCTCTCCTATATACCAGCAATGAACAACTGGAATTTGAAATTAAAAACACAATACCATTGGGGCTTCCCTGGCGGTCCAGTGGTTAAGACTCCACACTTCTGCTGCAGGGGGTGCAGGTTTGATCCCTGGTCAGGAAACTAAGATCCCACATGCCACATGGCATGGCCAAAAAAACCCTCAAAAAACAAAAAAACACCACAATACCATTTACATTAGCACCCCAAAAATTAAATACTTAGGTATAAATCTAACCAAATATATACAAGATCTACATGAGGGAAACTATAAAACTCCGGCGAAAGAAATCAAAAAGGAACTAATTAAATGGATGAATAGTCCTTTTTCATGGTTAGAAAGACTCAATACTGTCAACGTCAGTTCCTCCCAATCTGTTGTATAGATTCAATACAATTCCAATCAAAATCCAAGAAAATTATTTTGTGGACATTGACAAACTGGTTCTAAAGTTTATATGAAGAGTCAAAATACCCAGCATAGCCAGCACAAAATTGAAGAAGCCAAAGTGGGAGGACTGATACTACTTGACTTAAAGACTTACTATAAAGCTACAGCAATCAAGAGTGTGGTATTGGTGAAAGACTAGACAAACAGATCACTGTAACACAACAGAGTCCAGAAATAGACCCACATAAAGACAACTGATAATTGACAAAGGAACAAAGGCAACGTAATGGAGCAAAGAGAGTCTTTTCAACAAATTATGCTGGAATAACTGGACATCCACGTGCAAAAAGTGAATCTAGACACAGATCTTACCCCTTTCACAAAACTTAACTCAAAATGGATCATAGATGTAAATGCAGAATGCAAAACTATAAAAACTATAAAACACCTAGAAGATAATATAGGAGAAAACCTAGATCACCTTAGCTATGGTGATCACTTTTTAGGTACAACACGAAAGGCACAATCCCTGAAATAACTGATAAGCTGCACTCATCAAAATTAAAAACCTTTGTTCTGTGGAAGACAATGTCAAGAGAATGAGAAGACAAGCCACAGACTGGGAGAAGATATTTCTAATAGACATATCTGATAAGGACTGTTAACCAAAATATACAAAGAACTCTTAAAACTCAACAATATGAATACAAACAACTTGGTTAGAAAACGGGCAACAGACCACCAAAGAAGATATACAACTGGAATAAGCATATGAAAAGATGCTAAGTATCATTTATCATTAGGGAACTGTAAAGTAAAACAATGAGACACTACTACCTACCTATTAGAATAGCCAAAATCCGAAACACTGACAACAAATGCTGCCGAGGATATGGAACAACAGGAACTCTCATTCACTGCTGAATGATGGTGGGAAAGCAAAATGGTACAGTCACTTTGTAAGACAATTTGGCAATTTCTTATAAAACTAAACATGTTATTAGCATACAATCTAGTAATCAAACTCCTTGGTACTGACCCAAATGGACTGAAAAGATGTGTCTACACAAAAACCTGCACATGGATGTTTAGAGCAGCTTTACTCATAACTGCCAAAACTTGAAAGCAACTAAAATACCCTTTAGTAGGTGAATGGATAAGATAAACTGTGGTACATCTAGACAGTGTAATATTATTCAGCACTAAAAAGAAATGAGCTGGGCTTCCCTGGTGGCGCAGTGGTTAAGAGTCCGCCTGCCGATGCAGGGGACACGGGTTCGTGCCCCAGTCTGGGAAGATCCCACATGCCACAGAGCGGCTGGGCCCGTGAGCCATGGCTGCTGAGCCTGCGCGTCCAGAGCCTATGCTCCGCAACGGGAGAGGCTACAACAGTGAGAGGCCTGCGTACCGCAAAAAAAAAAAAGAGAAAAGAAATGAGCTACCAAGTCATGAAAAGACATGGAGAAACTATATTGTACCATAATGGTGGATACATGCCATTATACATTTGTCAAAAACCATAGAATGTACAATACCAAAAGTGAGCCCTAATGTAAACTCTGGCTTTGGATGTCAATGTAGATTCATTGTAACAAACACACTCCACTCTGATGTGGGATATTGACAGTGGAGGAGGCTGTGCATGTGTGGGGGCAGGAGGTGGATGGGAAATCTCTGTACTACCTGATCAATTTTTCTTTGAACCTAAAACTGCTCTAAAAAATGGTCTGTTGAGGGAATTCCCTGGGGTGGTCTAGTGGTTAGGATTCCGTGCTTTCACTGCCAAAGGCACGGGTTCAGTCCCTGGTTGGGGAACTAAGATCCCACAAGCTGTGGGGCGCAGCAAAAAAAATAAACAAACAACAACAACATAGTCTATTGAAAAACAACCAAAATAAAAAAAGCTCTGGTCCAGCAATGCAAGGAGTTAGGAAATCATATCACTCCCATCCCCACAAAAAGAGAAAAAGCTGAACAAATTGAAAATCAACAACTCTTCTTACATCCACCAGGGAACTGAAATGAAGGGCAAACTACAGCCTCCCAAATTAGAGAGACAAACGGATACAGAGAATCACAACTTAATGGAACAGAATCCCAGAGCAGACACCACCATGGGGACCTGTACTAGGGTAGGCAAGCCTAAACTGTAATTGACAAATTGCTAGAGGCTCAGGGTAGACAGCCCTGAGATTTAAAAGCTCCTGGGAAACAATCTTAGAGGGGCTCCCACACTTTATGAGTTTTACCTCCAGGAACTGTACCAGGTTCCACAGTTAAGATCAGAGAAAAATCTCCTCTCGCTCTGGCAGGGGGAGGGCAAAAGCAGCCATTTTGAAACAAGCCTAGAGCATTCTGTTCTTAACAAGACCTGCCCTCAAAAGAAACTATTTTACCAGAGCCTGGGGTTTTACCAGAGACTAAGTGATGTAGGGGAAGGGAAATACCCAACTCCAGCCCCCTTCTAGCTTTCCTGTCTCACCTAAGGGGAAAACAATGAGAAACCCTAGTGAAGATCACAGCCCAGGGAAAGTCCTAATAATAGGACTATAGAACACTTACCCTCCACCCACACCTTACCACTACATCAACAGGGCTCCTGATAATGATGGTATATGAATGAAAGAACAGCACAACTCATACCTTACTTAAGAAGTCCTTAGAGGGACTTCCCTGGTGGCACAATGGTTAAGAATCCGCCTGCCAACACAGGAGACATGGGTTCAAGCCCTGATCCAGGAAGATCCCACATGCCGCGGAGCAACAAAGCCCATGCACCACAACTACTGAGCCTGCGCTCTGGAGTCCACAAGCTGCAACTACTGAGTCCGTGTGCCACAACTAATGAAGCCCACGCGCCTGGAGCCACCCCAACAAGAAGCCTACTCGCCGCAACTAGAGAAAGGCCGTGCACAGCAACAAAGACCCAACACAGCCAAAAATAAATAAATAAAAATAAATAAATTTATTTTAAAATTCCATATTTAAAAAAAAAAAAAGAAGTCCTTAGAGAAATCCAAAGACAACAGGGGGAACAAAAACAAGGTCACCAGAGGAAATTTTAGCCTTTGACACCTACAGCTATAGCAAACAATAAACACAAAATCACCTCTAACCAGGTAAACTTATAAAACTTCACATTAAAGGTCTATTTACTTCAGTTCCTTTCATATCATATTCATTCAGTACATGCCTGGCTTTCAACAAAAAAAATTACAAGACATACAAGACATAAACAAAACTAGTTTGAAGACACAAAGCAAGCATCAGAATCAGATAAAGCAGACATATTCAAGTTTCAGTTTGTAAAGATGAAGACGTTTTGGAGATGGATGGTAGTGATGATTACAAAACAGTGTGAATGTACTTAATGCCACATAAAAATGGCTAAAATGGAGAAATTCCCTGGTGGTCCAGTGGTTAGGACTCAGTGCTTTCACTGCTGGGGCCATGGCTTCAACCCCTGGTCGAGGAATTCAGATCCTGCAAGCCACGCAGCGCAGCCAAAATAAATAATTTTTTTAAAAGGTTAAAATGGTAACTTTTATGTTATATATATTTTACTGCAATTTTTAAAAAAAGAAAAAGAAATCAAGTTGGAAAAAAAGAAATGAGCTACCAAACCATGAAAACACATGGGAGGAAACTTAAATGCATATTGCTAAGTGAAAGAAGCCATTCTAAAAAGGCTACATAGGGACGTCCCTGGTGGCACAGTGGTTAAGAATCCGCCTGCCAATGCAGGGACACAGGTTTAAGCCCTGCTCTGGGAAGATCCCACATGCTGCAGAGCAACTAAGCCTGTGTGCCACAACTACTGAGCCTGCACTCTACAGCCTGCGAGCTACAACTACTGAGCCTGTGTGCGCAATTACTGAAGCCCATGCACCTAGAGCCCATGCTCCGCAATAAGAGAAGCTCGCACACCACAACAAAGAGTAGCCCCCACTCACCGCAAGCAGAGAAAAAGCCCACGCACAGCAACAAAGACCCAACACAGTCAAAAATAAATAAATTTATTTTTAAAATAAATAAATAATAAAAAATAAAAAGGCTACATACTGTATGATTCTGACTACATGACTTTCTGGAAAAGGCAAAACTGTAGAGACAGTAAAAATATCAGCAGCTGCCAGGGTTTCAGAGGAAGAAAGGGAGGGATAAACAGGTAGAGCACACGGATTTTTTTAGGCAGTGAAACTGTTCTGTGTGATACTGTAATAGTGGACATATGTCATTATACATTTGTCAAAACCCACAGAATGTACAAAAAGTGGACTCTGATAAAAACATGCACTTCAATTAATAATGTATCAATATCGGCTTACCGATTGTAACAAATGTGCCACCCTAATACAAGATGCTAATAATAGAGAAAACAGGGGAGGAAAAAGAGGTACATGAGAATTCTGTACTTTCTGCTAAACATAAATCTGCTCCCAAAAAAGTCTATTAATTAAAATGAAAAAAAATGATAGCTACCTGTGACAAGACCAACAAGGAAATATAAGATGTGAACACTCTATAAACAAACTACGTCTATGGATATTATAGAACACTCCAGCCTAGGGTAGCAGAATACACCTCAGCATACATGGAACAACTCCAGGACAGACCATATGTTAGGCCATTAAATTTTATTTTATTGAAGTATAAGTGATTTACAATGTTGTGTTAATTTCTGCTGTACAGCACAGTGACTCAATTATACACATAAGCCTCAAATTTTTTAAATAACTGAAATCATGGAAAGTATATTCTCCAACCAAAATGGAATGAAATTAGAAATCAATAACAGAAAGAAATTGAGGAAATTCACAAATACGTGGAAATCAAGCAACAGACTCCTAAATAACCAACGGGTCAAAAAAAGAAATCACAAAGAGAATTTTCAAACATTTTGAGATAGACAACAGGCAGAAAACAACCCAAATGTCCATCAATTGATGGATAAAAAAATGTAGTATATCCATACAATGGAATATTATTAAGTCATAAAAAGGAATGAAAAATTGATGTTATATACATGGATGTTTCCTAAAAACATTATGCTAAGTGAAAGAGTCCAGTCATAAGACCACATATTGGAATTCGCTGGTGGTCCAGTGGTTAGGATTCGGTGCTCTCATTGCCAAGGCCCTGGGTTCGATCACTGCTGGGGGAACTAAGATCCTGAAAGCTGTGCGGCATGCACTACATATTATATGATTCCATTTATATTAAAGGCCCAGAATAGGCAAATCTAAAGAGAGAGAAAGTAGATTAATGGTTGCTTAGCAGAATGGAAGCTAGAGGGGTGATAGCTAAAGTATACAGGGTTTCTTTTTGAGGTAATGAAAAAATTGTTCTAAAATTGTGGTGATGGCTGCACATATCTATTAATTTACTGAAACCACTGAATTGTGCATTAAAATTCAGGGTAAATTGTATGGTATTTGAATTATATCTCAACAAAACTGTTAAAAATGTTTTTAAATAAGCCAGGTAAGCATTCAGCACATTAAGTAAAATTAAATAAAATATATCTAGGGAAATAGTAAAAGATGAGAACTGAAATTAATGAATTAAATGATGAAAAGCAACAGAATTAAACTTAAATCTAAGAGCTGTTTCCTTGGATGAAAACAATTAACAAGACAAATCCATAGCTAGTCAGATCAAGAGAAGAATAAAACTTAATCATATAAAATCTGGAATGAGAAATGGAAATAACCACAGATGCAGTAGAAAAAAATAAAGAATACTATGTAACACTCCATTATAATTAACCAGAAACCCTTGCTGAAATGATTTTCTAGAAAAATCATAAATTACAAAATTAACCCAAGAAAAGTGAGAGAGTATATACAGATTATAACCCTGAAAGGAATCCAGAGGCACAGTAGTTTCACAAGTGATTATTTTTCAAACATGCAAGAAAATTTTACATTATTTAAACTGTTCCAAGACACAGAAAAATAAAAATCTTCCCAGTACCTTGCAGAAAAACAGCATAATTCTGATTCCAAATTTGACAAAGAAAGGTCAAGAAAACTTTTTTTTAAAAAACTTAAACCATTATCATTTATCAAATATCTACAAATAAAATCCGGCACTTCCTTAAGAGAAAAATACACAATAACTGATAGTTTTTATCCTATGAGCACAAGAAAGGATTAATACTAAGAATAAAATCTGTATTAACAGGTCAAAAAAGATTAAGAATTGTACAGTGTAGATAAACTTGGAGATGGGGAGCAGGAAGGTGTAGGGGTTCAGGCCTGTGTTCTCTCCTTCTATGAAATGGTAACCTGTTGATAGGAGAATGCTGAACATTGGGTGAAATCTAGAGGATAAGAAGCAGGGCTTCCCTGGTGGCGCAGTGGTTGAGAGTCCGCCTGCCGATGCAGGGGACACGGGTTCATGCCCTGGTCTGGGAAGATCCCACATGCCGCGGAGCGGCTAGGCCCGTGAGCCATGGCCGCTGAGCCTGCGCGTCCAGAGCCTGTGCTCCGCAACGGGAGAGGCCACAACAGTGAGAGGCCCGCGTACCGCAAAAAAAAAAAAAAAAAGAGTGAAAAAGCAGAAGCAGCTGAAGGAGGAAACATAAAAAGATTTCCAAGCACTGTTGATGACCCATTTAAAAGTTGGAGACCAGACTTCCCTGGTGGTGCAGTGGTTAAGAATCTGCCTGCCAATGCAGGGGACGCAGGTTCGATCCCTGGTCCAGGAAGATCCCACGTGCCATGGAGCAACTAAGCTCATGCACCACAACTACTGAGCCTACATGCTGCAACTACTGAAGCCCATGCACTCTAGGGCCTGCGTGCCACAACCACTGAGTCCATGTGCTGCAGCTACTGAAGCACGCACGCCTAGAACCCAGTGCTCCACAACAAGAGAAGCCACCGCAATGAGAATCCCTCTCACTGCAATGAAGAGTAGCCCCCACTCACCGCAACTAGAGAAAGCCCGCACACAGCAATGAAGACCTAATGCAGCCAAAAAAAAAAAAAGTTGGAGTCCAAGTGGTCAAAAGGTACAAACTTCCAGTTATAAGATAAATAAGTACTAGGGATGCAATGCACAACATGATAAATATAATTAACAGTGCTGTATGTTATATACGAAAATTGTTAAGAGTAAATCCTAAGAGTTCTCAACACCAGAAAAAAAATTTTTTTTATTTAATTTTCTAGCTATATGAGATGACTTATTGTGATAACCATTCCATGATGTATATAAGTCAAATCATTATGCTGTATATCTTAAACTTATACAGTGCTTTATGTCAATTATATTCAATAAAACTGGAAGAAAAGTAAATAAACAATAAAACTAAAAGAAAAAAAAAGTTGAAGACCAAGAATTTCTATGATACCAATCCACAGAATTGAATTATTTTCCCTAGCACAGTTCAGAAATTTAGGTTTAGGAATTACAAGTAGAGGTGTTTGAAATGGTCCGTGTTGAATGGTCTGCAGGACCAGCATAAGACCAATACAGCAAGGGCTCACTTCCCTGAACTCAAAAAAACTTGGTTGTAAGGCGGGTCATATTTTGCATTGAACTTAAAACAGTTCCACGCCTTAGCTCAGTTTCATTAATAGGACTTGCAAACTTAATCAACACCTTACAGATCACCACTAGAACATCCTAATTGCCTACTAAGAGAGATACATGAGAGTGGATCAAATATTACAATTTTGTCATTTAACTTGAGACTAGACTGAATGAAATTAATGTTTCCTATCATTTGGTGTCTTCCTTTGAATACACTGAATTAAATACTACACAACAAACTCATCTTCAAAAATTTTATAGTTCAGGGCTTCCCTGGTGGTGCAGTGGGTAAGAATCTGCCTGCCAATACAAGGCACACGGGTTCCAGCCTTGGCCCGGGAAGATCCCACATGCCGCAGAGCAACTAAGCCCATGTGCCACAACTACTGAGCCTGCACGCCTAGAGCCTGTGCTCCGCAAAAAGATAAGCTACCGTGGGCTTCCCTGGTGGCGCAGTGGTTGGGAGTCCGCCTGCCGCTGCGGGGGGCGCGAGTTCGTGCCCCGGTCCAGGAGGATCCCGCGTGCCGCAGAGCGGCTGGGACGGTTGGCCATGGCCGCTGGGCCTGCGCGTTCGGAGCCTGTGCGTTCGGAGCCTGTGCTCCGCCCCCGCTCACCGCAACTAGAGAAAGACCACGTACAGCAACGAAGACCCAACACAGCCAAAAATAAATTAATTTAAAAGAAATGTTATAATAAATTTCTAGCAAGAAATATATTAAAGTTTCTCCTTTAAACATTTTCCAACTTACACCAGTAAATCTTAATATGTTAGTGAACAAAAAATTATTTTAATACTCTTTATATCATCTTAAAACTACCTTTAATACAGCATATCACCACACCTTCATATACCCTCCAAGGTAAATAGGACAATATCTGATTTCTCTCAAAAACAGAAACAAAACACCTCTACGGAAAAAGCACTCTGGGCTCTAAGAAGCAATATCTTCTATTACACATAGATAGATCACTGTTAGACAGGATAATAATTTTTTCACACTGGCTGTAATAAGAGGTAAAGTGGTTTAATTAAAATCTTCTCGGAATATTAAATTTATATATTAATAGTTATTCAAACAAGAAGTCATGGAACAAAATTAAAGTTAGGAGACCTCATCCACAAGTGTGGCTTTAATTATGGTCCATATGTAGATAACTTACAACTTGACATGTCCAGCCCAGACCCCTCCTCTGATCTCTAAAACCAAACCCATAATCTTAACACCCATCCCAACCATCCCATCACCCCACACCATGGCCACCACCCCTACCATAAACCTGGCCATATTTCAACCATTTATCCAATAACCTGACACCTTCTTGCCCTAGTGTTCCACATCTAATCCACTATTAGTGTAAAAATAATGTAAAATTAGTGTATCAGTGTGATTACTTTACCTCTTAAATATCTCTCGAATCAGTCTACGTTTTTCTATATCCACCAACACTTCCTTATTCCAAAATACCATCATCATCATTTGCCTGGCAATACTGCAATGACCTCCTAATTAGCATCCCTGACTTATTATTGCAGCTCCCCACCCCACCCTGCTGTCAAAGCTGTTCTCTACTATGCTACAAAGTGATCTTTCTGAAACACAAATCTTATCCTATACCCCTTTGTTTAAAACATTTTCAATGACTTCCCAGGATAAAGCTTCCAAATCCCTTGCATAGCACACAAAGCCTTGAAGTCTCTGCTCAACCCATATTGGCTTTTTGGTTCCTTGAAAATGCCACACTCTCTCTTACCAACAGTACCTTTCTATGCGCCTTTCCCTTAGCTGCAAAGCTCCTTCCTTTTCACTTCACCTAGTTGACTGTAACCTGTCTTCAGATCTCAGCTTGTCATAACTTCCTCAGGGAAGCTTTCCCCAGCTTCACTGGCAAGATGAGATTCCCTTATCGAATGTTTTCAAAGCATGTTAGCACATATCAATTTTACTTTTATTTTTGTGACCCAACTGAATTTTGTCTGCCTCCCTCTCTAGACTGCGTACACTAGAAAAGCAGAGACAACAAATGTTTGGGTTCACCAAGGTTCCATAGCATCCAGCACAATGTGTGGCCCATGAAGAATGCTCAATAATATATGTTCAATGAACTCAGCACCGATTGGAATATTTACCAGGCAAAACAACAACTATTACTCTTTAATGATCAACAGTCTACAGCATCAATGTCCAGCAGAACTTTCTGTAGTGATGAAATTATTCTGTATCTGCACTGTCCAATTACATAGCCACTAGTCAAGTGTGACTACTGAGCATTGTTCGTACAACAGAAGCACTGAATTTTTAATTTTATTTAATTTTAACAAATTAAGATGTAAGGAGCCACATGCTGCTATGACTACTGTATTGAACGGCACAGGCCTATATAGTCTTTCTTCTGTCTTTTCAATTGTTGTACCTTGTTGCTTTACTCTGCACAGTTGACATCTTGTCTAAGGAGCAGTCCTAGACAATAAACCTTAGGTTTCTTTTTGTCCCCACAATGTACCTTTCACAGAATAGAAATTTCATAAATGTCTGATGACTAGATATCTGAATCGTATAGCAAACCTTTCCTTTGTCCCTGAAAAGGAATCAATTAAATGCAGTTATTTTCAAAATGATCTTCAGGAGGCAACCATAAAATCAGCTCCTTCTAGTTTTCCAGACAGTTGGGAGCTGCAACTTAAGCCTCCTGCGTTTCTAAGCCCCTCCTACCGGCTGGGGACCCCTTTATTGCTACAAACGAGAGGTCAGAGAAGCACAGTTGGCAAGAAGCCTCTAGAGACTAACTACTCAAAGGGTGCACAGAATCCACTCTGCTCCCTCAAGGGCAGTCCCGCCCTTCAGGCAAACTAATCTCCTAATTGTCTCCCCAACAAGATAGTCCCTGGGAAACCACTGTCTCCACTCCTACAACGCCCTTTTCCCCTCCCTCAGGGTATAAGGCCCACCTCCTCCCCAGAGCGTTTCTTAACCACAATATTGGCTCCTCTGAACATCTGGAGTAATTTAAAAAGCCCAGGGGAGAAAGGGAGGGTGGGGAGGTAACTAGAGAGATCTTTGCCTGGAAAGAACAGGAGACTTGGAGTAGTCGGCCAGAAGCCTGGGCAAGAGTCGGGGCCTAGGAGACGAAATGGCCCTACAAGCCTTTAAAAGCACGCGTACTTTTGTCAGGCACCATGACAGGCAGAGAGCAAGAGGAAGCCCGCAAGGGAGAGCAGGCAAAGCGCTCAGGGGCCACCCTGCCCGACGGCCGCCCATACCCCTCCCCCACCCGGCTCACCTTCCCCGGGCTAGTCAGCTCGCCCTCCGAGCAGCTGTGCCTCGGGAGCGACGGCTGAGGCAAAGTCCGGCCGGGGTGCGCCTGCAGCCAGGCTTTGGCCTCCTCATCCTCCTCGTCGTCCGTACTCTCCCGACGCTGGCTCTCGTAGTTAAAATCCGCGTCCGGCTCCCGCCCCACCTCTTCCTCCATCTCCTCCACCATCACCACGTCGTACTCGTCCAAGTTCTCCACCGCCTCCTCCTCCTCCTCGAGCTCTCCTGGCCACGGTATGTCCTCTACCTCCATATTGGCGTCTAGCTCCAGGAGGCTGAAGAGGAGGAGAGGGGAGGGGGGAGGGGGGAGGGAAGGGAGGGGAAGAGAGCCTACTGGCGGTTGTGGCCGCGCGCAGGCGCGGAGACCGCCGACGCCTCGCGCCGGCGCCGCGCGGACTGGTCGGGGCAGGGAGTGCGCGCGCTTGTTGCTAAGGGTGCCCCGCGGGGACCGCGGGAAGTTCGAGGGGCGGAGCTGCTGACAGGCGACGCCGACGCCTCGCCCCTGTCACGAGATGGGATCTTGCTCACACTACTGTAAACTCACAATAAACCCGGATTGGGCTCCTGTCGGAAGAGCGGAGAATTTAGTCCTCGGCTGGGCCGGGCCAAAATTGAATTTTGCCCCTGCACAGAGGGACGATCAGACCCTCGGACAAACCCAAAATAATCAAACCTAAAAATTATAAATTTTTAAAGGTTGAGTGCCTAATGTATGACAGGCTGTATCATGGGCACTTGAACCTAACAGTGGAAAAGTGTCAGAGGCAGTAGAGGGTTAAGTAAGAACTGGGCTCTGGTATCAGAAAGATGGGACTGAATCCAAACATGGCCACTTAACAGCAGTGAGACTAAGCCTCTATGAAATGAGGTAATAGGCCCTCGCATAGGATGGTTGTGATAGTTAAGGGAGATAACCAATATGAAGGACTTAGTGGTAGGTATTATTTGTTGATTATTGTACAGTAACATTAAATGCTTACAGTTCTGTGAGACAAGTATTATTACCATTTTGTATTTGAAGAATCTAAGCCTCAGAAAAATAACTTGCCCAATGTCTCTTACCTCGTAAGGGGCTGGCAATGCCATCCCAGGCCTTCTGTAAGTCCAGTAGTTGCCTTTGCCCAGACCTATCAGCTAAAAAAGGATAAAAGAGCAAATATTTATACTGATAGTACCTACATTTGGGGGTTAGTCAGTGATTTCAAAATGCTTTAAAAACAAAGATTTCCCTATCACTTAAGAACCCCTATGAAATGAATGGCAAAGTAAAGAATCTTAAAATCCTTTGCTATTATCTAAGGAGATAGCCACAATTAAAGTGGAGTCCAGCAAAAAATTCTTCACGGTATTACCCACAAAAGCAGAGATAAATTGGCAACCAACATTGGTGGCATAAATTAGGGGTATTGCCAAGGATGTAGGTCCTATCTGCCAATGACTCAATCCTGGCAAAACTATAAAGATAGAATATGGACTGGAGCCCAAAGCCTCAGTGCTCCTTTGAACACCTCGAAATGGACTATGAGTACATACAAATACAATTCTTTTTATGGTAGATTGAAGATTTTCCCTGCTGGAGAGCTATGGCTGTAATGGTGGGGAAAAAATTGCTTGATTTTATATTTCTGACTTGAGAAATTCCAATGTACCTCTCCAGTAACAGGGTCACACATTTCACTGACACTATCATTAAGTAATTCTGTAAAGCTTTACCATTTACTTAGAAACTCCACTGTCCTTATCATCTACAAATGTCAGGAAAAATAAAGGGAACTAATGGAATCATAAAACTAATTATCAAAGCTCTCAGAAACCCTCAAACTTCCAAGGCTCAAAGAACTTCTGTTTACCTTGATAGCAATAACATGAACCATTCTAGGATATACATATCTCCTTCTGAGTTAATAATAGACTGCCTCATGTATTTGGGAATTACTTCCAGTACTAGATTCTACCTTGATGCAAGCTGATATGACTAATTACTGCAGGGGGCCCACACAATAACTACTGCTTTATGAACAATAGGTAGGAGCTGCATTTCCAAAGCACCCACCTAAGCAAACTTTGCATGACCTCAAAGCTGGAGGTTTGATCTTTCTGAAAAAACATCAGAAGAAAACTTCCCATGAACCTCAATGGAAAAGACCTTATTAGGCACTGCTAACAACTGACTCAGCAGTAAAATTCCAAGGCATTGATCTTGGGTTCACGTTTCCCAGCTAAAAATACATGCATCATTTTTGCCTGACTACTGGACGTCCATTCCTTTGGAAGACTGAAGATCCTTGGGAATTCTCCAGAAGCTGCTGATTATAGAAATGGACAGCTTGACCCATGACAACAGAAAAAGAGTAACTTTCTGATTCTTCAGCATCCTTTACCCTACAACTAATCTTGCCTATTATTGTACTTTAACAACTAACAAAATGATTTCTCAGTATGATCTCCCTTATCTTCATCCTGTTACGTTTGACTCCCTGTGCTCTTCTGCTGCTTAAGAAAAAGAAGCCTCGTGGTGTATTTTTCTCAAACCATAGCTACTGCTCTTAATTAAACTGACTATTGACAAAATTCAGTAGCTACACTTTTAAACACTTCATAATGTAGATTTTCATCTATAGGTCCCTTCTGGTTCTTAAGCTTTTCTCACGTGATTAATCCCAAACTTCAATCTTATAAAAATTGGACCTTGATCCACACCTCAACAAAATGTTTCTCTGAGGGTATCACAACCGTATCAGAAAAACCTAGCCCTTCAGGAATAGCAACTAATATTGGGGCTATCCTTGCTCCAATAGTCAGTTTGTTCTTTTCAGAAACACTGCAGCCCACTTTGCAAAAACCTATTTTACTTGAACAAGAAATCTGCCCATCTTGAGGACAAAATACTGGCTTGCTCCTGATATACTTAATAATACTTATACTCCCAGTATAGTCTGTACCCTGCTAGAGTACTACTTCTTACATAAACATAAGGCTTACACCCTCCTACTAACTTACCCTGTATATTGAATCTAATTGTTAGAGGTTTTCAGGAGCTTAAAATTACCACTCCTCCAGTGGCTCATATTTCTCTGAGAGCAGTACCCACAAACCAAGAAAATGAGGCAAGCACAGACTCACAGACTACTTGGGAGAACACCCAGGAGGGATAACTGACTTTCTCTGCATATGTACTGTGAATGAAATTCAGTCCCACAACAAAAGTAACACAACTGAAAAAGACGCTCCAAACTCTTTTCTCTGACTTTAGCAAACATTATAAATATCACAACTTCTGCTTTAGAAGCTCAACCAATTAAATTTGAGTTCATTAGCCAGAGTTTTCATGAACAATCACATAGGCCTTGATTTCCATTTAGCTAGCCACACGGGAGTTTGTGTTTAGCAATACTTATTGCTCCATCTGTATCCTTCAGGATAGTAGAACATGAGTAGGATAAAAGATGATAAAACCACCTGGCTTTCTAAAACAGACCCAGCTGGATTATTCTGGGGTATTTTTTCATTGCAGGGTTTTATAATCTGGGCCCCTGGCTTCCAGACTTACTGCAAAGGTGAATAATCATTTTGTTTCTGGTAATTGTTTTTTTGGCAGTTGGTCACGGTACCCTGTCCAGAGTGCTAAATGTTACTACACAGTCATTGTCATGGCGTATGATTCAACAACTTATCCTACAGCTGGAGGACAAGGAAAGATTAACCCTAGTCCAAATACAGTCCATTCTCTGAGTCAGCAGGATCCCAGCAATAGTTAAAAAAAAAAAAAAAAAATCTGAATATCATGGATTAACATTCCATGGCCTAACTTTGCCTTTGACCAAAAGTGTTGGGGTTGGGGGACTAAGAAAATAAACCTTTGGCATCTGGAAACTGGCCTGACACTAAGAACTAAGCCTCAGTGTTGCTAGGAGCTGGCCTGGCAGCCAGAGCTATGCCATGATATTTTCCTATTGAGCATAAGCAATCTCATAGAACACCAACATCACACAAGGTCACTCTGTGACTGTGATGAATGGAGACAAAAAACAAGACCGCTTCATAGTCTTGTCTAAGCACAGAGACAGTGTTACTGTGCAAACCATAAACATACTAAACATCTCCCGCTTCCAACTAATTTGAGCGACTGCTGCTTCTTTATCAGTTATAGCTCTAGCATCACTCTGTTCTTCCCTTCTTCTAGATAAGGTTCATTAAGATACTCAATCATAGAATTATCCCCCCGATATCATCCAATTCAGTAAAGCCCTGCTTCTCTGAACCTTCCTCAAAATCACTTAACACAAGCCCAAATTCTGTTAAGTCCTAACAACATCCTCTTACTGAGATACTCCACAATTTCCCATTATGTGTGTTCTCCCTTGTTGCAACAAATAATAAATCCAACTTTGCTTAACTATAGGAATGTTCCCAGTGATGTTCCCTGGCTGGAGAGCATTGACATATTAAACTAAAGGAACTATGTAAGTTCTATGCTAGTTTTAAATTTACTGTGAGTGGAGTGCATTCTCAGTTACTAGAATTCTGGTTTCTGCTCTGAAGCACAATACCTCCTGATCAAAGATTGATTGCTTTGTAGGTTCAAGGCACTGTGCTAGGAAGTAGGAATGCCATCTCCAGGCACCAATCTTTCTATGGCTAAGCAAGCGCCCCTGTTGATATTTCCTTCTAGCAGTAGTAGTAGCTGGTGTTAAAGATGGCGCTGCCACAAGAAGACAGGACAGGAGCTGAGGATCCTTTTTCCCTGAGAGCACAGAGAAACCTGGCCATCCACTATAGTAAGATTAAACCCAAGCCTCATCATTCAGACTCTTCCTATTCCCTGGGTTCTCCATACTGTTTCCCTGCTGTTATCTCTTTGGGGAGTTCAGCTTTTGCCCAAATCAGGATTCAGGCCTTCCTGTTTCTCTAGGAAGGAAGAAACTGGGCAAGGATGCCCTCAGTGCAGGAACAGAAAGCTTTAGTCACCAAAAGAGAGTGGTGATTCTGAGCACACTGCGCTTGGAGACATCAAAAACCACACACACATACACTTTTACCACACATACACTTTTACCACCCATAATACATTGTAGTGGCTCCAGCTCTGGCAAAGAGTGCTGTACAAATGTTGTTTACAGATTTATTTATTTATTTATTTTTGGCTGTGCTGGGTCTTCATTGCTGTGCTCGGGCTTTCTCTAGTTGTGGCGAGCGGCGGCTACTCTTCGTTGTGGCGCGTGGGCTTCTCATTGCAATGGCTTCTTTTGTTGCGGAGCATGGGCTCTAGGCACGTGGGCTCAGTAGTTGTGGCTCGTGGGCTCTAGAGCATAGACTTCAGTAGTTGTGGTGCATGGGTTTAGTTGCTCCAAGGTATGTGGGATCTTCCCAGACCAGGGCTCGACCCCGTGTCCCCTGCATTGGCAGGCAGATTCTTAACCACTTAACCCTGTTTATAGATTAAGTACATAGATACATCAATGAATAATAAGTTTACCTTGCCTACTGCCTGAGATTATGGCAAAGGGTCCTAGCTAAAAACGTTAAGCATAAATTAGGTACTGATACTGCACTCAGAAAAAAAAATTACTATTATTTGTGACAGCCATCTATTGAAGCAGAGGCCCAAAGGATGGGAAAAGACAGGTGGAGAACTATGGGGAGGATGAGACCTACCCATACACCTTGAACAGAGGGTCTGACAACTGAGACTTACAGTGCAGGTTCCTGGCTATCACTTCCTATAGCAGGGCTACACCTAAATGAGTGCATAAAAAGTTGAAGTTTGCCAATTCAAAATGGTATAGATTCCCATACCACATATCTAATGTGCCCACAGAACTGAGAGGCTGCTCAGACTACACCTGCCCACTCATGGGGCATGCCCACTCCTTCATCTAGGAGCCAGGAGGCAGTGAAACAGGGGTAAGGGCATCACGCCCTCCGTTCCCCCTCCCACATCCATTGTCGTTGCCTCACCCTCCTCCACTTCCTTTCTTCTTCCCCGTCTCCTTTTCTGGATAAACAGAGATGAGGAAAGCAAAAAGCTATCTATTAGGAAGGAAAGAAATCTTAATTGGGTTTTTGAAGTTCAAATGTAGAGCAAAAGGCAGATTTCAGTAAAAAATGAAGGATCTGATTCACTAAAACCATAAAACACGAGATCACATGCAAACGACTACAAGGTCTTTGCATTTTCTGTCCCCCCAGATACCCCCTGTTGCTCACTCTTTTACTTTATTAAGGTTTCTGATCAAACGTCAGAGGTCTTCTCTGATCACCTGGTCTAAGATGGCATCCCTATCCCCGCCTCCTCCTTCATTCTCTAACCCATCACTCTGCTTTATTTTTCTTCATACATTTATCATTAGCTGACATTGTATATGTTTGTTTATTTTTATTTCTACCCACTAGAATATAAACTTCATGAAAGCAGAGACCCTATCTTTTTCACAACTTTAACACCTGGAATTATGCCTGCTATATAGTTGCCCTCAATATTTGTCCAGTGAATGAATAAATGAACGCTATTTTGGTAATCCTCTCACAAAAGGAATTTAAAAGGAGCAAGAGGCATTCTCACCCATTCTACCATAGATGTCTGGAAAATCAGATGTGAGGGCTTCCAGACTTTGGTGGTGAGGCCCAGAGATACCCAAGGCAGCTTTGATGCCCACTGAAGACCACAAGGCCTATCAGGCAATAGCAGAAGCAATTATAGAGTCTAGTGGAGGAATTAGTGCTCCAGAGATGAACAACCTAGGAGAAACTACAGCCACGCCCAGATGAGGCCAGTGTGACCACGGGAGAAGCTGTCCACTGCTGGAGTGGCAACAATGCCACCCATCACATGACAGCTAGCTAGGCTTCTTGGGAAAGTCATGAATGACAGACTGACAACTTCCAGAAAAATCTGGAGACAGGGCCGATACTCATCTGATGTGCACAGGTACAGCCATATTGGCTGTTAAAATATTGAGGTATTTCCATATTCATTGGTAATTAGCCAATGCCTCAAGCACCCTTCCCGTCTCCACTCCCATTACTTTCTGGTACCCCAGACCTACCTCCCTAGGATAGAAAAACTAAAGGGTTAATGCCTGTTATAGCTTGAGCCTCTGGTTTGATTGGCCTATGCCCTTGCCATTCCAGTTGTTAATTATTTTAATATCACCACTACCTGGGGGCAAGGGGGAGATGATGCACTATTTGAAGAAAGAACAGAACCAATGAATTGGGAGATTACTATTAACTTGGGGCTTATCTGAAGCCAGAGGCTGGTGAAGTTTTAGTTTGGAAAAACATTATGAATCTCCAGCTTGCCAGAGCTGTGCTAAGAGAAATCCATGGAAAAAGTCTCCGACAACCTTTGAGCCAGAACATGTGAAGCATGTGGGCCCTGTATGGCAGTGACAGGAGTCATTAAACTGAGCCTACTGCCTGTAAAAGATGAAACTCTGGGCTACTTCAAATTGCAGGGTCAGCTGGCTTTCTCCTATCAAAAGATTCACTTTTCAAACTGAAGCTTTTAAAGGTTCAGGCTTTTGTTTTTAAGTGGGAAAAGAGTGTACATAGGCAGATTACCCCAGATAGTCTGGTTACAACAGAGCTAATCAAGTTCCATCCCTCTTTATCTACCTGTCAGGCCTGAGGCTGTGCCTTGTCACCTTGGCATCTCTGGGTCGGCCCCAAGTCTCCAATGGCATTTACTCGACAAATATTTATTGACCAACTACTAAATGCCAGTCACTTTGCCAGATACTAGAGCAACAGAGACTGAATGACACTTTCTCTGCCTTCAGAAGAGTTACAATCTATGGGGTGACGTAGCCAGACTTGACCCTTAGAAATCAATGTCCAGTCTTGCTTGTATCTCATTTCCAAAGCATCACTGGACTCCACCATGGTGATATTTTTCATGAAGCCAGTAATAAAATTATGAATTGAGGAACTTCAGTAATCCTTGTAATAGAGTTAACCATAATATACTGTATAATTGAAAATTTGAGAGGGTAGATTTTATGTGGTTCTTACCACAATTTTTTTTTAAAGTCATTTTAATTGCCGTTGCTCTCTATAGTGTATGAACCAAGCCTGGGACTGGTCAATATGGCAGAGCTCTCATTGAGTCCTTCTGCTGTGATTGCATACTGTGACTTTCTCCAAAGATGACTCTTCAAGAATGTATAAAGTTAGGTATAAGTGAGGAAGTAATTAGATCTATCAGCTGGTGGCAAGCTATCCCAATGTCTACATCTGAAATGTTTAAGCCTGTCCAGCAGCTTTCACATTCCAAGTGAACAGTCTGAAAGACAAACTGATGTCACATGGGTCTGAGCTTTTTAGAGAACAAACTGGAATCATCCTTCAACTACAGCACCCTTTAAACAAACGGTTGCATCCTTGAGTTATACAAATATGTCCCTATATCTTTTCACCCATTGTCCTTAGAAATCAAAACATATGATGTTGTGGAGGAGAGCCCTGGTAGAAAAAAGGAGATCCCCTAAGGAAGTTACAACAGTACTTCAGATGATGACTGAAAGAACGGAGGAGAGGAGAGAACCGAAGCAAAAGCTATGTAGGGAGTGACATCAGTAGTACCTGGTGACTGGATGTGGGGAAGAGAGGTGGAAAGGAAAGAGTAAAGCTAAATCCCAGGTTTTGGTTTGGGCAACTGAGTTGATGATAGAAATATAGAAGTAGGAAGATGCAGCTCTGAAGGGAAAAGTCATGTGTTTAATTATGAGCATTGAGTTTTAGTTGCCTGAGAGATACCCAGGAAGGAAGTTCAGTTAGCAGCTATATATACAGATCTAGGACTCAGGAAAGAGGGAGGTGTGGGTTGCTGACAATGAGCATATATGTGTTAGAGGAAGTCATAACTCAGTACATGTGCCAAGGATGGAACCCTGAATAATACACACATCCCAAAAGAGGAAGAGGTGAACACAGACTAAGAAAGAACTACCAGAGGGATAGGCAAATGCTGCAGAAAGATAAAATAAGGACTGAAAAGTGTCTATTGAATTTGACATTAAGAAATTTATTGGTAACCTGCATAAGAAATTATTTTGATGAGATAGTAAGAGGAAACTAGTCCAGCAGTTGAGAAATGATTGGGGGTGAGGAAGGTGAGACATTGAGTATAGAAAGAAGGAAGTTGGCCATGAAAAGAAAGGAAATTGATTAGGTAGTAGCCAGGGCAGGAAAGGAACTATTGGGATTTTTTAATATTGGTATGCTGAGAAGACTGACCCAAAGGAAAGAAAGACATTGAAGCTAGAACACAGAAAGGAAATTGATAAAAGCAGAGAGAATTTTGGGTGATTCAGGTGGAGGAATTACCCTCAGACAAGAGAAGTATGTGGCTTTCTCATAAAGCAGAAGAAAGATACGTGCCAATAAATATCATTTACTCAGGAGACTGGGGCAATAAGTTTATTGAATTCATGTTTCCTGGTTTTTATTCATGTTAACCAAAGTGTGATCCACAGACTACCTTCATCAGAATTACCTGAGGTATGTATTTTATGAAGAATCCCAGCTCCCATCATGCAGAGAATAAGATTCAGGGAGTCTGGATTGGTGCTCAGGATCTGATCTTTAAACTATCACACATACCACCCCCTGGTAATGCTGATGCACGGTCATGGTAGAGAATCACTCCTTTCTTTTCTCAAGGACAATATTCCCCACCCACTATAGAAAGCCATCCTTCTCCCTGCCACCCAGCAGCCAGGGAATAGACATGTGACCTAGATTCACACATTTGGTTGCTCTCATCTGTGCCTTTGACTCTTAAGGAGGCAAGGCAGAAACAGTTCAGAACTTTACTACTCGAAGTATAGTCTGGGGACCAGTAGCATCACCCAGAGCTTGTTAGAAATGCAGAATCTCAGACCCCATCCAGACCTACTGAATCTGCATTTTAACAAGAGACCCAAGTGATTCGTAGGCACATTAAAGTTTGATGAGCACTGGTTTAGAAGTAGTAGTAGTGAAGTCGAGAGTTCGGCAGTAGCAACAACCAATGGAACAAGCAGAGATATCCTCACCAACTTGTTCTTCTGGCATGACCTTAGTCATGGGTTCTACTCCCCCACCTTCCTTGGTTCATGCCTTTCTTGGTCAGCTATTCACACAATGCTGTGTAACAAACAAACACAAAATCTTAGTGACCTATAATAAAAAGCACTGTTTCTTGCTTGTGTACCAAATAGTTGCCTGGGGATATCTGTGTCGTCAGTGAATGACTTGGCTGAGGTGACTTTTCTCCACAAATTTTTCATTATTCTGGGACTATCAGGTTACCCAATGCATGCTCCTTCTATGACAGAGGAAGGAAGCTCTCAGAGGTAAGTGGAAACACCAATCCTTCTTAAGGCCGCAGGCATTCCTCCCACACTTCATTGGCCAAAGCAAATCACATGGGCCCATCCAACTTCATGCTTCTCCCATGGAGGCTGATGGAGGAGAAGTAATAAATATTTACTGAATGATAAACCTAACATATGATACCACCCCTTTTCTAAGCCTGGCTTCCAGCTTTCCCACTGGTTCTAGGACCCCTGCAAAATCCCTCCAGGAGGTTCCTTTTCTGCTGCAGCTAGCCAGAGCCAGCTTCTGTTGCCTGAAACCAAAAACCCTCACTGACTGATCCACAGGAGGAAGTCTAAGCCAAATGGGGGAGAAGGTGGAGTCCCAGGATGCAGCTGTCAGACTTGGAGAAGAAGCACTTGGAGACTAAGTGCACATGATGGTGAGATGGCATGAACAGGTGAGTGGAGAAATAGGAGGTTTTGACTGGAGACCAAGTTATTGGTGTTTAGAATGTCCAGGGTGTGGCTACAGGAGTTTAAAAGGCCTCAGGTGTGGCTACAGGAGTGAGTTCCTAAAACAGTTCTCCTTATGCACTTACTAAAAACCCCTAGGATGGAGACAAAAGCTGAATTAGAGAGAAGGTGGGCCAGATGCCACCTTCTCCCTGCACACTAACCAGATGAGTGACAAGGAGGACAATATGGACATCAAAGGGACGGGGGAAGGGAAGTCTATGGTTTTCTGAGTGCCAGGCACTATGATGGGTATTTTACAATCATCACCTCCTCTAATCTTCACAACAATTTGACAAAGCATTTTACAGATGAGGAATCCAAGGTCAATAAATTAAATAATTTGCTCAACATAACCCAGCTAGTAAGAGTGGGTGATGTATGGTTCCAAGCCCAGTCTGACTACACAGTCTATGCCCCTTCCTGTTTAACCATGTGGTGTAGAAGCATCCAGTGGGGCAGCAGGAGCAAGCACAGCCCAACTCCTAGTCCAGTTGTAAGTGGAACATGGGAAACTGTCAACCTTCCCTGCAGAGGCTACAAGGACAGCCATGTCCTCAGGAGCAAACTGGGTATCAGTTAAGGGCGGAATGAGGTGAGTGGCTGTGGGGACGAGGGAAGGCTTTCAACAGTTGTGGGATAGGTTTTGGGAAAGGAGGTCAGCAGGAAGAAGAGCTAAAGAAGACTTGCAGAAATATGCAGAGGAAAGCCCTGCAGCAACAGGAAATGGGAGGAGCTTACCTGTGTGGAGGTGGCTGAAATGAAGAAACTTGGAGGTATGGAACTAGTTTCCATCAAAGACAATTTTCTATAGGGGAACAAGAGTGATCTAGTTAAATCTTTAATCTGAGCATTTCATGTCTCTATTCAAAACTTCACAAGGACTTTCAACATCACTCAGAATAAAATCCAAAGTCCTAACCAGGGCCTACAAGAGCCTACATGATCTGGCTCCTACCCGGATACCTCCAGATCTAAACTTCTGCCCATCCTTCTTGCTTACCCCACTCCAGCCACGCTGGCTTCCTCACTGTTCCACAATATGCAAAGCCCACTCCCACTTCAGGGCCCTTGCACCTGCTGTTCCCACTGCTGGAACACACTACCACAGAGTCCCTGCTCATTTTATCAGAGAGGGCTTCTCTAGTAACCCAATACACCCACACCCTTACCTATGCTTTATTTTTCTTCTTAGCACTTATCACTACCCAAAATTTGTTTGTTATTGTCTTGTTTATTCCCCACCCCACCCCCCATTAGGATGCAATCTCCATGAGAGAAGGAATTTTTTTGTCTGTTTTGCATGCCACTGTATGCCTAGTGCCTAAAACAGTCTGGCACAAAAAATATGCTTGGTAAACATTGTTGAATGAAATGAATGGAGATTGAATTGAATTAGCCAGTCAAAAGTTTCTGAATAGAACTTCAGAATAAGTTTGGTTTCACTGAAGCTGATAAAGATGTCTGCCTACTAGGGAACCTTTAATTTCCTCTCCCACCTGGCTCCTGGGAGTATTATGTGAGCAGAAAGTGAGGTGCATCTCAGGTGCTTGAGTGGATGGCGGGGAAGCTGATTACAACCTGCAGTTGACTCTTGGTGGCAAGCTCTCCCTTAGGAGGAGTCATTTCCACTGATGGCTAAGTTAATAGCTTCATTTTTATAACGCTTTTATAATCAGAAAAAGAAATTATAAAAGTTAGTATATGGCATATGTAGAGAGAAATTTTGTTCTATACATGTATACGTGTGTCTGTGTGTGTGTGTATATATATATATAATAATTTTAGTAAATGATAAATCAGTGAGGACAACATAGACTATGCAAAAAGTTTCTATTCCTGTAAGTGCAAAATTACTGTCTCAACTCACTGATCCCCTTGAGGGTTGCTACCACATTGCTGGATCACAAGTGGATGCTACTCTCAGCATTTGGGTAGGTAACAGTGGTGGTAGGCAGATCAAATTTAGTGAAGAGAAGTACATATTGTTGAGTTCATATATAGTATCCATCCCCACAACTAGGACCACTTTGTTCAGGTGTCCATATGAGCATGCTCCGGACTGCATTCTAGGCACCTGCTACCCATAGAAATTTTCTGTTTCTCCACGGAGTTCCATGAGCTACTACTTTCCTCTCCCCCAATATTAATTGAAGTCTTACTGCCTTTTGCCTTATCTTGGTCTGATGATCAATTCCAAATACCCCATATTTCTTCAAGGGCCTTTCGCTTGGGACACACTCTCAGGTAACAATTTCTGTTCCATTTGGTGTTCTTTGATTATAAGCAATAGAAATGACTCTGGTCAGCTTAATTAAAAGAGAAATTTATTGAAAAGATGTAGTCTAGCTCACATACTATGTGAATCAGAACAACCCAGTCAACTCACAGAATTGTGAAAGGTAATAAATTGTTGTTTTAAGCCATTAAATTTTGAGGTGGTTTGTTACCCAGCATCAGATAACAAAGCATCCACCTTATATAAAATAATAGAAGAAAGATACAAGGAAAATTAAGATGTATAGTTCTAAATAGATATTTATTCACATATGTATATGCATAATGTGAGGAAAATAAGATGACTCCTAGTGTCCTCATTTCTGTAGCTGGGCACAAGTTACACAGCACTACTATGATTCTATAATGTCTATTTCATGTTCCCTTTCAGCAGACATCTCAACCAGCTGGGCTTTTTTACTCTTGGGGTGACCCAAACCACCATTTCTGAGGGGTCCCTCCCATATAAGGTTGCTGCAATCTTTCACTGACTTTTATTACAGATAGAAAAAAGGCAATTTCAAGATCAATAGCAGCCTACCAGATACCAGGGGCTGTATTGATTTTTCTCTGATAAAGAGATCACATTTGAATCAGCAGTTACAATCAAATTTATCATCTGATTAAGCTTATGGTAATCCAATAAAAATATCTAAGACACACATCAAACAGGTGAGTGAAATGGAGATGTGATAAGAATCACCAATTATAAGTATTCCAAGTCTTTGATGGTGCCTAGTCACCTAAATTCCCCCAAGGGACTTGATATTGTCTTTAGTTTATAATTTTGGTAGGGAAGTAACTCTTAAGAACTTCCATTTGGGACTCCCCTGGTGGCGCAGTGGTTAAGAATCCGCCTGCCAATGCAGGGGACACGGGTTTGATCCCTGGTCCGAGAAGATCCCACATGCCGCGGAGCAACTAAGCCCGTGCGCCACAACTACTGAGCCTGTGCTCTAGAGTCCGCAAGCCACAACTACTGAACCCCCATGCCACAACTACTGAAGCCCACGTGCCTAGAGCCTGTGCTCCACAACAAGAGAAGCCACCGCAATGAGAAGCTCGTGACCACAACAAAGAGTAGCCCCCACTCACCGCAACTAGAGAAAGCCTGCACACAGCAACAAAGACCCAACACAGCCAAAAATAATAAATAAAAAAAAATTTTTTAAAAGGACGTTCCATTTGGTTCTTTCTACCATAATAGACATTATATCATGGGTCAGAGAGCAAAGTATATTTTTTTATCAGGAGCTAAATATCTCTACTCCAACTATAAACTCAAGAACTAGGAAAATAAACACAGGTGGATTTGAAGACCCATTGGGCCCTTGTGAGAAAAATGATAACCAAACTCCGTCACATAGCTCTCATAAGCCCCACACTGACTGGCAGACCACAGGGGAACTCAAGTTCTTTAAGGGATTAACTCTGGCTCTGAGCTAGTAACTAATAATTCCTGAGAGGTCTGGGTGTTTCTCTTTCCCTAGCTTCAGTTGCCACAGTAAGTAGGCATGAGTCCCTTTGGGAAAGACTAAGAAAAAGAGTTTTGTGGGTATCTAAGTTATCACATGGTACTTCCACAAGGGTTCCTGATCTCTCCTTCATTCAAGGGGTCCTAGGACATTGAACTGATTCAGTAATGGAAAGGAGGTAAGAGGCCATGACTCTTCACTGCGATGGCTTATGTCAGGACTCTTTTCATACACCTAAGGATCTTTCCTGTTATTGCAATTTTAGTAGAACCTCAGTGAGCTCTTTGTTTTGGCCCTAAATACCCCCATGTTAGGCATTATCAAAGTTTTCTGTGGGTCAAATTATCCTGATTACCACTCTAGCCTTTCTGCCTATTGTGGTAGCCATGCTCACCTTTTTCCGTTGGTTAAGTGCCAAGCTATAGCCTCTGCCATTCTGAGATATGATTATCTCCATTGAAATCAAGGAATGCATTTCAATAGCAGAATATCTCACCTCATCCACAGCTTACAAAGGACAGCTACTATGGTTCCTTTTAGAGATATAGGGCTCTCCACACCAGTGTATTTTTCTAGGCCATAATGAAGGGGATGTTCTCTGAGACTTCTTAAGTGATTTAATTAGGAGAGGGGTGAGTGAATGATAAATCCACATTTAATAAATCCACTCCAGAATACCAAAATACCAAAGTCTTTGGATTTCTCTATGCCATACTGAAGAGTTTCTGGTATCTAAACTTCATGTAGCATAAGCCACACCAGGTTTCAATCAACCAACTAAGCCGTTAGAGCCTCTAAAATTAATTTAGACCAACAGAATCATGTCCCTAATCTCTTGAACTCCGTGTTCACGTATATTATACATTTTGTGTTGAAATAAATTAGCAAAATTTTACAATTCTCTTGCTAAGTAATTTTTGACTTTGTAATTGGTCCCCTGGGACATGGGACAATATGACATATGTCTGAATGTAATGAGAGGGGATAGGAGGGGTGTGAGGAGAATTGGCATTCACTTGCAAGGAAACTATCTCAGGTAAAGTCATAAGAAAGGCTTTTCAACCAGGGCAGGAATAGGCACATCAGACAAAGGCAGGGAAGAGGGGCTTCTTCTGCTATCAAGAGAAGCTCAGTGATGTTTAAGGTACTTTGTATCAGCCAGATCCTCCAGCTTTCCCATTCCAATCTCATAGTACCACCCTTTCGCAACTGATGCCCTAACTTTTGCCTAAAAGATTAGATAAGACTAAGGGTTCAGTTTATGTTAATCCAGAAACCCACTCAACCATGTGGGACTACATGAAGAGATTCTTTTAGAGCAGTCGTAAGAACTCTTTGATTCTCTAACTATGCCTCGAGGCAAGAATTTAACACCCAAAGACTTTCATTTTCTTTCTTTAAGCAGAGTTAGAAATAGCCAGTCCAAGCCACAACATTTATATTTCTCTGCCCTTCCCATGGTCTATCACAGCAAGCACTTTGATCACTAAGGTATTGTCTTTTTTTTTTTTTTTTTTAAGGCTGCACCGGGTCTTAGTTGTGGCACTCAGGATCATTTACTTGTGGCATGCAGCCTTCTTAGTTGCAGCATGCATGTGGGATCTAGTTCCCTGACCAGGGATCGAACCCGGGCCCTCTGCCTTGGGAGCGCAGAGCTTTACCCACTGGACCACCAGGGAAGTCCCAAGGTATTGTCTTCAATATGTACTTTTCACTCCAGACAACCACAGATGATAGTTGAAGTAATTGTTCACCACTGTGTATGATGCACCATTCTAACAACCCATTCTCTGATGTGAAACACCCAGGTCAAATGACCAATCCCACTTTCCCATTTCACGGAGGTAGTATTGTCTGCAGTCACAGCTGCTATTGGTCAGGATTATTTGCTTTAGCCAACAGACTCTACTCTAGCATGTTTTAATAAAGAGAGATTTGTTATATAATATTGTCTTAAGAATTTCCAAGAAATTGGGGGTGATAATGCAGCCAGGAGAAACACCCAACATCACCGTGGAAGGTCCCAGTGGAAATTCCACTGCTACCACTGCCTTTTATAGACATGTATGAGGCTGGAGAAAGACAGTAGAAAGGAACTCCAACACAGCTTCCCCCAAAAGAATCAAATGCTTCCACCACATGATATGCATAGCCACTTCTCACATAGCTCTCTTCTAGCAACTAATCCTTCACAGGTGTATTAACTTGGATGAACTAATTGGAGTCTGGGATTTTGTTTTAGTTTTCTATCCCTGCTTCTTTGGGAAAGCATGCTAGAAGAGGGATGCAACGGATATTGAATGACCCAATCTTCATTCCTGCAGCAAGGAGAAACACTTTCTGCCCAGTAAATATACTACTGAGAGTCTACCTCAGGGAAACAAAAGAACTCACATGTAAGGATTTATGTAAGGATGTCTATTACAGATGCATTGTAGCAGCAAAAATCCATAAACAAAATGAAGGCCCAACACTAAGAACATGGTTGAATTATTTACAGTCCATGCACATCTCTGAATGCTATAATTAAAAAAAAGGAAATAGAGTTATATAAGGTGAACTCTATTCACCTATTGGAGCCATTTCCTTAGGATGTTGACAAAAAAGCAAGATAAAAAAAGTACATATGATCTTGTTTCTGTAAAAAAAAATTAAAAGGAAACCATATATAATGCTTAATGTACATGATTATATGAATATAATAAAAACTATAGAAAAACAGGCAGTAAGTTTAGAACATGTGTTATCAGAGGAGATATGGGGTGATATATGTGTGAGGGAAGGGAAGACTATACGAAGGAAGAAAGAAGAAAGCAAAGGAGACTACATTTGAAAATTACATGATGGATTCCTGGAAGGTGGCAGTAGTAGTAGCATCAGCATAGTTTTTCAACCTCTACAAATCTCCACATAACAACAGCAGAGCAACTAGATAGCAAAACCAACATACATGAAAAATATTTACAACTAGGACTGCCAGATTTAACAAATAAAAATACAGGCTGCCCAGTTAAATTCAAATTTTGGTAAACAATGAATAATTTTTTAGTATAAGTATGTCCCAAATATTGCATGGAAATAGAAACTCTAGATCTAAATGGGGGAGGGGAACAGAACCAGAAAACCCCAGAAAGCAAACCACCGTATTTCTGAACACTACACAGAAACAACAGAAGAGGGAGCTCTATGAAATTAGAAAAACTTTCCTAAACTCCATCTTATTTCTTTATAAGTTCAGGAAAACTAATTTCACACAAAAATAACAAACAGAATACATAGTTTCAAAGTCAAATCCCACACAAAATTATTATAAGAAAAAAGGGAATAAGAAGCATAAAACATTCCAAAGACAGCAAAAGCATGCCAAAAAGACATGCCCACAAAACAAAAGTTGTAACATACTATTTCAAAATAAATATTAAGAAAATTATAGAAAACACAGAAAAACTACATAAATTAGAAAAACTCAGAAATGAGGTGACCAAACTCAAGGAAGAATAAGAATCAAAAGGAAAAAAATCATTTCATAAATGAAGACTAAGCTAGAAAGAACACAAGAGCAAGTAAATACAAGATAATATCTGAAGAGAAATAGAAAGTGAAAAAGAGGAAAAATTTTTTTAAATCAAAAAGAAATGAAGAGAGAGAAAGGTAAAGGAGATCAAACACACAGGGAATAGGAATTCCTAAAGGAGAAAACCAAAGCAATGGCATAGAACAAGTGCTACAACCTATAAATTAAAAAATAAAACAAATAACAACAACAACAACTCTTCCCTGAATATAGAAAATATTTGAAACTGCACATGCAAAAGAGCATACCATGCAGCTGAGGTTATTGACCCAGAGCAAACAACACCACACATTATTTTAAACTATTGGACTTTAAAGAAAAAGAGAAAGCCTCAACGTCTAGAAAAAAGAGCATGTGATTTTTAAGGAAAAGGAAATTAGATTATCATCAGAATTTTTAAGCAATGCTTTACACCAGGAAAAAAAAGGAGAGAGAGAAAAGGAGTAACATAACATAATCAAGGAAAGAAAATGTGAAATAAGGGTTTTATATCCCTCCCAAATTACTTTCAGATATAAAAAACATAGAGAAACTATTATCAACAGGTGAAGACCAGGGAATATTATTCTCATGAGCCCTTCCCGGAAAAATCTACCAGAGAAAGAGCTTCAGACCACCAAAATAACTAGAGAGTCACTGATACAAGGGCAGATGTTAGGCATTCAATATATAATTAATGTAGAACTATGAGTAAATGAGAGTTAAAAGATAGAGTATCATATATAATGAATATGTACTCTGACAATGTAAATATGTCAGTGTCTTCTTTATTTTTAATTTTTAAAAACAGCTTTATTGAGTTATAATTCATATGCTATACAGTTCATCCATTTAAAGTATACAATTTAATAATGGCTTTTAACATATTTACAGAGTTGTGCAACCATCACCACAATCAAATTTAGAACATTTTCATTATCCCCAAAAGAAATCCCATACCTCTTGAGTTATTTCCTAAACCTCCCAGCCAAACCCCCCTAGCCCCAGGTAACCACTAATCTGCTTTCTGACTCTGTAGATTTGTCTACTCTGGACATTTCATATAAATGGAATCATACATCATGTGATCCTTTGTGACTGACGACTTTGTAGTCAGATTGTACAGTTCACTCTTGAACAACACAGTTTTGAACTGTCCTTGGGTCCGCTTATACATGGATTTTTTTTTTCAATAAATGCTACGTAGTATTACTTGATCAGCAGTTGGTTGAATCCCCAGATGGTTGAATCCTCCAGAACCGCATGTCCGGAGGGCAGATTATGAAGTTATATATGGATTTTCTACTGCTGGGGGTTTGGCACCCCAACCCCAGCAGTTGTTCAAGGGTCAACTATACAAGTTTTTGTGTGCACACTTTTTTGTGTGTTCTCATTTCTCTTAGGTAGATTCCTAGGAATGGAATTGCTGGGTCATATAGCAACTCTATGTTTAACTTTTTGAGGAACTGCCAGACTATTTTTCAAAGCAGTTTGCACCATTTTATACTTCCATCAGCAATGTATAAGGATGCTGACTTCTCATCTTTTCGGATAATAGCCATCCCAGTAGATGTGTAGTGATGTCTCGTTGTGGTTCTCATTTACATTTCTCCAATGGTTAATGATGCTGAACATTTATTCATGTTCTTACTGTCCATTTGTACATCTTCTTTGGAGAAATGTCTATTCATATTCATAGCCAATGCTTATTTTTAAATTGGATTATATGTCTTTTTCATTATTGGATTGTAATAGTTCTTTATAAATTCTAACTACAAGTCCCTTATCAGATACATGATTTGCAAATATTTTCTCCCATTCTGTAGGTTGTCTTTTCACTTTCTTGATGGCACCCTTTGAAGTACAAAAGTTTTTAGTTTTTTTTAATATAAATTTATTTATTTTTGGCTGCATTGGGTATTCATTTCTGTGCACGGGCTTTTCTCTAGTTGTGGTGAGCGGGGGCTACTCTTCATTGTGGTGCGCGGGCTTCTCATTGAGGTGGCTTCTCTTGTTGCAGAGCACGGGCTCTAGGTGTGCGGGCTTCAGTAGTTGTGGTGCGAGGGCTCAGTAGTTGTGGCTCACGGGCTCTAGAGTGCAGGCTCTGTAGTTGTGGCTCATGGGCTTAGTTGCTCCGTGGCATGTGGGATCTTCCCAGACCAGGGCTTGAACCTGTGACGCCTGCATTGGCAGACAGATTCTTAACCACCACGCCATCAGGGAAGTTCCCAAAAGTTTTTAGTTTTAATGATGTCAGTTTACCTATTTTTTCTTGCTTGTTCTCTTGATGTCATATCTAAGAAACTGTTGACTAATCCAAGGTCATAAAGATTTGCACCTATGTTATCTTTTGAGTTTGTTTTACCGTTTTAACTCTTACATTTTTATCTTTGATCCATGTTAATTTTTTTCTATGGCATAAAGTAGAGGTTCAATTTCATTCTTTTGAATGTGGGATCCAGTTGTCCTGGTAGAACAACTATTTTTTTTAATGGTGAGAGAGGACAGAGAAGGATTATGCAAATTTTAAGTGTTTTCAGCAATTATATTTGTGGTAGTATTAGAATTGTTATTCTGACAGTCATATGTGTAATATGGGATAAAAATAATGAGAAACAGGATTCTCAGCATAAAAGAAAGAAGGCTATCGTAATAGAGACGAGGTTAAGCAAGTTCTATAGTCTTTCATTGGAATTATAAATATTAATATGAACTCATGAATTATTTAGCTCTGTCTGCTGAAAAAGCCCAAAGATAATAAGCAACTATGTAGCAAGGATCATCCCTTAGTATCTAGTCTTGAAATATCATTTCTCACTAAAAAAAATCAGGACTTCTGGGGAGTTCCCTGGCAGTCCAGTAGTTAAGATGCGGTGCTTTCACTGCTGTGGCCTGGGTTCAATCCCTGGTTGGGGAAGTAAGATCCCAGAAGTCGCAAGGTGGGGGAAAAAAAAAAAACAGGACTTCTGAAGAAATATTTCATCTCGAGTCTGGGACAAGTAAATGTATAAGATGAACCTGGAGCATCTTGTAATGCTCCAGGTTGCAAGGAAGCTACTGAAGACTATCAGGATTATGTCAAAAGGACTCAAGAGCCAATCTGAGGAGGTTCTCACTGGCCATAAGACTATTTGAGCTTCAATAATGTTAATAATTGCAATGGATTAAAATTCATTAAATATGTCTAAATCTACGAGTTCATAATGATACTTTTAAAAACAAGAATTGATCACCTTCAGAGAATGATAGGGAACAGATTTATTATCCTGAAACTGGTGAATAAAAGGAATAAATATAACAACTATCCTACCTTTTCTATATGAATTTTGCTACTGTATAACAAAAGAGTGGATGAGGTAAAGTGTGTTTTTATAGGAGTATTCCAGTAAAAAATGAAACAGACATTATAGCCTCAGAATATCAACATTTGGCAAGCCTCCCCCAGTGAATAATAGATATAGGCATTACGCATCTGCTAAAAATCACAGAAAATGACAACCAGACAACATGTGCCTCCTATAGTATTGCCATATAATACTTATAGTTTTGTCAAAGATATCAAAACTGTATCTCTGCATCCTCTCGACCAGCTGTCTATCTGTAGGAAATTCAGAGGGCAGAGGAACACACTGAACTGCACCAAGAGTATTCAAGTAACAAACTCCAGACCTGGGGAGACTCTACAGATCAAAAGGCCTGAAAGCAAAAGAAAGGATGGAAGAGAAACCTATAGATTAAAAGATACTTAACATTATATAAATATATATTTTCTTTTTTTTTGGCCACGTCACATGGCTTGCAGGATCTTAGTTTTCCAACCAGGGTTGAACCCGGGCCCTGGGCAGTGAAAGTGCCAAGTCCTAACCCTGGATCACCAGGGAATTCCTTTCTTCTTTTTCTTTTTTTGAATATATTTTTTAAATGGGCAAGAGTAAACTATGGTATCTAGGAATGCACATTTGGGTGGTAAAATTATAAAAAAGGAAAACTCAGTGAAGTGATACTATAAAAGTCAGGATAGTGGTTACTTATGGGAGGAAAGAATGTGTGATTGGGATGGGGTACATGGAAGGAGCTTCTGGAATGCCTGGCAAAGTTCTACTTCTTTTTGTCTGGATAGTGTTCACCTTAAAATAATTCATTAAGCCACATGTTTTATTTGTGTGGTGTTCTGTAATGGTGTTTTATTTTATAATAAAAAATATATACATTTAAACTTCCTATACCCCAGTCACACCGCAGACAATTATATTAAGTTCTCTGGAGGTGAGACCCAGGCATGAGTATTCTTTAAAGCTCCCAGGTGATTCCAAAGTGCAGCCAAGTTTAAGAACCATTGTGTAAGAGGAATGGTACTTCACTGGCTCAGTATCAAGGGCCTGGGTTCAAGTCTTCACATAGCCACCAATACAGATGTGTGACCTGAAGTAAGGGTTTTAACCTCTCTGGGCCACAGTGACATATATGTTACATGGTGAAAACAGTTTATCTGCCCAAAGTTGGGATTGGCTATGTTGAGTTTTTAAGTCTCTCTTCGTTCTAGAATCTGATAATCTAAAAAAAAAGAAATAAAATAGAGATTGTATTAGAACAGTTTAATTGTATAAAACTTTTAACAGTTGCATATACGATATGATCACATTTATGCATCCATGTGAAAAGTTTGTGTGTGTATGTATGTTGTCCAGTGTCCTGGCAAGAAAAATAATTCATCATATACAATTTAATAAAGAGATGTAATGAAGGAGCTAGATACAGACATGTGGGCAGGATTACTGTACTTACAGACTCACAACAGTGAGAAGCTGTTACCCCTCCAAAGGCTGAAGACAAGAGGAGATGTCTTACAGGAGCCCACCAAGAGCTGGGGGATGGAGGAGCCACCTGACAAGAGCTATAGTTGTAGAAGGACACAGTCACACCCTGGATCCATTCATTTGTATGGCTATGTAGATAACTATACCACAATGCATTCATCCATTCAACTGTTGATGGACATTTGGGTTATTTGCAGATTTTTGTTCTCATAAATAATGTTTCTAAGGATATTCTTGTACATACTTTCTTAGTGAACATCTGCATACATTTCTGTTGGGTATATACATAGGAATGGAATTGCTAGGTCATAGCATATATGAATCTTCAGCATGTATTGCCAAACTGTTTTTCAAAAATAGTTTCTCTAAACAGTTTCTCTATACTTTCTCTAACAGTATAGAAGACTTCCTCTTGCTCCATAGTTTCATCTACAGTTGCTGAAGGAGACAAAGTGAGAGGACCTACACAAACAGATATAAACACTTACTATAAAACTAAGTAATTAACACTGTGTGGTCTGGGTAAAAAGATGGATAAATAAACCAATGGAGAAGGCTAGAGTCCAGGAACAGTTCTACACATACATGGACACTGAATTAATGACAAAGGTAGCACTGTAGAGCAGAAAAGAAAAAAAAAAAAAGATAGTCCTTTCAGTAGATGGTATTGAGTCGATGGAATACACCTACCTAAAAAATCAGACTTAACCACACCTCACACCATACCCAAGAGTCATTCCCAGGTGGATTGCAGATCTAAATGCAAAAGGTGAAACAATAAAGATTTAGAATAAAACATGGGAGAATATCTTCCTGACCTTGGGGTAGGGCAAAAATTTCTTAAACAGGACACAAAGTGCTTAGCTAAGAAGGAAAAGATTAAATCAAATAAATTTGATTCCATTAAGATCAGGTAGTGTTGCTCACCAACGGACATCATAAAGAGTACAGAGTAAGGGGTGGATTCAGGATGGCGTACTAAGAGGACGCTGAATTCGCATCTCCTCACAATTAGGGCACCTACCAGGCACCGGTGGGGGACCACGGACACCTAAGGGGACAGGAGGAAACCCCAGCGACTGGGTAGGACGTGGGGCGTGAGGGGAGTGAAGGGGGAGGAGACGTGTAGGTGGGACGGGATTGGCACCCCTGAGGGGCGGCTGGGGGAGGGGAAGGGATCCCATGCCCGAACGGGGAAATTGGGGAACCACGGGGAGGGCAGAGGATCAAAAGGGAGCGTGGCCAGGTTTCCCCTGCCCACTTGGGCCCCCCGGGAATCTGCTGAGATCCCGGGCCTGATCCTCTGCCCACTAAGGGCCCCTCCAGCAGCGCAGGTGCTGAGGGAGTGGGAGGGAGGGAAGGGCGAGCAAAAGTAAAGGCCAGACCTCTGGGCGGGCACCTCTGAGGGGTGGCTGAGGGAGGGAAGGGGGACCCTTCCCACCCTACACCCAGTGGGACCCATCCACAGTTAGGGATCCAGTGGAAATGGGGGGGGAGACCCTGGGGGAGATAGTGGTTTAAGGGCACAAAGGAACAGAAGGAAATGGGGCCAGTGCTTTCCGTGTCCACTTAAGCACTGAGGAGCCTGTTCGGCTCTGCCCTCAGAGCCTCCCTCCTGCAGCACAGAGCCCAAGCCCCGCCCCTACACGCCCACCCAGGGTTCTACCTCTACACTCAGGCACCTTCTCCAACGAACTGGGCTTAAACCCCACCCACACACCCTCACTCAGGGCCCTACCGACAAACTCCGGAATCCCACACTCCAGAGGCCCTCCTTTCCACTTGTTGCCTCGCCCCTTCTGTGCAGGTCCTAAGCAGAGGCCCTGCCACATGCTTGAAAGTTGCCCCGCATAGGCCCCACCCCAGGCTCAAACGTCACCCACCCACCCACCTAGGTCCTGCCCCACCCTAAACCCTGCCCCTGCCTAAGTTCAACCCCACCTAAACTCTGCCCACATAGCCAAGGCTATTTTTTTTTTCCTTTTCTTTTTTCCTCTTTTAGATCGGGGTTCCTTGTTGATTCGTTGTTGTTGATTCTTTTATATTTCTATTTTTCCTAATAAATCTTTTATTTTTCTAATTTTATTTTATTCTTTATACTTTGTTAGTGATCTTTCCTTTCGGCTTGTTGCCCCCCCCCCACCTTTTTTTTTTCTTTTTTCTGCTGTGGTTTTATTTTACCTTGTTGCAGTTGTTTCAATTACAGTTTTATTTTTCCTAATCTATTTTTTATCTCTCTAATTTTATATCTTTTTTATTCTTTGATATTGTACGGCTCCTTTTTTCTTTCTTTCTTCCTTTTTTTTAAAAAATGAACCACGAAGCTTGCGGGATATTGGTTCCCAGGCTAGAGGTCAGGCCTGAGCGCCTGTGGTGGGAGGTCCGAGTCCAAACTGCTGGACTAACAGAGAACCTCAGACCCCAGGGAATATCAATTGGAGTGAGGCCTCCCAGAGGGCCTCATCTCAGCACCAAGACCCAGCTCTATCTAACTACTTGCAAACTCCAGTGCTGGATGTCTCAGGCCAAACATCAGTAAGACAGGAATACAGCACCACCCATAAAAAAAAAAAAAAAAAAAGAAATGACAAAAAAATATGTTACAGACAAAGGAGCAAGATAAAAACGTACAAGACCAAATAAATAAAGATGAAATAGGCAACCTACCTGAAAAACAATTCACAGTAATGATAGTAAAGATGATCCAAAATCTCAGAAACAGAATGGAGAAAATACAAGAAACATTTAACAAGGATCTAGAAGAACTAAAGAGCAAATAAACAGTGACGAACAGCACAATTACTGGAAATAAAAATACTCTAGAAGGAATCAATAACAGAATAACTGAGGCAGGAGAATGGATAAGTGAGCTGGAAGATAAAATGGTGGAAATAACTGTGAGGGAGCAGAATAAAGAAAAAAGAGTGAAAATAATTGAGGACAGTTTCAGAGACCTCGGGGACAACATTAAATGCACCAACATTCGAATTATAGGGGTCCCAGAAGAAGAGAAAAAGAAAGGGTCTGAGAAAATATTTGAAGAGATTATAGTCGAAAACTTCTCTAACATAGGAAAGGAAATAGTAAATCAAGTCCAGGAAACACAGAGAGTACCATACAGGATAAACTCAAAGAGAAACATGCTGAGACACATATTAATCAAACTATCAAAAATTAAATACAAAGAAAAAGTATTAAAAGCAGCAAGGGAAAAGCAACAAATAACATACAAGGGAATCTCTATAAGGTTAACAGCTGATTTTTCAGCAGTAACTCTGCAAGCCAGAAGGGAGTGGCGGGACATATTTAAAGTAATGAAAGGGGAAAAGCTACAACAAAGATTACTCTACCTGGCAAGGATCTCATTCAGATTCGATGGAGAAATTAAAACCTTTACAGATAAGCAAAAGTTAAGAGAATTCAGCACCACCAAACCAGCTTGACAACTAAAGGAACTTCTCTAGGCAGGAAACACAACAGAAGGAAAACACCTACAAAAAAAAAACCCAAAACAATTTTAAAAATGGTAATAAGAGCATACATATTGATAATTACCTTAAATGTAAATGGATTAAATGCTCCCACCAAAAGATATGGCTGAATGGATATAAAAACAAGACCCTACATATGCTGTCTACAAGAGACCCACTTCAGACCTAGGGACACCTACAGACTGAAAGTGAGGGGATGGAAAAAGATATTCCATGCAAATGGAAATCAAAAGAAAGCTGGAGTAGCAATTCTCATATCAGACAAAATAGACTTTAAAATAAAGACTATTACAAGAGACAAAGAAGGACACTATATAGTGATCAAAGGATCAATCCAAGAAGATATAACAATTGTAAATATTTATGCACCCAACATAGGAATACCTTAATACATAAGGCAAATACTAACAGCCATAAAAGGGGAAATCGAGAGCAACACAATCATAGTAGGGGACTTTAACACCCCACTTTCACAAATGGACAAATCATCCAAAATGAAAATAAATAAGGAAACACAAGCTTTAAATGACACATTAAACAAGATGGACTTAATTGATATTTATAGGACATTCCATCCAAAAACAACAGAATACACATTCTTCACAAGTGCTCATAGAACATTCTCCAGGATAGATCATATCTTGGGTCACAAATCAAGCCTTAGTAAATTTAATAAAATTGAAATCGTATCAAGTATCTTTTCTGACCATAATGCTATGAGACTACATATCAATTACAGGAAAAAATCTGTAAAAAATACAAACATATGGAGGCTGAACAATACACTGCTAAATAACCAAGAGATCACTGAAGAAATCAAAGAGGAAATCAAAAAATACCTAGAAACAAATGACAGTGAAAACACGACCCAAAGCCTATGGGATGCAGCAAAAACAGTTCTAAGAGGGAAGTTTATAACAATACAATCCTACCTTAAGAAACAAGAAACATCTCAAATAAACAACCTAAGCTTACTCCTAAAGCAATTAGAGAAAGAAGAACAAAAAAAAAAAACCAAAATTAGTAGAAGGAAAGAAATCATAAAGATCAGATCAGAAATAAATGGGAAAAAATGAAGGAAACGATAGCAAAGATCAATAAAACTAAAAGGTTGTTCTTTGAGAAGATAAACAAAATTGATAAACCATTAGCCAAACTCACCAAGAAAAAAAGAGAGAAGACTCAAATCAATAGAATTAGAAATGAAAAAGGAGAAGTAGTCACTGACACTACATACAAAGGATCATTAGAGATTACTACAAGCAACTATATGCCAATAAAACGGACAACCTCGAAAAAATGGACAAATTCTTAGAAAAGCACAACCTTCTGAGACTGAACCAGGCTGAAATAGAAAATATAAACAGACCAATCACAAGCACTGAAATTGAAACTGTAATTAAAAATCTTCCAACAAACAAAAGCCCAGGACGAGATGGCTTCACAGGCGAATTCTATCAAACATTTAGAGAAGAGCTAATACCTATCCTTCTCAAACTCTTCCAAAATATAGCAGAGGAAGGAACACTCCCAAACTCATTCTACGAGGCCACAATCCCCCTGATACCAAAAACAGACAAAGATGCTACAGAAAAAGAAAACTACAGGCCAATATCTCTGATGAACATAGATGCAAAAATCCTCAAAAAAATACTAGCAAACAGAATCCAACAGCACATTAAAAGGATCATACACCATGATCAAGTGGGATTTATCCCAGGAATGCAAGGATTCTTCAATATATGCAAATCAATCAATGTGATACACCATATTAACAAACTGAAGGATAAAAACCATATGATCATCTCAATAGATGCAGAAAAAGCTTTCGACAGAATTCAACGACAACTTATGATAAAAACTCTCCATAAAGCAGGCATAGAGGGAATCTACCTCAGCATAAAAAAGGCCATATATGACAAACCCACAGCCAACATCGTTCTCAATGGTGAAAAAACTGAAACCATTTCCTCTAAGATCAGGAAGAAGACAAGGTTGCCCACTCTCACCACTATTATTCAACTTTTGGAAGTTTCAGCCACGGCAATCAGAGAAGAAGAAGAAATAAAAGGAATCCAAATTGGAAAAGAAGAAGTAAAACTGTCACTGTTTACAGAGTACATGATACTATACATAGAGAGTCCTAAAGATGCTACCAGAAAACTACTAGAGCTAATCAATGAATTTGGTAGAGTAGCAGGATACAAAATTAATGCACAGAAATCTCTGGCATTCCTATACACTAATGATGAAAAATCTGAAAGAGAAATTAAGGAAACACTCCCATTTACCATTGCAACAAAAAGTATAAAATACCTAGGAATAAACCTACTTAAGGAGAGAAAAGACCTATATGCAGAAAATTATAAGACACTGATGAAATAAATTAAAGATGATACAAACAGATGGAGAGATATACTATGTTCTTGGATTGGAAGAATCAACATTGTGAAAATGATTATACTACCCAAAGCAATCTTCAGATTCAATGCAATCCCTATCAAACTACCAATGGCATTTTTCACAGAAGTAGAACGAAAAATTTCACAATTCATATGGAAACATGTAAGACAACGAATAGCCAAAGCAATCTTGAGAAAGAAAAATGGAGCTGCAGGAATCAGTCTCCTGGACTTCAGACTATACTACAAAGCTACAATAATCAAGGCAGTATGGTACTGGCACAAAAACAGAAATATAGATCAACGGAACAGGATAGAAAGCCCAGAGATAAACCCACGCACATATGGTCACCTTCTCTTTGATAAAGGAGGCAAGAATATACAATGGAGAAAAGACAGCCTCTTCAATAAGTGGTGCTGGGGAAACTGGACAGCTACATGTAAAAGAATGATATTAGAACACTCCCTAACACCATACACAAAAATAAACTCAAAATGGATTAAAGACCTAAATGTAAGGCCAGACACTATCAAACTCTTAGAGGAAAACATGGGCAGAACACTCTATGACATAAATCACAGCAAGATCCTTTTTGACCCACCTCCTACAGAAATGGAAATAAAAACAAAAGCAAACAAGTGGGACCTAATGAAACTAAAACGCTTTTGCACAGCAAAGGAAACCATAAACAAGACGAAAAGACAACCTCAGAATGGGAGAAAATATTTGCAAATGAAGCAACTGACGACGGATTAATCTCCAACATTTACAAGCAGCTCAGGCAGCTCAATATCAAAAAAACAAACAACCCAATCCAAAAATGGGCAGGAGACCTAAATAGAAATTTCTCCAAAGAACATATACAGATTGCCAACAAACACATGAAAGAATGCTCAACATCATTAATCATTAGAGAAATGCAAATCAAAACTACAATGATGTATCACCTCACACCGGTCAGAATGGCCATCATCAAAAAATCTACAAACAATAAATACTGGAGAGGGTGTGGAGAAAAGGGAACACTCTTGCACTGTTGGTGGGAATGTAAATTGATACAGCCACTATGGAGAACAGTATGGAGGTTCCTTAGAAAACTAAAAATAGAACTACCATACAACCCAGCAATCCCACTACTGGGCATATACCCTGAGAAAGCTATAATTCAGAAAGTCATATACCACAATGTTCATTGCAGCCCTACTTACAATAGCCAGGGCATGGAAGCAACCTAAGTGTCCATTGACAGATGAATGGATAAAGAAGATGTGGCACATATATACAATGGAATATTGCTCAGCCACAAAATGAAACGAAATTGAGTTATTTGTAGTGAGGTGGATGGACCTAGAGTCTGTCATACAGAGTGAAGTAAGTCAGAAAGAGAAAAACAAATACCATATGCTAACACACATATATATGGAATATAAAAAAAAAAGAAATGGTTCTGATGAACCTAGGGGCAGGACAGCAATAAAGACACAGACATAGAGAATGGACTTGAGGACACGGGGTTGGGGAAGGGTAAGCTGGGATGAAGTGAGAGAGTAGCACTGACATATATACACTACCAAATGTAAAACAGATAGCTAGTGGGAAGCAGCTGCATGGCACAGCAAGATCAGCTCGGTGCTTTGCGACCACCTAGAGGGGTGGGATAAGGAGGGTGGGAGGGAAATGCAAGAGGGAGGGGATATGGGGGTATACATATATGTATAGCTGATTCACTTTGTTATGCAGCAGAAACTAACACAACACTGTAAAGCAAGTATACTCCAATAAAGATGTTTAAAAAAAAAAAGAGTATAAGCCACATACTAGCAAAGATATTTGTAACACATTGTCTTAGTCAGTTCAAGTTTCTTTAACAAAAATACCACAGGCTGGTGACAAACAATAAACATTTATTTCTCAGTCTGGAGAGTGGGAAGTCTAAGATCAAGACACCTGCAGATTCATTGTCTGGTGATGGTCTGCTGTATGGTTCATGCACAGTCATCTCCTTTCTGTGTCCTCACATGGAAGAAGGGTGAGAGATCTCTCTGGGGTCTCTTTTATAGGGTACTAATCCCACTCATGACAGCCCTACCCTCATGACCTAATCACATCCCAGATGCCCCACCTCCTAATACTATCACATTGTGGGCTAGAACTTTAACATGTGAATTTGGGGGGGACAAAACCATTCAGGCCATAGTACACATATAACTGACAAATGGCTCTTTTCCAGACTGCAGAAAGAACTCTTAGAATGAAAAAGTTAGCAACCAAATGGAAAAATCATCAAAAGACTTGAATGGACATTTCACAAAAGAGAATATCCAAATAGTCAATAAACATATTAAAAAGGGCACAACCTCATGCAAAATATTACAACAATGCGATATTACCTACCAGCAATGGTTAAAATTAAAATAACTGACAATGTAGTGTTGGAGAGAATATGGAGAAATGAGCTCTCTCCCACATATAAATTGATACAATCCCTTTGGAAGTGAAAATAAATTGAAGTTGAAAATATACTATGATTCAGCAATTCTACTCCTACTCCTATACTCCAGAAACATATACATTTGTGTTCCAAAAGACATGTAGAAGAACATTTATGAACAATATTTTTCTTAATAGACAAGAATGGAAACAACCCAAGTGTCCATTAACAATAATATCAATCAATACATTATGATAGGGAATTCCATGGCGGTCCAGTGGTTAGAACTCTGTGCTTTCACTGCCGAGAGCCCGGGTTCGATCCCTGGTCAGGGAATGAAGATCCCACAAGCCACAGGGAGGGGCCAAAAACAAACAAACAAACAAATAAATACATAAATAAAGGTATACTTATGCAATGGAATAGTATAGAGCAATGAATATGAACAAACCAATGCTAAATCAATCTCATATTTATAACATCGAGTGAAAGAAGCCATACACAAAATAATATATATTGTAGGATTCCATGTATATAAAATGCAAAATCAGGCAATAATAATCTATGGTACTTGAAATTAAAATAATGGTTAAGATTGAGGAGTGGGAAAAGGGTAGTGATTAGGAAGGACACAATGGGGGACTTCTGGGATGCTGGTATATTTTTATTTCTTGAGCTGGGAGGAGTTTCCTGGGTATATTTATTTTTCGATGGTTTATCAAGCTATGCACATATAATTTCTTCATTTTTGTATGTAATACCTCAATTATTTTATTAATGAAAAATATGTATATACAACAATGTTCCTCATTGCATTATCTATAATGTCATTGGATTCATCAGTTATGGTATTAGTTAAATAAATTGAGGTATATCCACGGAATGAAATACTTTGTTGTCATTTAAAATAACGTCTATGGAAAACTTTCATAACATTTTACTAAGTGGAAAAAGCAGAGTACAAAATAGTATATCCAGTACAAGTCCATTTGTTTTTAAAAAATATATGTGGTGGGACTTCCCTGGTGGTGCAGTGGTTAAGACTCCACACTCCCAATGCAGGGGGCCCGGGTTCGATCCCTGGCCGGGGAACTAGATCCCACATGCATGCTGCTACTAAGAGTTCACATGCCACAACTAAGGAGCCCGCCTGCTGCAACTAAGATCCAGCACAACCAAATAAATAAATAAATATTTTAAAAATATATATGTGTGTGGCATGTGTTTCTGGTTTGTGTGTGTGTGTGTGTGTGTGTGTTCATAAATTAAGTGGAAGGATTCACTCCAAAACATTAACTGGTGATTACAGGTTTCTTTATTTTTTTGCCTTTCTGAATTATTTGATTTTTCTATCATAAACATGTTCTACTTATATTTTGTTAAATGTTGAAAAAAAAAGAAAGAGAAGGAAAATCTATTCAGAACTTTGTTGGCAGTCCACTAAATACTCTTTTATATATCCCCTGATTCTGTCAAAGTAGTCTTTTATTCTCCCCATGGTATCTGAATCAGGCAGAAAGCAAAATTAACCCACTATACAAATCATTAAACTAAAAATCTGAAATGGTTTCAGTTAGAGCTTTCCTGTTGTGTGATCTTGTTTCTCTCATTAGATCTCTTTGAACCTAATATTCTGTTCCCAGTGTCCTGCTGGAACTTGGATTTAAAGTCATTCTGTTTCTCTGTATATTTTCTCAGTGTTTGGATTTTTTTTCTGTCTACAAGAGACACAGCCACAAAACCTCCAGACATAAACCATGGTAGGTGCCTTATTTTAAAAAAAAGTAATAATGCTCATACTAGACCCCATATATAAAATGCCTATTATTGTCAGATACAGTGCTAAAAGCTTAACATTAATTAATCCTCACAACCCTAAAAGGTAGTATCTTTATACCTATCTTACAGATGAAGAAACTAAAGCTCAAACGGGTTAAACAACTTGGCCAAGGTCACGTGGTTAGTAAAGTGCAAAGCCAGGATTCAAAAGCAGGGAAGAGCCATGGAGGAGCGCAGACCCATAAAAGTGTCCAGGAGACAGACTTGTATAATAAGCACCTTGGCTGTACAAATCTTCATCACCCAAGCGTTCCTTCCTATGGAAGTCTGATATTGGAACAATGAGGGTGAAAATGTCAGGAATGAATTATCAGGAGAATCTAGCAATCTCAGGAGACTCTGGCTGTCTGACAGCAGAGGCCCCACTCCACATCAAAGGCCTCTTTTTGGTAAGTATGCCCACCCCTTGGCTGGATAGAACAAGACCCTGGAAACTCTACCTTGAACCACCAGGCCCCCACTTCCCCAGATTTTTCCAGGGGAAGCACTTAGCAGACAGTGAGGACTGCGTAGAATACATGACTACTGAGATGTCAGTTTGGGGAATGCATCAGGGTATTATCCAGAGTTCTGTGGACATTCAAACCGAGAGTCATACAAGTTCAAACACATTCCAAAAGATCTGTATTTTTATATTCCCCTCCCCAACATTTTGTGATTTTTGAGGTCCTATTTTACATCTTCATGCTTATCCTTTTGCTGTTAATTGTAGTTACAATCACTTTTACAAAAATTTTTTATTGTTTTCTAATCTATGTACTGCCTTATTGAAGTGACCGTCAATCCCTTTATACATTTGCCTTTCCTACTGTGATTTTCCCTTCCCTATAAATTCTTGCTCCTTTTCACTATGGACACTTGAGATGCTATTAAGTGCCAAAAAATTTTCAAAGTTCTGCCCAAACATACAGGCATCATGGCAAAGCCAAAATGGCTAAGGTCATCTTCCAATCGTTGCTTTCCCAGCTATTAGCTGGAAGTACCCCCAGAGATGTAACCACATAAATGAAGACATTTTAATTGGGGTGGAAAGCTGGGAGTCAGAGGCCTAAGGTAGTGATTCTCAAACTTGAGCTTGTTTCAGAAGCACCTGGAGGGCTTGTTAAAACACAGCTTTCTGGAATCCATCTGCACAGTTTCTGATTCAGTAAATTTGGGGCAGGGCCGAATCATTTGCATTTTTAACAAGTTCCCAGATGATGCTGAGGCAGCTGGTCTAGGACCACACTTTGAGAGTCACTGGCCTAAGGACTGGTACAATAGATCATAGCTGTATAGATTTTTAGATTGTAATGGCAGCCCTTCCCTTCATGGCCAGAGTGAGGAGGGAGATTTTAGGGGTGCTAAGCTGGTTCAGCCAGGGTAGAGGAAAACCAGGACAGTGTAGTATCACAGAAACCAAGTAACAAGAGAATTTCAAAGAGGAATAAAGTGAGAAGTTACATAAGATAAGGAAAGGCAATGGTCCATCGGATTTGGCATTCAGGAAGTCATCAGTGACCTCAGGGAACAGAGTTTCATTGGAGTGGTGGGGACAGAAGCATGGCTGTAGTGGTTTTGAGTGAAATAATTAACAACAGTACTTGTAGATGACTCTTTCAAATATCCTGGCTGTGAAATGGTGAAGAGTTATAGGATAGTAAGATAGGGAGGATTTGACTTGAGCAAGTGCTTAAGGAAAAGCACCATGAGTGAAGAAGAGGTTGAAGATACAGGGGAGAGAGTTGTAGGTCAGTGAACAAATTCCTGAGAAGTGAGAGAGATTCCAAGCCTGGTGGAGGGAGAAACCACTTTCCCTGAGGCAAGAGGGAAGGAGACAGGAACAGGTCAAGAGAGGGTTTAATTTGTAAGTGATTGGGAAAGAAGTTGAGAGAGTTCTTGCCTAATGGCCTCAATTTTCCCAATGGAATAGGCAAGTCCTTAGCTGAGAAGAAGATAATGGGGAAAGAGATTTGAGGAAAGAGCGAAGAGGTTGAATTAAGTGCTGGAGAGATGAAAAGGGGCATAACTTCTAATACAGAGAGGGATTGATGAGCATGTATAAAGGCCCAGATAAAATTGGAGACTTTGATTGGAAAGCAGTCTTGTGTAAATTTCTTCAGCAGCAATAAACTGAGCAATTGAATGCTTGGATTAACTGAGGTTTGGGGTTCAGTAGGTCAAGTACACTGGCATGTCAAAGGTCAAAAAGGCCTAGGGAAATAGAAAGGATAAAAGGGTAGAGATTCAATAGGAAACAAGTGATGGCATGAGGATGCTGATTTCACTGGGAAAAAATGGGGTGGACGAGGGACCTACTGTCAGATTGTGGCCAAAATGGGAATATAGGGAGTCGCATCACAGAAGGGACCAGACTCTAAAGGCAGCACTTGGGGCATAAATTTCATGAGGTCAAACTTCCCCTTGAAAATTCCTTAAATTAGCCTTAAAATATAGTTTGCACTGACAACCTGACATACCATTTTTCAGTAAGTCAGCACTGGCCTAGAACTCTATCTTTGGTTGAGCAGCATGTGAGTAGTTGGCATGTGTTCAGAGGCCATACTGACAAAAATAAGGAGTGTTCTTTAACCCCTAGACTCACAGTGAGGGCAACAAGATGCTCCCACAATAAGAGGTACAAGGGAACTGAGGTTAACCTACAAAACAGCAGTCATGGCTCCCACCTCATCCTCACTCTTCAGCACACACTCATTGAAAGAAAAGACCATGAAAAACTGTGCTATTTATTTATTTAAATTATTTATTTTGGCTGCACCGGTCTTAGTTGTGGCACGTGGGATCTTCGTCGCGGTATGTTTTAGTTGCAGCATGCATGCGGTATCTAGTTCCCCGACCAGGAATCGAACCCCGGCCCCATGCATTGGGAGCTCAGAGTCTTACCCACTGGACCACCAGTGAAGTCCCACAACTGTGCTATTTAAATTTTTCTTTCTTTCTTTTTCTCATTTTTTTCACAGGCTGTAGAACCAAATTTAAATTAGTTTAAAACATGAATGATGTGATTTCACTATTTTAGGAATAAGAGAAAGAGTGAGGTTAAATAATTAGAGACTGTGGTCTGTGTGAATCATGAAAGTAGGACTTCAAGGGTTCAGATGGTTGATAAAAGCAAAGGACAAGTATCCAAATAGCTATCATTATCAATCAATATGCTGCCTCCAAAAATTTCAGTTTCAAGCATCTCTCTGACCACCACCCAAACTTCCAGTCTGCTAATTCTAGTACCCCACACTAGGCAATTCTCCATTCCAGTGACTCTGCCTTTTTTCATTCTCCCTTCCCTTCTCTTAGTATCCTCTGTACCCAGACCCTTCCTAATGGTCTTTCACTACACAGACTTATTTGCAAACAACCTTAATTCCTTGACCCTCTCTTCTTCCAACGCACTTGCCTGGTCAAGCTCAACAATCTGCCTACTTACGTACCTGAAGAGTTGAACAATATTGTTTCTCCCCAGTGTTTCCTGTATTATTATCTGGACTGGTTTCACTTTATTTTTTATTATTATTTTTAATTGACTTAGCATAATATCCTCCGTTTTAAAGTGGTTTCACTCTAAAGTCATGATTGAAAATTTAAAGTGGGATCACAAATCCATACTGCTTGGCAGTCCTACATTTCTCTGCTGAGAGGAATGTGCAAGAGAAGTCTGTTTTAAAGCTTCTCCTATCTCTCCTCAAATCTCCAACACCCCTTCCACCTCCTTTCTCAGCTGAAGCCCTCATGTCAAATGTCACTAATCACAGTGACAGCCAGATAGGAATAGTCTCACCTTTCCGCCACCGGATCTGCTGCCTCTATCTATATCCATACACCGTCTTTCTTCCTCTCACAGCAGATGGATTCCTAACCCTATCTAAGTTCAGTCCTTCCGTTAATGCTTTGAATCCCATTGCCTTTTGCCTTAAGATCTTGTACCTGCAACCATTCCCTTGTTCTCTTCCATCATTAATTTCTCCCTCTCTATTGTATTATTCCCATTGATTATAAGCATGTCCTAGGATCACCCATCATTGGAAAACCCACCTTTATCCGTACATCTTCCTCCAAATATTGTCTCATTTCTCTGTCTCTCTTTACAACAAAACTTAGCAATTTGCCTAAACTCACACTTCCTGGCCCTTCACCTTCTATTCCCTCCTCATCCCTCTTATTTCATTCCTACAGTCCACTAAAACTGATTTTATCAAGGTCATCAGTGACCTGCATGCAGCCAAATGCAATGGCCACTTCTCTATTCTCATCTTATTCAACCTCTTAGCAACACTCAACATGTATAATCAGTCATTCCTTCCTTCTTGGTATCAGGATTCCACACTCTCCTAGTTTCTCTTTAACTTCTCTACTTTTTCTCTCTCCCTTGATTTCTCCTCATCCTCCTCTGTCCAACAGCTAAATGTTGATATATTTTAGTGATCAATCTGGACCCTCTTCTCATTTTCCTCTTCACCTTCTCTGTAGAGAGCTCATCCAGTTTCATGACTTTAATGTCATCTTCTGATAACTCCCCAAATTATATTATGATTCTGGCTCTTCTTTAAGTTCCAGACTTATATGTCTAATTGCCTGCTTAACATTTCAATCTGATATCTAATAGGAAACTTAAATTTAACATGGCTGAAACATAACTTTTAAGACATGACTATGTCTCCAATCTCTTTCTCCCCAGTGCTTTCTGTTTCCAAAAATGCACCACCATCCCCAGTGTATTACTTTTCTATTGCTACGTAACATATTACCACAAACTTACTGGCTTAAAACAATACACATTTATGATAAAAACTCTCCAGAAAACAGGCATAGAGGGAACATAGCTCACCATAATAAAGGCCATATATGACAAACTCACAGCTAACATCATACTCAACAGTGAAAGGCTGAAAGCATTTCATCTAAGATCAGGAACAAGACAAGGATGCCCAGTCTTGCCACTTTTATTTAATACAGTTTTGGAAGTCCCAGTCACAGCAACCAAAGAAGAAAAAGAAATAAAAGGAATCTAAATTGAAAAGGAAGAAGTAAAACTGTCACTGCTTGCAGATGACATGATACTATACATAGAAAATTCTAAAGACACTACCAGGAAACTATTAGAGCTTATCAATGAATTTGGTAAAGTTGCAGGATACAAAATTAATATATAGAAATTTGTTGCATTTCTATACACTAACAATGAAATATCAAAAGGAGAAGTTAAGAGAACAATCCCATTTATCATCACATCAAAAAGAATAAAATACCTAGGAATAAACCTACATAAGGAGGCAAAAGACCTATACTCTGAAAACTATAAGACACTGATGAAAGAAACTGATGACAATACAAACAGATGGAAAGATATACCATGTTCTTGGGTGGAAAAATCAATATTGTTCAAATGACCATACTACCCAAGACAATCTACAGATTCAGTGCAATCCCTATCAAAATATGAATGACATTTTTCACAGAACTAGAACAAATAATTTTAAAATTTGTATGGAAACACAAAAGACCCCAAATAGCCAAAATAATCTTGAGAAAGAACAGAGCTGGAGGAATCATGTTCCCCAACTTCATACTATACTACAAAGTTACAGTAATCAAAACGGTATGGTACTGGCACAAAAACAGACACATAGATCAATGGAAGAGGATATAAAGCCCAGAAATAAGCCCACACACTTATGGTCAATTAATCTATGACAAAGGAAGCAAGAATATAAAATGGAGAAAAGACAGTCTCTCAGTAAGTGCTGGAAAACTGAACAACTACATGTAAAAGAATGAAATTAGAACATTCTCTAACACCATATACAAAAATAAACTCTACATGGATTAAAGATCTAAATGTAAGACTCGATACTATAAAACTCCTAGAGGAAAACACAGGCAGAACACTCTCTGACATAAATCACAGCAATATTTTTTGGATCTGTCTCCTAAAGCAAAGGAAGCAAAAGCAAAAATAAACAAATGGGACCTCATTAAATTTAAAAACTTTTGCACAGCAAAGGAAATCATCAACAAACTAAAAGACAACATACTGAGAAAATATTTGCAAATGATTGGATCAATAAGAGATTAATATCCAACATATGTAAACAGCTCATACAACTCAACATCCAAAAAACAAACAACCCAATTAAAAAATGGGCTGAAGAACTAAATAGGTATTTTTCCAAAGAGGAAATGCAGATGTCTAACAGGCACATGAAAAGATGCTTGACATCGCTAATCATCAGGGAAATGCAAATGAGAACCACAATGAGATATCACCTCACACCTGTCTGAATGGCTATCCTCAAAAAGAACACAAATAACCAACATTGGTGAGAATGTGGGGCAAAGGAAATCCTTGTACACTATTGGTGGGAATGTAAATTGATGCAGACACTCTGGAAAACAATATGGATGTTTCTCAAAAAAGTAAAAATAGAACTACCATATAACCCAGCAATTCCACTCCTGGGTATATATCCGAAAAAAGCAAAAACACCAATTTGAAAAGATACATGCATCCCAATGTTCATAGCAGCATTATTTACAATTGCCAAGACATGTAGACAACCTAAGTGTCCATCAACAGATGAATCAATGAAGAAGATGTGGCATATATATACAATGGAACACTATTCAGCCATAAAAAAAATAAAGAAAATTTGTCATTTGCAGCAACATGGATGGGCTTGGAGGGCATTCTGCTAAGTGAAATAAGTGAGACAGAGAAAGACAAATAGTGTATGATATCATTTATATGTGGAAACTTAAAAATACAAAAAAAAAACAACTAGTGAATATAACAAAAAAGAAGCAGGCTCACAGATGTAGAGAACAAACTAGTGATTACGAGTGGGGAGACAGGAGTAGGAAACATAGAGAGGTGGTGGAGTGGGAGATACAAACTATTGGGTGTAAGATAGGCTCAAGAATGTATTGTAGGGACTTCCCTGGTGGTGCAGTAATTAAGAATCCACCTGCCAATGCAGGGGACATGGGTTCGAGCCCTGGTCCGGGAAGATCCCACATGCCGCAGAGCAACTAAGCCCATGTGCCACAATTACTTGAGCCTGGGCTCTAGCTCCCGCGAGCCACAGCTACTGAAGCCCACGCACCTAGATCCCGTGCTCTGCCACAAGAGAAGCCACTACAATGAGAAGTCCGTGCACTGCAATGAAGAGTACCCCCTGCTCGCCGCAACTAGAGAAAGCCTGCGTGCAGCAAAGAAGACCCAATGCAGCCAAAAAATAAATAAACAAATGAATAAAAATTTTTTAAAAAGAATGCATTGTACATCATGGGGAATCTAGCCAATATTTTGTAATATATGTAGATGGAAACTAACGTTTAAAAATTGTATAAATTTTTTCTTCAATTTTTAAACAACACATTTATTACCACACATTTTCTGTAGCTCAGAAGTCTGGGCACACTTAGCTGGGTTCTCTGCCTCAAGGCCTCATCAGGCTACAATCCATGAGTCAGTTGAGGCTGTGGTCTCATTAGAGGTTTGACTGGAAAAAGATCCACTGCCAAGCTCCCTTAGATTGTTGGAAGAATTAATTTCCTTGCAGTCCCAAGGGGCCACCCACAGTCCCTTGCTATGTGGGCTTCTCCAGCACAGCCAGTTATTCCATGGCAGCTGGCTTCTTCAAAGCCAGTGTGTGTGTGTGTGTGTGTGTGTGTGTGTGTGTGTGTGTGTGTCAGCTAGCAAAATGGAACTTCACACTATATTATATATTATATTACATTATATTATGTAATTGCAAGTGTGATATTCCCATCATCTTTACCACATTATATTGGTTAGAAATAAGTCACAGGTCCTACCTGCACTGAAGGGAGGGGATTACCAAAATTGTGGACACCAGGAGGCAGAAATTATGGGAGCCACCTTAGAGTCTGTTCACCACATGGAGTGGGCTGCATCTATTCCTTTTTGTCTTCCTGATATCCAACAGGTAACTACTGATCAAATACACACACGTGTGCATACACACACACAATCACACTTACTTCCCAAGAACAAATACTGATTTATTGGAGATAGCACAGTCTAAATTTATATTGCAGAAGAAAAAATTTTTCCTTAGTGTCACATAAATTTAAGACAGCCCCTACCTGAGAGTACCTGAAATTATGCAAAATTGTGGGTTCCTCTTATTCATCTTACTCTCTCAAGCTTTCTTCACTCCCTTCAAACCACTAGTGTTCTGGACTCATTATTAAACTACAGACCTCTTAATAACTACTGGTTAGCTACGCAAAGAACTGTCTTTGGAATTGCCCTTTCTCTTAACCATCAGCCAAATTAAATTACTAGCCAAGGCCTATCTTCCCTCTACTCTCTGACAGTGAGAGAGAAAAGATGTTTCCTCTTCTAATTATGTAACCAATTCTCTCTTGATTGACGTTTTAAATAATTTTGTTTCCCTTTCTTAATCTGTACTCTGTTCTGTCATAAGTGTTTTTCCTATTTCAATCTACCTCAGACTGTTCTGGGAAGTAGATAAATTGTAAGGAATCAACTAAAAGTAAATAAACATCTAGATTCACAACTTCTCTGAGTCTTAGATGCCCAGGCTGGATAAGAACTGAATGAAGGGGTTGATGGATAGTGAAAATCATTGAATTACAATCTCACTGTGGTTAAGAATTGCTGGAATGGGTTACTAGAGCAAGTACACTGGAAGGTTAAGAGGTATAGTCAAAGAAAGAGATGCTTGAAATCAAGATATTGGAGATGTGCAGAAGCCAATGGTGACAGATGTTTGTTTGTTTTTGGCTGCATTGAGTCTTTGTAGCTGCGTGCAGGCTTTCTCTAGTTGCCTCCAGCGGGGGTTACTCTTCTTTGTGGTGCGCAGGCTTCTCATTGCAGTGGCTTCTTTTGTTGCGTAGCACGGGCTCTAGGCATGCAGGCTTCAGTAGCTGTGGTTTGCAAGCTCTAGAGCACAGGCTCAGTAGTTGTGGCACATGGGCTTAGTTGCTGCGTGGAATGTAGGATCTTCCTGGACCAGGTCTCGAACCCATGTCCCCTGCATTGGCAGGGGGATTCCTAACTACTGCACCACCAGGGAAGTCCTGTGACAGATGTTTAGATACTTGTCCTTTGACATGTCACTGATTACTTTTATTGTACTTGCAGCAAAGGAAGTTTCCCAAACTTTTGTTTTACGGATTATCTTCATCATGTTCTGAATTCTCTGGTGACCAAGGCAAACTTTATCTGGGATGGGTGCTTCTAAGGAAAGCATCTTCAAAGAAAGTGTTTATGGGAGATCAGCAAACCTGTCAGAGAGGGAGGAATTTGGACGCAAGCCTTATGGTCATGTAGTTGCTTTTCTCCCATAGCACCATGCAACTTACTTCCCGCACATCAGCTCTGTAGTAGTGCTGGCACTGAAAATATTTAGAACCATTATCATGGTTTTATAGATACCCTTCATTGGGTCCCTTGGACAATTGAGAAGAAAGCCAGGAGGAAAATCAGAGCTCTAATTATGGATTCACCTGCTGAGATAATATTTGCCAGCACACTTTTCATGATTAAATCAGTGGCACACCATGGAAAGGAGATATTTCTGTTCTTGCTCTTTGAAAATTGCTTTTCTGTCAGCAAATTATCTGTCCCAACAGATCCTCTTTGAGTTTGGTAAAACTGCATCATGAGGAGTTTTTTATTTGAAAATTACTCAGCTTAAGAGAACATAAAAATAAACTTATGTTACTAATTGTAATCATGCTAATGAAGTTTGCATTTCTTCAGCAGGCATAGGCACAGCAGATAACAACCACTGGAACAAAAGATTTTTCTCTCCAAAATCTACCCCTCTTGCCATGGAACAATTATTCCCCTTCCTTTAGTTCTGAGACCTCTATAGTCTGGATTCACTTGCCGCATTACTTCTTTGAAAGCAAAGACTTATTATTTTTGGTGTGGGGGGATGCTGTACAGCATGCAGAATCTTAGTTCCCTGACCAGAGCTTGAACCTGCACCCCCTGCAGTGGAAGAGTGGAGTCTTAACCACAGGACCACCAGGGAAGTCCCAACTTATTTTTATAAAAATGTAATGGTGTTCCTCATTTTTAAATATAAGTGATATATAAAAACAATAAATCACCTAAAATTGCACACATTTGGTGAATATCATTCTAGATACATTTCAGTGAACGTGAGCAGGTTTCAAATAACAGTTTTATGGAGATATAATTCACAGGCCATAATATTTATTTTTTCAAAGTGCACAAATCCAGTCAATTTTAGTATTTTCACAGAATTTTGCAATCATCACCACTATCTAATTTTAGAGCATTTTCATCACCCCAAAACCCAATACTCATTAGCAGTTACTTCCCATTTTCCCCTGTCCCTAGCCTCTGACAAACATTAATCTACTTTCTGTCTCTATGGATTTGCCTACTGTTGATGAAAATTCAATTAACTACCAAGTTAAGAAGAAAAAGGGGAATTTTATTCAAGCCAAACCGAGGATTATAACCTGGGAAGCAGATTCTCAGAAAAATCTGAGAACTGTTCCACCTGTTAGGAGTCGAAGGCATAGTCATATACATTTTTGAGACAGGATCATACATGAAAATGACATACTAATACTTTACGTAAACTTCACCAAGGATACATGGTCCAGGTAAGCACATACAAAGTGAGCAGCAAGTCACAGTGACCCCCTACAGAGCTGGGAAAAAACACTATTCTTTTAAGAAGTTACATTGCTAGTGTCAGAAGAAAGAAAAAATTGATCTTTATAGTTAAGCAGGCACTTCCATCTTTGAGGAGCTCTGGTTAATGTGTAATGCAGATGTACCCTGTACATTTGGGAGGGAGGAGGCCCAAACAAATACATCGAGAGAATTTTATGTTTATTTTTTTCTTGTCCTGCCTTAAAATATAAATTTTATTTCGTCATTTCCCACCTTTTGATCATTAATTTTTCAATAGAAAGCAAATCAAATATTTAGTCCCCCTGATGCCAGGGTGGTTGCTTACCTGCCCTGGATCCATCTTGTCCCTCGATGACGGTTCTTAACAGCCCGGTTCTTTCTTTCCTTTTAAGGGGTTAGTCTAGTAGAATGCTTGGTAAGGAAGGATAGTAATTCTAGGTTGTCAAATAGGACTTATGCCAATTTTATCCTATATGTGCTTTGCACATGCTCATTGTTTTACATAGAACTGTAGATGTGATCAATAGTTTCAAGTCATTTAGACATCATTATTTTAGTTGAATATACATCGAGGCACAATAGATTATTATTCTATAAATGATATAGAACACAATCAAAATAGCCAACAACAATAACAAAGTCAGAAGTCATGAATCCCCAGAACTGAACCACTCACCCAAGATTTCATTTAAACTAGAAAGGGGATCCTTCAATGCAGAAATTTGGTTTTATATGTGAGTCATTAGATGGTTATATTAGAGGACTATTCTGATATGAACGGACAACATTGTCTGGATTATAGCATACGTTTCTGCCTGCAAAGCAGTTTTAAAAATCAAGAACCATTTGGTTTTGCAACATCACTTTCTCATCATACAAACTTCAGAACTGAATAGACTAATTGAATGTAGTAAATGAACATGGAGGTATATGCTGATGGGGAAACATTTTATAGATTATAGGAACATCTGAAAAGTCAGTGACAAGAATTATGAGGGGCTTATATTGGCCTTGTATTGACCAAGGAATTTGATGACAAATCCAACAATCAGTTAAATTGCCTCCAGTAGCTACAATTTGTGATAGTGTTACTAAAGAATTTTCTTTCCATCCTAAACATTGGGACAAAAACATAGCTAGAAATAAAACAATAACTTTTAATTTTGATAGAGAGACAGACATTTGGTAAACAGTGCTATTGAACTGGTAAGATGGGTCTTACAAGCCTGGTCTGGACTCTTGGGTCAGCTGTCTGCTACGTTGTCATCTTCTTGTCCTAGCTTGGTGATGCTTGGCTTAGGTGAAGCCAGGTGCTAGAAACAGTGGTCAAAGTGCATTCAGGGAGGGGTCTTTTTTAAATGAAAGATGTGGGACTTCCCTGGTGGTCCAGTGGTTAAGAATTCACCTTCTAATGCAGGGGACACGGGTTCAATCACTGGTCAGGGAACTAAGATCCCACATGCTGCAGGGCAACTAAGCCTGCGTGCTGCAGCTACAGAGTCCAAGCACCACAACTAGAGAGAAGCCCGTGTGCTGCAATGAAGAGGCCACACGCTGGAACTAAGACCTGATGCAGACAAATAAATAAATAAATATTTTTTAAAAAGAAAGAAACACCCTTGCTAAGTGCTAATGGAATGAAAGGCATAACTGGGGTGAGTACTGTTTGGTTTTTTAAAAATAAAATAAAATAAAATGAGGTCTGTGAACCCATGAATTAATGTCTTTCAGTTGGGCTGTGCATGGATTAGCTAATATTATTGTGGACATATATAAATGGAATCATATAATATGTGATCTTTTGTGACTGGCTTCCTTTCACTTAGCATAATGTTTTCAAAGTTCACCCCTGTTATAGAAATACTTCATTCCTTTTTGTTGCCAAACAATAATTCCAATGTATAATATACCGCATTTTGTTTACCCATTTGTCAGTTGATGGAATTTGGGCTGTTTCCACTTTTTAGCTATCATGCATAGTGCTGCTATAAATATTCATTTATAGGTTTTATGTGGAAATATGTTTTCATTTTTCTCCAGTAGAAGCTACAAGTGGAATTACTGGGTCATATGATAATTCTATGTTTAATTTTTTAAACTGTGCTAAAATATACATAAAATGTACCATTTTAAGGGTACAGTTCAGAGTTAACCTTGTACCACTTCATATAAAATATAGAAAGCTTGCAGCTATATAGGTCTACTTAGAATCCCTTCACCACTGATCTATATGATATAGTTATCATATGTATAACATCTACATCCATTGAAAACTCCACCATAGATGAAAAAGGGTAGTCGGTTATTTTTACATAGCTATTTATCATTTATGTGGTTCTTCATTTCTGAAGATCCAAATTTCCCTCTGGTAACATTCCTTTCAACCTGAAGAATTTCTTTAGCATTTCTTGTAGATCAGGCAATGAATTATCTTAGTTTCCCTTTGCCTGAAAATGCCTTTATTTCACCTTCATTCCTATAGAACATTTTTGCTGGCTCTATAATTCTGGGTTAATGACTTCATTGTGTTCATGCCTCTGTAATTTCTGATGAAAAACCTGTAAACATATCATTGTTCCCTGTGTGTAATGTTTTGTTTTCTTTAGCTAGTTTCAAAGATTTTCCTTAATTTTTGGTTTTAAGCACTTTGATTATGAAGATTTTAAGTGTTGTTTTCTTTAAGTCTATCCTGCTTTGGGTTTGCTAAGCTTCTTGAATTTGTAAACTTACTCCTGTCACCAAACTTAGGACATTTGGGATCATTATTTCTTCAAATATTCTCTACTGTACCAACCTTTTTTTCTTCTCCTTTTGGAACTGCAGTCACACATATATTAGATCTTTTGATATTTTTTCACAGATTCCCTGAAGCTCTATTCATTTTTTTCAAGCTATGTTCCAAGAACAATCTCTGTTCTTCTGATTGGATAATTTCTGTTGATCTATCTTTAATTTCACTTATTCTTTCCTCTGTCATCTCTATTCTGATACTGAGCACTTCCAGTGAGTTTCTCATTCAGAGATTGTATTTTTCAGCTGTGCACTTTTCATTTGGTTCTTTTTTAAAGTTTCTATTTCTTTGCTGAGAATAACTCTCTTCTGAGAATAACTCTCTTTTCATTCACTTAAAGCATATTTTTCTTTACCTCATCATTTTAATAGTTACATAATATAATTGTTTTCATATATGCATGTATACAGATTATTTTAATCTTATTTTATATACTTATATATTCATTATAATAGCTTCTTTTGAATTTCTGTCTGATAATTCTACCATCTGTGTTATCTTGGGTTTGGCAACTGTATTTTCCCTCAAGAATTATTTACATTTCCTGGTTCTTTTTTTTTTATTTATTTTTGGCTATGTTGGTGTTTTTTGTTGTTGTTGCTGTGCATGGATTTTCTCTAGTTGCAGCGAGCGGGGGCTACTCTTCATTGCGGTGCGTGGGCTTCTCATTGCAGTGGCTTCTCTTGTTGCAGAGCACGGGCTCTAGGTGCACAGGCTTCAGTAGTTGTGGCTTGTGGGCTCTAGAGCTCAGGCTCAGTAGTTGTGGCCCACAGGCTTAGTTGCTCTGTGGCATGTGGGATCTTCCTGGACCAGGGCTCGAACCCATGTTCCTTGCATTGGCAGGCGGATTCCCAACCACTGCGCCATGAGGGAAGTCCCCCTGGTTCTTTATTATGTGGAGGAATTTTGTATTGTATCTTGAAGTTGTGAATGTCATGTTGGATAGACTCTGGATTCTATTAAAGTCCTCTGGAGAATGTTTATGTTTTTGTTTTAGCAGGCAATGAACCTTTTTGCCTCACCTTCTCTGGTAGTTCAAATCACAGTTCAGTTCTCTAAGCCTCTGTAATGCTGCTTTGGCTCTGACCTGTTCAGGTGCAACACAGAGATTATTCTGAAAGTTGTTCGGGTGGTTCAAATTCTTCTTTAGTTCTCCAAGCCTTCGCCACCTTTGTCTGCATCTGTTCTGCATATGTGCTCTTCAGTGGTTAGACACAAATATTTGATCATGTGGTTCAAACCTTGGCATCTGTCCATGCATTCATAGCTCAGGGCTTTTGCTAAGACTTATGTGGGTTCATATATAGAATTAATGGATTTCCTCCTTTGGGTCTCTCCATATAGGATTCTACTCCCTAGTATCGGGCATGCAGGGACTCTTTTCCTGTTTTCTTTGGCCCTAAACACTGGGTTTCTGATCACATTTTAGCTGTAGGTGCCTCTATACTTCTCCACAACCAGGGCTCAGCCACAGAGCAAGGTCAAAAGGGAAAAGAGGGGAAACACCCCATGGTAGTTGCCTCTCACCCCATAGTAGTTGCCTCTCTAATTTTTTACTTTCCTCCACAATCTGCTTGCTTTTTTTTTAATGTTGAGCCTTCTTTTAATTTATTTACTTTTATTTTTGGCTGTGTTGGGTCTTCGTTTCTGTGCAAGGGCTTTCTCTAGTTGTGGCAAGCGGGGGCCACTCTTCATCGCGGTGCGCGGGCCTCTCACTGTCGCAGCCTCTCTTGTTGCGGAGCACAGGCTCCAGACGTGCAGGCTCAGTAGTTGTGGCTCACGGGCCTAGTTGCTCCGCGGCATGTGGGATCTTCTCAGACCAGGGCTCAAACCCGTGTCCCCTGCATTAGCAGGCAGACTCTCAACCACTGCGCCACCAGGGAAGCCCTGCTTGCCCTTTTAATTTAAAATTTTTTTTTTTAATTTTCAGAGTCCTCAGGTAGTGGTTTTTTGTATTTTGTCTAGTGATCTTAGTCATAATCAGTAGGAGAGATGGGCTGTGCATACCACCATGGTAGAATTCAAACCTTGTCATGATGTTTTAAACTTTGAATATTGATATAAAACTTGTGTTTATTCAGTTTATATTCTAACATCAACGCTTACCGGCTACGAGACCTTGGGGAAATTACTTGATTTATATAAACCTGAGTTTCTCCATCTATAAAATGGAATTATACTGCCTACTTTAGAGACTTGTTGTGAGTATTAATTGAAATAACACATGTATAGTGCTTGGCTTATGGTAGTTGCTCTATAAATGTGAGATCTTTTCCCCTAGACTGGGATAGTAAATAAGTACAACCCTCAAGCCAAATCTGTTTTTGAAAGAATTCTCAAGAACAATTTCATTTGCTATGGATGGTAATATCTATTTCAAAGTCTTTAATAGTAGCTTATATGTTTTAGTCATTGAGTACAACAAAGATAAATATGTACAATACATTTTAAAATTAAGTACAATTTGACTGATAAGATTTTTAAAATTAATTTATTTATTTTTGGCTGTGTTAGGTCTTCATTGCTGCACTTGGGCTTTCTCTAGTTGTGGCAAGCTGGGGCTACTCTTCGTTGCGATGTGCAGGCTTCTCATTGCTGTGGCTTCTCTTGTTATGGAGCATGGGCTCTAGGCGCGTAGGCTTCAGTAGTTGTGGTATGCGGGCTCAGTAGTTGTGGCTCATGGGCTCTAGAGGGCAGGCTCAGTAGTTGTGGCTCATGGGCTCTAGAGCACAGGCTCAGTAGTTGTGGTGCACGGGCTTAGTTGCTCTGCGGCATGTGGGATCTTCTCAGACCAGGGATCGAACCCGTATCTCCTGCATTGGCAGGCGCATTCTTAACCACTGCGCCACCAGGGAAGTCCTGATTGATGATAAGATTTTAATCAAGCTGTTTTCAGCTTTATTGAGGTATAATTGACAAATAAGAGTGTAAGATACTCAAAGTGTACATCCAAGTTTTAAAATTTGAACATTTTGTTTCATACTGTTCATGGGGCTGTGAATACTTGGGCAATATTTTCTTGATTGCAGTGTAATGTTAGGAGCCGAATCAATTAGAGCAATTGATTATGTGGTTCTAACTAGATACAAGTCATAGACAAGTAATGCTTTTGCAAAACTAGCTATACCGAAACATTATCAAAAGATAAATTACAACATTATAACACTGTTTAAACTGTAATTATCAAACTATAATTGCTAAATGGGAAGACAGTGAAACAACAATGCACTCAAAGAGAAATGAGTATAAGTAGTTGAAAACACTCTACAACTGATCTGTAACGTCTTGGACCTCAGATGCGGAGATAATCCATGGCCATTATCATGCTTGTTCTGGGCAAAGCACTTTCTAGTTTGTTCTTTGTTTATGCTCATTCCCCAAAGCCTATCTACCCCCATTCATACACAGGCAAGTATTTAAATGAATTTATAATGTATCCTTTATACACTGAGAGAGATATATAAACATACATTATACATAACATACATGTATAATGTGTGTATAACACATTCAAATGTGTTTAACATATACACATGTATAACATATATTTTGCATACGTGTCTCACAAAACATGTATTTATGTTTTGTGTATTTTTTTTATTGAAGAATAGTTGATTTACAATATTGTGTTAGTTTCAGGGTTTGGCAGTGATTCAGTTATATATATATTTTCAGATTGTTTTTCATTATAGGTTATTATAAGCTATTGATAGTTCCCTGAGCTATACAAAAAATATAGTTCCCTGTGCTACACAGAAATCTTTGTTTCTTATCTATTTTATGTAGAGTAGTCTGTATCTGTTAATCCCATATTCCTAATTTATTAAGAGTTTTAAAAATTATCATTTTGTTTTAGACCTCATTCTGTTTCTCATGTTTTTGACTCAGCACTCTGTTATTAGTACTATATTCGTGTTGCTTGGGCACATCCAGTCTCTTGCTTCTACACACTACATAGTCTTCCCTGGGGTATGTCCAGTGCATTTTACTTATCCAACTTCCCAGAAATCAACGTTAGATTGCCTCCAAATCCCTGCAAAGACAAAAATATTCAGTACTATCTGGTCCTTTACAGAAAATAGTCTGTGTGATATTGATTCTATGGAATTTTTTAATATTTACTTTGTTGTCTAGTATATGGTAAATGTTTATAAATATTACACATATACTAAAAAAGAATACATTCTCTGTTTGGTGTAGAGTGTGATATAAATTTAGCAGCTAAATAGTAGTGATATTCAGATTTTCCATATCTCTGCTAATTTTTTTCTTGCTGATCTATCAACTTGTAGTTAAAATCTCTGATGATAATTGGTAATCTATTTCTCTCAGTGTTCTGTCAGTTGTTATTTTATATATTTTGAGGCTATGTTGCTGCATACATGTTCATGATGGCTATATGTCCTTGTCCTGTGGTTCCTTTTCCCAGCATATGATGATACTCTTTGTTATTATTATATTTGTCTAGGAATCTACTGATATTTCATGAGACACAAAGATTGCTACCCAACTTTCTTTTTGTTTATTCCTTTTAATGACGTATTTTTCTTTATTGATATTATTAGATAACCTCTCTTGGGGCTTCCCTGGTGGCACAGTGGTTAAGAATCTGCCTGCCAATGCAGGGGATACGGGTTCAATCCCTGCTCCGGGAAGTTCCCACATGCCGTGGAGCAACTAAGCCTGTGCACCACAACTACTGAGCCTGCACTCTAGAGCCCACAAGCCACAACTACTGAGCCCGCATGCCACAGCTACCGAAGCCCACACGCCTAGAGTCCGTGCTCTGCAGCAAGAGAAGCCACTGCAGTGAGAAGCCCACGCACCTCAAGGAAGAGTAGCCCTCGCTCACCGCAACTAGAGAAAGACTGCGGGCAGCAACGAAGACCCAAAGCAGTCAAAAAGAAAATAAATAAAATTTTAAAAATAACCTCTTTTACTTTTCAGTCCTCTTTCCTCATTTCTTCTCTCTCTCTCCTCAAGAATAATAACTTGATTTTCATGTGACTTCACCACAACTTTTTAAATGCTGTAAGACAGTGAAGAATCAGGAAAACCTCAAGGAAAATAAACATGACATTTTACTCCAAGCCGAACTGTCATTCAAGTACATAGGTAACAGATAAACAGCTTTGAACATAAAAGAATTCTGAGAATTCCTATGAGTTCAAATGGAGGATTCTATTGGAGTGTAAACTTGGGCCTACCAAGGGGTGATGGAAAAGCTGCAACAAAAGAACTGGCAGAGAGCATTGGATGTATATTGCTATAGACCAAGACAAAACACATGCAGTGAATATGGCTGAAGAGCAGATTAGAAATGATCTGGAAATGATCTAACTGACAAAAGTTCAGATGAAAAGGGGGCACAAAGGTAGGATAAATACATTGCAGCATAAATGTGTTTCTTCATCTTTAATAGCTTGGACTACAGAGCTGCCAAATCAAGTGAGAGAAGTATATTTAACAATACAAAATTTAACTCTATGAAAATAAAACTACCAATTAAAATTAGGAGGGGGGCTTCCCTGGTGGCGCAGTGGTTGAGAGTCCGCCTGCCAATGCAGGGGACAAGGGCTCGTGCCCCGGTCCGGGAGGATCCCACGTGCCGCGGAGCGGCTGGTCCCGTGAGCCATGGCCGCTGAGCCTGCGTGTCCGGAGCCTGTGCTCCGCAACGGGAGAGGCCACAGCAGTGAGAGGCCCGCGTACCGCAAAAAAAAAAAAAAAAAAAAATTAGGAGGGGGTAAGGAGAGTAGAGGAAATGGGAAGGAAGTAGAAATATACTAATTTCACCATTGCTCATAGTGAGGAATTAATAGACTATTTAGAAAAATAGAAAATTTAGATAGTAATATAAATACAAAAAACACAAGAAATAAATGTTGGCAAGAATGTGCAGTAAACGGAATTCTTGGGCACCGTTGATGGGAATGTAAATTGGTATAGCCACTATGGAAAACTGTATGGAGCTGGAGGTTCCTCAAAAAATTAAAAATAGAACTGCTGTATGATCCAGCAACTGCACTTCTGGGTATATATCCGAAGAAAATGAAATCACTATCTTGAAGAGTTATCTGCACCCCCATGTTCTACTGCAGCATTATTCACAATAGCCAAGACATGGAAACAACCTAAGTGTCATTGATGAATAAATGGATAAAGAAATGTTATATACATGTATACAAAAAATGATAATTATGTGAGGTGGTAAATACATTAACTAATTTATTGTGGTAATCATTTTTACAGTATATACGTGTATCAAATCATCATGTCGTACAGCTTAAGCTTACACAATGTTATATGTCAGTCATATTTCAATAAAGCTGGGGGAGAAAAAGAACAAAACCAACCAACCAAACCAACCAATGGTGAGCACCTAATATGGTAATATAACCTGAGCAGACCAGCCAGCCACCTGGTGGCAAATTGATTTTATTGGATCCCTGCCAGGGTGTTGTCTATACTAGAATAGACATTTATTCTAAACATGGATTTGCCTTTCTTACTTATCATGCTTCTGCTACAAACACCATCCTTGAAATTACTGGATGCCTTATTCCTGGTCATGGTATTCTGCACAACATTGTTTCTAGCTAGCAGAGAAGGCAATAGGCTAATACAGACAGAAATTGGTGGTCTTGTCATGTACCTCATCATCCAGAAACAGCTGAACATATAGAATGGTTAACTGTCCAATTAAGACTCAGTTACTGAACCGACTGGCAAAAAACTGGGGCAGTCAGGGGAAAGGGGTGGGTGCTATACATGCTCTGAACTAGTAACTAATATACAGTGCTCTTTCCCCTACAGTCAGAATACATGGATCTGAGAGCCAAAGGGATGAAAGTGGTAGTGTTACTTTTCAATATTAAATCTAAATGTTTGCTTCTTGTTCCTTAAATTTTTGGTCCTATTGGTTAAGAGGTCCTTGTACCCAAGGAATTAGTGTTTCCACCATTGGACAAAACAAGGGTTCCACTGAACTGAAAGTCGAAACTGTCACCTGACCATTTTGTGCTCCTTATGCACCTGGATTAACAGGGCAAAAAGGAGGTTACTGTTTGGCTGGGGATTACCAAAGGGAAATAGTATTATCAAAGAGAAATAGGAACACTGCCACAACGTTGAGTGAGAGAAGGCTATGTCTGGAACACAAGTGATCCTCTGGAACACTTCCTTACAATGACATATGCTGTAATAAAAGTCAATGGAAGATTACAGCAACCTTATATGGGAAGGACCCCTCATATAGGGTCCCTATATGAGGTCACCCTCATGTAGCGTGACCCTATATGGGGTGACCCAAAAGGCAGTGAGATTTCAATTAACATTGGGGGAAAGGAAAGTAGTAGCTCATGGAACTCAGTGGAGAAACAGAAAACTTCTATGGGTAGCAGGTGCCTAGAATGCAGTCCAGAGCATGGGAACCTGAACAAAGTAGTGGCTGGGATGGATAATATGTATGAACTCAATATGGACTTCCCTTCAGTAGATTTGATCTGATTTGAAGGAAATGAAATCACTATCAAAAAGATATCTGCATCTCAATGTTGATTGCAGCATTATTTACAATAGCCAAGACATGCAAACAACCTAAGTGTCCATCAACAGATGAATGGATAAAGATACACACAACGGAAAGAAGAAATCCTGCCACTTGCTGCAACATGAATGGACCTTGAGGTCTTTATGTAAAATGAAATCAGACAGAGAGAAGGACAAATACTGTATAATCTCACTTATATGTGGAATCTAAAAAAACTGAATTTGGGAGTTCCCTGGTGGCCTAGTGGTTAGGATTCCAGGCTTTCACTGCTGCGGCCCAGGTTCAATCCCTGGTCAGAGAACTGAGATCCTGAAAGCTCTGTGGTGCAGCCAAAAATATAAATTAATTGGGACTTCCCTGGTGGCGTAGTGGTTGGGAGTCCGCCTGCCAGTGCGGGTTCGAGCTCTGATCCGGGAAGATTCCACATGCTGCAGAGCAACTGGGCCATGCACCACAACTACTGAGCCTGCACTCTAGAGCCTGCGAGCCACAACTACTGAGCCCGCAAGCCGCAACTACTGAGGCCTGTGCACCTAGAGCCCGTGTTCTGCAACAAGAGAAGCCACCTCAGTGAGAGGCCTGCGCACTGCCACGAAGAATGACCGCAGCTGGGGGAAGCCCTTGCACAGCGACAAAGACTCAAGGCAGCCAAAAATAAATAAATAAATTTATGTTAAAAAAAAAAGAGCCCTTTAAAAATAAAATAAAATAATTAATTTTAAAAAATAAAGCAAATTTTTAAAAACTGAATTCATATTTACAGAGAACAAATTGATGGTTGCTAGAGGCAGGTGTAGGGCTGTGGGGTGGGCAAAATGGGTGAAGGTGGTCAAAAGGTATAAACTTCCATTTAAAAGTCATGGGGATGTAATGTAGAGCATGGTGACCACAGTTAACAACACTGTATTGTATGTATATTTGAAAGTTGCTAAGAGAGTAGGTCTTAAAATTTCTCATCTCAAGAAAAAAGTTTTGAAACTGTGTGGGGTGATGGATGTTAACTAAGCTTATTCTAATAATCATTTTGCAATATATACATATATCAAACCATTATGTTGTACACCTAAAACTCAGACAACATTACATGTCAATTAATATCAATTTTTAAAAGATAGTTACTTAAAATTACAAAGCTAAAAACCAGAATAAAAATGTTTAATTTCCAAATTATTAGAAGGAACACACACTCAAACAACTGAGGAAAGCTGAATAAGATTGGTGGTTGTATCAGTGACAATATCCTGGTGGTGATATTGTAGTAGAGTTTGGAGAACATTACCATTGAGGGAAACTGGATAAGGGGTACATGAGATTTCTCTGTATTATTTCAAGTGCATGTGAATCTACAATTATCTCAGTTAAAATTGCAATGAAAAAGAAAACTAAGCAAACAGAACAAAATATTTTTAAAGCTAAAATGCACTGAAGACCAAAATATTACAGAAACAAAGGGAAACACAACATATTAATTAATGTAAATGAGCAAAATTTAGGTATTAAGACAAAAAGACTTTCAGGTTGGCTTACCAAGCAAAAGCCAACTGTATGCTATATTCTAGAGACACACCTAAAACAAATTAGTATTTTTATACTTCTTCCCATTCCCTGACTTTTAGTACATGTTATTTTATTTTCCATTGTCAAGGTTTATAACGTATACATTTCATTTGATAACCTTAGATTTTTGTGTTTATTTCTATCTCTATGTTTAAATTAGTACTGCAAATAACATTTCTCTAGTTCTTATTTTGATTCTCTTCTTGATTCTATTTCTATCATTAGCATATTTTTTCAACAGCAATATATAACAATAGCAACAACAACAACAATGATAGCAGTGCAAAACATTTTAACATTGGTTCAGCCCTCGCTTTGTGCTGAGAACTGTACCCAGACACTTTTTTTTTAATTGGAGTATAGTTGCTTTACAATGCTGTGTTAGTTTCTTGCTGTACAGCAAAGTAAATCAGTCATACATACACCTATATTCACTCTTTTTATTATTTATTAATTTTTAATATTTATTTATTTGGCTGCATCGGGTCTTAGTTGAGGCAAGTGGGATCTTCGTTGTGGCATGAGGCTCTTCCTTGTGGCGTGCGGGCTTCTCTAGTTGCAGTGCGTGGGCTTCTCTCTAGTTGTGGTGCGCGGGCCCTAGAGCATGTGGGCTTAGTTGCCCCGCTGCATGTGGGATGTTAGTTCCCCAACTAGGGGTCAAACCAGCATCCCCTGCATTGGAGGCAGATTCTTAACAACTGGACCACCAGGGAAGTCTCTATCCACTCTTTTTTAGATTTCCTTCCCATTTAGGTCATCACAGAGCATTGAGTAGAGTTCCCTGTGCTATACAGTAGGTTTTCTTAGTTATCTATTTTATACATAGTAGTGTATATATGTCAGTCCCAATCTCCCAATTCATCCCCCCACCCTTGGTAATCATGTTTGTTCTCTACATCTGTGACTCTATTTCTGCTTTGCAAATAAGTTCATCTCTACCATTTTTCTAGATTCCACATATGAATGATATTACCCAAACACTTTAAATTATCTCATTTAGCCCTCAAAACAATCCTACGTCTGGAAATTATTATTTCTATTTTATAGTTCCTTATTCCATAAACACAGTAATTTTTTTCTCTTCTAGCCTCTGTATCTAAAACTGCATATCTAGGACTTCCCTGGTGGTCCATTGGTTAAGGCTCCGTGCTTCCAATGCAGGGGACACGGGTTCGATTCCTGGTCGGGGAAGTTCTGCATGCCACGTGGTGCGGCCAAAAAAAAAAAGAAAAAGAAATAAAATTGCATATCTATACCCCTCCCAGCATTTACATTCTATCCTCAAGAATGTAGAAGTATATATGTATATTCTTATTATACTAAGGATGATGACTTCATTTGAACCCAGCAAACAAAAGACCCCATCATCTTTAGAGGGCAGTGGAGGATTAAAAAATAATAGGAAAATTTTGTTCTACCATATTTCAGAGTTCTACAAAATAAGCCTTGAAAATTTGACGTTGGGGACCCTCCATTTACTGAAGAGTGAAAGAAGTTGAGGAGGTAGTTCAGGGCTGGGAGCGAAGTATGTTCTCACATGGGTAGAATATTAAGTGCAGCCAAAGGAAGAATCACACCAGAGCTTTAAAGTACTCAAGGCTGTGTGAGACATGAACAAGAAGCACTGCTTTATCTGACATGAGAATTCTGAAGGAAAATGCTGAAAAAAATATTGTTTTAGAAGTTATAGGCTTTTGGATTCATCCTTAAATCCTGGAGGTTATATACTTCCCCAATTGTGGTAGTGAAGAAAAAGGGACAAATATGTGTAGATACCATATTCTTAATTAATTGCATACTTATGTACTACTTCTTGAGTATTTGAAGATTGAATAATTACTTTCTCCTTTTCCTTTCCTTTAAAATATTATTTATGGCAAATTTCTTCCTCTTACTCATTCCTACCTCTCACTATTCTAAGTGGGTGTGTAGGCAGTAGTTAAATTTATCATTCATTTCACAGGTCAAAGAATCCTGGAATTATGATAGACTAGATGAGGAATGGGCATCACCTGGAAATTGCAATCTCCAAGATTAACTAGCAGCTCTGAAAATGAAAACAATAGAACATGGTAGTTAAGAACAATGGACTTGGGAGCCACATGCTTGGGTTCAAATGCTCGCTCTGCCATACAACATGTGTGCTCTGTGAGGACTGCGTGAATAAAATACTTAGAAAAATGCCTGACACACAATATGTGCTCAGGAAAAGAATTGAATAGTCCCATGCTTTCATCTCAAGGGTGCTGAACGTGACTTTGTATTGGTTCCTGGGGAGTATTTTGTGTGATCCAATTAGTGGTGTGGAGCAGAGAGCTAAAACATTATTATGCTGCCTCCAAAATTCAAGGGTGTCTTTGAAACATTGGTCTTCATCTCAGTGATGAGGCACAAGGTGAAACAACTTGTCTTTCATTTTGGATGGAATATCCCAAAATAACCCAGATTTCTGCACACTCCATCCACCCAAGAATTTCTCTAAAGTAAAAGACTTCTGTATTTTCACAGGATTTATCCCTTTGCTTTGCTCTCTTCACACAAATCTTACCAAAATACCCAGTGTACTTGTGGCTTCTAGTTCTCCAGAGCCTTTAGTATGACACCATCATTCTTGCAAAGCAGCATGCTGTCCTTTGGGATGGAGATGGATTCAGGGACACTGCAGTGTTCCAGAGTCCCGCTTGGTTGTGGGTTCTCCCAGACTCTGTTCCTGTCTCATCAACCACCTAACTTATCAGCCTCTGGTTTAATTTTTCTGTTCGTAAGATTAAGCAAAATTGGTATGGAGAAGGGGGACAAGAAAATGGATAGGGAAAGACCTGGAATGAGTGGAGAATCATACCAACTAGGTTATCCAGTGGTGGCAAAGAATGACAAAAGTCTTGGATGACAGCTGCAGCACAAACAGAGTCCATCCTGTACTTAAAGACCGGCGTTCCCACCAGATTGAATCTGTTTTCATTCCATTTTAAAGAGTGGCAGTGGGGGTGGGGGTGGTAAGGAACAACCAGGCTAAAAACGAAACCATCTTATTCCTTTTTTTATGCAGCTTCTGGAAGCCACTCAAGTGGTAAGACATCCTATTCCAAGGAAGAGAAATGCTTTTCATTACTTGGCAATAAGCTGGATTGGCAATTTATTAGCATCTATTTCAACATCCGAGGTATCTCATGTATTGACAGGAGAGGCTGATCAACATTTAGGGGAAACATTTAAGAACTTACATAAATTTGTGTTTCCTGTACAGAGCACTGACAATCCGGAGATGCAATGATGATTTTGAAATCTGGGTTTAGGAATTCCTTTGAAATTGGTCCAGGCTTGTCAGTGCCTTTGAAAAGCATATGGCTAAAGGCAGCAATGATAATAAAAACCCAAGGAGGCACAACTCAATCACTCAGTTGCTTTTTTCCCCCTTGCTGCCTTTGCTATCCATCCATTATATGCTCTCTGGGTCATTGGCAGGAAATCTGTAAATGTCAATGTGAGGAGTTTCCAGTGCATTATTATAGCAGGCAACATTATTTTTTTCTCCTTTCAAAAATATTTTGGCAAGATACCTGAGACTCTGGAATGGGCTGCCAAATCTCAGTAGGATTCCAGATGGTTGAGATTCCGGCTCCTGATGCCCTGATGTCTTCCCCTCCCTCCTCTCTTAGATATTTTCATTTGTGTTCTCCTCAAAGATAAATATTTTTATATCAACCAGCCTCAGTAGTGGTCATTATTGAACATTTCTGGATTAACCTTGAGGTGAATGAGCTTAATGATATATACTTGTGAAGTTCAGCCTTCATATCACCCCTTTCCACTCCTCTTGCCCCTTTCAGCATCCTCCTCCCCTCCCTCTCCCACTGAGATATCCTGTGCAGACCTGACCTACTAATGCTCCCTCTTTCTGCCCTAATTTAACTGGCTGGTCCCTAATAGGTGCTCAAGCATTCACAGAGTGATGCGTGAGCTTCTCTGTGATCCTCCCCTGACCCCAGCAATCAGGGTGACTGCCCTTCCCTGGGCTCTTGTAGCACCTGTGTTGTCCTCTATGGTAGGAACATCATGTAGTGGTTGCACACAGAAACTTTAATCAGAACTCGGTGTGACTCCAGGCTCTGCCTCATGCTATCTGTGTGGACTTGGGCAAGCTCTTAACCTCTTTAAGCCTCAGCTCCCTCATCTGAAAACTGGGAATACTAAAATTACCTTAGTGTGATTGTTGTGAAGACTAAACAAGATAAAACATGTGATGTGATCAGCATAATACCTATACAGAGTAATTGTTCCATGGACATTTCGCTATTGTCATTGTTATTATTATAGAACTTTATTTCCTTTAGGTGGGTGTCTGTCTCCCATTCTGGATTGTAAGCTCCTTGAGAGCAGGGACTACATCTTTGTTATCTCTGATTCCCAATCCCTAACACAGTAAGTGTTAATATATTCTGCTCAAAGGGTAATTTGTACATTTAAATGGGGCTGTTGTAAGGATTGTGCCCTAAATAAAGTGTCAATTTTGTTTCCCAAAAGGGGAAACTTCAGTTATATGTAAATCAAGGCTATTTCTACTATTTTACTCCTATGTCCATTTTTGCCCTTAAGGGAGGGAATACCACATTATTAGTCATTTCTGAGGGAGGAGGAGTTGCCCAAAGCCTAGGGCATTCCTGAGCCATGTTTTACCGGTGGGCAGAGTGACTGCATTTTGTAACAGGTGAGAGTTTGGGCTCTACTCTTTCTTCCACTCCCTGCCTTCATGCAGTGAGAGAGCAGGTTTGGCTGTCCTTCTGGTCAGCCATCCTGTTCTGTCTTGTCTGCCTGGATCTGTGGGAGGGAGGGGAGTGTGTAGGCTCTGCAGGCTCAATTTTTCTCAGTTTAGAAGAGAGGGCATAGGAAACCCCTCCTAGATTTTCAGAACTAAGCCCTGTTTCTTACAGGTGACATCTACTTGTGCACTATTACTCATGTGATGCTGTGTTTCCCACTTCCACGTGTAGCTGAGGGAATCCCAGGATGGATAAGGGACATGTGCTATGATCCGGACTCTAAAATCCCACCCCAAATTGAAGGAGGGGACATGTGGGATGAACCTCAATATTTTCACAAACATTTCAAGAGTACATGACCCATGCCAGGGACCATGGAAAGGTGGCAACACTAATCCAGACACTCTTGAGACATTCTGAGAGGACTCTTGAGATGGGTGAGAGCAGAAGAGTTTGACATGTTACTTTCTATCCTTCTATTCTAATGGAATCACTTGTGATGAGCCCATATGGCTTCTACAGTAATAAAGAAGTGACTGAAAGAAAACAGAGGCATTAACCTGGCTCAGCAGCAGGGAAGAGGAGCCAGGCAGGGAAACCCCTCCTCTTTTCTTCTCCTTTGAGCCATACTTCAACTCCTTCCTACTACATTTTGCTTCCCCTCATTGAGCCACTCTATTTCTCCCCAGAATCCTCTACATTTGTGAGTAAACAGCCTGTGGCTGGAAGTCAGGTGACCTGGATTCTCACCTAGTTCTGCCCCTAAATCGCCAGCCTTGGGACTCTGAGTCCTTAACTCTTCCAAGAGTCAATTTCTCATCTGGAAAGTAGATATAAATATGTAGTTCTTAGGAGACTGTCGGGTCCTGGCCAGATAATATATTTAAAAGCTCCTTCCAAAGTACACAGTGCTAGAGACTTCCCTGGTCCTCCAGCGGTTAAGACTTTGCCTTTCAATGCTGGGGGTGCAGGTTCGATTCCTGGTCAGGGAGCTAAGATCCCACATGCCTTGTGGCCAAAAAACCAAAACATAAAACAGAAGCAATATTGTAACAAATCCAATAGACTTTAGAAATGGTCCACATCAAAACAAAACACAAAGTATACAGTGTTATAAACAATGTCCCCACAGGTTTGGGAAGGTCTTGAAACACTTAGTCCAACCTCAAATCTCACATAGTCCCAAACTTACATAGCCCAACCCCAAAGAGTCAAGAGGAGAGCAGAGCTAAAGAGTCAAAGACAGTGAGCACATTCAAATCTCAAGCGATAAGACTGGAATCCCAGATTGGGAGCAGGGAAAAGCAGGTTTAGTTCCCGATTTCTTCATGCTATGACCCCAAGTAAGTCTCAAAATCTTTAATTTCACAATTTAGAGTGAGAAGTCTTGAAGTTTATTTATTCCTGCCACCTCATTTTTGTTTTTGTTTTTATTTTATGTTCAGGTTAATATTTTATTTCTTCCTCTGGTTGCTGGTTGCATTGTTGTACGACCTTGCTTTATAGAAGTAGAAATTAAGGCTCAGAAAGTCTAGCAACCTCTCCTGGTTCTCAGCCCAGTGCTCTTCACACTACACACACCTTTTTGTAAAATGAGCCTTCAATTCTCAGCACCTGTGATTTGATAAAATTGTGACTCAAAGAAACTACATGAATTTCCCAGGGTTACGTATCTTGGTAGCTGCAGACCAGAAGGAGTCTGATCGCTTGCTCTTGGTTCCCACTGGGACACAAATGGGAAATCCAAACTCTAGTCCCCACATCCCCAGCTGAGCCCAGGCTTACAGGGTGTTCAGACTTGATAGGGGCTCTTTATTTTTTTTTTTTTGCGATACGCGGGCCTCTCACTGTAGTGGCCTCTCCCGTTACGGAGCACAGGCTCCAGACGCGCAGGCCCAGCGGCCACGGCTCACGGGCCCAGCCGCTCCGCGGCATGTGGGACCCTCCCGGACCGGGGCACGAACCCACGTCCCCTGCATCGGCAGGCGGACTCCCAACCACTGCGCCACCAGGGAAGCCCGATAGGGGGCTCTTTTGCTAAAAGCTATGACTTCTGTGTTAAGTCATTTCTGTGGGGAGAATCCACCTACATATAATCCCTTAATTTCCACTTCCCTTTCAGCCCTTTCTTAGCCCCGGTTGCCTAGCAAACAACCCAGAGGCAAAGCTGATGTGCTAGTGCTTTACTGAGAGAGACAAGCCCAGGGCACCAAGAGTGAGGTAAAATGGGAAGCAAGGCAGGTAAGGAGGGGAGCAAACCCAACTTGCTGCACTAGCAAGCTGGCCACAGCTTCACAGGAAACATGGCTGGTTGCTCAGCCATACAGGATATCTTCCAGGTAAGCCATGTGGAAAAATCCTGCCTCAGAGTATTCCTTTGGGGGAAAGAGAACAATGAAGTGTGTTTTAACAAGCCCTTTGGGCGATTCTATCCACATTCAAGGTTGAGAACCACTGCTCCATTGAAACAGTCACTCAGCTACAGACAAAACCTCCATCAGTTACAGTCACTTTAAGAGCTAAATACCATATAGGCAGCTAAAAGCCTGTCACCTGGGTCATAAAATTAAAAAACGAGCTGCAGAAAAAGTCCTTCCTCCTTTAACAAACCTCCATAACTAGAGTACAAGACGAGCCACACATCTTGGCCCACCAAAACCTTTTCCATATGAATATTTTGTTCCTCCACATCCACTCTTACGTTGTTTCTAAATGATTCTGGCCAATGTATCGATGCCTAAGTTTCTGAGATTGCACATTCTGAAACTGAAGGCTCATCCAGGGGAAAGGCCCATTCCCATATAACATTTGTCGTGAGAAATAGCATTGAAGAACACATGACCTTTCTGCTGGCAGCTGACTGCCATGAGGGAAAAAAGCTGGAATAAAACAGGTACTCAGATTATTCTACCCAGCTTTATTGATCAGAGAAGTCATTTCATTTTCCTTGGTCAAAGGTTAGGAATTACACACACAAGTCTTGAGAACTGCCTCCAGACTTCTTGATATGTAAACATTTGTTTGGGTTAAATTTTATATTCCAGAAAAAGATATGTTGGAGTCCTAACTCCCAATACCTCAGATTGTGACCTTCTTTGGGTCTTTACAGAGGTAATCAAGTTAAAATGAGGTCATCTGGGTGAGCCCTAATCCAATATGACAGTTGTCCTTATAAAAAGGGAAAATTTGAACACAAAGACAGACACGCACAGAGGGATACAATGTGAAGAGACACAAGGAGAAGACAGCCATCTACAAGCCAAGGGATGCCTGAGGCTATCAGAAGCCAGGAGAAAACCTGATCAAATCCTTACTTAGCTCCTTCAGAGGGAGGATAGCCCCACTGACACTTTGATTTTAGACTTCTGGCCTCCAGACTGGTGAGACAACAACTTTATGTTGTTCTGAGCCACCCGGGTTGTGGGACATTATTATGGCAGCTCTAGGAAACTCATACCTCTAAATGTCCTCAAGATTTACTGTGGTCAGGCATTCTGTTAATTGCTGCCAAAAACGTTCCTAGTTGATGCATCTTAGATGTATATACATATGTACTTAGGTGTATAACAAATCACCCCAAAACTTAGCAGCTTGAAACAACAAAAACATTATCTCACACAGTTTCTATGGGTCAGGAATTCAGCAGTAGCTTAAGTGGGTGGTTCTGGCTCTGGTGAAAGTCTCGGGTGGTTAAAGTCAAGATGTTGGCCTGGGGACTTCCCTGGTGGTCCAGTGGCTAAGACTCTGCGCTCCCAATGCAGGGGGCCCAGGTTCAATCCCTGGTCAGGGAAGTGGATCCCACATGCTGCAACTAAGAGTTCACATGCCGCAACTAAAAAAGACCCCACATACCGCAAGTAAAAAAGATCCCACATGCCGCAATGAAGAACCTGCATGGGGCAACAAAGATCCCACATGCGGCAACTAAGACGTGGTGCAGCTAAATAAATAAATAAAAAGATGTTGGCCTGAAAGCCTGACTGAGGCTGAAGGATCCGTTTCCCTCTACAACATCACCACTGATGTGACTTGGCTCTAGGGACTCCCATTCCATGTGTCTCTGTTTCACATTACAGATCCTATCAGAAGATAGGATACAATTGGCCCAACCTAGACCTGTTCTCCTCTGGGCCAATCACCTACCTTGGGGAAGATTTAAAGAACACAGATCTGGTTGCTGGGCCATGCTGCTATGATTTGGGGGCAGCTCTCAGACAAGGAGCAATTGTGGGCTGGGTACCACCTACAGAGCTCCCTACCACAGGGCCCATCGTAAGCCACATCCACTAGCATAACATCTTAGAAGAGCTCTGGCTTGCAGGAGCCAACCCAAATCTTTGCCTATGCTTATGAACTTCCTTATGTCACCCTGTTCTTATGTCCTTCAATGTCTTGACCAGAAAGAAACAATCTTTCCTGTGGCCAGCCATGATGACACCAAGAGCCCAGAGAATGATAAACATGTCCTTACTTTTTCCTTAATACAGCCCTTCAGTGCAGACTGAATCAGCCTTAGGTGGGAAGTCCCAAGGCCCTCCTTTCCCTGGCTCCCTCTCTCTTCTCTTTCTACTCCTCTGTTCTGAGCTTCCCTGGTGGCGCAGTGGTTGAGAGTCCACCTGCCGATGCAGGGGACACGGGTTCGTGCCCTAGTCCGGGAAGATCCCACATGCCGCGGAGCGGCTGGGCCCATGAGCCATGGCCGCTGAGCCTGCGCGTCCGAAGCCTGTGCTCCTGTGCTCCGCAACGGGACAGGCCACAACAGGGAGAGGCCCGTGTACCGCAAAAACAAAAATACTCCTCTGTTCCCACCTATCACACCCCACCCCCACCCTCACCCTACCCACAGGCTTCAGGCTCCGGTTCCATTCTGACAGAGCCCCTTGTGGTCAATGTCTTAGAGACTGCATTCTCTTGGTGGTAGATGGAGCCTTCTTATAGCACTTCAAGTCTAGATAACTTTAGGTCTTGCAGATTCTTCAGAGTAAAACATCTGTAAGACAAACAGGGCTTTATCCTGCTAATTCAAATCATCTCCCAGAATTCATTTTTTTAATTGAGGTATAGTTGATTGACAATATTATATTAGTTTCAGGTGTACAACATAGTGATTCACAATTTTTAAAGGTTATACTCCATTTACAGTTATAAAATATTGACTATATTCCCTGTGCTGTACAATATATCCTTGTAGCTTATTTATTTTACACATAGTAGTTTGTACCTCTTAATCCCCTGCACCCATCTTGTCCCTCCCCCATTTCCTCTCCCTACTGGTAACCATTAGTTTGTTTTCTATATCCCAGAATTCATTTTTATTCTAAGAGACCCTCGCCCCAAGAAGGGCTCCACAACATGTATCATTCTTTTTATCCGCTCTTCAAGTCTGGGTGTGTGTCTTATGACTCCTACTTGGTGTCTGTACCTGTGAAACATGATACTAACTCAGTGCTGGGAGGAGTGACTAATGGCAGTATGTGTCACTCCATGCAGCAGCCTCTAAATTCTCTAAATTATGAGCCTAGATGGAGACTGTCACTCAGGAGCCGTTATGTCCCATGGCAGAGGCTGAGGGAAAAACACTAATTGGTATTGGAGAGGAGGTGGGCAGGGCGTGTGGGGTGGGGATCTCTTAGTCAGCGGCCCTGGTCCTATCCTAGAGAGAAGAATTTCTGGAATATGACAAAAGAAATTATATCCAAATTAGTGGGTGATGGCTTCAAGATGAATAATATCTCAGCTATATTTGAGCTCCTGTTAAACATAGAAAATTATCCTACAAGAAGTAGCATTTAATCTGAGCTTTATTCTCTGCCAAGTGAGGCCATTTAAGGATATTTTAAAATGTTAAGCCTGCTAAAGTAGATTTGCCCTATTGGTGACAACGGGAACAGATGAGAAAGTAATATGGCAAGGCAGGTCCCTGACTCCAAACCTGATCTTACTGTAGCATGGAAAGTCACCTTGGGTGAGGGAAGGTGAAGGCATGGGATGGGGGGCCACACAGTCAGATGTGGAGTACTGCCAAGGGCTGGGTTTTGTTTTGAGTAGTGAGTTTATGGGTGCTTATTACATTATTAAAATTAACTAAATAAAAGTAAGTTATAAAGGAGGATGAGGGGTAGGGCAGAAGAGTCAGCCTTTAGCAACTACATGTTCCTTTCTTTTAAATGGGATTTCTTTTAATGTTTAGAAAATACTAGATTGATAAAAGAGTAAACATCTCTATAACCCTATTTTGTGTTGGATGTGAGAATTATAAACATTTCTCCCACCACCCCTCCAAATCCTGAAGGGGACCACAGTGGGGTTGGGGTGGGCATTTCCTAACTTAGAAAATGGCATTATAGTAGGCAGATCTTCTGCTTCATCAGCTCCCTCAATCCATTTGGTTAAAATATCCCTTTAAGTATCTTCAAAAGTGTTTCCACACAAATATTTTCCATGATGTGAGTCTCAGTAATGAGCAAAGTGAGGTGAATGGACCCACATCCTGGAACTCTCAGGAGCTTGCTATTTAGAAATGATTAGGAAAGACTGGAACACCAGTTATTAAATGACTACATGAATGTAAAGAAGGGTGCTTTCACTCCGTTCAAGCAAGAAAAAAGTAAAGGGCATTTGATGAGTGACAAGTAAAGTGTGGGGCCAATAATAACCTGCACCTCCCTGGCAAGTCACCTGGACAAACGTGCATTTCGTCTAAGGTGTGCCAGGCCCAGGCTGGGTGCTGAAAAGGTTGCAAACATGAATAAGTAGCGGTGCCTGCCCTCAAGGAGTTTGGAGTCTCACTGGGGAGATAGATGTCTACACGGATAGCTATTTTATACAAAAACACAGAATTTGACCAGGAATTAAAAAGCGGGGGGGTGGGGGGTGGGGAGATGGGGGAAGACAATGAATGCACAGTGAGAAGGGGAAGGACTAGTTTGGAAATTTGAGTCACCTTATGCTGGGGCCCGGAGGAAAAGCCAGGGAGAGCCTCATCTGAGAAGTCCATGAGTGAGGGGCTTGGAGAAGAGAGACAGGGATACCACATGCTCGAAGGCTTAGAAAGGGTGGATGAGAAGCAACGAAAACAAGAGACATGAGGAAGGGCAGCCTCTAAATCTGAATCACACTCTGGGCTTCCCAGAAGGCCTAAGGGTCCCTAAGAATGAAGTTAACATGGCCAAAATGATTGGAGGGTCAGGCATAGATGCTGGGAAAGATGAAAGGCTGCATCTGTCCTGGGACCCACCACCTGGGAGGCTGTCTGTGAAGGGGAAGGTCTGGTGCAGGGTAGGAGGCTCCCTGGTTGGAGAGGCAAATCGGGGTCTGGGTCAAGATACTGGTAGGAAGGTGCTGCTTGGGATGTGAGAAAGTACAGCCATCAGAATGTAGTGGCCAGGGACATGGTCTGGAATCCAACTTTTGGATTTATGTCTCATATCTTCCACTTCCTAGCTCCTTAATCTTGGATTAAAATTTAAACTCTGTTCCTCAGATTTCTTTTCTGTAAAATGTGGACAATAAAATCACCTACCTCTTAGAGCTGAGATGAGCAGGAAATGAGTTGACAACTACTAGCATATAGTTAGCCCTCATCAGTGTTAGCTAGGATTAGCCTCTAGGCATTCAGCCTCAGTGCCCCACACCTGCCCGTCATCTCTCTATCCCCACATGCCATTTAATCCAGGGACAATTCATTCAATTGGTCAAAACGTGTACTACTGAGGCAGTGGGTTGGGGCTCTGTCTTCCTATGGGTCCACTAACACTTCTTGGTTCTACATCAGAGATGAAGCACACTTCCAGCACAGACCCCACCCTGGTGGGGAGCAGACAGCCACTGGAAAACAGGTGCTCTTGGTCTTGAGGGGGGCCCTATAGGAAAGCAGCTGTGGGCAGGGGTCTCATCCCCCATTGAACCCCACCACCACACCCACCATTCTTTAATTTTCTAAAAGAAGGAGACACTAAATATTTTCAATCACATTTTCAACATTTTCTTCTTCCCAATCAAGTAATTGATTTTTTATGGTCTCTGTGCAGTCAAACTTCTCTGCTAATGATAATCTGTATTTGCAGCTGCTCCCCATGCTAGCATCACTGCCTCAGCTCCACCTCAGATCATCAGGCGTTAGATTTTCATAAGGAGTGCACAACCTAGATCCCTCTCATGCACAGTTCACAGTAGGGTTGGTGCTCCTATGAGAATCTAATGCCGCCGCTGATCTGACAGGAGGCAGCGCTCAGGCAGTAATGGGAGAAATGGGGAGCAGCTGTAAATATAGATGAAGCTTCGCTCGCTTGCCCACTGCTCACCTCCTTCTGTGTGGCCTGGTTCCTAACAGGCCACGGACCGGTACTGGTCCATGGCCCAGGGGTTGGGGACTCCTGTTCTAGTTCTACCTTCTCTCTGTTATTTTCCTTTACCTTCACATCCTATGTATTAAACTTTATTCTTTAGAAAACTATTTGCTTCTATATTTTAGGCTTTCTATTAAAGAAAATAATCTTGTAAAGATCTACCCTTTCTTTTCTTGTATATTCCTTTAAAATGTTACTTGTTTAGATATTTTCAGACTTAATATTTTCTGTTGAATTTAATTTTAGCTTAACCTTTTATTCTTAAGGTTTAAAAAGAAAAGCAACTTTGTTATTAACTGTATCAGTTATGTTTCAGAGCAGGAATGTGGCAGATTGTACTTCCTAAAAATGGCCACAATATTTCCATCCCACACGCTCTTCTAGAACTTTGCCACTCTTCCATCAAGAGGTTGTATCTAAGTCTCCTCCCCTTGAACCTGAGAGGGTTGAACGTGGGTGGGTCTTTGTGACTGTCTCGACTACTACAGTATGGCAGAAGTGATGCTACAGACTTCTGAAGGTAAGTAATAAAGATGATCTCTCTCTCTCTCTCTCTCTCTCTCCTCACTCTCTCTCTCTCTCTCTCACACACACACACACACACACACACACACACTCATCCTTGGAACCCAACCACTGTGCTGTGAGGAGAGGCCCACGGGTATAGGAAGAGGCAACTCAGCTGACAGCCAGCACCAATTTGCCCTCTATATGAGTGAGCCCTCTTGAAAGTGCATAGTTAGCCTTCAGTAGAGCCCCTCCAATGAGCTTTCCTTGCCAAGCCCTGCCCAAATCACAGATTTGTGAGCAAAATAAATGATTGTTGCTGCTTTAACAATTTTTTTAAAATATTTATTTATTTATTTGGCTGTGTCAGGTCTTAGTTGCAGCATGCAGGATCTTTGTTGCGGCACACGGGATCTTTCATTGTGGCGCGCAGGATCTCTAGTTGTGGTGCACGGAGATGTAGAAGTGTAGCTGTTGAATCAAAGAAAATTCTTACTGTTTTTCTTGATTTTTAAAGCCATTTTTAATGTTTAAAAATTCGAACAAGGAGTTATATAGAGTAAAATGTAGAAATCCCTCCACAACACTTCCCCAGAGTTAAATACTCCTAACAGTTTAATGTGTGTCCTTCAAGGCCTTCCTGTACGAATATGCAAACACACACACCAGAAACACATACACATAAATTGTTTATTTTTCAAAAATGGGATCATTTTATGTATATATTTTTCTGTGCTGCTTTTAAACTTAACAAATTTTTAAAACTTAAATGTATAATAATAGCATTATCACAAATAACTCTCTCTGTTTAGATACACTTCATTCTTTTTTAATGCCAATATGAATATTATTAACCTTTTAAGCTTTTGCCTATCTGAAGGGTAAAAATCTTCATCTCTTACATCTCATTGTTTGATTTTCATTTATCTTATTAACAATGAGGTTGAACATCTTTTATCTCTTTATCATTTGTATTGTTCCTTCTTTAAGTTGCCTGTCATATCCTCTGTCTATCTTTCTACTGGGTTGTCTTTTTAAATTTATTTGTAGATATTAAGCCATGTCTATTAAATATATAAAGAGATTTTTTTTCTCCAAGACTGTCCTTTGTTTTCAATTTTATGAAGGCTTTTGTCAAACATTTAAAATTTTCATATAGACAAACTTGCCAATTTTTTTCTTCCAAGTTTTATTTCATGCTTGCAAAGACCTTCCTCATGCCAAGATTATAAAAGTATTCTCCCATACAATTTTCTTTTGCCATTTTATAGTTTTAGGTTTGTTATATTTTTTAATATGTCTGTAATTTACTTTTGAATATGTTATAAAATATGTATTCTACTTTTTCCTCTTCAGGTCTACCCTGTTCTCTCAATGCCATTTATTCAATAATCAAATTTCTGTCATTACTGTGACAATTTGTCTTTTATCATATTCTAAATTCCATATATATGTGAGTTGGTTTCTTAATTATTCCACTGATTTATTTGGGTATCTCTTGTTTAAACACTACATTATTTTAATAGGTTTTGATATTTAATAGCGCATTAGTCATAATTTTTAAAATTCTCTTGATTATTCTCTCATATTCTTCCAAACATACTTCAGAAATAATTTGTTAAATTGCACCCCAATTCCTAAAAAACCCCACACCTTATTGGCATTATTTTTTTTTTGTATTCATGGATACATTCCCCTACTACTTATGATAATACTACACCATTTACTCTAGATTTATAATATGTTCTGATATTAAACAGCATGACCCACCCATCCTTATTCTTTTCAAAAAGCATCTTAACTGCTCTTGGTTCTTTGAATTTTCATAAATACCTCATGATCAACTTATCAAGAACTCCAAAAAACATTATTTTGTTTGTTTTCACTATCAATGAATTTGGGGAAGTCTGTTATCTTAAAATTTCTTAATTTTCAATACATGAAAATGATAGATTGCCCCATTTTATTTAAGCTTTGTATAATGTCTCTCAATAAAATGTTATCAATCTCTTTATATTTTACTTTTTTGTTATACTTATACTTCATATTTTTGTTTTTGGAAAATGATTGAATTTTTAAAATTCTGCTTTGTTTTCTTATCCTGTTACGTTTCATTTTCTAACTCATTCTTGCTGATATATAGAAAAATAGATTTTTATATGTTTACTTTGTATCAAGAAACTTTTATAAAGTCTCATAATTTCTCATAATTCATCTATTTATTCCTTTGGACATTTTCCTGTACATAATTATGTCATCTTTGCATTTTTTATTGGAACTGCATTAAATTTACAGATTAATTTGGGGAGAACTAACTGTGGCAGCTATGGAGGTGTGCCCCTTAAGTTTTGCTTCAGGAAAGAACATGCTGTACAGCTGCATGGAGTGCAGATATAGCTGAGCCTCCAGCTGTTAGCACCTTTAAGGTTCACCTCAGCTTTCAAGCCAAGGCCATGCCTTTTCCAGGAAGGCTCCCACCAGTGACTGAGTACAGAGGGGGTATCAGGGAACTGGCCACGTCTTCCCAGGGCAAGACTCTTGTAATGCGCATTTTTTTGCTCTGGAACTCATCACTGGATTGACTGAAACTCTGTCAGATATGCATTGCAGGCTGAGGCTCTCCTGCCTCTCTTTTATCTGTCACATATGTTACTCCCAAATAAACCCTGTGTACTCCTAACTCCATCTCAATGTCTGCTTCACAGAGAACCCACTGATACAAACATATTGACATATTTATAATATTGAGTCTTTCCATCCAAAAAAGCATATCTCCCCACTTATTCTATTTTTTAATGTCCTTCAGGAAATTTTTATAGTTTTCTTCATATTCATCTTACACATTCTTGAGTTTATTACTAAATTTTTACAAAATTTCTCTCTTTTTTGCTGAAGTAAATGAGATCTTTTATTCACAGTTTTATTTATATATTTTGATGCTATATAGTAGGGCATAAGAGTTTATAACTGTTATATCTTTTTTTTAAATTTAGTTTTGACTGCGTTGGGTCTTCGTTGCTGTGCGCGGGCTTTCTCTAGCTGCGGCGAGCGGGGGCTACTCCTCATTGCGGTGTACGGGCTTCTCATTGCAGTGGCTTCCCTTGTTGCAGATCATGGCCTCTAGGTGCGTGGGCTTCAGTAGTTGTGGCTCATGGGCTCTAGAATGCAGGCTCAGTAGTTGTGGCGCATGGGCTTAGTTGCTCCAAGGCATGTGGGATCTTCCTGGATCAGGGCTTGAACCCGTGTCCCCTGTGTTGGCAGGCAGATTCTTAACCACTGTGCCACCAGGGAAGTCCCTGTTACATCTTTTCATTGTCATTCATTTCTAAATCATTTTCCTTTTGGATTCCTCAAAACAAACAAACATAAAAGCAAACAATAACAACAACAAAAACCTACTTCCATCAGTAGGAGAATGGATAAACAAACTGTGGTATGTTCAAACAATGGCATATTAGTCAGTGATTACCAAAAAAATGAATAAACTATTGATACATGCAAAACATGGAGTGGATAACTCTAACAGACATTGTGTTGAGCAAAAGAAGTCAGACACAAAACAGTATTTACTGAATTATTCCATGTCTATGAAGTTCAAGAGCAGGCAAAACTAATCTATTGGGATAGAATTGGGAAAAGTGGTTACCCCAATTGGAAAGGGGCACAAGGGAACTTTCTGGGGGATATAAATGTTCTATATCTTGATGTGGGTATAGAGTCATTAAACTGTACACTTAAGAGTTGCTCCTTTTACTGTATGTGAATAATAGCTCCATAAATAAAACACTTTTGTTTGGTTGGAGGACTCTGCTTTTCTTGCTGATCCTCCACCTAAATAAATGACTACCTCATTGTCAAACCCAGAACCCAAGAGTCAACCCTGATTCCTTCCTCTCCCTTCTGTCCGATGTGTAGCTAAGCACCCATATATGTCCATTACAGACTAGCTCCTAAACTGCTGTTGATTCTGAAAGCTTCTCCTTTCCTGTTGCTAACAGGGTTCAGGCCTCATGCACTTCTCTCACCTGAATTACTACAGCAGCCTCCTTCCTAACTGACCTCCCCTCCAGGTCACCTTCCATACAGGAGGCAGACTGATTTTTCTAAAATAAAACCTGCATCTCCTACACAGCTTAAACCTCTTCAAAGGCATCTTATGGCCCTAGGGATAGAGTCCAGATGCTAAACATGCTTTAAAAGGTCCTCTAGAGAGAGATTGGTTCAAGATGGCGGAGTAGAAGGACGTGCTCTCACTCCCTCTTGCAAGAGCACCGGAGTCACAACTAACTGCCAAATGATCATCGACAGAAAGACACTGGAACTCACCAAAAAAGATACCCCACATCCAAAGACAAAGGAGAAGCCACAATGAGATGGTAGGAGGCACACAATCACAATAAAATCAAATCCCGTAACTGCTGAGTGGGTGACTCACAAACTGGAGAACACTTATACCACAGAAGTCCACACACTGGAGCGAAGGTTCTGAGGCCCACATCAGGCTTCCCAACCTGGGGGTCCGGAAACAGGAGGAGGAATTCCTAGAGAATCAGACTTTGAAGGCTAGTGGGATTTGATTGCAGGACTTTGACAGGACTGGGGGAAACAGAAACTCCACTCTTGGAGGACACACACAAAGTAGTGTGCACACTGGGACCCAGGGAAAGGAACAGTGACCCCATAAGAGACTGAACCAGACCTACCTGCTAGTGTTGGAGGGTCTCCTGCAGAGGCAGGGGGTGGCTGTGTCTCACCGTGAGGACAAGGACACTGGCAGCAGAAGTTATGGGAAGTACTCCTCGGTGTGAGCGCTCCCAGAGTCTGCCATTAGCCCAACCAAAGAGCCCAGGTAGGCTCCAGTGTTGGGTTGCCTCAGGCCAAACAACCAACAGGGAGGGAACCCAGCCCCACCCATCAGCAGACAAGCAGATTAAAGTTTTACTGAGCTCTGCCCACCAGAGCAACAGCCAGCTCTACCCACCACCAGTCCCTTCCATCAGGAAACTTGTACAAGCCTCTTAGAACTACAATCCTGCAGCCTGTGGAACAAAAACCACATTCACAGAAAGATAGAAAAGATGAAAAGGCAGAGGGCTATGTACCAGATGAAGGAACAAGATAAAACAACTAAATGAAGTGGAGATAGGCAACCTTCCAGAAAAGAATTCAGAATAATGATAGTGAAGATGATCCAGGACCTCGGAAAAACAATGGAGGCAAAGATCGAGAAGATGTAAGAAATGTTTAACAAAGACCTAGAAGAATTAAAGAACAAACAAACAGAGTGAACAATACAATAACGGAAATGAAAACTACACTAGAAGGAATCAATAGCAGAATAACTGAGGCAGAACAGATAAGTGACCTGGAAGACAGAATGGTGGAATTCACTGCTGCGGAACAGAATAAAGAAAAAAGAATTAAAAGAAATGAAGACAGCCTAAGAGACCTCTGGGACAACATTAAACGTGACAACATTTGCATTATAGGGGTCTCAGAAGGAGAGAGAGAGAAAGGACCCAAGAAAATATTTGAAGAGATTATAGTCGAAAACTTCCCTAACATGGGAAAGGAAGTAGCCACCCAATCCAGGAAGCGCAGAGAGTCCCATACAGGATAAACCCAAGGAGAAACACACTGAGACACACAGTAATCAAATTGGCAAAAACTAAAGACAAAGAAAAAGTATTGAAAGCAGCAAGGGAAAAACAACATACAAGGGAACTCCCATAAGGTTAACAGCAGATTTCTCAGCAGAAACTCTACAAGCCAGAAGAGAGTGGCATGACATATTTAAAGTGATGAAAGGGAAGAACTACAACCAAGATTACTCCACCTGGCAAGGATCTCATTCAGATTTGATGGAGAAATCAAAAGCTTTACAGACAAGCAAAAGCTAAGAGAATTCAGCACCACCAAACCAGCTCTACAACAAATGCTAAAGGAACTTCTCTAAGTGGGAAACATAACAGAAGAAAAGGACCTACAAAAAACCCTAAACAGGGCTTCCCTGGTGGCACAGTGGTTGAGAGTCCGCCTACCGATGCACGGGACTCAGGTTCGTGCCCCGGTCCGGGAAGATCCCACATGCCACGGAGTGGCTGGGCCCATGAGCCATGGCTGCTGAGCCTGCGCGTCCAGAGCCTGTGCTCCCCAATGGGAGAGGTCACAGCAGTGAGAGGCCCGTGTACCGAAAAAAAAAAAAAAACCCAAACAATTAAGAAAATGGTAATAGGAACATACATATCGATAATTACCTTAAACATGAATGGATTAAATGCTCCAACCAAAAGACACAGGCTTATTGAATGGATACAAAAACAAGACCTGTATATATGCTGTCTACAAGAGACCCACTTCAGGCCTAGGGACAGATACAGACTGAAAGTGAGAGGATGGAAACTGACATTCCATGCAAATGGAAATCAAAAGAAAGCTGGAGTAGCAATACTCATACCAGATAAAATAGACTTTAAAATAAAGAATGTTACAAGAGACAAGGAAGGACACTACATAATGATCAAGGGATCAATCCAAGAAGAAGATATAACAATTATAAATATATATGGGGCTTTCATGGTGGCTCAGTGGTTGAGAGTCCGCCTGCCGATGCAGGGTACACGGGTTCGTGTCCTGGTCCAGGAAGATCCCACATGCCGCGGAGCGGCTGGGCCCGTGAGCCATGGCCGCTGAGCCTGTGCATCTGGAGCATGTGCTCCACAACGGGAGAGGCCACAACAGTGAGAGGCCCACATAACTCAAAAATAAATAAATAAATAAATAAATAAATAAATAAATGCACCCAACATAGGAGCACCTCAATACATAAGACAACTGCTAACAGCTATAAAAGAGGAAATCGACAGTAACATAATAATAGTGGGGGACTTTAACACCTCACTTACACCAATTGACAGATCATCCGAGCAGAAAATTAATAAGGAAACACAACTTTTAAATGACACAATAGACCAGATAGATTTAATTGATATTTATACGACATTCCATCCAAAAACAGCAGATTTCACTTTCTTCTCGAGTGTGCATGGAACATTCTCCAGGATAGATCACATCTTGGGTCACAAATCAAGCCTCAGTAAATTTAAGAAAATTGAAATCATATCAAGCATCTTTTCTGACCACAATGCTATGAGATTAGAAATCAATTACAGGGGAAAAAATGTAAAAAACACAAACACATGGAGGCTAAACAGTACATTACTAAATAACCAAGAGATCACTGAAGAAATCAAAGAGGAAATAAAAAAATACCTAAAGACAAATGACAATGAAAACACGACAATCCAAAACCTATGGGATGCAGCAAAAGCAGTTCTAAGAGGGAAGTTTATAGCAATACAAGCCTACCTCAAGAAACAAGAAAAATCTCAAATAAACAATCTAACCTTACACCTAAGGGAACGAGAGAAAGAAGAACAAACAAAACCCAAAGTTAGCAGAAGGAAAGAAATCATAAAGATCAGAGCAGAAATAAATGAAATAGAAACAAAGAAAACAGTAGCAAAGATCAATGAAACTAAAAGCTGGTTCTTTGAGAAGATAAACAAAATTGATAAACCATTAGTCAGACTTAACAAGAAAAAGAAGGAGAGGACTCAAATCAACAAAATTAGAAATGAAAAAGGAGAAGTTACAACAGACACCACAGAAATACAGAGCATCCTAAGAGACTACTACAAGCAACTCCATGCCAATAAAATGGACAACGTGGAAGAAATGGACAAATTCATAGAAAGGTATAACCTTCCAAGACTGAACCAGGAAGAAATAGAAAATATGAACAGTCCAATCACAAGTAATGAAATTGAAACTGTGATTAAAAATCTTCCAACACACAAAAGTCCAGGACCAGTTGGCTTCACAGGTGAATTCCATCAAACATTTAGAGAAGAGCTAACACCCATCCTTCTCAAACTCTTCCAAAAAATTGCAGAGGAAGGAACACTCCCAAACTCATTCTATGAGGCCACCATCACCCTGATACCAAAACCAAACAAAGATACTACAAAAAAAGAAAATTACAGACAAATATCACTGATGAATATAGACGCAAAAATCCTCAACAAAATACTAGCAAACAGAATCCAACAACACACTAAAAGGATCATACACCATGATCAAGTGGGATTTATCCCAGGGATGCAAGGATTCTTTGATATATGCAAATCAATCAATGTGATACACCATATTAACAAACTGAAGAATAAAAACCATATGATCGTCTCAATAGATGCAGAAAAAGCTTTTGACAAAATTCAACACCCATTTATGATAAAAAAAAAAACTCTCCAGAAAGTGGGCATAGAGGGAACCTACCTCAACATAATAAAGGCCATATATGAAAAACCCACAGCAAACATCATTCGCAATGGTGAAAAACTGAAACCATTTCCTCTAAGATCAGGAACAAGACAAGGATGTCCACTCTCACCACTATTATTCAACATAGTTTTGGAAGTGCTAGCCATGGCAATCAGAGAAGAAAAAGAAATAAGAGGAATACAAATTGGAAAAGAAGAAGTAAAACTCTCACTGTTTGCAGAGCACATGATACTATACATAGAGAATCCTAAAGATGCCACCAGAAAACTACTAGAAGTAATCAATGAATTTGGTAAAGTTGCAGGATACAAAATTAATGCACAGAAATCTCTTGCACTCCTATACACTAATGATGAAAAATCTGAAAGAGAAATTAAGGAAACACTCCCATTTACCATTGCAACAAAAAGTGTAAAATACCTAGGAATAAACCTACTTAGGGAGACAAAAGACCTGTATGCAGAAAAGTATAAGACTTTGCTGAAAGAAATTAAAGATGATACAAACAGATGGAGAGATATACCATATTCTTGGATTGGAAGAACCAATATTTTGAAAATGACTATACCACCCAAAGCAACCTACAGATTCAATGCAATCCCTATCAAATCACCAATGGCATTTTTTACAGAACTAGAAAAAAAATCCTAAAATTTGTATGGAGACACAAAAGACCCCGAATAGCTAAAGCAGTCTTGAGGGGAAAAAACACAGCTGAAAGAATCAGACTCCCTGACTTCAAACTATACTACAAAGCTACAGTAATCAAGACAATATGGTACTGGCACAAAAACAGAAATATAGATCAATGGAAAAGGATAGAAAGCCCAGAGATAAACCCACGCACCTATGGTCAACTAATCTATGACAAAGGAGGCAAGGATATACAATGGAGAAAAGACAGTCTCTTCAATAAGTGGTGCTGGGAAAACTGGACAGCTACATGTAAAAGAATGAAATTAGAACTCTCCCTAACACCATACACAAAAATAAACTCAAAATGGATTTGAGACCTAAATGTAAGACTGGACACTATAAAACTCTTAGAGGAAAACATAGGAAGAACACTCTTTGACATTAATCACAGCAAGATCTTTTTTGATCCACCTCCTAGAGAAATGGAAATAAAAACAAAAATAAACAAATGGGACCTAATGAAACTTTAAAACTTTTGCAAAGCAAAGGAAACTACAAACAAGACAAAAAGACAACTCTCAGAATGGGAGAAAATATTTGCAAATGGATCAACGGACAAAGGACTAATCTCCAAAATATATAAACAGATCATGCAGCTTAATATTAAAAAAACAAACAACCCCATCCAAAAATGGGCAGAAGACCTAAATACACATTTCTCCAAAGAAGCTATACAGACTGTCAACAAACACATGAAAGAATGCTCAACATCATTAATCATTAGAGAAACGCAAATCAAAACTACAATGAGGTATCATCTCACACCAGTTAGAATGGGCATCATCAGAAAATCTACAAACAACAAATGCTAGAGAGGGTGTGGAGGAAAGGGAACCCTCTTGCACTGTTGGTGGGAATGTAAATTGATACAGCCACTGTGGAGAACAGTATGGAGGCTCCTTAAAAAACTAAAAATAGAATTACCATATGACCCAGCAATCCCACTACTGGGCATATACCCAGAGAAAATCATAATCCAAAAGGACACATGCACCCCAATGTTCACTGCAGCACTATTTACAATAGCCAGGACATGGAAGCAACCTAAGTGTCCATCAACAGATGAATGGACAATATATACAATGGAATATTACTCAGCCATAAAATGAAACGAAATTGAGTTATTTGTAGTGAGGTGGATGGACCCAGAGACTGTCATACAGAGTGAAATAAGTCAGAAAGAGAAAAACAAATATCGTATATTAACACATATACGTGGAACCTAGAAAAATGGTACAGATGAACCGGTTTGCAGGGCAGAAGTTGAGACACAGATGTAGAGAACAAACATATGGACACCAAGGGGGGAAAGTGGCAGGGGGTGGGGTGGGTGGTGGTGTGATGAATTGAGAGATTGGGATTGACATATATAAAATAATATGTATAAAATGGATAACTAATAAGAACCTGCTGTATAAAAACAAATAAAATAAAATTCAAACAAATGGTCCTCTACGATCCTGAGTCTGCCCATCTCTCCAGCCTGACCCCACTTCCCCACTTCCTAGCCTCTTTTACACCTTATGCTCCAGCCATCATGGCCTTCTGTCAGTTCCCTGAATCCTTCTCTCTCCTCCACCCCTCTTTCTCTTACCTTCTGGCCTTTTCACATGCTATCCCTTTGCCTAGAACATTCTCTCCACGCAACTTTTCCTTTTTTCTTGGCTAACATTTTACTCAACTTTCTGGTTTCAATTAGAATGTCACTTCCTTGAGGAAGCTTCCCCCAAATTTCTCGGCTAGATAACTACCTTCTGCCTCATTCTATGATCCCAAACCACCCTCTCCTTCCCCTAGTTTCACATGCATCACACATTTCTGTAATAATCTACTGAAGTATTGATAAGCTAAGTCCTCAATAAATAAATGAGTGAAGGAGAGCAAGGATTAGAAGAAAATAGCTAGTCATAAAATTTTGGTCATGGGTTGGATAGGGAGGGTAAGAGGGAGATGCAAGAAGGAGGGGATATGGGGATATATGTACATGTATAGCTGATTCACTTTGTTATACAGAAGAAACTAACACAACAATGTAAAGCAATTATACTCCAATAAAGATGTTAAAAAAAAATTTAGGTCATGGATGTCAGAGTATACTATGAAGCTACAGTCATCAAAACAGTATGGTAATGGCACAAAAACAGACATATAGATCAATGAAACAGGATAGAAAGATTAGAAATAAACCCATGCACTTATCTATGACAAAGGAGGCAAGAATATACAATGGAGAAAAGACAGTCTTTTCAGTAAGTGTTGCTGGGAAAACTGAACAGCTACATGTAAAATAATGAAGTTAGAACATTCTGTAACACCATATACAAAAATAAACTTGAGATGGATCAAAGATCTAAATGTAAGATCAGATACTAAAAAACTCCCAGAGGAAAACATAGGCAGAACACTCTTTGACATAAATCACAGTGATATTTTTTTTGATCCAACTCCTACAGTAATGGAAATTTTTTTCAGAAAGGGACCTAATTAAACTTAAAAGCTTTTGCACAGCAAAGGAAACCATAAACGAAACAAAAAAGACAACTTATGGAATGGGGGAAAATATTTGCAAATAATGCTACCGACAAGGGATTAATTTCCAAAATATACAAAGAGCTCATACAGCTTAATATAAAAAATACAAAACAATTTTAAAAATGGGCAGAAGAGGGACTTCCCTGGTGGTCCAGTTGTTAAGACTCCATACTTCCACTGAAGGGGGCACGGGTTCAATCCCTGGTTGGGGAACTAAGATCCCATATGCTGTGTGGCGTGGACAAAAAAAAAAAAATGGGCAGAAGACCTATATAGATATTTCTCCAAAGAAGACATACAGGTGGCCAACAGGCACATGAAAAGATGCTCAATATCACCAATTATTAGAGAAATGCAAATCAAAACTACAATGAAGTATCACCTCACACCAGTCAGAATAGCCATCATTAAAAAGTCTACAAACAATAAATGCTGGAGAGAGTGTGGAGAAAAAGGAACCCTCCTACACTGTTGATAGGAATGTAGATTGGTGCAGCCCCTATGGAGAACAGTATGGAGGTTCCTTAGAAAACTAAAAATAGAGTGCCATCTGATCCTGCAATCGTGCTCCTGGGCATTTATGTGGAGAAAACTCTAATTTGAAAAGATACATGCACCCCAATATTTATAGCAGCATTATTTACAATAGCTAAGACATGGAAGCAACCTATGTGTCCACTGACAGATAAATGCATAAAGAAGATGTGGTACATATATGCAATGGAATATTACTCAGCCACAAAACGGAATGAAATAAAAAAAAGAATGAAATACTGCCATTTGTATGGACCTAGAGATTATCACACTAAGTGAAGTAAATCAGAGATAGACAAATATCATATGATATCATTTATATGTGGAATCTAAAAAAATGATACAAATGAACTTATTTACAAAACAGAAAAAGACTCACAGACATAAAAAACAAACTAATGGTTACCAAAGTGGATGAGGCAGAGATAAATTAGGAGTTTGGGATTAACATCTGCACACTATTATATATAAAATAGATAAACAATAAGGATCTACTGTACAGCACAGGGAATTATATTCAGTATCTTGTAATAACCTCTAGTGGAAAAGAATCTGAAAAAGAATATATATATATGTATATGTATATACATATATATACACATGTATATGTGTGTGTGTATGTGTGTGTGTGTGTGTGTGAATCACCTTGCTGTACACCTGAAGCTAACACAATGTTGTAAATTAACTATACTTCAATTTTTTTAATGTTTTTTTTAAAAAGCCACGTGGAGCAGAAAAATGGGCTGGCTAAGCAAGCCCTATGCAAATTCCTTACCCACAAAAATAATGAGATATAATAAAATGGATGTTGTTTTATACAGAAAAATAAATTCAGGTCATGGTGACCAGTCCCACCCCCATATAAGGAGATGCCCAGAAAACATAGGGAGCATATCAGGGCTTGTCAGGATTATCCACTATTTCCTTTTTTTTTTTTTAACATCTTTATTGGAGTATAATTGCTTTACAATAGTGTGTTAGTTTCTGCTTTATAACAAAGTGAATCAGCTATACATATACATATATCTCCATATCTCTTCCCTCTTGTGTCTCCCTCCCTCCCATCCTCCCTATCCCACCCCTCTAGGTGGTCACAAACCACTGAGCTGATCTCCCTGTGCTATGTGGCTGCTTCCCACTAGCTATCGATTTTACATTTGGTAGTGCATATATGTTCATGCCACTCTCTCACTTTGTCCCAGTTTACCCTTCCCCCTCCCAGTGTCCTCAAGTCCATTCTTTAGTAGGTCTGTGTCTTTATTCCCGTCCTGCCCCTAGGTTCTTCAGAACCTTTTTTTTTTTTAAGATTCCATATATATGTGTTAGCATACGGTATTTGTTTTTCACTTTCTGACTTACTTCACTCTGTATGATAGACTCTAGGTCCATCCACCTCACTACAAATAACTCAATTTTGTTTCTTTTTATGGCTGAGTAATATTCCATTGTATATATGTGCCACATCTTCTTTATCCATTCATCTCTCGATGGACACTTAGGTTGCTTCTATGTCCTGGCTATTGTAAATAGAGCTGCAAAGAACATTGTGGTACATGTCTCTTTTTGAATTATGGTTTTCTCAGGGTATATGCCCAGTAGTGGGATTGCTGGGTTGTATGGTAGTTCTATTTTTAGTTTTTTAAGGAACCCCCATACTGTTCTCCATAGTGGCTGTATCAATTTACATTCCCACCAACAGTGCAAGAGGGTTCTCTTTTCTCCACACCCTCTCCAGCATTTATTGTTTGTAGATTTTTTGATGATGGCCATTCTGACTGGTGTGAGGTGATACCTCATTGTAGTTTTGATTTGCATTTCTCTAATGATTAATGATGTTGAGCATTCTTTCATGTGTTTGTTGGCAATCTGTATATGTTCTTTGGAGAAATGTCTGCTTAGGTCTTCTGCCCATTTTTGGATTGCTTTTTTTGTTTTTTTGTTATTGACCTGCATGGGCTGCTTGTAAATGTTGGAGATTAATCCTTTTTCATTTGCTTCATTTGCAAATATTTTCTCCCATTCTGAGGGTTGTCTTTTCATCTCATTTATGGTTTCCTTTGCTGTGCACAAGCTTTTAAGTTTCATTAGGTCTCATTTGTTTATTTTTGTTTTTATTTCCATTTCTCTAGGAGGTGGGTCAAAAAGGATCTTGCTGTGATTTATGTCATAGAGTGTTCTGCCTATGTTTTCCTTATCCACTATTTCTTAACTGGATATACTGCTTCTCACATCACCTCTCATTGCTACAGAAAGTGCTTGTGCTTCGGCTGCCTAATTTGTTAATTCTAGCTCTCAGTCCTCAGACTGTAGGTAGAGCAGATAACATACTCCCATTTTCACAGGTGAGGAAATGCAAGCACAGAAAGATTGGGAATTTGTTCAAGGCCACAGAACAAGCTAACAGCAGAGCTGAGTTGGAATCTGTTCCCCTGACTCCAGGCTTGAGGTCACTACTCTATTATGGGATTCTCTATGACCCTGCAGGCCGTGTGTGCCTAGTCTGGCTTTTATGCGGACTGAATTTAGAAGTCCTGTTGACGTTCCCTCCATTCCCTACCTCCCTGTTTCAGAAACCTGCTGTACATGATTGATAAATCCGGTTCTGTTCTGAGCCCCAGCTTGCTGCTATCTGGGCAGGGGCCCCTGGGGCCTTCCCCCTCATGCCCTGACTGAGGAAAGGTCCCTGCTGGAGTCTTCACATGGCACACCACATGCATGTGTGGGACCCACTGGTTGCCAAGCCAAATATGGCTCCAGATTATTCTAGGAAACAAATACATTGTTTTGCTTTGGATTGCAGGAATTGCTAATTAGGGTTTTTTATTTTGGGCAGTGCTCCTTGGAGCTCACAGACAGATGGAGTATGCAACTTGCTCCAGGGGCATTGTTAAGCAGAGGGAAATATCCACTTCTGCCCCCATTATGAGAACCTGCAGAGCCCACTGCTGCCCAGCTCCTGCCCTCAAGACCTGAGATGGAGGCCTCTTGGGAGGCTCCCTGGCTCCCACTGGTTTCCCCTTCTCCAGGAATTGCTCTCAAAACCCAAGTGTAAGCCCCTAGTGGTCTTGTCAGGTATATTACTCTGACCCCTAGCCAGATCATTGTCCTAGGAAGGACAGCAGAGGTCTTTCCTGGGATCTCCTACCTGGAATTGAGAATGAGAACCCATTCATCACAGGAGGTGGGCATGGAGAATACAGAATCTGCTAGTGGCCAGGGTTTCAGTCATCAGTAGGAGAAAAGAGGAAGAGCTGAAAGTATTTGAAAAACCCTTTGCCTCTGGTTCCACTAGCTCCTGACACCAGCTGTGTCCGTACTCCCTTTCAGGTTGGTTGGTTGACACTCCCTTGGATTCTGTGAGCTGATAAATTCTTTTCTTTTCTTTTTTTTTGTCTAAACTAATTCAGGTTGCATTTCTATCACTTGCAACCAGAAGCCTAAATTAGTGGTGGACAGTGTTCAGGGACACACAGAGGACTCAGGCTATGGCTCAGTGGCCCAGCTGTAGATTAACTGCCTGAGTATTTTGGAGTTATGTTGTCAGATCCAAGTACACTGACTAATCTACTTCAAAGCCGTTTAAGGAACACTATTACAAGATGGGAGAGGAGAGATGATAAAAAATAGGAGATGAGCGCAGGTGAGAGGAAGCAGGAGGAGGCCAGGGAGAAGAGAAGCACACCAGGTTGGTTTAATGGGCTTCTTTCTGATTCCGCTTCTGTTCTAGAGCTATAGGCCTCTCAGTCTACTCTCAGCCTCTTTTTCACCTTCTCAGCTCATGAATTGAAAACCAATGTTCTGAACACCATTACCTAATCAGATAAAAACACATATCAAGATGCAAGTCCATTACTGCCCACGAAGGGAGAACCAGGCTTAGAGACAAAGCGGTGGTGGGAGGCTGATTCCAAATACCAGGGTGGGTAGCAGCATGGAGACGTCATTCTGTCCATCCCCCTGCCTCTGACCCTCCTAGAACCCATTCTAGTCACACCTCTTCTGTGATCAGCTCTGTCCAATGTTGATTTTGCCCAAGGAGGAATGTAGAACGGGAGATAAGAGAAAGGATAACCTCCCTCTCTCCCGTGGGAGAAAAGCTTAGAAGCTGCTTTGGAAGAATCTAAGAAGCTTTTCCTGAATGGTTTGCAGCTGCCTTGTTCTCCTCTCCACCTCCCCCATGACCCAAACTAGAAAAAAACAAAACTAAGGAGGGTGCAGAAGCCCCTATACCCCATGTCCCCACGCCAGTCCATGTGAGAACAGCTTCATCTCTAGTGCCCAGTGCGGGGTTTTAAGTAGCAAGAGGAAGGCTCCCACTCAGATGTCTTTGGGTGAGGCATTAGGCCCCTAGGTCACAGAAAAGGAAATAAAGAGCAAAGCCCTGTGAAAAGTACCTTGTCTTTACTGATAACTTTTAGAATGCAAATTTAAATATCACGGGGATACCTTTTTCTGCTTACCAGTTGGCTCTCATGTGCTGCTCTCTGTTCTGCAAATTGGAACAATCTTTTTAGAGGAAGGTTTGACAACATATATTGTAATTTTAAATATTTCTACCTTGACCTAGGAATTCTACTTTTTGGAATCTATTCTATGGTTATGGTTTGTATATTATGGTTATACAAATCCTGGCACTCTCGTTAATCTTAACCTTGTACACTCGGGTAAGTTTCTTAACCTCCTCATGCCTCGATTTCCCCATCACTCTCTCCATGAAGTAGAGATAGTAATAGTACTTAGCAAGTTGTTGTGAGGATTAAATTGTGAGTATATGTAAAGCTCTCAATACCCAGTTAATAGTGCCCACAGTAAGTGGTATACAAATGTTAGCCAGCATACTGTATTATTATTACCCTTATCAGTACACCAAGTATACATAAAGGGCTATGCACAGCCAGATTCTTCATAATAGTGAAAAAAAGGAACTATCGAGTTAAAAAATTAGGTACATCTACATGATGGAATACTCTGAAGCAATTGTTATTAATACTATAGATTAGTCTGTACCATGATTGGGGGAAAAAAGAAACTGTTCAAGGTACAATGTCAAGTTAGTTACAAGAGTATATATAGTATGATACCATCGGTATCAATAATGATGAGAATAACGACGCTACAGCTGAATAGATGAATGTTGAATGAATATGCATGAAGAAAAATCTATAGGAATCGACCTAAAACTTTTAAGCTGTATATATCTGGGTAGAGAAGGGAAAGATATTTTCACTTTTTGCATTATAAATTTTAACATGTTTGTCTTTTTCCAGCGAGCCTATGTTACTTGTGTGGTCATTAAGAAAAATAATAATAGTGAGAACCCAAACCACAAACCAACAACTGAACATGGTCAGGGAAGAGGGAGGGGACAGAGAAGGACCCTGATGATGGGTACCTTGCCTCAGGGACAGATATTGGGCTCCTTCTGGCCTAGTGGTCAGCGAAGCCTAGGGGCACCGCAGGGTCTTGGGGACAGGAGCTGTGTACTGCAGAAGTTGCACCTGGAGGCAAACTTCATCTTTGCTACAGCCTCAATGGCCTTATTCCGTGTTAGTCTGATGTCTGGATCTTGCCTCTGCCCATGCTTTTAAATAAATCCTTTAGGGAGAGAAAATGAGAGGCAGTGGAAGGGGGTATGGGAGAGAAGAAGAAAGGAGAGGAAGAGGGGCCAGAGGAGAGAGAAGAGGAAAAGAGGAAAGAAAAATGCTATGTGCCTGCATCTCCATGGCCCCAGGAAGTGGGACGTGGAGCTGCTCCTCAGCGTTCTGTGCCAGGAGTCGCCATGGAGACTGAGCGCTGGCCTCTACATGATTAATACTCTGAGGCAGCTGTCTTCTTGGAGTCTTTTAAAATATACACTATTATTTGAACACAATGATATTTAGAGCAGAAAGATCAAGGTGGGGAGTGGGGGAGGAGACAGTTGCATTACCAGAATGATGACAGGGGCTGGGCCCTTCCCAGGAGACAGAAAAGGGAGGCTTACTTCTCTGATCCCTCTCCCTCTGCCCTCCCTGGATCCAGAGCTTCCAGTCTCATCCACTGCGACATGAGCATCAGCATCCAAAGGGCCCATGCAGCGTCCCTGGCACAGGGCTGTATTCAATGAACACTTGATGAATGAATTTGTTCATTCATTAATTCATTCAGTAATTGTCTATTCGGTGCTTGTCTAGAAAGTAAACTCTCCTTCCATCACCTTTTCCCATGGAAATCCAAAATTTCCTCTCAGCCTCCCCAGAGTCACATACACACCATCACCACCACCACCTTTCACAACGGCTCCCAAGAACCTGGAATGCTCTCCCCCTCAGCATGTGTCTGATGCGACCCACAGTGTTCCTAATGGCAGTCACTCCAGAGAATTCTTGCAGGGATGGAAACCAGCCACATGGAGTTTGCACATTTGAAAAGCTAGAGGAAGATTCTCCACCTAAAGCCATCTTAAAGTTAAACTCTTTGTGAAATGAATGATCTTTTCCTAAATTATCTTGTGGAGTAGGCTAGCCTGGGCTTGACTCTCAGTTCCACCACTGAATAGAAGTATAGCCTTGAGTGAGTTGTTTAACCTTTTCAAATCTGTTTCCCCATCTGTGAAATGGGTCTTCAATTCCCTATTCCATAGAGCTTTTGTAATGATTAAGTGATATGTTTGTAGAGTGCTCAGTGTATGAGATTTCCCTCTTGTGTGTAAATTCGAGTTTTTATATTTGAAGTGTGAATTAAAGTAGAGCTCATAGATCTAAACTCCTCTCTCTTCCATGCCCACCCAAAGACCTTTATTCTATCTGGGCCCAGAATCTTTTATCTTTTCTTTTTTTTTATCTTGGCCATGCCACGCAGCTTGCAGGATCTTAGTTCCCCGACCAGGGACTGAACCTGGGCCACAGCATTGAAAATGCCAAATCCTAACCACTAGACCACCAGGCATCTATTTTTAAGCTGTTAAAATTTGGGAGTAAGATGGACTGAGCTGGGAAGGGCTACAAAATGCCCATTCCCTCTTTATATTCCCTCCTCCTCCTCAAGGAGCCAAATGTAGATGCAACTGCCCTCCAGAGGTAACCATCCCATGTGCGAGAGTATGTGTATGTGTGTCTGCTGAAGGTGAGGGGCACAGGGGTAGGAATGTGGGCCAGCCCACATCCAGAGCACAAGCTGTGTCCCCCATCTCCTCTCCTATTCACTCTTTCCTCCCCAGCTCTGCCTGCAGGCCTGGCCTCTAACAAGAGGAAGCTGGACCTTTGTCTTAACACAGACCTAGCCCAAATGCCCTTGGCAAAGAGCAGCAATGGCCTGGGAACTTGCCAAAGGAGTAGGAGAATTATCCATGACTAAGAAGGAGGAGGAATGCCGTGGCAGAGGGAAGAACAGCAGAGGGATGGAGAACCTGGGGCTGGCCAATCTGGCCTGACGGGGCAACCTGGCGAGCCCTGGACACCGGCCTAGCCAAACTCCTCCACGCCCCCTCCCTCCCAGGCAGCAAGATGCCAGCATGGATTTGCGACATGTGTGCCCTGTATGTCTGGTGTGGGATCACCTGGCCTTAGCAATGCATTTGCATTAGAATCAAACCCAGAGTCTGAAATACAGTGTAAAGGACATGCTGCCCTGTGTGTCTAATCCTTACAGACAAGTGCTGGGTTTCTGCGTTTCCTAAATGGAAACACATGTGCTGCTAACATAGAACTATGTCTGTGGCATTTGTTAGGTCATGCTGCACGTGCATGATTTCCAGACACAAGAGAATAAATGCAAGTGTGTCAGCATGTATTTTGCAGGTGATTATGTGATGACATATTCTGTGAACACACTTGTAGCATTGTTTTGGGGTGGTGGGTAGGGCAGCTAGGGATGGAGATGGATTTCACAGTGCAGCTACCAATGGAGATAGATCTCACAGTCATTGTAGAATAAAAACCAAAATCCACCTTCTGGTCCATAGTAAGCACTTAAGGAATGAATACTGAATGAACAAACATTGAGAAGCTGAATGAATGAATGTTTGCATAATGAACACAGGGTGAAAGACCTGAGAATTTGGTGGAGTTTGGGCATTCTTGGCACTCTCCCTTGAAAAAGGAGGCTGGGCAAGGGGGGCTGGGAGATACACTGCCAGTCATGCTGTAGCCCATCACCCCTGAATGGCTTTGTGCCCATTCCTAAGAAAGTAGAGAAGTAAGAGGGAATCCCAGCCCTGCCCCTCCTATCTTCTGGCACCCAGAGTCCGAAGAATTGATGCTTTTCATAAAAAAAACATACTATCCCATGTATATACCTAATCCCCTAATTTGGTCCAGAAAGGAGTTAAGTGAACTATAACACAAAATAAAATGAAAAAAATTTTTAAAGATGAGAAGATAAAACAAAGGGAAAACCGTAGCAGAAGAGAGATGAGATCAGGAGAGTAGGCAGGCTTCTTTGCAGGGGTTGACTAGCCTTCTGCAGCCAATATCCACGGCTTCCATAAGGGTATGAAATATATTTTTTAAGTTTTTCAGAAGCAGCCCAATTATTCCAGGAACTGATTCCAGAGAAATATAGCCTGTAGATTCTCCGTGTGCTCCTGGGAACAACACCCCTAGAGTAAAGCCATTTATACAAAGGTAGGAAAAAAAGTTTACTACACAAGCATCTCACACCCTGTAGGTGAGAGAAGAGGGAGCAGGAATTGGCCCTACTTCTCTGGAGGACAATTGCCAGTTGTATCAAAATTTTACATACTCTTTGATCCAGAGTTACACTCGTTGGAATTTATCCCACAGATACATTCACATTTATTTACTCAAGGACTACAACAACGATGACAAGCAAAAGGTTGGAAACTTCCTATACGTTAATGGATAGGGGACAAACTTACCTCCCTTACAGTGGAGTACTATACAGCCTTAGAAAAGAATGACCAACCTCTCTGTTTGGACATGGAGCAATCGCTCAGCTATTATAAGTGGGGGAAAATTCTACTGCAGGACAGTGTGTATGCTTGCAATATGCATAATTTTTTTCTTAAAGAATACACAGGAAATTTAGACGTGGCTACCTCAGGAGGGAGGTGAGTAGAGAAAAGGAAGACTTTTAATTTTCAATTTATAATATACCTTTCTGTGCTAATTGACGTTTTCTCTCACGATATGATCCTTTTTAATTTAAATAAGTTATTTTTCCTAGAACAAGCTAAACAACAAAAGACTATTAAGAATATGAAAAACACACAGATGTGAGCAAATAATGAATAATGGCAATAATCCCTACGGTTTATTGAGTGCCCCGTGCCTAGAATTTCATATGCTCTAACCCAATTAATCTTTATAGCAAATTTATGAAGTAGACGTACGTATCTCCATTTCACAGGTGAGGAAACTGACGTTCGGGGAGATGAAATGACAGAGCTAGAAGGTGGCAGAGAGAGGATTCGAACCCAAACTGTGGAAACCCTAAGCCCACTGTTTTTCCTAACCGTCCTTCGGCCTCTCCCTCCAAGAGAGAAGTGCACTTACTTGACGTCCGGACCCACGCAACGCAGCGCCCCAGCCAGGCGCACCCGCGGTCCCGGCGCGCACGGTGCTCCACGCTCAGCGAGTGCGCGCGCACGCATCGGCGCGAGCCCGGCGGCGGCTGTGGCGAAGACGTCACAGCCCGAGTTTTCCTTTTCGGGAGTCCCCGGTACACATCCTGTGTCCATGTTTGGGCATTTACGTCACGGCGGCTGGGCCGGGGCCTCCCGAAATGGCAGTGGCCCTGGGAGTCGGAAGCCCTGAGCCAGCGCCGCCGCTGCTATATAAGTGGGGGGGCCGCGGGTTGGGGGAGCCCGGCTGCGCTTTGGACAGGCGAGGAACCGCCACCCGAGGCGGGTCCCAGCGAGCAAGGGCGCCTCGGCCACCACCACCCCCAACCCTTTCCCAGAGGTGAGAGCCCGGAGCCAGGAGCCCGAGAGCCTAGGTCTAAGAGGCGCTGGGCGCCCCGACTGTCGGCCTCCCGGCCATCCGTGCGCCCCCAAGCCCAGCGGGCGAGGCCCCCGGAGCCCCGCAGCCGCAGCCGAACCATGCTCCACCTTAGCGAGTTTTCTGGCCCCGACGCGCTCCTGGTAAAGTCCACCGAGGGCTGTTGCTCTGAATCCAGTACCGAACTGACCCGGCTGCCCGCCAGGGAGCCACCCGCAGCCGCCGGCTATCCCGGAGGTAAGGAGCGCGGCCAGGGGTGCTCAGACGGCGGCGCAGCGCGGGGACGCAAGGTGCCTGAGAACAGGCAGGGACTGGGACGCTGGAGCTGTGGGGCTAGGGGCGGAAGGAGATTCGGGGTCCTGTGTGTGCGCACCCCCAATGCCACCCCCACCAGGCCTCCAGCGCCTCCGCAGGAACCTGTGCGTGTATCAAGGCGTCCTTTTGCCTTTGCACGTGTGTTTTGCGTGTGCATGTTTGTATGTGCGTCTTGGGGCGTATGCTGGCTCCGGCTGGATCAGAATGTGCAAAAGGCACTTTGTGTGTGCCAGTGCGCACCAAGGGCTTCTTGCGTAGGGGCTGCGGGCTCCGAGGCACGGCCTTTGATGTGCGCGGAGCTGATTCCTGCTCCCTCCTCAGCAGGTGACTTCTTGAGCTGGGCCTTGAGCAGCTGCGGCGCCGGGGGGGACTTAGCCGACTCCTGCTTCCTGGAGGGGCCTGCGCCCACGCCTCCTCCCGGCCTCAGCTACAGTGGTAGCTTCTTCATCCAGGCAGTACCCGAACACCCGCACGATCCGGAGGCACTCTTCAACCTCATGTCGGGCATCCTAGGCCTGGCACCTTTCCCGGGCGCTGAGGCGGCAGCATCCCGGTCTCCTCTGGACGCCTCTTTTCCCGCAGGCTCCGACGCCTTGCTGCCGGGACCGCCAGACCTTTTCTCCCCGGATCTGGGCGCTACCGTCTTCCCAGAGGCGTTCTGGGAGGCCTCACCCTCGGCGGGCGCCCCCTCACAGTGCCTGTATGAGCCTCATCTCTCCCCACCCGACGTTAAGCCCGGCCTCCGGGCTCCTCCGGCTTCTCCTGCGCTGGACACTGCCTCGGCCTTCAAAGGTCCCTACGCTCCATGGGAGCTGCTCTCAGCCGGGGCGCCAGGGAGCTGTGGGTCACAGGGAGGCTACCAGGGCGCCCCGGAGGCCCGTTTCCCCCCGATGGGGGCCAAGATTGAAGACCTGCTGTCCATCAGCTGCCCCGCGGAGCTGCCGGCTGGCCCTTCCAGCAGACTGTACACCACGGGGACCTACGATGCTTTCCCGCTGGCCCCGGGTGACTTAGGAGAGGGAACCGAGAGCCTCCCGGGGCTCCTGACCCCTACTAGTGGGGAGGGAGGGAGTAGCGGCGAAGGCGGAGAGTTTCTAGATGGTACGCAGCCTGAGCTTTCCCCGCTGGGCCTTCGCAGCGCCGGGGCGGACTTCCCGAAACCTCTGGTGGCGGACCTCCCCGGGAGCAGTGGTGTGCCTGAGCCTCCAGGACCGCCGCCGGTCCCATTCCCCACAGCCAAGGCGCGGCGCAAGGGGCGCCGGGGCGGCAAGTGCAGCGCACGCTGCTTCTGCCCTCGGCCGCACGCCAAGGCATTTGCTTGCCCGGTGGAGAGCTGTGTGCGCAGCTTTGCGCGCTCTGACGAGCTCAACCGCCACCTGCGCATCCACACGGGCCACAAGCCGTTCCAGTGCCGCATCTGCCTCCGCAACTTCAGCCGCAGCGACCACCTTACCACACACGTGCGCACCCACACAGGCGAGAAGCCCTTTGCCTGCGACGTGTGCGGCCGCCGCTTCGCGCGCAGCGATGAGAAGAAACGGCACAGCAAGGTGCACCTCAAGCAGAAGGCGCGCGCCGAGGAGCGGCTCAAGGGCCTTGGCTTTTACTCGTTGGGCCTCTCCTTCGCTGCGCTGTGAGGGTTAAATGGGTTTGCACATTGGGGCGCCGCAGTCCGGCGCGCACGAGAAAACCTGCCCACCCCTCCCCGCTCCTCTGCCCACTTTTTTCCGGCACGCCCTAGGGCGGGCCTCTGGTCCGGCTTCTAGTTCCCTTGAAGCGCCCGCCGCACACTCTCCGTACAGCACTAGCTCCATGGACAGCTCCCGCGGTCCGGGCGCTGTCTTCCGAGTCAGCCGCGCTTTGGAGGGAAGTTCTCTCAGGCCACCCACTGAGTAGGCACTTCCCTGGGACTTAAGACACTCTTTTGTAATGGCGCACGCCCCACGCCCTCTCCTAGACCCCCAGAGACGGGCAGGGGCAGAGCCGAGCTGGTCTCGCGCGGGATTTTGTACAGCAATGTCGTTTTCAGCAGCCGTTGGTTGTAACGTTTTGCTTTGGGGTTATTTCCTTTTTTGTTGTCGTTAATTTTTGTAAAGCAGACGCTACTCTCAAGCAGTTGACAAAACTGTTTATTTTTGCAATTAAAATTATTGTGCTAAAAGCTTACTGAATCTGCCATCCAAGCTCCTGACCATTTCCCCACCCACTCCCCCGGGAGTATATGTGCCAGAAGAGAAGGGAGATCCTCACGCTCATGGCATCATTACACACCCACCGTCAGGCACTTTGGCACGTGGTAGGCATTCAATAAATATGTACTGAATTAACGAATGAATTTAATCACAGCTGACCTAAGGGTTCAAGGTGTTTCTGGAACTCTCAGAGTGGTTGAGAGGCTTAGGTATTAAACATTGTGCATATATTATCCTCCTCAGTCCTCACAACCCTGAGTGCAGCATGAGGAAGCAAAGTACATAACTTGCTGGGTAACCCAGCTAGGAAAAGACAGGGTCAAACTCAGATCTGTCTGGCTCCAAAGCCAGTGCTTTTTTTCCCAACCCCAGAATGGCGGCACCTCAGCTTATCAGCACCGTTTGGAAAGGCATCCAAGAGGTGAAATAGATTTGGCAACTAGAGGGAGCTCCAGGCAGTAGCAACAGCAGCAAAAGACTGCAGTATTTCAGTGCTGTTTGTGAACACCCAGAGCTTTGGGTATCACAGAGGCTCCAGCCAGTGCCTATGCATCTGTATGAGAATCACATGCTGTCAGGCCCAAAAGGGACTCAGCATTCAGCTAGACCGTTGATGGGCAGGGCCAAGCCCAGTAAGGAGAGGGTGCTTGCCAGAGGCTGCTTTTCCCACAGCAGCCCATTTACCATCTAGTCAAGCACTGGCCACAGCCCCTTTTCCCTAACTCTCCTTCCAGATGAAACTTCCATGGCTTTTCAGGGCGGGGGGCAGGTGGTGGAGCTAGGAGGGTGGTGAGGAAAGTATGATCCTGTGATGGGGAAAGTGGGGAATGGGTGAAACTCCCCCCCACACACACTTTACTCCCTAAACTCCCAGCCCAAAAGCTTTTACTCTTTCTGGCGATCTTGGGTAGACGCTGGAGTATTAAAAGCCTGCTGTGCTCCCATCTCTCCTCCCCAACAACTCCTCTCTGCTAAGGAAAGGATAGAGCCTGTCTGGGGGCTTCATTCTTTTTGAGCTGAGCTGTTCTTGAATTAAGAGAGTCCTACAGCCCTAGGATGCCAGATCAACCCAGCTTCTAATCCTTTGGCTACTTCATCCCTTCACTCTCAGATGTGCTCACCCTCCACCCCCACAGTCCATTTGACCAGAGACAAAATTATCAATTCAATTATCAGTGAATTCCACCCATTTTTCTCCCTGAACGGTAAGTGCTTTCATGTGGTTGAGTACCTTGCATCTAATAAACCAATTTGTGGTAAACGATTCAATACTACCTCTTCTAGGAGAGTTAACATTTTAATAGAGTAGCCTATAGAGGGCAATGTTTAACCCCGTAGTGAGGCTCAAATGATGGACCATCAGGCACTGTAATAGGGAAGTGGTAGATTCATGGAGACATAAGACGATGATGACTCTCATTATCTTACTATTTAAGTGACCACACCTTTCACTTATAGGCATGGACCACCTGACTTCACTTTCCATGCAGAATAGGGTAAGAAAGAGCATAAAGGCCCAGATTTCAAGCAACTGGTCCCAAACCACACAACCTGAACAAAGGAAGAAGGGCAGACAGGCTGTAGGTGGGTGGTGTCTAACCAGTCCACCCTTGCCCCCTTGAGCAGCATTCCATCAAGTACTATCAGCTCTGTTGTGCCCCACCTTGTCCTCATACCCACCTAGGCCTAAAATCACTGATGAGAAAATTGCACCCCAAAGAAGTGACTTCGTAGTGGTGCTGGTACCAGGGCCCAGCCTGGTTCTACAACTCCCAGCTGAGAAGTCCCTCCTATTACTCCCAAGGGAAACTGCTCCATTTACTGGAACTTCCCCTAGGGACTTTGATGGAAAAGAATGTTAGGCCAGAGGTGGAAAGAATTAAATAAAACAATCAGAAAATCGTCCCAAACCCAGGACCCAAACATAATTGGGGACTAACAGAGAGCTCATTTTCTTGCTCCTATTTTTTATCTGGTCCTCAAAATGTTGTTTTCCCAGACTTAGTTCTGAGCCCCCTCCTTCCCCATTTCCACACTCTTCTTGGAGATCACATGAATTCCTAGGCTTTCAGCTATCACTGATGCATGGATGACTTCTAAGCCAGCCGGCCCTCATCTCTACTCCAGCTGAAGCCCATGGTTCTGACTAATGAACACCTCCATATGGGGATGTTCACCACAATTTCAAATACAATCTGTCTAAAATCAAATCATCCTTGCATATACCCAGTTTATGCTAATGGTGACCATCATTTGTTTGGTTCCCCAAAATCACCTAAATAACTACAGTTCTTCTGTAGGATTCATTTTTTACCCCTCTTTCCCCCACATCCAGGCTGTCACTCAGACTTACTGGATCTTATTGAAGTTCTAAAGGGTCTTATCTACTCTAATTCATGGTACATTGTTTCCTTTTACATACTGTAATTTTCAGTTTGTGAGCTCATCTTCATTTTCAGTAAGTGGGGGTTTACCTGGTCAGTAATATTCTGTGGCCTGGGTTGAGGGTATGTTTCTCCTGAGTAGTTTTGTGCTTGCTTCTGCCAGGCATTCCAGGAATATCAACTGACGAAGACCAATCTTTATGTTAATTTCTTGGCTTGGGCTTCTTGTACTATGCAGGTGTTGTGAGTTTAAACTCTAACTCAAGTAGTTATAAATTCTCAGAGGCAACTCCCCCTTTTCCACCCAGGGCCAGGTCAGGACAGACAAGCAATATGGGAAGGTATTCCTTCCCCATACTTCCTGGGGTTAGTCACAGCACATCTTGAGCTTACATTTGTTGGTCTCAGTTCCCTTGTTTTGGTCCAAGTAGATTTTCTTCCCTTTCTTGCAAGCTCAGCTAAGCATTTCAGATGTCTGTTATGTTTTGTGAATCAGTCTATGCATTCTTTAGCAGGAGGGACTTTGGTTTATTCCACAGTATTGCTGAAAACTAAAGCCAGAAGATATTGATTCCTCTTTTAAAATATTTCCCCCATTTATCCTCTCTGTTCCTATTGCCAGCACCTCAGTCCATTCCACCCCTTCCACATACACAAACACTTTGGCTATGACAATCACATAATAGTTGGAAGGAGCTTACAAGAACATCCTGTCTGACCCCTCATTGTACAGAGTAGGAAACTGAGGCCCAAGAAGTTTGGGATTTTCTTGAGGGGACACAGATGATGAGAGACTGAAGTGGGCCTTGAACTTGGGCTTTCCAGTTCCAAGACCAGTGCATATCCATATATCCACTTGTTTCACAAGTATTACTCAGTGCCAACCATATGTTGGGCCCGTGGTTCCCAACTTTTTTACTTTCTAGTGCACCTTAAGAGTTCGATACACGCACATCAGTAACAAAGCCTCACTCAAATCCTGACTCTCACCCTGGAGAGACAGGGAAGAGTAATAAGAATCTTGATGAGGCAGGATATGGGGGAGAGTTTGACAAAGCAACCCAGAGTGCTCCTTCCTCCCTCTTCACCCCAACCTCTGTGCCCTGTTTGAAACAAGCCTGCACTACACCAAACTGCTTCCTGTGGTCCCTCTGCCTCCATTCTCTCTCCTTCCGTTTCACACTACACAGCACTACTGATGTAATTTCCCTAAACCATTATTCGTAGTGTTTTATCCCAAACTGACCACAATTTCCACCTTCCTACAAAAAATACATCGCAGTTAAAGCCCTCCATATCTGATGCAAACTTATCATCCACCCTCCTCTGTAGTCTCTCCCTTTGCTCTGTGCTCATTCCTCCCCGCTACGTATTGTCCAAATCCTCCTACCGTTGAGCTCCTTCAAGGGCAAGAGGCCTTGTCTGATCATCCACATGTGTGGCCACCATATCACTAGGCCTTCTGCCCAGCACACCTTAAGTGCTTAATTATTGGGTTGATTGGTTGGCTAAAAGGAGAAGAGAAAAAGAGAAGGGGAAAGAGGAAGGAAGGAAGGTGGTTGGAGAGCATGAAACTGGGAAAGGATCAGGAGGGAGACGGGAAGAAGCAAGATTGAGGCACTGATGCAATCCATGGGGTTCCATGGGTAGGACCACACTTCTGGATGGTCTGTGCCTGTCTAATTCTTCCGGAGCCCATGATTCTCTCCCTCAGGTCTGGGTCCCCAGATGTGTCTGTCATTCAGCTTTCTCTCTCCCTTTTGGCTTTTCTGGCCCACATGGAGTGGGATTCAGTTTAACATTTTTAGAACTGTGGTTCCCATAACAACCAAGCAGAAACTGTTGTCCATAAAACGTAGCCTGGGCACACATGCACACACACACACGCACATGTGTGTGCGTGTGCACATGCATACCTGAACACACACATAAAGTACATGCATGCCCACTTACATTCGCTCGTATATACACACTCATATGCACAAGCACACCCACACATACATTCACACGTGCATGCACTCACGAACACAATGCACACGCGTGCATATGCACAGATATACACCTGTATGCACATGCATGTATGTACACATTCACGAAAACACGTGTTCATACACAAGCATGCCTCAAATTGGTTTGTTCTTTTTAAAATTTATTTATTTTATTTATTTATTTTTGGCTGTGTTGGGTCTTCGTTGCTGCGCGTGGGCGAGTGGGGGCTACTCTTCGTTGCGGTGCGCGGGCTTCTCACTGCGGTGGCTTCTCTTGTTGCGGAGTATGGGCTCTAGACGCGTGGGCTTCAGTAGTTGTGGAATGTGGGCTCAGTAGTTGTGGCTCACGGGCTAGAGCACAGGCTCAGTAGTTGTGGCGCACGGGCTTAGCTGCTCCGCGGCATGTGGGATCTTCCGGGACCAGGGCTTGAACCCGTGTCCCCTGCATTGGCAGGCGGATTCTTAACCACTGCGCCACCAGGGAAGTCCCTCAAATTGGTTTTGCATATTCATAGGAAGCACAGAGTGAGAACAAACATCACTAGAAGAAAAAATAATATGTGGATATTTTTGGCAGTCTGCAAAAGCAGGTGGATTTAGGGAATCTTCATTTTGGCAGTGGAAGGCTCAGTAGGCTTAATACAGCAAAGGGGTGGCAGGAGGGCACTGTATTCAAGCACAGACTTTGGAATTTGGTGACTTGAGTTCAAATCCTGACTGTGCCCTTTTTTGAGCTCTGAGCTTTAGTTTCCCAATCTGTAAAGTGGGGATAATAATAATACCTACTCAATAGGTTTGACAACTGAATGATATGCATAAAAATGATTAGTGTAATGCCCGGCATTTGGTTAATAGGAGCTGGTATAACTTAGGTCTTAGGAGAAGTGATTTCTTATTTGCTCAATCTTTCTTGAGGAGGAAGGAAATTCAGGAGCTATGGGGTAGGAAGAGAAGATGTGGGGGAGGAGGGAAGTTTGAACTGACTGGCTTGGGTCCTTATTAAATTTGCCTTTCTTCAAAAGCCACCTGACAACTCTACAAATTATCCCTCCAGATACTAAATGCCCAATGTCCCTGCCTTAGCAGGAATAGGATGGGGTCAAGGAAAGTCCCCATCAGCCTCGTTTATTGGAGAATCCTGGGGCTATGCTGGATTTCTGTTCTGCTGCAGCTGTACGACCCCTAGTGGTCTTGGACCTCAACCCTGCCCAAGCCAGTTTCTTTGCCGTTGTCCAAGCACTACCCCTAGCCTGAAATGCCATTTCTTCTTTTCCTAATCCAAAGCTCAGTTCATCTCAGCCCTGGGCTTAGTAGCCCCAACACCCTATCTGATTTACCCACTGCAGCCCTGTAAACTTCCTCCAAGCCCAGGACAGTCAGATTGCTCCTGCTTCAATAGCTGGATGGGCCTTAAGCCAAGGGCAGGCCCTCTAGGTGCTCCAGTCCCAGGGAGCCAGGCTTCTCCCCTAACCAAGTTTGAGGTGGGAGTGGGTGGGAAGGAACCAGGTCCGGAGCCCACTGTCCCTTTCTTCCTCCACCAGGTCCCGGATAGGATTTGTGATGGGGACACGTGCTCCTAGACGGCACGCTTAAGGGCAAGATTGGGTCCGGGACATGACGGAGTCCGACCGAAGACGCTCCTAGTTCCCGTGGTTCCCTAGGGATGCCCAGAGGGGACTGACACAGGCAGTCTCTGCGGAGACTGTGTCTCGCACCCGGGGTCGCTGAGTGCACACCCAGGCGCGCGTCCCAGGAGGCTGCATAGAGCCCGTGGCGCAGATCCCAGGAGTAATGCAGCGCGCCGGCCCTCTTCCCGACCCACAGAATCGCCCACCCCAGGATGTGCTCCGAGTGGAAGCAGGCCCAAGCCAGAGTGGTAGAGTTAGGGCGGAGAGGTTCGGATTAAAGGTGGGCAGCAGAGGTCACAACCGGAGGTGCCCGGGGCAGGGAGAGTGCACTGGGCGGTGCCGCGACCCGGGAAGACAGAGACTCAGGAGGAGCGCGGCCGGAGAGGCCCCTGCACCCCCAGGGCGGCGCCGCGGACCCCTCCCCCACCGAAGCCACCTTCAGCGGAAAACGTGGGGTCCCGGCGCAGCCGCTTCTGGCGGTATCTGCGGCTCCCCAGCTCGCGGGAGAGCCCGCCCCGGAGGAGGGGCCGGCTCCGCCCCACCTCCTTGCCACCTCCCTCCCCCTTCCCTTCCTTTCCTCGGGCCGCGCGCCCCCTCCTCCCTCCTCTATCCTTCCCCCACCCTGTTTGTGTGCCCCTCCCGCTGCGACTGGCTGGGAGGCTTGGCCGCCCCCGCCCCGAGAGGGAGGCGGGGGCGCAAGCCGCGGCGGCCACCCGAGGCTGCGGAGGGGAAAGAGATCCGAGGCCCCGAGGCGGCCCTGCATCTGGCCCGGGCACGCGGGGGCTGCCTCTGCACCCCCAGCCGAGGGCCGCGGGGCCTGGCCTCGTCGCGGGGTGGAGTAGGTAAGGGCGAGTCGCGGGCGTGCTGCGGGACCGCTCCTGGAGAGAAGGCAGGGAGGACCCCAGCCGCTGCCGCCTTCTCTTGCTTCTCTCCCACAGTCCTCTGGAGGCCGGAGAGGCTCCCGGACCGGGGCGGGGGAGGGGATTTGGGCAGGCCAGGCCAGGGCAGAGGCAAGGAGGCGGTTAATTTAAGGACTTAAAATCAGAACGATTTGGGACCAGGCTTCCCATCCCCCCTCTCGCCAGTCGCTCCTAGAGCCAGGCTGGGGGGCGGGGCGGGCTGCAGATCCCACTGGGACTCTGGACCTTGGAGAGCCGGGGCCAGAGGGAGGGAGGAGGAAGAGCGCCCTCAAACCCCAGCCCTCTCCACCTGCTTCTGAAAAGGGGTGGGGGAGGGGCTTGGTGTTGCGGCCTGGCTGGGCACCTGTGCGGGTGTCTGAGGGTGGGAGGGTTTGGTGCCCCTGTGCACGTGTGATAAGTCTGGATGGTCTGGAGGTGTGCATGTGTGTGCACGCATGTTTATGTTTCCTCATATCCCAGTGCCTCCGCCGGTGACTGTGCCCACAGTGGTCTGGATGTGAGCTCCCCACTGCATTGCTTTGCATGTGAGTGTGTGCCACGGTGCCTGTGTGCACTTGCCACAGTCTGCCTGTGAGCAGGAGTGGGGCCTGCTCTCTCCTTAGGTTGAGTCTGCAGTGAAGGGCCCAGATGGTTTTCAGGGTGTGGATCCAGGTGCTGGAGCCATGTGTGTGTGACCTTGGGGGGTGTGTACATGCTTGCAGGAGCCTAAGAATGAGGGGGAGCTTAGAACAGAAAAGGCAGTGTCAGGGCTGCCAAGAAGCAGCGGACTGGATGCAGTGACCCCTGTGGGTCTTCACCAGGCTATAGTGACTACTCTGGGAGCTACAGATGTTGGGCCACAGCCCCAGGTGTGGAGAGCCAGAGCCTCTGCCTTCTTGGGGGATTCAGGGGGCATTCCTTTATTCCCCAACCACAGGGACACCTCCAGCTGGCTCCCCATCCTTAAAATACCTCCTCCACCTGCTGGCAGATGTCTCCTGGAAGCACTGAGCTTAGAGTTTCATTTCTTTGGCCTGTAATGCCATCTACTAATATCCAAATCTTCCTCCCCCATTTCTGTAATTTCCACCTTCTCTGCTTTCCTGCGTGTGGATTTTATATGGAAAGAGGGAGAAAGAGCTGCTGGGCCCAGAAGGCCAGGTGGGAGGGAGAGAAGATGCCAGGGGCATGGTAGAGAGTTGGGGGCAAGGGGAATGACCATCGAAAACCAAACTCTGTGAAATTCTCTATTTTGCCTGATCTGAATTTAACAGAGAAAGAGACCTAGAGAGGGAGTTTGGTGATATCCACATACTTGTTTCTAGATTTAGGGAATATTTGTTTTTGGAATATTTGTAGTGGGAAAGCGGGTCATGGTTGTGGAAAGGTAATTGCCAACCTACCTTTGAATTCCCTGGACTTTCCTACCTCTCTGGTAGCCCAGCACACCCTTTATTCATTCATTCAACAAATACTTATTGAGTGCTACTATGGGCCAACCTATGAATATTACAGTATTGGTATGACATTCCACTCCCAACCAGAAGGAACATAGTACTGAAACTAAGAGCATGGTTTTTGAAGTCAGTCAAATGGTACTGACTGACTGGGTTCAAATCCCAGCTTGTCACTGTTTCAGTTATTCACTGGTGTATAACAAACCTCTCCAGCATACAGGGGCTTAAAACTTCACTGATTTATTACTTATTATGGTATGTGGGTTGGCTGTGACTGTGGGTGCACTTGGCCCTTCTCAGGTGCATACGGTTGAGAGAGACTGGCTGGAAAGGAACATCAAGATGGCCTTTCATCCTCCAGGGCCTTTCTACACACGGCATCTAATCACTCAGTAGTCTAGCTCAAGTTTTCTACATGGCAGCTGGATTCCAAGAGGAAGTATTCAAAGAGGATAAGCTCTGTGGAACTGCTTATCAAACCTCTGCCTGCATCAGGCTTTAATGTCCCATTGCCCAAAGTCACACGGGCAAGCTCTGAGTCAGTGTGAGAGAGGACCGCATAAGGGCAAGAATACTGGGAGGGATGGCTCATTGGGTGCCACCAAAGCAACAGTTTGTTAAGTCACTTACTGGCCTTGGACCAGTGATTTGGCCACTCTGAGCCTCAATTTCCTCATCCTAAAATGGAGGTGATACTACGTACTTGGCAGCACTGTCGTGAGAACTAAGTGAAAACCATGTTGTCTCACCAGAATAACTAGTAGGTCAATGTTCCCTGCTTTGATTATTAGACTGCAAGCACCTTGAGAGCATTACTGTCTTAGTCATCTTTGTGTCCTCAGTGCCTGGCATGGGCCTTTGTGTTTAACATCTTTTTGTTGGGTGGATAAAATAGAACGAAGCAGACAAGTCCTAAGCCTTGGAGCTCTGCTAGAGCGACAGTGTTGAGAAGACACAGCAAGTTCTGACCTCCCAGTGGGTGACTTGCAGAGTTGCAGAAGCAAATGTTATTCAAGGTGATTCTCGGATTGATTTAATTGTAACCAAATTCACCCAGTTTCATGACGATGAGTGGTGGAAATCACCTTGGTTACATAAATCAATCAATTCGTCCTCCATTATTCATTGTGATTCCTCTAAGAATATACTGAGGTCTACTGTGTGTGTGGAAGGTGTGAGGATGAGTCAGTTGCATTGCCCCTGCCCTCCAATGTATGTGAAGGGTAGGATCTGATGTGCAAACAGGTCCATGACCATCCAGTATGTGATACTTGTTACCATGTGTGAAGAGCTATGGTGAGGAGTGATTCATGTTGTGATGTGACTTGAGCTGGAGGAGCGGGTAGAAGGCTGCATGGAAAGGGTAGCATCTGAGCTGGGCCTGCAGAATTCACCGATTAGAGGAGGCAGTCCCAGGAAGAGGGACCAGCATGGGCCAAGACTCAAGGATATGACATCACATGGCACTTCTCAGTGAAGCTAAGCCCATAGGGCTCACTAAGGATGCACGTGGGAAGCATAAGCTAGGGCTGACAAGGCTGAGTGGTGGTCAGATTCCAGTCAGCTTTGAGGGCAGGCAAGGCAGGGTGGCCTTTACTTCTTAGAAGATGGCCTGCCTTCAGAGATGTTTTATAAGAATTAGAGTGACATGACTGGATCTCTTTTTGAGGAAACCATGAGAATTCAAAGCTGGAGGAGTTAGAGACTCCAGTTAGAAACAGTATCAATGTCCAGATAGAAGAGGATAATAGGAAAAGGGCTATAGGAAAAGCAACAAATAGAGTCAAATATTTAGAAGATAGTATTGACAAAAATCAGCAACGGATGAGATCTGAGGGGGACTTTGAGAATTCAGAGATGTGCTGGGGGTTGCACGCAGGGTGCCAAGTAGACAATGAGCACGTTAGTCAAGATGGGAAACAGGAGGAAGAAGCAGGTTTCAAGGGGAGCATTGTGGTATCATGAGTTCACTATTGGTCATATTAAGCTCTCAGCCGCCTACATTAAAATATCATCCATTTCGTCTTCCCTACTTGCTGCTTCTAAGAAACACTTTTAAAAAAAGAATTGCTATAAATTACAGGTCTGAGGCATTGAGTTATCCATGCCTCAGGCTAGCAGAAGTGATGGTATAGATTAAAATTAGGTTATCTCTAAGAAGCATTTAAATATGTTCAGGTGTCTTTCATTTTCAATACTGTCTCTGATTCTCCCATGCAACCCCCTTCCCTTCACGGCTGAGCTTCCTGCGTCTACTCACTGTCTACTCACATCCTCACCTCACTCTCTTCTCAACCCACAGCAGCCAGGCTCATCAAAGTGGCCCTCTCTAAAGTCACTAGTGGACCTTTTCCACCTCTGCTCTGACCTGAGTTGTCAACTCCTGTTGTTTACACTGTTTTCTCTACTCCTTCCCACTCCTTCCATCCATGACGTCCTCTCTTCCTGAAGGTTTCCTGCCAGAATTCCCATTTCTGCTGCTGGTTCTTAGGAACTTCTTGGTTCTTCTCCCTCCTCTGCCTCTCTGAGGGTCCACCTTTCCACCCCTGCTCTCCTCTCTCTGCACCCTCTCCGTGGTCCTGCTCATCCACTTTTGTTTTTAGGCTTCAATTGCCAAAATTGTATTTTCAGCTCCATATTGCATATTGCAAACTATGTACCAAATATCTCTATTTCCAAGGCCCACTGGAACCTCAAACTCATGGAATCTACAACCAAACTCACTCTCTCTCCCCCAAACCTGCCCTCATTCATTTTCCCTCCTTACTGAACCTCATCCCCATCTACATAGATGCTCAAAACTCCAAACCTGAGCCTGACCCTTGACTTCTCCCTTTCGTACCCACCGCAGTCATTCTGTCACCAAGCCTTCTCCCTTCTCCTTTCTTATTTGTTCCCAGATCCATCCTTCTCCCAATTTGCACTCCTGCTACCTTGGCTAACAATTTCCGTGTGTGTTCCTGTAGCCTTCTTCCTGACGTTGGCCCTCTGTAGTCCATTCTCTAAACTACATCTGATTAAGTCCTTGCCATCCCTTCATTCCACAAACATTTACTGAGCACTTAGCGGGCATTGTTGTTAAGTGCTGGAGAAATAGCAGTGATCAAGAAAGATAACGTCTCTACCCTCATGGAGTTTACATTTTCCTTCCCTGTGAGAGGTATACTCTTTCTCAGTTCCTTGCCTTTGTACGTGCTCTTTCTGCTGCTCAGGATTGTTTCTTCCCCTCCCCAACCTTATAATTGCCCTTCCTCACCTGACAACTCTATTTTGCTCTTCAAGAGTCAGCCTGCAGTGGAGGCTAACACAACATTGTAAAGCAACCATACTCCAATAAAAATTAATAATAAAGAAAGAGTCGGCCTAGATGCTACTACATCTGGGGGTTCCCCAACACCCCCCCAGTTCCTCAAGCTAAGTGTAGAATTCTGTGCCAGTCTCTTGCATAACATTTATCTCATGACTACACCATCCAATCCCTTAGTCTGTCCCAGATCACAGGCTGCTTGAAGGCAAGGATTGGATCTTGTAGGTCTGTGTGTCCTCAACATCCCTAGCACAGCACCTGGTATAGTTCATGGCACAGAGCAGGTACTCAGTAAATGTACGTTGAATGAATTCATGTTGGAATAGTGTTTAGGAGAGAATTCTAGGTTTGAAATACAGATTTATAAGGGTATTAGTTAAGACTTTTGATTGCAAATGACAGAAATCCAACCCAACCCAAATTATTTTAAGCAAAAAAGGATATGTACCAATTCATGTAACTGGAAAAAAGAGGGATGAGTGGATCTTGGGCATAACTGTACACAGGTTCTCAAAGGTAGGTGAAGGACTTCCCTGGTGGTGCAGTGGTTAAGAGTCCACCTGCCAATGCAGGGGACATGGGTTCAAGCTCTGGTCGGGGAAGATCCCACGTGCCACGGAGCAGCTAAGCCCGTGCGCCACAACTACTGAGCCTGTGTTCTAGAGCCTGAGGGCCACAATTACTGAGCCCGCGTGCCACAACTACTGAAAACCTGCATGCCTAGAGCCCGTGCTCCGCAACAAGAGAAGCCACCTCAGTGAGAAGCCCACGCATTGCAACAAAGAGTAGCCCTTGCTCACTGCAACTAGAGAAAGCCCATGTGCTGCAACGAAGACCCAATGTAGCCAAATAAATAAATAAGAAAAATATTTTTTAAAAAAAGTGGGTGAAGACTCTCTAACTCTTGACTAGGCTTCACTCCGAGTGTTGCCACATTTTCTCCCCACCAGTCATGGGTTTTCTCCATGTCATGGGTGGAGGTTGCAAAAGGCCATAGACAGCTTCATCATCCCTAGCATGTGATCCCAGAGAGTCAAGAGGACTCCTCAGTCTTTCATATAAATTCTCAGTGAAGGATTCAGTTGGCTCAGCCTGAGGAATCATTATGGCCAAGAAGATGGGGGTACAGTGATTGATCAGGTCTGGGTCCACCCTACTAGGATTGGCAGCCCTGTCAGAACCACATGGAGTGGGGAGGGGAAGCTCACCAAAGAGAAGATGAGATGTTGCTATTACCAGAAGGTGAAGAAGACTTGCTGAGCAGATAAAAATAATAATGTTCACTGCAGGAACTCTTAGTGACTACGTGGTAGTGGAGGCCATGAAAATGCAAGACTATCTGTGTTTCTGGCAGAGTCAACATGTGAAAATGTGACAGTAGACAGGAGCCAGAGAAGGCACACATCTGGACATGGTTGGTCTTATTTGAGAGGAGATGAAACTCACACACTGGAAAGCCTTAAAGAAAAAAAAAAAAAAGCTAATGCTTCTGATTGAGTCTTCTACCCAAAGAAAACAACCTTGGGCTGGACTTAAAAAAAAGTAGACTTGGACTTCGCTGGTGGCTCAGTGGTTAAGAATTCCCCTGCCAATGCAGGGGACACAGGTTCGAGCCCTGGTCCGGGAAGATCCCACATGCTGCGGAGCAGCTAAGCCCGTGTGCCACAACTACTGAGCCCGCTTGCCACAACAACTGAAGCCTGTGTGCCTAGAGCCCGTGCTCCACAACAAGAGAAGCCACCACAATGAGAAGCCCGCACACCCCAACGAAGAATGGCTCCCACTCGCTGCAACTAGAGAAAGCCCGCGCATAGCGACAAAGACCCAACACAGCCAAAAACAAATAAATTAATAAATTTTTTAAAAAATTAGGTATTAATAGTATTGACTGGGGACTGGAGTCCCTGGAATCCCCCTAGATTTAAAAAAAAAAAAAGTAGACTTGAGATAGACATCTGAGATGGGGGAAGGAGATAACAGGTCCTGAGGGTGGCAGGGAGGCAGGGCCAGGCTGAAAAAGGAGGCAGGTCTTCGGTCTGCAGAGGTTGCTGATTTGGGGAGACTAGAATGCAAAGGAAAATCTCTGACTGTTCTGTCAAGGTGATCACAGTACAGGATTGTGATGGAATTTGAATAGACAACACTTCTATTTTGCCCTTTCCTTCTCTCCCCTCCTCCCTCCATCACCTTCTTGCTTGCGTTCAGGCAAAGCTTCATGCTCATGCTGAGAAGGTGGGTAGATCTAGGCAGAAATATTCCTAAGAATGATTCATAGTCATTCCTCAGCTCCAGCAGATGGAGGGAAACTGTGGGGTGGGCTGGCCTCAGGTGAAGGGCCACCTGGATCCCAGAAGCCCCTTCCTTCCTCTAGCTCGCACATCCACACTTAGGCCTATATCCCCAGGCCTCCCCCTTCCCCTGCTCTTCTAGAAGCCTGGCTAGCAAGGTGCTAGCAAGGTGTAGGCAAGATTCCCCCACAGGAAGGACCAGCGTTTAGCTGAGATGGACAGGCATACACAGGCGCTCAGAAACCCAGCTGAACGTGCATGAAGAATAACCCTGTTCCTGAACAGTTGTGTGTGTGTGAACCAAGTTCTCCTTATAATATATACCTGATCACTTTGCCAACTTCCTCAGTTTTATCTATAGCCATTAGTCTATTCAGGTTTTTTATTTCTTCTTGAGTCAATTTTGATAATTTATATTTTCCTAGAAAAGCATTCAGTTCATCCAGATTTTCAAAAATTTGGGCCAGGAGTTGTAACTGGTAGCATTTCAGTAATTAAAAAAAAAATCTCTGTGTCAGTGGTTATATCCGTCTTTTCATTATAGTGTTATGTATTTGTTTTCTTTCTTTTTCTCTTTGAATAGATTTGCCAGAGGGCTATTTATTTTGTTGGTCTTTTCAGAGAACCATCTTTTGGATTTACTCCTCAAGGCTACTGTTTGAAGGGTTTTTTTTCCTCTCTTTTTTTTTTTTAATTTTTATTGGAGTATAGTTGCTTTACAATATTGTGTTTCTACCGTACAGCAAAGTAAATCGACTATACGTATACATGTATCCCCTCTTTTTTTGGATTTCCTTCCCATTTAGGTCACCACAGAGCATTGAGTAGAGTTCCCTGTGCTATACAGTAGGTTCTCATTAGTTATCTATTTTATACATAGTATCAATAGTGTATATATGTCAATCCCAATCTCCCAGTTCATCCCACCCTCCCTTTCCCCCTTGGTATCCATACGTTTGTTGTGTATGTCTTGTCTCTATTTCTGCTTTGTAAATAAGATCGTCTATACCAATTTTTTCAGATTCTTGAGTGTTAATATACCTAAAAGATGGTGATGTTAGAACAGTGACTAATATTTAGTTTTTTAAAAGAAATTTAAGTCCCTATCTTATACATACTAATGTACTTTTAGATGAAATGATACAATAACTTGGATTTGCTCAAAATTATTCAGTGATGGAGGAGGTGTGAGCCGGAGAACAGTGTACAGATGAAAAACACTGGCCACGAGTTGGTAATTTCTGAAGCTAGATGATGGGTACATAGGAGTTCATCATCATATTCTCTCTATTTTGGAATATGTGTGAAAATCTCCATAATGAAAAGTTGGGTTTTTTAAAATCCTTGTTTCACCATGCATACCAAAAATTTCTAGATGGATGAAAACTCCAGTGTATAAAGGAAACCACACAGCCTGAAATATTTGCATGCTACCAGTCATTGTCAGTTATAATATTATGGTTATTTGTTTAAAGCCCTTAATTTAAAAAACGTTCTGGACTTTTTAAAAAAGGAGATCACAATGTGCTAAAAGTTTATATAATCCTTGGATAGGGATGGACTTCCTAAGCATGACAACAAAATGAGAAATCCTAAAGATTTTACTGAAGGAAACTTTAAAGCTTTAGTATATCAATAAAGACTGTAAACAAAAGTAAAAGCTAATCAACACACCCGAGAAAAATATTTGTAGTATATAAATGACAAAAGATCAATATTATAAAAAGCCTTCAAAAATCAACAAGAGGGCTTCCCTGGTGGCGCAGTGGTTGAGAGTCCGCCTGCCGATGCAGGGGACACGGGTTCGTGCCCTGGTCCGGGAAGATCCCACATGCCGCGGAGCGGCTGGGCCTGTGAGAGGCCCGCGTACCACCAAAAAAAAAAAAAAAAAAAAAAAGAAACACAAGAAAAGATGAATGTTCAGTATAAAAATGAGCAAAGTAGTACATAGTCAAGGCACCAAAAAGATATAAATGACTGATAAATTGTGAAAAAATGTCCAGCCATTAGTAATCAAAAAAATGCAAGTGAAACAGCCAGGCCATTTTTCAAATTGGCAAGAGTACATCAAGGCCAAAGCATGAAGCTGTGGAGTTTGGCTGCAGCCGACAGATGATCGGCATCATTGAAGGATCATAAGCAGGAACTATGTCTAGTCAGAGGCATCTGGTGCCTTATATAGGGTGGTAGAGAGCTGTGAGACCAAAGGCTGGACTAGCAGTCCAGGGGTCGGGGGAGCACAAAGCATGGGAAGAGAACAGTTGTGTTGAGAGAATTCAAAGGAGAAATCAGCTGGTCTTGATGGCTTAGCAGACAGCCAAATCAAGATGGCCAGGGCTGTGGGGTGCCTGGGAGGACAGTGGCACTGTTGAGGGAAACAGGGATGCTGGGGAGTGGGTCAGGGAAGTCCAAGGTTTGTTTTTTGGTGCTGTGGGTCTTTGTGGTAGTTTAGAGCCTCATTACTGGCTACCAATTCAAATGATTTAATCTACAAAAAAATTTGCTGCCTCACACAATTGACAAGTCCTGGGTTAAAGTTTTGGGCACATCTGGATCTGGGTGCTCAAGGGATGTCATGAGGAGTCTTTTTCTTCTTCTCACCCAGAGAGAGGACAGAAAGGGCCACCAGCAGCTCCAGCCTCACACTCTGCCGGCTGAGCACAGGTCTAGAGTGGCTGTATTGGCCTGGCCTAGGAAACTCGCCCGGTACAGAGTGATAACTGTGACTGATGGACAGGCCAAGGCCACATGAGCTCCACTGAGGCCTGGGGGTGGGGTCAGCCCTACCCAAACAACATCGACTCAGAGTGGGGGGGAAACGGTTCTCCAAGGGAAAACTGGGGTGTCTGCCTACAAAGGGGGACTGGAGTTGAACAGCAAAACCAATAAATGTCCACTACCTTCCACCTCTGTCCAAGATCTAGACAGATCCCCCTTCTCGTATAATTTTAAAACTTTCTCTGTTTCTCATAATGCAATTGTCCCTCACAAAACTTAAAACACACTTGTCCCACCTCCGGAAGGAGACGTTCCAAGTTCTCACCACTTACCATGCCCAGCCCCAATTCAAGATCTTATCTGTCGTGGTACTGAGCTAGCCCCTCATGGTCTTTCAATTTATGGCCAAACTACAATGATGGAAGAAAAATCGGATAACTGAAAGAACAAAACCCTCCCAGTTGAAGAGGGGAGGTGAGGGAGAACACTCAGGGGTCATAAGTCCATAGCCCAGTCCACATGCTTGACCAGTCGGCGTGGATGAGGTTCCCTGGCCCACCTATCGGCTGCTCTGGTTCTGCTGTCTCGGAGAGCATCCCTTATCCTTCATGCTCTGTGGCCATGTGCAAAAGGGCAAAAGGGGCTTTGAGGGGTCACCTCCCATTGGTGCAGGTTTGGGGGTGGGAAACTTTAGGGGCTGAGTAATCCCTGGCCTTTGTTTTCCAGGTTTGTGGGTTTTTCCTGGCAATACAATCCCTTTAATGATTAGAAAGCTCTCAGTCAGTTCGTATTCAGCCATCCCCAGAGCTATTAACCAAACTAGAGACCTATTGAAAGTTATAATTCTTTATTTTTATTTTTTTTTATTTTTTTTGCGGTACGCAGGCCTCTCACTGTTGTGGCCTCTCCCGTTGCGGAGCACAGGCTCTGGACACGCAGGCTCAGCGGCCATGGCTCACGGGCCTAGTCGCTCCACGGCACGTGGGATCTTCCCGGACCGGGGCACGAACCTGTGTTCCCTGCATCGGCAGGCGGACTCTCAACCACTGCGCCACCAGGGAAGCCCGGAAGTTATAATTCTTGAATCAAGTCCCTGGTGATGCTGTTGGGGGAGGAGGAGGAGTTGTCTCTTAGCAACAGGGCTTGATGCTCTGCCTGTCCCAGGAGCCCATGGTTCTGTGGCTCTAGCTAGGCCTCTGCCGCAGGGCAATGCAAACTCCTAGTCTGTGATGAGAGGCAGAGTTCGTTTGCCCCTTCTCCCTCAAGCTGCATCCCACTGGAAGGCTGCTTGTATTGGAAGCAACGGTTGCCTCTGTTGAGCTGGGAGGGCACAGCAGGAGGGGTTCAAGAAGCCCTGAGGAGTGAAGAGCCTATCAGGCCCCAGGTTTGTCTCCCTCTGCGTTTCCAGCCTGCCTGTCTTTGCTTGAGCTGACTTTAGCTAGAAGCAGAGAACTGGCTCTTAATTATCTGACTCTCAGCCATATTGAATTACTGGCCTCAGGCAGAAAGGGCCTCTCTGGGCAAAGGAGCATTTTCTTCCTCTCTGCTTTCAGATGGGCCCCTTTTAGCCAGAGTGTGTCTCTTTCTTGTTGGACATTTTTCTGCAAGTCCCCTAAAGTTCCAGCCTTGGTAGGAACATCTGAGCTCTAGAGGCCGTGGGAGAGTTTCATCAGCTGGTTTGCTGCTGTGTAGCAGGCTTCACCGACTTCTAAGCAGGGGAAGCGGTACGGTCCCTCTTCAGCTAATTCCTTCTAAAATTTTTTCCCAAAAAATTTGACTTCTGATTCTAATTTCTGAGTTTGGAATTTTTTCTGGTGCAGATAACACAGACCCAACTCCAACTGGCTAAAGCAAAAGGAATTGATTGGCTCACACAATTGAACAGACCAGGATCTCAAACAGTGTGAGGAATCTCTCTCCATCTCACTTCTACCTGTCTGTGTTGGCTTCATTCCCAGGTGGTTCCTCCCAAAGGAGGCAAAGATGGCCCTCACAGCTCTGGCCCTCCCCATCAGCTTTGAAACCTGAGCCCAAAGAGGATGCTTTCCCCAGTAATGCCAGAGAAGTCCCGGAGAAATGACTCATTGACTCAAGTTGGGTGATCTGTGCCCATCTCAGGACTCTGATTGGCCAGGCCTATGTCACATTCTTACCCCTGGAGCAAGGGTGAACCATCAACCCCCACCCAGACCACATGGACTGAGAAAGTGGGGAAGGAAGGATGGTTCCCCAAGGTCAAAGCAGGGTGCTGTTGCCAGGGGGATGACTGGGTGCTGGGCTGGCAAAGGGAACAGGCATCCACCCATACATCCATGTGGAAAGCCAGAAGGCAAACGGAACTCAAGAGTAGGTCAGGATGGAGAGGTAGAGCTGAGAGTCAAGGCTTAAAGATGTGAGTAGGGCTTCCCTGGTGGCGCAGTGGTTGAGAGTCTGCCTGCCGATGCAGGGGACGCGGGTTCGAGCCCCGGTCCGGGAGGATCCCACATGCCGCGGAGCGGCTGGGCCCGTGAGCCATGGCCGCTGAGCCTGCGCGTCCGGAGCCTGTGCTCCGCAACGGGAGAGGCCATAACAGTGAGAGGCCCGCATACCGCAAATACATTAAAAAATTTAAAAAAAAAAAAAAAAAGATGTGAGTAAACCAGACTGTGGGAGTGAACCAGAGAGAGGCAAAGGGGGCTTGAAGGCAGACCTCCCATCAGGAGATAGGAAGATTAGGAAGACAGCAAGAAGAAAAGGTCAGAGAACCCAAACGGGGCAGCTTCATGGCAGCCTATGAACATGGAGCGGTCAGTAGTATTATCCAAGGGACGAAGTAGGTGAAGACCCTTGATGACAACTACATTGTCCGATTAGCAGGTGGTCTGTGACTTGAAGAGCACAGTGATAGCAGAGGTGGTTGAAGCCTGGTAGCAGGCAGTTAGGAAGAGGAGGGCAGTGAAGAATAGGGTGGGGATCCCACAAGGCAGGGGAAGGGTGACCGGAAGCCAGAGAAGAGGGGGGATGGGCAGCAGGCATTCAGGGTGACCAGGAGTGGGATGCCAGGAAGGGTGGTGACTTGTGCCAGAAGGAACCTGGAGAAGACAAGTATCATGGCCCTTGAGGCAAAGGGCAGAGCAGGGATGGGAGGGAGTGGGACAGAAGCAGAAACGGGAACAGTGACATACATAGGTATCATCAGGTGAGGTGACATCTTGGTCACTGCAACATGGTACCAGTAGTCCTGCTGGTCTAATGAGTGTGGTTTGCAAGACACGAAATAAGCATTTTTTTTGAGATGTAATAAGCTAGTACATATAGTACACTAATCGTAAGTGTACATAGGTGTAAACTGTATAACCTTACATATACACCTGTATAACCACCACTCATATCAAGATAGAGAGCATTTTCAGCATTACGTAAAGTTCCCTCCTGCCCCTGCCCAGTCTGTATAGGCCCCAGGGGTAAACTCTATTCTGACTTCTGTCATCATCAATTTAGTCTGTTCTTGAACTCCATATGTGTGGAATCCAGCAGTATGCAATCTAGTCTGGCTTCTTTCATGCAGCATAATATTGAATGGATTCACCCATGTTGTTGCATGTACCACTAGTTCCTTTTCTTATTGCTGGGTAACATCCCATTATGAATATAACACAATTTATCCATTCTACTGGTGATGGGCACTTCGGTTATGTCCAGGTTGTAACTATTATAAATAAAACTAATGCTTTTTTTTTCTTTCTTTCTTAGAGAATTCTCATTCTTTCTCACTCTCATACATGCACAGCCCTCACACAGGTACTGGAGCAGGCCAGTCCCTTCTGGGAGGTCTGGCCATTGGTCTCCCCTCGCCTCTCTCTTCTGGGCACGTGTTTTCTGGGGAAGTCAATTTTGTCATGGGTGGGGGATACGGGTTGGAGGTGGGGAGGGATACCAACCTCCTAAGGCTTGCTCCCTCTCTTCTAGCCTCCTTGCCCCTGGCCGCCAGCGCCGAGTCTGCCTGACCCCTCAGGGGGGCTCGCCCGCAGCCCCCCATGAGCGCGCCCGGCTGACTCTCAGGGCGGCCGCGGTGGAGCCCGGGAGCCGCGGGTACGGCGGGACCATGGCCTCGCTGGACCTGCCCTACCGCTGCCCCCGCTGCGGGGAGCACAAGCGCTTCCGGAGCCTGTCGTCGCTGCGCGCGCACCTGGAGTACAGCCACACATACGAGACGCTCTACATCCTCTCCAAGACCAACAGCATTTGCGACGGCGCCGCGGCGGCCGCGGCTGCCGCCGCCGCCGCCGCCGCCTCCGGCTTCCCTCTGGCGCCTGAGCCTGCCGCCCTGCTGGCCGTGCCAGGCGCCCGGCGCGAGGTCTTCGAGAGCACGTCCTTCCAGGGCAAGGAGCAGGCGGCCGGGCCGTCCCCCGCGGCGCCACACCTGCTGCACCACCATCACCACCACGCACCCCTCGCCCACTTCCCTGGCGACCTGGTGCCCGCCAGCCTGCCCTGCGAGGAGCTGGCTGAGCCGGGCCTCGTGCCCGCCGCCGCCGCGCGCTACGCGCTACGCGAGATCGAGATCCCTCTAGGGGAGCTATTCGCCCGCAAGTCCGTGGCCTCCTCGGCGTGCTCGACGCCGCCGCCCGGGCCTGGCCCCGGGCCTGCCTCTGCCTCGCCCGCGTCTCCCTCGCCCGCCGATGTGGCTTACGAAGAGGGCCTGGCTCGCCTTAAGATACGCGCGCTGGAGAAGCTGGAGGTGGACCGACGGCTGGAGCGGCTGAGCGAGGAGGTGGAGCAGAAAATCGCGGGCCAGGTGGGCCGGCTTCAGGCCGAGCTGGAGCGCAAGGCGGCGGAGCTGGAGACTGCGCGGCAGGAGAGCGCGCGGCTGGGGCGCGAGAAGGAGGAGCTGGAGGAGCGCGCTTCCGAGCTCTCGCGCCAGGTGGACGTGAGTGTGGAGCTGCTGGCCTCGCTCAAGCAGGACCTGGTGCACAAGGAACAGGAGCTGAGCCGCAAGCAGCAGTGAGTGGCCCGAAGGGCCTTGTGGGTGGGTGTGTCCGCGAATGTTCCTGAGTAGGTGACCACGCGTGTCACTGTGCCGCCGCCACCACTGTGAGTGTGGCTATGTATGTGCCCAAATTATATGGGATCTGTGGCCACTAGCATGTAATGGTGGTGCGCGTGTGGCCAAGAGTGTCATGAAGGTGTGTGTTTAGGACTCTGAGTCCATGGCAGCGTGACCGCGTGTGTAAAGACGGTTTCTCTTCGTTATCTGACCTCCTACCAAGGCCAGTTCCTGATTGTGACACCAGATCGTTTTCCCTTTTGCCTACTCAAAGACATGGCTCAATTCTCCCTTCTCCCTTTGCCCCCGTCAGGTTTTCCCTATCTACTGTATCATTACTGAAAACATACAGACATACGGTCCTTTCTCCACTCTGCCTAACCCTATCTCCCCCTTAAGCTACCACCCCTTCTCTCCTCCTTACAGAAAAACTCCTTGAAAATATTGTTTCTACTCCTCATCTTCAATTTCTTTCCCCATTTTCTCTCTTGAACCCACTCTGATCAGTTGTCCACCTCCATCACTATCCTCCATGTCATAAATGACCTTCACGTTACCGAGGCCAAGTCATCATCTTACTTGGCCCATTGGCAGCATTTGACACAGCTGATCCTTGAAATGCCTCTTTAACTTGGCTTCTTAGACACTCTCCTTGGAATTACCATCTCTCTTTCTATTGGCTTCTTTTCAGTCTTCTTTGCTGGCTTCTCCTCATTCCTCTGGTCTTTCAGTGTAGAATCATGAAGTACACAGATGTTATTTATTTGTCCCCATTGTGATATAAGCTCCATGGGGGCCAGGAATTTTTCTCTGCTTTGTTCACTGATGGGACACCCTAACACCTAGAATGGTGCCTGGCACCTAGAAGGTGCCTGTAAATGGTGAATGGATGCATGAACAACTGTGAATGCACTCGAGAGTAAATACTCACATGACTGTTAAGTATACTGTGTGTCCGTGCAACTCCTGGAGGTTGGTGCAACTATAAGTGTGCTTTTCTGAATCTGAGAATGTTTCTGAAAGTGTGTGTGTTTGAATGTGTTGGTAGGACTGTGCCTCAGACTGTGTGCCTGTGAATGAACGGGATACGAGTACGTGTACATGAGCGTGGGGGACTGTCTGCTGGGCTATGTGGACTGTAAGTGTGTGCCTGTGAGTGTTTCTGGAGAGGGGAGGTGGCTGTGTGTGACTGAGCACGCCTGTGAGTATTTCTGTGGGGAGCAGCGGTGTCTGGTTGTGTGTTTGGGCCTGGGTTGGTGGGGTGTGCGTGTATGACTCGGAGCATGCGCTTGCATTTCTGTGTGTGCCGTTGTGTTGTGTGGGGCAGTGTTCCTGGGTGTGTTCTGTATGTACCCATGTGACCACGAGCGGACCCTGCGGCCAGCTGTGCCCCTGTCTCTCCCTACCGCTCAGGGTCTCCTCCGGAGGGTGGGTGGGCAGCCAGGCCAAGGCACTGGGGTAAAGAGACTGCTCCGGGCCCAGGGAGGTGGTGCAGATTGACCAGTTCCTGAAGGAGACAGCGGCGCGGGAGGCCAGCGCCAAGCTGCGGCTGCAGCAGTTCATCGAGGAGCTCCTCGAGCGGGCCGACCGCGCTGAGCGGCAGCTGCAGGTCATCAGCAGCAGCTGTGGCAGTACTCCCAGTGCCAGCCTGGGCCGCGGAGGTGGGGGAAGTGGTGCTGGGCCCAGTACCCGGGGCCCAGGCAGGACGGTGAGTGCCCACCTGCCTTCCCTCCTCTACCTGCACACCTGACCCCCTACAACCATGCCTCACACATGGCCTGACAACCCCCCGCCCCATGATGCTCCGTGCTTCCTTCTTTGGCTCTTCCCCATGAGCAGATTCCAGGCCTGAAGTTGGGGTCCAGGAATAGGGGAGCCCCTCTGACAGCAGACGTGCCAGCCCTGAGGCTGTAGTGAGATACCATCCAGCAACCCCAGTCCTCAGGCAGGGGTTTGCCTCTGCCCATCCCTGCAAATGAGAGCCCAGGAGCCACAGGCCGGGGTCTGGGGTGCTTGGTGGGTGTGGGGAGGGGGCTGGGGAGCCTGCCTCTCTGGGCTGTCTATCTGTCTACTTGTCCATCTTTCCCAACTGTTCTCCTTCTCTCTTCTCCACCCCCCCTTCTCTCCATCTTGTACCCTGTTTCTCCTGTTCCTTCTCATCCTCTGGCCTCCTCTGCCCCCTGCCCTTCCCTCCCACTCTGGGGGCCCACAGCGAGAACACCACGCGGGCCTGGCCATGCCTAGCACGTATGCAGTGTCACGGCATGGCTCCTCTCCCAGCACAGGGTAAGCCGCGGGCCTGGCCCGCCCCACACAGCCCACCCTCCCCCTGGAAAGATCCACTGGCTCGCTGGCTGGCTGGCCCATCTGGGCCGTGGCTTCCCCTTCTCCCCCTGTCCTTCTCGGGTCACCTCTGTCTGGCTTTCCACACTCAGAGGGGACTCTTGGAAAGTAAGGTGGGTGGGTTGCCCTTGGCCAGTGGTGGGGTGGCATGGGGAGTTCAGGCAGGCCTAGGACCCCTTGCTCCTCACCACCTGGTCCACCCTACCCCAGGGCCTGCAGTCGCATCCCAGCTGCATCCCAGAGCTCAGGCTGCTATGACAGTGACAGTCTGGAGCTGCCCCGGCCAGAAGAGGGGGCCCCTGAGGACAGTGGCCCCGGGGGCTTGGGCACACGGGTCCAGGCTGCCAATGGCGGCTTGGAACGGGCCCAGCCCCCTCGCAGCTCAGGCCTGCGGCGCCAGGCCATCCAGAACTGGCAGCGCAGACCTCGCCAACACAGCACGGAGGGGGAGGAAGGTGACGTCTCGGATGTGGGCTCCCGAACCACCGAGTCAGAGGCTGAGGGCCCCTCGGATGCCCCCCGCCCTGGGCCTGCTATGGCTGGGCCGTTGAGCAGCTGCCGGCTCTCTGGTGAGTCTCAGGAGGGGGACTGAGAGGCCCGTCTTTCCATGGTGCTGGGCGCTCTCGGGACACAGGGCTGAGGCAGTAAATCTCCTGGGCTTCTGCACCGCCTTTCGCCTTGCCCTAGACTTAACCACAATGAGAATGACAAACTCCCTCCTGCACAGGGCCCAGCAAGTTTGGAGCAGGAGCTGCTGGGACAGGGCGGTGCTGTAGCACAGGGGCACTCAGGTTGGGTATTGCACAAGGATGCCACAGCTAAGGGGGTCCCTTCACATGACATTCACAGGAGAGGAGTTGAGTGTTCAAACTGAAGCCTGGGGACAGCAGGGCGAACCCTCTCCTGTATCCACACAAAGCCATGTGCATATGTGAGTGGGTCAGGGTCAGGAGGCTGGAGAGTTCAGGTCAGGGTGCATGGCTGTGCCTTGGTGACTGCTCTGGGCAACCTCTCGCCGGCATTCTGTTCACAGATGCAGGGTTTCTATCCAAGCCCCTTCCTTCTCCAACCTTGACTCAGTCACCTCATCTGGGGGATGACTTTGGACTGTGTGATGATATACGACCTTAAAAAGAAAGTTCCCTTGAGGAAGGGCCACCTTTTTCTAATTTGCAAAATTAGGAATGAGGGTGATGCAGAGGAGGGGGAAGCAGAGGCCCTTTGTCCCTCCTCCCAAGTTGCTGGTCCCCTGGGATGGTTCTGTCATGCCCATTCCTCCTGCAGCTCCTACCCTACCCCAGCTCCCCACCCATACCCCACACTGACCTTTGACCCCGTGATATTGTGCAGCCCGCCCTGAGGGAGGCAGTGGGCGGGGTCGGCGAGCTGAGAGGGGCAGCCCCTCACGCTCCAATGAGGTCATCAGCCCGGAGATCCTCAAGATGCGAGCCGCCCTGTTCTGCATCTTCACCTACCTGGACACGCGCACACTGCTACATGCCGCCGAGGTCTGCCGGGACTGGCGCTTCGTGGCCCGCCACCCTGCCGTCTGGACACGGGTGCTGCTTGAGAATGCCCGCGTCTGTTCCAAGGTGCCTGTCCCTGCCTGCCGCCCTGCCCTCCCAATCACCCTTGCTGTGAACCCACCTTTTTCCTGTCAGAGTCTGGCCCCGCAAGGTCTGGTCCTTGCAACCTTTTCAGCACCCCGGCTCCAACCTGACTCCCCGATATGCTCTTGTGAGGCCTCCTATCCTGGGGCTGGTCCACTTCCAACCAACCAAACTCAGATCCCCTCATCCCCAGGTAACCCCTCTCTCCCTGCAGTTCTTGGCAATGCTGGCTCAGTGGTGCACCCAGGCGCACTCGCTGACACTGCAGAACCTGAAGCCCCGGCAGCGGGGCAAGAAGGAGAGCAAAGAGGAGTATGCCCGGAGTACCCGGTGAGGCCACGGTGGGTGGGTGGGGGTTGCTTCTGGGCTGCAGACCCAGAGTGATGTTGGGATGCTTCCCAGAGGAGGAGCTGGCCACAAACAGTGCCCTGACCTCTTGGCTATCCCCAGGGGCTGTCTGGAAGCAGGGCTAGAGTCTCTGCTAAAGGCAGCTGGGGGGAATCTGCTGATCCTGCGCATCTCCCACTGTCCCAACGTCCTCACTGACCGTTCTCTCTGGCTGGCCAGCTGCTACTGCCGCGCCCTGCAGGCTGTCACCTACAGGTGGGTCCACACTGCAAGAAGCAAGGCCTCGGGCCCCAGGGATCCCTGGGCTCTGCATACCCTTCCCCCAGGGCTCTCGGGCAAAGGGACCCAAGAGCTCTGTGGCCCAAGGGAAAGGAGCAGAGGCCCTCAGAGTTGGTGGCCCCAGCTTTGTCTTTTCAACAGAAGCGCCACAGACCCGGTGGGCCATGAGGTCATTTGGGCCCTGGGCGCAGGCTGCAGAGAGATTGTCTCCCTCCAGGTGGCTCCACTTCACCCCTGGTGAGCCCAGGCATGGGTGGGGAAGGGCAGGGTTGGGGCTGGGTGTGGGGTTGAGGACTGAGCAGATCTGGGCCCATTCCATATGCAGTTTGGGGTGACAAACTCACATTCATCAGTCTGTGTCTTTAGGCAACAGGAGCAGGGCTTCAGAATCAGACTTGGGATCATGTCCTGGCCGGCTAGCAGTGTGACTTTGGGCTACCCAGTCGTGCCTTAGTTTCTCAGCTGTAAAGTGAAGGTGGTATTAGATCTGTCGATCTTATTAGGACTATAGCTGGCTCAAATGAGATGTGTGCATAAAGGCTGCAGAGCCCACAGTGGGCTATTTCCCACACTAGCTGGCAATAGCCAGGTTTGTTTGGCCCATGAAAGGCAGTTCAGGGAGGTCATCGTATAATGTACAAAAGGGCTGGTTTTCCGAGAATCCAGGGTGTGAGATCATTCATCGCTTTACTTGGAATTCCTCAAACATGCCAGGCTTTTTCACTCCCTGTGCCTGCCCTTCAAGCCCCTCTCCACGTGACACCTCCTTCCAGGTCCCCCAGTGTCCTGTCACTAACACCCTGGTAGCATTTGTCACTGCTCCCCTGTCTCCATTCCTCTGAGAGGAATGGCCCCTGCTGTAGTCCATTTTACAATAATTTCTCTATATTTCAGTCTACACCAGACTCATGTTTCTAAGGGCAGAGGCTGTGAATATCCATTTCTGTATCCCTGGTACTGAGCACGTGGCAGATGGTGGGCGATTGTTAAGTGATGAAGTGTTCAGGGAAGGAGCAAGTGTGGTGTGAGTGGTGGGCAGGGCCCAGCGAGCAATGAGTGTGGAAAGGAAGCTTTGGGCCAAGGTCAGAAGGCCTTGCCTAAGGGGTTTTAGATGTTTGCATTTTGTCTAGAAAGCACTGGGAAGCCACTGGGGGATTTTAGATCTTAAAAAACGGGATGACATCAGACTAGGAATGTTCTGTGTCATCCCCCCCACTGCCCACCTCTTGGAGGCAGGGACCATGTCTCTGTGTCACCACTGTGTCCCCAGGGCCCAGCTCGATTGTTCTTGGTCATGACAGGCACTTGCGAAGCTTCTGTTGAATGACTGAGTGAAAGGATATGGGAGTGCGTGGCTGGCTGTCAGCAGCCACTGGATGAACTGACAGGGAGACTAGTTGTATACTCAGATGAATATGGATGGTGGTCTGAACTGCGGGTTGAAGAGTTATTCAGGAATCAGAATCTGCAGGTCTTGGCAGGAGGTGAGGGGGAGGAGTCAGGGAAGATCCCAGGTTTCTGACTTCAACAGCTGGGTGGTTGGTGGGGCCTCGCCTTTGAGGGGTGGGTCCTGACAGAGGAGCAGGCTCAGGGTATCATGCAGCCAGGGGCTTCCCTGACAGCCCTCCCTCCACCCTGTTCTCCAGCCAGCAGCCCACGCGCTTCAGTAACCGCTGCCTACAGATGATCGGTCGCTGTTGGCCCCACCTCCGGGCCCTGGGGGTCGGGGGTGCTGGCTGTGGGGTGCAGGGCCTGGCATCCCTCGGTGAGTCTTTCCTTGAGACTGGGGTAGGGGGTGATGGGAAGCAGGCATGGATGCAACACTGAAATCCCAGAGGGACTCGGGGCTGCAGCCTGGGTGGTGGCAGGAGGTGACCTGGGGTTGTTTGTCAGCAGGACCTTGCCTCTTCTTCCCTCTTCCTAGCGAGAAACTGCATGCGACTGCAGGTCCTGGAGCTGGACCACGTGTCGGAGATCACCCAAGAGGTGGCGGCCGAGGTCTGCCGGGAAGGCCTGAAGGGACTGGAGATGTTGGTGCTCACGGCCACCCCTGTCACCCCCAAGGCCCTGCTGCATTTCAACAGTGAGCGATGGGTAACGTGGGGTGGGGTCCCAGTGTTGCCTCTTACCATGTCTTGTCAGCAAGTAGCATAACCGACTCCCTCTCGCTCCTAGTCGGCAAACACCAGCACTGGGGTCAGATTGACCAGGGTTCTAGTCCTGGCTTTGCCACCAGTGCCTTCTGAGGCCAGTGTGGCATTTAAGACCTGCCAGCATCTGACCCAAATGGTTCCATTCAGTGGATTTGTATTGTCCTGTGCTCTGTGCACGTTGGAGGCATGAGCTGTTCAGCACCATCTACCATCTACCCCCACACGAGCCTCCAGCCAAGGGCAAAGGCAGAACAGATGGGTTCTGGAACTGGCTGACCTAGGTCTCACTTCTGGCTCTACTGATTATTAGCTGTGTGACTTTGGGCAAATTACTGTACTTCTCTTGGGTTCTGTATCTGCATCTTTTTTTTTTTTTTTTTTTTTGTGGTACGCGGGCCTCTCACTGTTGTGGCCTTTCTCGTTGCGGAGCACAGGCTCCGGACGCGCAGGCTCTGCGGCCATGGCTCATGGGCCCAGCCGCTCCGTGGCATGTGGGATCCTCCCGGACCAGGGCACGAACCCGCGTCCCCTGCGTTGGCAGGCGGACTCTCAACCACTGCGTCACCAGGGAAGCCCTGTATCCCTATCTTTTAAGCTGACTTCTAAACCGAATGAGTGGGAGGATTAATGAGATAATGTGTGTGAGCCCCCTAGAACAGTTCTCAGGGGACTCACACACACACCTCTGCTGGCCCCTGCCTCCCTCCAGCCCCCACTCCCCTCCCAGTCATTCCTCCACCTTCATTAAGGACACAGGTACCCAGCTGGGGCTACACACGCCCAAGGGTAGACCATCATCAGGGACCATTTGGCCCCTGGCAGGACCTCACGTCCTGAGCACTGAAGGTTCCTCGACCTTCTTATCATCTCCAGGATCCTCTTCTTCCCCCAATTCAGCCTCAGGGCCCCGCCCTGGACTGACCACCAGAACTAACTGCTTGGCCTCCAAAATCATAACCTTTAGAATCCTCTCAGCCTCCTGACCTTCTTGCTTCTCCTCCCCTGACTTCATGGCAACGTCCAGTCCCTTAAGCCCTCTGCTCCCCGCTTATTTGTTCCCTGCCTCCCCCCTTCCAGTGCTCCAGCTGAGATCCGTCAGCCTAACCTCAGCCACTCCGTCCTTGTAATTCATTTCCACATGCCCAGACCAGAGCACAGCGATCTCCTCTGCCAGGGAAGTTGCTAGAGCCCCTGCACAACTGGCTGTTGTCCACTCGTCCTCCCAGAGTCCACCACAGCCTCTGCTCTTTGACCTCACCCTCCACCTTCTCCCCTTGCCCAGTTGAGTCCGGGGCAGCATGGATCTGCTCCCAGTGCCTGGCACACGATTGTCTCTCAGAGGGTTCTGATTCTGTTAATTAGTAAAAGGAGAGAAGACAGCCCCATTGCCCAGATCAGGCATGGGCCCCCATCTTACCTTTTCCCAGGCATCTGCCGGAACCTCAAGTCCATTGTGGTCCAGATTGGGATTGCCGATTATTTCAAAGAGCCCAGCAGCCCTGAGGCCCAGAAGCTGTTTGAGGACATGGTGACAAAACTCCAGGTGAGCAGCTGTCTCTGAGGCTGCCCAAGACCCCCAGTGGCATCCCTAGGTTGGGGTTGGTGACCTGGGTGTTTGAAGGGAGGGCTCCACCTGTCTGCCCTGAGGGGAACTAACGCAGGTTTGGTCTACAGGCCCTACGGCGGAGGCCCGGCTTCTCTAAGATCCTGCACATCAAGGTGGAAGGCGGCTGCTAACCCGGGTGGGGGGCGGCAGGGCCCCTGCCAGCCCCACACCAGGGCACTCTCTTTGGACCTCCAGAGGGACCCTGATTTGTACTAGACCTTTGGAGGCCTAGTGTTATCCCTGGCTTCCGGGGAGGGGTTGTCAGTCTCCTGTCCTGCTGGGACAGTGGAGCAAGAGGCCTGACCCTGAGCATTGCCTCTCCAGGGCAGGGGCTTGGACAGCTGTCCCCCGACTCCCACCCCAACCCCAGCTGAAGCAGCTTTCTGGGCCCAGTCAGCGAAGAGCTGAGTCCCACCAGCACTTGGTGTCATCGCCCTGAAGATCTGCAATAACCACCAGTGGCGCTTCGGCCGCTCGGGCTGCTGGGGCAGGCCTCCCCTTTGTGAGGCCCAGCCTCCTGGTCGGGAGCCTCTGTTAAGCTCCAGGCCAGAGGGTTGCTCCACAAGGCAGTTCGGACTTGGCAAGGAGGGCTCTTCTCTTTCCCCTGCCGTGTCCCAGCCTTCTGTGGGGCACCCCCTCCAGGCAGCCCGCTGGGGCTCTGGGTCCGTATTTTCCAGGGATAACCCTAGGGGTCTGGGGATGCGGCCAGCCGAAAGTGAGAGGTAGGGGTGCAGCGAGGTAGTGGGGTGGGCGTGGAAGGGCAAGACGTTCGTCCAGAACTTCTCCCCAGGACATCGAGACCACCCCTACCAAGGGAGAGAAAACTTCGAGTTTTTATTGCTGTAGAAAAGACAAGATTCCCTCCCAGCCACCACATACCCACGACACACCAGAACTAAATTCAGAGCTAAAAGGTGCATGTTTCTATAACTTCCACCAATCCCGAGTCTCTGGGAAACGGTGTCAGCAGTTCCTGTCCTCAAGGAATGTACTTCTAATCCGGGTGCTTGGGCAGGAATCTGATGGTCTTTGGGTCCCCAAGGCTGTGTGAGAGGGAATCACTAGGCTGCCCTCTGTGCTAGGGCCTGGAGGAGTCCAGAAGGAGGGTGGTTTAGTTTGCTTCCTCGTCTGGCTAGCTTGCTTAAAGATGTGGCTTTGGTAGGGAGCCAGACCCATGGGGCCAAGAACGAGGAAGAGCCCCCGCCTCACTGGACTTGCCTCCCTCCTCAATCTCCACTGGCCTCACAGGCTGAGGGCTGTGTTGGGGGTCTTCTGCCAGGGGCAGTGCTGGGACCTGAGCCAGAACCACTGACTTAAAATGCAAATGGGGGCTTTCACTGACCCTTGCACGGTTCCCAGAGGGCTAGGTCCTGGCACTATGGCTCTAAAGACTCAGGTCTCCCCAGTTCCGCCTCTCAGGACTCCCACAGTGGCGCAAAAGCCGTGGGTCCTGCCAACCTTCATTTGGAAAGTTCTTTCAAACATTGATCTAGGTCCATCTTAGGGTTTCCTTCTCTCCTGTTACAGGGTGGGCTCTCAGCCCTAATCATTAGGCCACTGGTCCTGGCTGGGGCTGGGCTCCTCTAGTTTCTCAGTCCTTTCCAGAAACCCAACTTTCTGGGTTGCCCTGCAACGAGGCCTCCAGAGCTGGGACCCCACAGGATCAGAAGTGTACCCAGCTCTCCTGGCTCCCCACTCAGCTGTGTCCTGGCTGTTTTCATTGTTGATGATTTTCCTCCCGTGGCTTGTTCGGGCCCTGCCCTTTGAAGACGCCAAATACCAAGGGTGGCATGTTGGCAACTCCTTGTCCAGTCCTGCACGAAGCCTTGTCTGTGTGGCATCCCCACCCCAGAGCAGCTAGTTCCATTGGCTCTTACCTCCCCAGCCCTGTCCCCAGGAGTCACGAAGGAGAAGCACAACTTTCCTCTGTTCTGGGGCCTGGAACGGAGGTGGAGGTCCACTCGGCCTGGTTGCCCTGGCTGTGTCTGTTCTGCTTTGCCAGCTGCATCCTCCCTCCATAGCCCCTGCCCCCTGTGACCCCAGGATGTCTCCCGGACAAAGCACAAAGGGATGCCCTGCTTGGCCTGAGCCTGTCCTACTGAGGGGCTTTTTCTGCCCTAGGTAGCCTCCATCCCTGAATACAAGGCTTTGGGCAATTTCTCCCTGGGAAGATGCCTGCTGGAATGCCTGGCATCAGTTCTGGGAAAGGTCAGGGTGCACAGGCAGCAGGCTTGAGTGGGAGAAAGGTGGTGCTGAGAGGCCTGACGGTTGCCGTAGGTTCCTTCTGTGCAGTAGCGCTGAGCACCACCGGCACTGGGGCAGCAGAGTGAACAAGACTTCCTTCTCCTGCTGGTGGGAAGTTTGCCTCTCAACAAGCATGGCTGTTTCCAGGAAACCCACCAAGCCCCCCGCCCTGTATTTTCTAGCTGAGTGTGTGAGGGCTGTGTGGGGAGCATATTGCACAGGTCCATGGGAACGAGGGGTCACAGCCTGTACCGCTGCACACCTGGGGCTGACAGACTCGCGTGCCCTGGCCTTCATATGTGCCCTGAGAACTGGCGGGTTTGCGGGCTCCCCACCAGCTTGACGCTATTTTTGCCTCTCCTCAGGGGGATGAGTCCTGCTGCTGAGTGGAGAGCTTTTGTTCACTTGGTCACTTCTCTGGCCAGCACACAGCTAGGGCTGAGAGTGGCGAACAGGGATGGGGAGGGCCTGGCCGTCCCTAGGAGCACCTTATCCTTCACTCACCCACAGGAGAGCCCTCTTCCACATCTCACACCTTGATGAGGTGCAAAAGAGGAGTATCTGTGAGAGCAAACCAACACAGGCCCTGCTCCAGGGGTCCCAGCATGTGTAGAGGCCCCATGGGTGATGGCCACTTGGTGTCCTTACCACCTCTCCTTGCCAGCCCAGCGCCTGGGAGGCTTGGGGTATTTGGCTTGAGTGTATCATGCTTTATTCAGGCTGCCTCCGCACAGCACTGGCAGAGAACAAAGGAGATGCTGTATCTGCATCCCCGAGGGAGAGAAAGTGGGCTCCCCAGAACCATGGCTTTTCACTGGCCAGGAGACCACCTAAGGACCAAGGCAGCTCATGTTTTCCTAGTCCCATGAGAGTGGAGTTTGAGCCAGTCCCTCAGCAATTGCTGGAAAAAAAAAAAAAAAAAAAAGCGCCACCTCCTTCCCAAGGCCTGCTGCTCCAAGGTTTGACTCTGTCCTTTGCCTTTGGGTCCCGCCTGTCCCCCTGGTCCTGGTCTCTAGTCCTCTGGGCTGCCGGTGGGGAGCTGCCCATGCCCCAGTCCCTCTTGGGCGCTAAGTTGAAGATCTTTCCAGAGGGACTATTGGTGCCAAAGACCCAGTTCCTGGTGGACTTGGGGTGAAAACAGGAGAGATGGTGATTGGGTGCAGGGCCCAAGTGCCCAGAGGAGTTAACTCATACCAGTGGCATCTGTCCCAGCCCATCAGTCCCTGATGAGTGTAACTTGCCTCCCCCAGGGGCCTGGCACTTCTCTTTTTACCCCTGGTGGCTGTGCTTTCTCACCCAGCCTTGTCCCAGGCCCCATTTCTGTATATATTGCTGTGTATTGTGTGTGTATTTATTCCCGGACAAGTGTGTGCATCTACAGCCTTGCCTGAGGATAAGGTTTAGGATTGGGTGAAGATCAGAATACCAGGGCCAACTAAGGCAACCAGCTCCTAGTCTGACCCCAACCCCTTGGGACCCTGGCCAGTCCCAAGACTGCCCCGACAATCAGGCAGGCTTCCCCGCCACAAGTCCGAGCCTTGTCTGCGACTGCTGGCAGGGCCCCAGGCCTCAGCTTTGCCCTGGCAGGGGTCTTGCATGCAGGGGCAGACTCGCCTCATGGCTAGTGCCAGTAGGCCTGGCTCTAGTGAGCCCTGCTGGCGGGGACCTCCACAACTGGCCCCAGGCCCTGCCTTCCCTGCACAGCCAGGCTGCAGTGGGCCTGAGCTGTGAGAAGGGAGCTTCCCTCACCCCAAGCACATCAGGCAGAGGGGTGGAGAGCATTTTTTGGTTTTGTTCCCGAAGTGGCGCCAGTACCTCCAGCCCCCAGGGGGCCTTCCCTGGCCCCACTTTTCTGCCCCACCCAGGCATCACCATCCCAGCACTTTGCTCCACATCACCCATAGATGCCCTTTGCTGAATGTACCCGAGCGTATGTATTTAAAAGGACTCAAATGGGCATCAGAATTTGTGGCTCTGTATCCAATAAAAGATGGTGAAACTGGAATCATATCTGCCTCAGGGAAGTAAATGGTAGGTGGCCACATTTCCCAGTCTGTCACCAAACATTCCTTCAGCTGAAATGCACTGAGGGAGGAAGGAGGTGGATGATCTGAACGGCATCAGTGAGGTGAACTGAAGCATTAGGAAGACCTGTATCAGGACAGTAGACATCATTGCTGGAGGAAGGCCATGCAGGTTACTGACCGTGCCATAGCTTTCAGTTGTGTGCAGGCAGATAAAGAGCCTCAGGGTGTCCCTTCTGGCTCTCAGCCAGGAGAAGCCATCTTTAAGGGCAACCCCAGCACAAATATAGCAGGAACAGCACACGCTTGCCCATCCCCTCACTGGCTTGGTAACCTTAGGATGCTCTGGCCGCCAATCCGACTTTGGCCTGATGGAGACCAGTTCCCCATCATGGTCTGGCTCAACTTTCCCATTTTACAAAATGGGGCTGCCCCACTGATTTAATTACTCAGGTCTTGAAACATTTAAAATCAGAAAAAAGAACAGGTGTTTAGGCTTAAACTGTGAGTGGCTCTAGCATCAAACAAGTAGACAACTTATCCCCACAACTCTGAGTCAGCTATTACCGTTATACAGGTAGAACGGCTGAAAAAAATTTACTTACAGACCATCAGGTTAGGAGGGATGCCAAACCCCGAAGTCTGGACCTGCCACCACCCCCATTCTGCTTTTGAGTTCATGTGACTTGGCTGGAACTCAAGAGATTTTTAAAAAAATCACTTCCCAGATTTAGGGAGCAGAAGCTTCCTATTAATTACAGGTAGCTGCAGGCCAACTCTCAGAACTAGCAATAAACAAGGAGGCAGTTAGACTGCTGATTTTATCTGTGCTGGCTGTTCTAAACTTCCTCTGGTCAGAAGAAAGCAGAAAGGACCACTGGTGGCTGAACTGAGAAGACCGGGTGGCTCCTTCAGCCTCCTCCTCAATGGACTTCTTCTAAGAAGTCACAAGAGTTTAGAAAGGATCTGTCCTCTCTGAAACATTCCTCCGAAAGCCCTCAACCTCAAGATCTTGAAAACGAGGGATGAAAAGACTGAGCCACAAGAATACGGAAGTAGAAGGGGGTAGACAAGGTAATGTAATGCATTTAACTCAAACCCAGAGAAACCCTGGCAGCAGAGCCAGGCGAGGCCAGTGCTAAATAAGGTGATGTCAGAAGGAAAGGAAGCAACTCCACACCTCCTAGCCACTGCTAGGACTGAGAAAACCACCAAAGCTAAACTTCCAGACAGGGGCTACTCAGGTGGAGCTCCTCCCCTGGCAGAGTGGACCTACACTCTGCCTAACAATGACTAGAGGCTGTGAAGGACTCAGCCCAAGAGGGAAGATGATTTTCTCTTTTCTACCTGTTGGGTGAGTACACATAAAGCTACAATTCTGAGCTGCAGTCAAGACATGTATGAGTACAACCCCTGTGCCCAAATAATTTGCAAAATGAATTCTAAGTCTTTTAAGTTTTATTTAATAACCTCCAGTGAGAACAGAGTGGGCCAAATACTACCCCTTCCTTGTAATACCATTTCACCAAGACAGAGTGAGCGGAGCCTGCAGGCAGCCTGCAGTGAGAGCTGGGGTGCCACTCAATGGGGGTGGCCACGACCTCGGCCCCGGCCAGCAGCTGGGGGAACATCCACTGTTGAGCGAGGGTTCTTGATGGTTTCATCTACGGACACGATAAGGCACGCAGCCTCAGAGGCTGCAGTCAGGGCATTGATCCGCACCATAGCTGGCTCCCACACGAAGGCCTCAAAGTTGTCAGCAATGTCCTCGTTGTTGATGTCCACGCCATACCACATGCCCCCCTGAAAGAGCAGAAAAAGAGGGAAAGTGATATGGAACTGCTCTCAAATTTCTTCTTGCACACCCTCTGAACGACTCGGATTGTTAGGAATCGTCAGGTTCTCTGAACCCGCTGGCATCTCCCTGAGGAAGGTGGCATTACAACAGGAGCCTGGAAGCCTCTTCCCACCCCTCCCCCACCCCCAACCTGAGAAGTGCTGACCACAGAAGACCTCCGGGCCCTCTCCCAGGCAAGCTGCTGGCTTTTAGGGAGGCCCCATCCTCAGGTCACCTGAGGACTGTGTGTGTCAAACCAGGCTTTTCAAGAGGAACACTTTCCAATCCCTTATCTCATTTCATCATCTCACTGCTTCCATTAGTCCCGATTTTACAGACAAGGAAACAGACGCAGAGCGTGACTTACTTAAAGTTCTAACACAAGTCAGAAACTAAGTCACTCACCTAATGCTGCTGTCACCGCACTGAGCATTTAACAGACAGCATTTAAGAAGCATCTCTAAATGAGTATTTGCTGAACAGCAGATGAACAAATTAAATTCTCAGAGAGATCACAACTTGGAGGTGGTAGAGCCCTGGCTGGACTGCTGTCAGCAGGGCCCTGGAGTGCTTCACCACCAAGGAACCCAGTACACATGGTATGTGCTTCCAGGCAGAAGGCCACAGGGTTCCTTTGGTTCCTCTCACTGCACCGTGAGGAGCGATCAGACTCTTGGAAGAAGCACTGAACAAACCCTGGAACCACCAGTTCCAGCACTGGTCTTTCCTTCTGACCTCAGAGGAGGCAGGCAGTTGGTACTGGGTTTGGTTCCAGCACTATCACCTGGGCTGACCACACAGAGCTTGAGTAAGCACAACACACACTCAGAATCTAGCCCCGTCCACCCAGTCCCTGGACCCGGAGGAGAGGAATAGCCCACCTGGGCGTGCCGAGCCCGCAGCTTGTTGAGGATGTTTGTGGCATCAAAGCCAGCGTTGTCGCACAGCTGGCGTGGGATAATTTCCAGTGCCTTGGCGTAGGCCCCAATCAACAGCTGCTGCTTGCCGGGAATGGTCCGTGAGAAATCTCGCAGGTACCTGGAGAGCTCCATCTCAATGGCGCCGCCACCAGCCACCACCGAGTCGTTCTGCAGAGGCCAGACCCACCACTAAATGCAAGGGGTCCCCAGGTCTGAGCTCCAGCCCTGGCCAAATTAGGCCGTTCAGTCAACAGGCCCCCTAGCCCAGGAAGAGGGCTGGTTCCACATTCCCTCCCTCAGCCCAAGCCCCAGAAAGCCCAGACATGGACCTTGTCTAGCACATCCCAACTTCAATCTGGTGAACCTTATGGTTTCTGACCATCTCCAAGGTCACCTGTAGCTTGAGGGCACTGGCACAACCCCTGGGATGGCTGACTCTATCAGCTCCACAGCTGCTCACAAGAACAAGTCTTAGCTTTTAAGGCAGCATGACTTATTCTGAGAGACTGAGGCTGTTTCTTTATCATCTGTGAGACGAATCAGGGCCCACATGCCCCACATGGAAGGACACAAGTTATACAGGGAAGGAATCACCACACAAATCCAGGGTCTCATCGGCTCAAGAGGCAGAGTGAGCTGTGCAGGCTGGAAGCTCCCAGCCTAGTACCTTGATGGCCCTTCTGACAATCATGATGGCGTCGTGTAGGGACCGCTCTGTCTCCTCCATAAACTGCTCAGCGCCACCACGGAGGATGATAGTACAAGTCTTGGCCTTGGGGCAGCCTTTGAAGAAATTGTACCTACGCCCAGGGTCAAATCATACTTGTGAGCTCGTTCTGCTGCCCACCTGCTGTGTTCTAACCTTGCCAAGCCCCCCGCTCAGCAGCCGCTCTTCTGCTCCTCACTAAGGGTCTCCAAGCCACTCTGAGAGACGTGTTCTTGGGAAGGTCTAGGGCTGCACCACAGGGGCATAGAAGATGTGGAATCAGACCTCAGACCCAACTTGATCTTCTTCCCTCCCCAAACACTCTATATATCTGAGCTCTTTATGCCCCATGAGATATAAGACCTCAGAAGAGAATAGCATGTGCTATATATACACCACACCCCAAAGATGGCAGAAGGCCATCAGGCAGGTCTCGTGAGCTAAGCGAACAGGGATCCCAGGCCTACTGCTCACCTCTCGCCTCCAATCTGGGTCTCTTCAAAGACCTGGCAGCGGCCCAGAACATCTGATGACAGAGCGTTCACACTGGTCTGGATGGAGCCTCCGCAAGCCTGAGGAACACAAGACAACATCATCTAGCAGTGAAGGCTCACACGAGGCCAGAAGTGAGCTTCCTGCCACTTAGTCTTAAAGCCAATTCCCATGTTAGACTGCCATGGTGCCCCGGAGCTCTCCTCACTGGATGACCCACTCTCACCCTTGACCTCCAGGCTCCCTCTGGAAGAGGAGAAAACAAAACAGAGCTAAGACACACGAAGGGCAAACAAGCCTGGTTAAAAGGAGATGGTGACCCTTTGTTTCACCCAATACCCCCTCCCCTAAACTAGGGTGCTTTGGGCCCAGCGACTGAAGTCAGGATCAGTGCTTTAGACCTGAAGCATCTTTGGTGAGATGCTCAAGAAGAAAGGGAGGAAACCTGGCCGGAAGCATCCAGCCTGGAGTTTAGCCAGCTAATCATAGGCCTACTGCTAGGTTTCCTTACAAATCAGCTTCCCTGACTTGTTTGGTTAGATTAACTCTTGTATACCGAGCATATACACACTGGAACTGGAGTGTTTCATGGCAAAAAGAGTTAAGAAGACAGGTCTAGATTCACATACCAATCACTCCAGTACACCAGGGGTAAGTGAAAACCCCCCTGGGGCCACAAAGACCAAGAAGCAGCCTGTGAAAGTTTGGTTACCATCATTGTCCTCTTCAGGTCCTCCTCCGGCACTCGGCCAGCACAGAACATGTCCCTGTCAGCAAAGTACTGGGTGGCCACGTCCCCAATGGGGAGTTTGGACAAGACGACTTTGGCTCCGGAGTGATGGATCCTCTCTAACTTGTCATAAAGAATGTTCCATTCAGCATCAACAATTGCCTGATAATCCTGAAGAGACCCAGAAAAGGATGAGGATGCTTTGGAGTGGAGGTTAGCCTATATGGTATGTTAAAATATAACACGCCCCTGCCAAATAAAATATACTGACTTATTTGGGAATTAACAGGGATAAACAGAATAGCCTCCTCTCAGTCCAAATATACAAGGACCCTATAAGGTAACTTAAGAGTCACCTAAAACTTTCAAACACAAAGGCAGAAAGTAACCCCAGGACTAGGAGCTACTCCAGAGCTAGCACTTGCTACGGTGCGAGACCTACTTTAGCCCAGCTAAGTTCCAGCTCCTCTGAGGCACTGCACCCATGGAGTTACCAATGACAAGACCCTTTCCCCCAAAGGCCATTCTGTGTTGGGGATACATTTTCCAAGAATACTTGCTTACAGCTGGGTGACACTGCTACCTCCAGAGACAGCCTTGGTGATATCAATTTTGGGAGCACACCTGTCCCTGCAACACGGGACCCAGTATAGAAAGGGCAGAGTTCACATCTGCCCATATAAGAGGAATCAAAATACTGGGCTCACTATATAGCTGAGAGGCCCCTGCAAGCCCCTTCCCTGGGGCCAGAGGATAATATTTCAGCATGTTTGCCCTATCCAAACCTCCTCAGGTCCAGGTCACTGAGAGAGAGCATAGAGTGAGAAAAGAAGTGGACCCAGTATTTAGACATTAATATTTAGGGGGATAGGAGGAGAAAGGAGCCCATAAGGTACCTGAGAAACAAAGCTAAGCCCAAGATGGCCACAAAGGCCCAAGGCTATGGCCCAGAATGTTGCCCATTTCCATGCCACTGCCAGCTGGTAGGGCCTACCTCAACTGTGTGGACTCTGATTTCCGCATTATCCTTCTCAGCTTTCAGCTCGAGCTCAACATTTAAAAGGGCAATCATTGGATTATGGTACTTTTTGGGTTGCATTTCAAACCCAGCATAAGAGAAAGTCTTCTTGAATGCAACACCAGCTACAAGCTGGGACTCCTGTTTAAAAAAACAAACAGTTCAACAGTTCAGTACTGGCATGAAATGAAATCAAGTTAGTGGTGTGCTGGACTAATAATGCATGTCCATTTCTGTGAACCTGAAAGAGTTAACCATGTTTTTATTTCACTGTTGTAACAGTTTTTCCATCATCCTAAAAGCTAGGAAAAATACAGAGCATATTTTGGTTGTGCCTTCAGTATAAGGAAAACCAGTTTGCTTGCAGAGACTAAGCATGGTAAAGGCCTGTTTGGGCTGTTCTCTAAGACTGACTTCCAAAGCAGGTGCCAAGGGATGCACTTTGATCCCAACTCCCCACCTCCCAGTCTTCTACACATACGTACACATACCCCTCCCTACCTGTACTGCTCACGAGCACACACATACCTGTGGGCTGTAGCCTAGGTGCTTCCTCCTTCCAGGAGATGAAAACAAAAGGTCCTAAGGGTCAGAAATTTCCTGCAGTTCCCAAGCTATCATTGTGGCTATTCCCATCTTGATCCCTCAAAATATGAACTACTACCACTTGTTCCATAACAGAGCTTGCTGTGGGGTGGATTTAATAGCAGGGCATAATAGAAAGCATGTTGCACCTGGGAGTGGCTTCAGCAGTATCAGAAGACAGGTTCAAATCTCAGATCTCTTTCTTACTAAAAAACCTAGTCATTTCCCACTCCGTAAAGAAGGGTGTATTCAGTATATGAAGTAAGTCAGAAAGAGAAAGACAAACACCATATGATATCACTTACATGTGGAATCTAAAATATGACACAAATGAACTCATCTATGAAACAGAAACACTCACAGACATGGAAAACAGACTTGTGGCTGCCAAGGGGGAGGATGGATTGGGAATTTGGGGTTAGCAGATGCAAACTATTATATATAGAATGGATAAACAACAAGGTCCTACTATATAGCACAGGAAACTATATCCAGTATCCTGTGGTAAACCATAACAGAAAAGAGTATGAAAAAGAATATATACATATATATGAATAACTGAATCACTTTATTGTACAGCAGAAATTAACACAACACTGTAAATCAACTATACGTCAAAAAAATAAAATTTTTTAAATAGTGTATTCAGTTCAACGACCTATATGTTCTCTGCTAGTGCTAATCTACAATCCTAGTCTATAATACTGTAGCCTATCAGTGAGACAGATTGCTACACCATTCAAATCCACAGCCTCCTAAAGGGGGTGATGTCTGAGCTGAATCAAGATGGATAAGCAGAAATTAGTCAAACAGAAAAAAGAAAGAGATGTTCCCAAAAGACAGAGGCAGTGTGGTGCAATCAGGGGATGAAAAGTTACCTGCAGTTGCTGGAATACAAAATAAAGAGGGCAGGGACCAGTTTAGGAGAATCTTAAAGGCTCTGCTAAGGCCTCTTATCCTGTACACAATGTGGAACCCCAAAATGCTTTACACACAGAGTGTAAACTGGGGAACTTCACGCTGCAACAAAAAATAGAATGGACTTAGGGGATGCAAGACTGGAGGAAGAGTGACCACTACCAGGACAATGGTCTAATAAAAGAGACAGACTTAGGAAACAACAAATTGGTAGGTAAAATGAAACAACAGTGATCAACAGGTTGGGGGGAATTGGAAATATTTTTGAGGATGACCCTAGACTTCTGGGTTGAGTGACTGAATAATGGTGGTGATAGCAGCTATGTCAAGGAATACAGAAAATATTACAGGTTTGGAGGATGCGATAATGGGTTCAGTAGCAGTGAGATCCAGGAGTGTGAAGCTCAAGAGAGAGGTAAAGGCTGAAGATATATATCAGGAAGTTTTCGGTTAATCCTGAGAACGAGTAAATAATTACTACCACCATTTACTGAATTGTGTGTCAAGTATTGTGTTAAGGGTTTTACATGCATTTAAGAGATGTGGGACAGTCTGAAGAACATATGTGTGGCTTGGAGCCCCTGGCTTTCTCACCAGATAAGATTATTAGTTCTGATCCCTAGTTTAGTGAATGCCAATCTAATCTCAAGGGTTTACGGAAGTAGGAAGGCCCAGGAGGAAATGGAATATTGCTATCAAAGCAGTGTGTAAAGACAAAGTCGGCAAGCCATGATGCAAAGAATGGGCGGAAACACGAGTGGTAGTGGGGGCTGAAGATGGGGAATGGCTCAGATGACCTCCAGATTCCTCACAGCTTTATTCTATAAAGAGAACCTCATCCCACTGACATGTGCCATGACAGGAGGAAGAGGGAGGTGGACAGAATGAAATGCAATTTGGAGGGGGTAGAAGTCCCTCCAAAGACTTCAAAGAACAAAAAGTAAAGGGCCAGGATATAATATTTCAAGCAGGTCTTGTCCTGTCCAAATCACCTCAGGCTGAGGTCACCAAGGAAGAGTCAAGTAAGAAGTAGAGCAGGCCAAAGACTAGAAAAGGTCCAACATGGAGACACCAACATCAAAGAAGGTTTCCAGACAGATACTTCTGTGTTAAAAAAGAACAAAGTTATAGTTATGCTGTGCAATATAGTGGCCACTAGCCAACATGTCTCTATTTAAATTTAAATAAGTGAAAAAATGTGTTGTTAAGTAGACAAAAGCAAGTTGCAGAACACTATGTATTACAAGTGAGCATTTGTTTAAGAAAACAATATTTACATTTGTACTTACAGATGCAGAGTACTTCTGGAAGAAGAGGGACACGGACACACGGACACGGACGGACACACACACACACACACACACACACACACACAGAGTTAACTGGTGGCTGTATCTGGGGCAGGAGTGGTGTAGGGGACATTTGTTTTTTCCTTTAGGAATTCTAAACAGTTTGAATTATGTATTATCTATTCAAAATTAATGAATAAAAGAAGGGAGAGGTTGGCCATATCACTTGGAGAAGAATGGACTGAAATGTACTTCTCATATATTTATTGAGGGTTTTAGATAATTTATCAGAGCTAGCCCTATCCCCCTCCCACATTAACAATGAGATTCTTAAAATCAGCCAGTTCAATCTTCCACTCTGCTGACAAGTAAATATAGGTCTGCAGAGGTTACAAAATGCACCTACAGGAGAAGCCTGTAGCAGCAGTATGGGGAACAGCTCCAGTCTGCCTTCCAGCCCAACATGCATTCTCTCTGTTCCTGTACCGTGTGCTCTCCTACACCAAGCTGTCTGAATGGTCAATGTGAAAGCAAGAGCCTCCTAGGGAGGCCACAGCAGGCTCACCTCCAGGGCTCCACCCTGAACCTTCTTGATTCCAATCATTTTAAGCTGCAGCAAGTCATCGAGCATCATCACCGCATCCACCACCATCTTCGCGAAGAAGGCTTTCTGCTGGGAGATCAGCTTGGAGCTCAGAGCAGTCACGGCACATTTCTCTAGCAGCTTCCTCTGCTCCCTGGGACACAAGGGTGGGACCTGCATCAGGCCTTGAAAGCCCCTCTTACCTGACTCTACTGCAATGTGGAGATAGTTTCTGTTCTAGTCTCTAAACTCAGCCCTCAACAATTTCATCTTCTGTATCTTTAGGGCAGATTATCAGTGACAGCCGGTGACTGCAGTCAAAGACCGTAGTGATAGCTTTTAAACTACAACCTACAGCCTCTTTTGTAAGGCATGGGCTGGGGCACAGCCAGAGGTCTAGCAAGAGCCAAACAGCCCCAGGCTATGCAGGGATTCCACTTCCTTCTGCATTCAATTTGGCCACGGGAAGTCAACGTTCTGACAAAGTTCACTGCAAACTTACACTTTATCTTCCTTCTTCACAGTGACGGCAATCTCTTTGATCTTGTTAACCGCCTGCCAAGAACACAAGCTGGGTGAGTCTCTCATGCTCAAGACAAACTGGAGAAGTGCGTCCCAATCGCTCCTGCTAGTCCCTAATCTGTCCGCTCCCAAATCTCAAGCATTTCTACTCCACAGCTGAAACAACATTTCTAAGTCTTGTAGCTGCCCAGAAAAATATAAATCTCTATAGTTTAGAAAATGCCCAAAGTTAGAAATGTAGAGTAGGTATAGTTCTGAAGAATCATCAGGGTACATCAGGATTCAGCTCTGGATCTGCAGGTAACACACTAAAACAAATGAATGGAAACACACTACGACACTAAATTAGGCCAAATTTTCTGGCTTACAAACAGCACCTGTGACAACTTTTAGCACTTTATATATTAATTAGGTATGTTATATACGATACACATATTTGTATGTTAAACATGGTATCTTTTCAAAGCCATCTTTTTCAAAAGATATCCGTTCATACTTACTTCTCATGTATGATTTCGTTTTAATGCCACCACCCCAAAACAGAGATAGTAAAGAGACAAAGTAAGGCATAGGGGAACTGACTTACCCAGGTTACAGAATGAAAGTCAAAGGTCAATAAAAGCAAGGTCTCAAGATGTGCCATGAAGTATTTGATAAAAACAAAAACAGCTCTCACCAAGAGCTTATTATCATAGTCTATCAGGAAACCTGAGGCTTAAAGAGATTAATTAATATACGTAGTCAAAAGCTACTGAAAGGTAGAACTGAGATTCCTAGGCAGTAGAATTCAGAAAATGTCCAAGGAACCTTGTTCCCAGTCCCTCCACACCCCAATAAAGATAGTATCCTAAGAGAAGTACAAAGGCGCACAAAGCGCCCAAGTTCACCAGCACTCCCATACCAACTGAGTGGCAGTGCGGAAAGCTCGGATGATGATCTGTGGGTGCAAACCTTCCTCCACATAGGGTTTCACCTGCTTCAGAAACTCTGCAGCCAGCAGGGTCACTGAGGTGGTGCCATCACCGACCTGGAAGAGGATGACAGTAAATTCACGTTTCCTCATGTTCAGGGATAAAGCGCCAAAACTCCACTTTTTAAGCAATCTACCCATTTAAACTGGGGACTGTTTAAATGGATATTAAGCCTTTTCTGGGAAGCACAGCTTTTTGCAACAAGTAGAAGAAAGGTGTTGGTTGATAGGTATTCATCCCATCAAATGGTCCTGGGCCACAAAATTAATTCCCCAGCCAGGCCATTCTCCAAAGGGAGCTGATTTGGACAAATTTCCCCAGAATATGAAATCATATATGTATATTAGCCAAGAACTTATTTATTACGGACAAGATACTATGATGAGTAAGACAGTTCCAGAGATGCTTATAATACAATGCTCACATGTCACAAATAACCATAGTAGCAAGAAGTATGAGATAAATATTCTTTAAGGAGCACAAAATACTACAGGAGTTTACAAAACAAACCTCTAAGGACCAGCTAAGGTCCTTTTTACTTTAAACACTATTTGGAATTAGCAGATCACTAGTCTGCTAGTCTTTCTTACATAGCTATTTTCTACGATAGGATCTAAACCTCATTTTTAATGAAGGAGGAAAAGAATAAGAGCTTTCTCTCTCTCTCTCTCTTTTAAGAATAAGAGCTTTTAAAAAAACTAGCTAACCTCTGATTTAGAAGATACTTATTTTTTATTCACTTATGTCCATTGTATAATACAAGGGACTTCAGGGAGAAAAAATGGTTACTGTGGCGAAGGGTTTAAGCTGCCAAATTCCTGAACAGAAAGGTATTCCTTTGTTGAAAATATTAACCAATCAAATCTATACTCTTCTCACTTTAATTTTATATAACCCATACTGTTTTACAGGCTACTGGGTCCTAACAGACCTTTTGATATAACTTCAGGACATATCTGTAATACTCTGAAATGCAAACTTGTCTCTCTCAACATTTATTATCAAGACTCCAGTGTCAGAAATGGTTTTTTAAAAGGCAGATGAGTTAATGTCACTGATTTGCACACATTAAGATGGTAAGTTCTAGGCTACGTATATTTTACCACCATAAAAATATTTTCTTTTAAAAAGAAATGTAAACTGGAAACAGTCTCCAGCCCCATCTTATAAGGCAACCAACAGATTAGAGGTTAAATTATTTACCGAGCAATTCAAATGAATGACAGCACACAGGCCTGATCTTAAGATCTCAGCCACACACAGTGGATCAGCAGGAATTTTAAAAGACTATTAATTCCACCTAAGTATTTTCGCAAGCAATTACTTGTGAAATTATAATTTTAGACATAAAATCAAAATTTTTAAAGAAAGGAGAGCAAAGGAGCAAGCAGGCATGTGTTTCACTGAAACACATAGGCTTGATTTTCCTACCTCAGCATCTTGGGATTTGGCAATGTCCACTAAAGTCTTTGCTGCAGGATGGACAACATCAAGGAGTTTCAGAATTGTGGCCCCATCATTAGAAATTGTTGCTTTGCCTTAAAAGGAACAAACACAAAGTAAAAATGTAAAGACCTTTTCTTAAATTCTGTCTTCTAGTTGGACTTGGAGCCCATATACACATTATTGGGATGGGACAGAGGGGCTCATGGTGGGAATGAACTGATCTTTTTAGAGTTAGCTCTGTGCAAAAAGGGCCACCTAAAATCACACATTCCAAAGACCATGAACTCCTGATTTTCCTTGAAGAGCAAAGAGCACACCTCTACTGGATGTAGAAAACATTTTAAAAAATAAGAATAATCATTTAGATATTCTTAACAGTTGATACCCTAGTATTTCACTTGTAAATTAATACACTAAAACATAAGGGGGAATTTGTCTTGGCAACATGATCCAATGGGAGTGACCACAGGCAACTCCGGAAGATTCCATAGTGTTTCTAGGCTAAATCTCTCTACAAGGCAACAGGCTCCTGAGCCAGGCTTCTCCCATATATTCCCAGGGGGCTCACGATTCAGGACAATGTCTGAAAAGAAACTGCTTCACAGTGAGCAATCCTTCAGAGATCTTAAAAGCAGTGAGATTTCTGGGCTTTCCTGGTGGCGCAGTGGTTGGGAGTCCGCCTGCCGATGCAGGGGACACGGATTCGTGCCCCAGTCCGGGAAGATCCCACATGCCGTGGAGCAGCTGGGCCCATGGGCCACGGCCGCGGAGCCTGTGCGTCCGGAGCCTGTGCTCCGCAATGGGAGAGGCCACAGCAGTGAGAGGCCCGCATACCACAAAAAAAAAAAAAAAAAAAAAAAAAGGCAGTGAGATTTCTAATGCCAACCTCTGCTAGCCCCAAACACTCTGGGGGAGCCTCCTCTTCTGCAACTGGCCTGAGGAACTCTGCAGACTTACCTCGGCCATCCACAATGAGCTTGTCCATACCACGGGGGCCCAGGGTAGTTCTTACAGCCTCAGCAATCACCTGGCAGGCACTGATGTTACTTACAAGCTGGGGGATGCCTTGGGAGCTATCAGTCCCCTCTTTCAACAGGATAACTGGTGTGGGCTAGAGAAGAAAGAGCAATTGAATGGTTTTTTAAAAAAATAATCATTCATTACATAAGACTTATGGAGGGAGAGGAAAAATGCTCTCATCTCCCCAATAACAGAAATATATCTAGAGGCCCTTTTAAACCACATTCCTCCACTGTCCATGCACTATATCAATTCCTTAAACTGCCTCTACCTCCAGAGATAGCATACTTGCAGGTGTGCCAGAAAATGGTTTGAGAAGCACTGATTTAGTAAAAAGAACAAATCAAATAATGTGTTCTCCAGTGCCCAACTGCATAAGCATAGCCCTTTCAACTTCTGACCTTATTCCCTGTTTTAAGGAATTAGGTCACGTCACAGGAGGAAGCAGGCCACGCTCAGTGTTCACCCTCCAGCAAGCATTCATTTATCTGCATTACAGCTTAATCGTAGAGAAGTAGATGGGGCACTGATGCAAAACATGAGGTGCTAACAGCTTCAGATGTTGTCCTGGAGATGCCCAGGCAGACAGCTTTACCAACGATGTTTAGCTGGAGTGTAGGGAAATGGCTAGGCAGAGAAACAAATGGCACCTTTGTCCGCCTCACAAAATGACAACAAATCTAATTTGTACAGCAATGTTTCCCTCTCTCATGCTGGGTCCATAAAGCCTCCTTGTGACTAATCTCCAACCAGATACCCTAAACAAGTTTTTCTCTATTTTGCATTGGTCTCCAGAACAGTCACTGTTCTCGTAGAGGCTTTATCTGTGCAACTGCTTTAGAAGCTCTGGGAATACCTGCTTATTTTAAAGCGGCTGCTTAGGTACCTTTGCTCCAGTGACCATTAGCAGACAGTAATTCCTTAGCTTAGCACACAAGACTGCTTTCTCTCTGCATCCAAGCCTGTGCCTTCAGAGATGAGCTCATGATCCAGGCCCAGTCTTCCCTGCTTTTGTGACTGATTTTATGTGTATAAAACAAATTAAGGATAAATACTGTTGCAACATTTTTGTTATGTTAGTTATGCGTGTGCTATTACGCTATGCTTTGAAATTTATTTTTTCCTGTGGGTTACAATATAAAGTTTGAAAATCACTGCCCATGTCCACCCCTAGGGGGTACTTCAGGTGTCTGAGCAGGGAAGGCATAGGAAAGCACAGGGCTGTTTCAGCCCAACAAAAAGGAGCCAGGAATTCACACACTACAAAGTCGAGCAACCCATGAGGCTGACTCCACATTAACTGAGCAGTTTCTTTAAAAATTCGACTCCTTTGGCCAGTGTAGCTGGAGGGTAGTGAATAAGTGGAAGACTGGAATGAGGCTGAAGAAACAGGTAGGAACCAGGTCACTACTCACTTACAGACTATCGTAAGGAGTTTAGATTTTAGTCCTACAAAGAAGGGAAGCCCTGGAAAGGCTTTTAGCAGAGGAATGGCACAGTCTAATTTACACTGGGAAAAAAACAAAAAACAACTATAGAAAATGGGTAAGAAGAGGCAAGATATAATGTGCAAATGCATAAAAACAGGCTGGAAAAGTGTACAACAAACTCTAATGAGTATGAGTGGTAAGTAAAGAAAGTTTTGACACTTGGATACTTTGTTTTGTTTCAACTTTTTCTAACAAACATATCACACATTACTTTTTTTTTTTTTTAAAAGAATACTGGAAGGAAAATTCCTTCCTTTTCATGGTAGAATCCCAGGTTTGGTGGCAAGAAATGGCTTCTCTATACTCTCAGCTTTCCTTCGGGTTCCTCACAAGGAAAGCTGTGTCCCCCAAAAGGCCCCACCTTCTCCCAGTCCTGCTAAATCATTCCTCAGGGCAACCTCAAGTCACCTCTGGTCCAACCCTGCCCCGGATGAAGCCCTACGTTTTAAATAAAAAACCAACTTGAGTCTTAATCCCTTCCTATTTCCTTTGACAGATTCTTTCACCTCTCCAAGGCTAACTTATCCAATGTTTTTATAAACTTTTTCTCCCTCTACCTCCAAATTGTACCCCCACCAACAAGAGCCACACTGCCCCGTTCTACCAAAGCTACTTTCTTACCACTAGGCCAGCAATTCCTCAGAGTCTCCATTCTTCCAAATTTTCTCAACAGCCGTTAACATGAGCATTGGGAACAGGGGATCCCAACACTCTCTGCTCCTTCTTGAGCACAATGTTTATCTTGCCATCCATCTTAAAGTACAAGCTTCCCAAAGGTAGGGAGTACACTAATCTCAATGTGTAGAATGCCTAGATTTGGTCACACACGAAACAATACACAGAAGCTTTTGGTGCTGAAAATCCAACTGTTACATATCAACTGACCCTTGAAGAGCATGGGTTTGAACTGTGTGGATCCATTTATACCTGGATGTTTTTTCAATAGTAAATACTACAGTATTACACTATCTGAGGTTGGTTGAATCCTCGGATACAGAGGAACCCCGGATATGGAGGGCTGACTAAATCATATGCAAATTTTCAACTGAGTGGAGTCAGGCCTCCTAACCCCCGAGTTCTTCAAGGGTCAACTACACTTGAAAATGCTTTATACAAGCCGTGAAATAAGGTGGCAGTCAGTTATTTTTGGAAAAGCATCGGCATCATGGTGATACTAAATTCACTGAAAATTCTTAAGTACAAAGCAAGGAGGGCTTGGAAGCAGCTCACCACGTTGTCCCCAAGTTCCCTACGCTTTAAAGGCCCTACAGAAATGGCAGGCTGGGTACAGAGATCATTTAAGGAGGGAAAGGTGGCAGGGCTGGATTGAGCCAAGCCAGGTCAATCAGGATGGGTCCTCTTCTGTCAGTTTCCCGGGGGCAAGCACTGCTATGGAAAGCCCAGCTTCTGTCCCTAAGTTACTTTCCAACCGCATTTTTACTCAAGTAAAGAAACAACAGCAGAATCCAGTAATCTGCCAAGGGTATCATGGAAGGCTTGGTAATTCCAGCTTAATAGTCTTCTTCTTCATCCTCCTTAAAAACTTTTGTTAAGCATTATTAAGCTTGACGCTCTATAAAACAACAGGTCATATGCTAAGTCATGTAGTGCTCAATACCACAAAGGCAAGCATACATTCTGTACGGCTGTACCAAAGACTGAGCTTTCTGGGGAACCCTTTTACCTCTCAATCACAGAAGGCTTCCAGAATATCAAGTACCAATTCAATAACAGCAAGGAGAATTCTTGGTGACTGAAGTTTCACACACCAAAAGGATAGCTATAATTGGTCAATACAGCAAAGAAACAGAAAAGACGTCAGTTCAGGAAAAACCCAAGGTGGTGGTCTGGAGCCTCTTGGTGAAGGGTTTTATCACCAGTCAGAAGAATCTTGGTTCTGATCCCCAGTTCTTTAAAGGCCAACCAAAACTCTTATGGTAGCCGTGGCAGGAAGGTGGATTACAGGGACGAAAAGGCAAGCAACCACCTAGCAGACTAGCTAACTTGCTGAGTGTTACCACCTGATGGGCACTTCATATGTATTCATTCATTTAATCCCCTTTAACAGCCTGAGGGCCAGAAATGTAATACCATGCTCAAAGTCACACACCTAGTAAGTGGCAGAGCTAGTTACGAACCTAGGCATTCAGTGTAGCTCCAAAGCCCTTACTCTCCACTGCTCTGCTATGCTGCCTCTGCACACAAGATGAAGATGACTTCAGGAACAGTAACGTTGAAGATGGACTGAAAAAGGCAGTACTGGAGGTATGAAAGGGAGAGGGAATACAGATTAATGCCAGGTTCCTTCTATTGGGTACAGGCGGGATTCACAGGGCATTTGGCCACAATGAACACCTCCTAAGGGTCAGTTTGACATCTACTAGGTCAGGGATAAGCTGAGGAAGCAGGAAAAGAACAGAGAACTGAGTTGGATTGAGAGGCTGAAATGAACGAGTGAACTGCCAAGTGCACAGGGAGCAGTATCTTAGGGTTTTGCTTCAAACACTTAAAAGCTGACCCTGTTCAACAACAACTCAGGAGACACCACCGAGGTGCTTTGGGACCCACGTAAGGTATCTGCAGCTGAGATGGAAAAACGGACGCCGTGGAAGCGGGGAGGGGAGGAGGGCTACAGAGACACGCCAGGATTCACCAACCTCCCTAACTTAAGAAAACGAGAACCAGAGTTAGGTGGCCAACTAGAAAAGCCGCTTAATGTCACATCTGGAGGCGCAGACAGGGTCGGAGTCAGAGGCCGGGTCTTCCCACCTCTGATGCAGTGTCCCCATCTGCCCTACCTATTCTCCTGGCTGAGGAGGTGGACGTCCGACAACCAGCAGAGCCTGGTACATTCAGTAGGTAATAAATATGCGTTTACTTAATGAACGAGTGAGTTAATTAAAGTACGAGCGGAGAGGTCTGTTTCCATTTACGCAGCAGCAGGCGGGGAGCAGTGAGCGACCACAGTTGAGACCTTGGGCTCGGCCCAACATTAAGATCCCCATGTTGCCTCTGCAGGTTCTAGGAAGCACCCGCTTCACATCCGCATTTTCCAGGGCAGCCAGAGCTTCCTAGTCTGCCCCTCGACCGCGTATGCACGCTCAACCCGCAGTCATTTAACGCAGGTCATGATTATGGGGGCTCAGAAAACTGGGTGGCCGATGTGGGTTCGCGGCCCCGAAGCACCCTGGGATTTGCAGCCCCCAGCCGGCCAGACCAGAGCCTCCTCTTGAGCCCCACACAACCCTCTTCGAGGGCCCCTGCTCCGTGCCCGGGCCCACCAGACGGCGGCAGGCCGGGATCACCCACAGACAGGGCTCGGGGGAAGGATCGAGGCAGTAGGCTGGCGGGGGCGGGGGGGAGGTCCTACTGGACCGGCCCCGGCCAGGCGGCGCCAGCTACTGACCAGATGGCAGCGGATGGAGCCAGATGCGCAAGACACCACTCACCATCATCTTGGAAGCCTATTCAGTGGCCCGCGGCTCCTCTTCTCTGCGCCCGGGCCGCCCAGCAACCCCACAATCCTCCGCGCCAGAGAAACCCCCAGAAGCTTCGCCAAGCCGTTGGAACGAGAGAGGAAGGGGATGGGCCGCTTCCGCCACTCTATGGTTCGCTATCACAGAGTCGGCGTAGCTAGAAGGGCCAGAGGCGGGGCTTCCGCCAGCCGTCTTACGAGAAGCGGTGGTAAAGGAACAGTCAGTCGCTGGTTTTCGATGGTGCCGTTCTTTTTGAGCATGTAGGATCCTTGCTCGGCCCGCGTCGCCCACTAACTCTAATTCCATTTCCCTTCTCCCCTCAAACGCCAGCCCAAGGAATGCAATAAACGCAAATATTTATTGAGCGCTGACTGCGGAACAGGCTTTTGCTAAGTAAGCATTTGACGTAAGTGAGCTCATTTAACCCTCACAACGCTATCGCGATGGCACTGAAATCATGCCCAATTTACAGATGAGAGAACTGAGGCTGAGAGGTTAGGTGTCCAAAATCACAGTTGTACAGTAAATGGTAGATAAACAGGCGCGGGCACCTGGCCCCAATGCTCGTTTTCTGGCTCGGCACTGGCCAGAGCTTCCTCGAGGGTCGTGTACATCAGTCTATGTCCCCAGAGCCTACTGTATGAGAGCGCAAGCGCCGGTAGAACTAGGCAGGGGTCGCCGGAGACCACCTGGGCGCTAGACGAATGCCTTCCCAAAGAGGGGATGGGAAGGAGGAAAACACAACTAGGGGAAGGTAAATCGTCGTCTTGCGAAGCGGCCACAGGGAGGATCCGGCCGAGACCGCACGAGCTGATTGGCCAAGACTTTCCGCGGCTGAGGCGAGTCCTGCGGGTCTCCCACCTACAGTTCTCCCGCCCCCCCAGCCAGCGAGGTCCTGCGGAGTCGAATCCAATCAGAGAAATGCTGGGGCAGGGACGGCAGTTGCAGTCAAGAGTTAAAAACAAATTAGCCCTCGGCCCCACTTCTCTCCACCAATAGGAAGTGGGCTAGGGCACAGGGGCGACAAATGTGGCTACACGAGCAGGCGTCAGAACCAATCGGCCCTGGGCCTCGTTCCGGTGCGCCAACCAGCGGCGTGAGCGGGTCTGGGGGCGGGAGTCCAGAGCAGCTGTCAGGCCGAAGTCCGGCGAGCTACGCGCAGCAGGGCGGCTGGAGGAAGCGCGGCGCCGGGCCGGGCCCTGGAGATGGTCCCCGGCGCCGCGGGCTGGTGTTGTCTCGTGCTCTGGCTCCCCGCGTGCGTCGCGGCCCACGGTGAGCGGCAACGGGCGGGGCTGCGCTTCAGGGCGGGGCTGGCGGTCCAGCTTAAGCCCGGCTCGGGCCGGGGTCCACGGGTCACCTTGGGGACCCCGCGAATTCGGAGCAGGGCAGGTTCAGAAACGGGCGCCTGGAGTGGGTGGGTAGTGGTTCCCGAGGGACATGAACTGTGTGCGGCCTGAGGCTGGGCTGTGAGTCCTCAGCCCCCCACGTCGAAGTAAGACTCCCTCTACCCCCACTAGCGCTGACTTAGGTGGCGAAGGCGGCGAGGAACAAGGAGCAACTAGCGATACTACAAGCTGGAGATACGTAAGCACTCACATACATAAACGGGGCCACACATTGCTACACGTGGGTTCACAGGCACTAGCACATACGTACACACCCAACTTGTTTGCACCTACACGAGAACATAAACATATACGTACTTGAGCACATGTGTATACCTACACTTGATTTACACAGATCAGCAGATGCAAAGGCCAGGCAAAGATGTATGTGGGGAGGAGGGGAAGCTTAGTGCTAATCCAGGAAAGCTTCCTTGGGAGTGTATCTGTACCCGATGGGAAGTCTTCACTCCCAGGATAAAAGGCCATATATGTAGCCCAGTGCCAAGCCAGTGGAGCTCTACCGGGTGGCTGATTTTGGACAGTAGAAAAGGACAGCAAAAGCCACAATCCATCCCAACGCTGGCACACAGTAGCGACTTGATAGTTTGTTGATTGACTAACAGACCTGTGGCAGCAGCTTCCACCTTTTCACATTCCTCAGTCTCTCTGGGCTAAGGAAACCAGGGACTCAAGTTCAGGTAAATCATTAGACTTTGGTGCTAAAGAGATCCACACCCCAGAAATATCTGGTTATTCTGGCAATTCCCTTCCTCAACACAGTAGAGCTGGAAATAGCCGTTCATTCATTCAACAACCTTTTTGAGCACCAACTGTCTCCTAGCCACTATGTTAGATAATGTGGATACAGTATTGAATGAAGTTACAAACTTAGGCCCTTGTCCTAGTGCAGGAGATAGACAATAAACAAAAAATTACAAATACTGTATAATTACAAATGATGTTAGAAGTGTCATTGGAGAAAAAGTATATTTTGAATGGGCATAAGGGGAGGGCAGTCACAGGGCAGGTTTCCCTAAGTGACATTTAAGTTATGACCTGGTAGATGAATAGAAGTGAGCCATATAAAGGGGTAGAGGTGGGGGTAGGGTGAGGGAACTTGTAAGAAGCCTTGGAGATGTGAAGAAACTGAAAGGAGGGCAGTGTAGCTTGAACATAGGAAGAGATGAAGTTGGAGGGCCAGATCAAGCAGGGCCTTGCAGACCAGAGTTAAGTTTAGATTTTAAGTGCAAAGGGAAGTTGTTGAAGGGTATTGAAGTGGTGACATGATATTTGCCTTAAGATGTTTTAAGAAAATCCCTGGCAGTTATTGGGGGAATGGACCGTAGGGACCAAAAATGGAGGCTAAGATAGACCAGTTAGGGCTTCCCTGGTGGCGCAGTGGTTGAGGGTCTGCCTGCCGATGCAGGGGACACGGGTTCGTGCCCCGGTCCGTGAAGATCCCACATGCCGCGAAGTGGCTGGGCCCGTGAGCCATGGCCGCTGAGACTGCGCATCCGGAGCCTGTGCTCCGCAACGGGGGAGGCCACAACAGTGAAAGGCCCGCGTACCGCAAAAAAAAAAAAAAGACCAGTTAAAAAGCTGCAACAGCCAGGACAAGAAATGATAGTGGCTGGACTAGGAGGATGGCAGTGGAACCAGAGTCAACTTTTAAGTTTTGGTGAGAGTTGCTTTGTACGCAGGCTACCACATCTCCATCTTGAAATTCCCAAGTCTGCTTCAGAGCAAAGATGAATGAATTAATCCTCAGAGAGGTTAACACTGGAGCTATGTCTTCCCGGCTCACCTGTGTAAGCAGCAACAGCAGCAGCTGTAAATCTCTGGGGTTACTAACTCTGTCTGCATCAACTCTATCCTCTCCAGGGCAGAGACCATCTATCCTACCCACCTGCAGGACCCAACTGGCTGAAGCTGGGTCTCTGGGCCCAGACCTTAACCAGCCCCGTTGAAGGCATGGGGTCCATGATCTGAACCTGAACCAGCTTTTTTCCCTTGAGCCTTCTCACTTGTACATTTTACCTTTCAGGCTTACGCATCCATGATTATTTGTACTTTCAAGTGCTGAGTCCTGGGGACATTCGATACATCTTTACTGCCACGCCTGCCAAGGACTTTGGTGGTATCTTTGTAAGTTCAGGGAGGCCCCCTCATCTCTGATCCTGTCTCCACATTCCCCGCACTAAGCCGAGGTGACCCTCATCACTTCAACCCATACCTGAGTGCTGGGACAGAGAAGGGGGCAGAATCCAGCTGTCTTCCAGGGGCTACAGAGCCAGGAAGGGCTTCCAGCTATTCCTCTGGGTATAATACAGACCTGGGCACCACAGAGGGAAAAGCTATCTTCTTAGGGACACGAAGTAGTGAAAAACCAAGGGCTCTGCTAGCTCCACCTCTGAACTACATGACTCAAGGCAAGTTACTTCCCCTCTCTGGGTCCATACCAACTTCCCTTCCTATGTCTGGGAAAGGCAGGGTGGGATAGGACTAGACAGGCCTTTGTGAGAATTAAGTAAAAATGCTCAAGTGTCCAGTACACAGAAATCGTTCCTCATTTCCCTCACACTTTGTGAGAAGCTGATAAGATGGGATGGTCGGCCCAGTCCTAAAGCAGGTGTGTCTCCCCACACTCTCACCTGTCTAAATGTCTTTCAGCACACAAGGTATGAGCAGATTCACCTTGTCCCTGCTGAACCTTCAGAGGCCTGCGGGGAACTCAGCAACGGTTTCTTCATCCAGGACCAGATCGCTCTGGTGGAGAGGGGGTAAGGAGCGGACAGGCGTGGGCACAAGGGGAAGGCAGGCATAGGGTAGATTCTGAGATCAATGTTGGTGGTGATGCTTTGAAATAGCTGCTTTTAAATAATTCATCTTTTTAAGGGTCTTTAAGAAACATCTTAAGATTATCCAAGCCTTTGGCCATTTACTTGTGAGCCTTTATCAAAAAGCCTCCAAGGTCCTCCTTTCATCTTCCCAGGGTGGTGGTCTGGGGAATGGATAGCTAGGACCCTGCCTTTCCTTTGGTCTCATCACCACCTCTTCCAGGGGCTGCTCCTTCCTCTCCAAGACCCGGGTGGTGCAGGAGCATGGTGGGCGGGCAGTGATCATCTCTGACAACGCAGTTGACAATGACAGCTTCTACGTGGAGATGATCCAAGACAGTACCCAGCGCACAGCTGACATCCCCGCCCTCTTCCTGCTTGGCCGAGATGGGTGAGGGCTCTTTGTCTCTGGCTGTATCAGCACCAGGCTGGGTGCCATGACTCGGGGAGGTCAAGGGCAATCACCAGTCCCTACCCACAAGCCTCATCTTGGGATGCCCTGGTTGGAGGACCAAAAAAGTCCTCAGGCTCTGGAGCTCCCAGAGTGATGGGGACAGTGGGGCAGAATGGGGTGTCAGGAAAGTGACCATCACCACCTCTCTTCGTGCTCTCCCAGCTACATGATCCGCCGCTCCCTGGAACAGCATGGGCTGCCATGGGCCATCATTTCCATCCCAGTCAATGTCACCAGCATCCCCACCTTTGAGCTGCTGCAACCGCCCTGGACCTTCTGGTAGAAGAGTTGGTCCCACATTCCAGCCATAAGCAACTCTGGGCTGGGAAGGGGAAAATCCAGGAATTCTGCTGTTTGGGACTTGGGGATAGCATTTGGGGACTGGGGGAGCCAGGCAGAGGAAAAGGGCTTGGGCCTTGGCTAAGTTAAAGGAAGACACACCACTGGCCTTCCCTCCCCTGGGCTCCTAAGGTGTCTCATGCTATGGGAAGAGGCAAGACCCAGGCCCCAGGTCTTATGGGCTAGGGTCTGGAACTAAAGGGGCCAACAGCAGGTGGTCTGAGAGCCATCTGAGACCTGTCACATCCCACCTGGCTTCAGCCTCCCCACCCAGGGTCTTTCACAGCAGTTGCTGGAATGGTATAAGGAGCTGGTGTTTGAGGACTACATAATAAACCCTCACTGACTTTTTAGCAATAAAGCCTCTCATCAGGGTTGTAACTGTGTCCTAGAGTAAAAGTACACAGGGGTGGGAGGGGCCTTCAAACACTTATCTGGTCCCATGCTCTTGTTTTGAAGGGAGGAAATTGAGGCCCAGAGAGGATACATGACTTGCCCAAGGTCCTTTAGGACCAGTGCTCAGATTGCTAATCTTGGATCACAACAGCCTCCTGCTCAAAAACTTGGGAAGCTGTAGTTCAGTCCCTGAGCAAAAGCCTCATCTTGTAGCCTGGTACTGAGGATCCACATTGGACCTCAGAAGAGCCCTGCTCTTGGACTTTAGAAACATTTGCACAGCAGAGTAGAGTATAGGCAAGACCAGGGATGAACCCAAACTGGGGAGCTGCAGCTCCCATCTCCTGCAGTCACCTGCTCTATCCTATGCACTTTTGCACCACCCGTGTGACTGCTGCCTTCCTGGAGCAGCTTGTCAAGCCATTCTCCACAAAGCATTCCTGCAAAGGCCTGTCACCACTCATATTTTATTGAGAACAGTGGGCAGGTGGGGAGGAGGGGGTGCTGGCTACTGTGAAGGATTAAGAACCCAATAGGCCAGACAGGCAGATTCCACCTGGCTCACGATGCAGGAAAGGGCCTGTGGGGCGGCACCTGCCCTCCCTGGGATCCCTCAGCAGGGGCATGTGGCAGCCCCTCAGGAAAGGTAGGCAGAAAGGAATTGCAGGTGATAGGTTACAATTTCCACAGCTTCCAACCCAAGAGTAAGGGGTAGTGCTAATCTGGGGAGGAGAGGGAGAGAGTCAGGGCTAATCTGAGTATCTAGCCTAGCTCTCCTAGGTTTCTGGAAGACTTCAGTGTTCCTAAATGATCCTAAAGATGGAGACTGAGACTAAGAGAGCCCCTCACTGACCCATGCTCTAAAAGATTCTAGGACATCCTAAATTAAGGAGCACAGGCCTTTCATCCCCCAGAACTCAGCCATGCTGCTAGAGTCCTCAGTGGGAGGAAGGTGGGAGGAAGGGGTCATGACGTCCCTCCCAAGGGAGGCAGAGACCTCTTCCACACCCTGTGAGGCCAGCCACTGTGCCAGGGCCTGAGAGGCAAGGCATAAGGACAGATTCTGGGGTCTGGGGAGATTCTCTACTCCCCGGATGTCTAAATGGTGGGTGTGGGGAGGTGAGCAGAGGGAGGTAATGCCCCTGGTTCAGTGTCCCCCACAGAAAGCCTTAGAGAAGGTGCTCTGGAGGCCCAGTTCCTCCCTCTTGCCTCTCCCAGCTGTGCTAGTGGGGAAGAGGGTAAGGGTGTCTAACCCCCTCTCTTCTTCAATGGAGTCAGGCTGTTCGCAGGTTGCCACTTTGTGACCCAACCACCACCCCACCAACAGTGAGTTGAGAAGGGTGAAGCCTTAGGTGGATGAGTAAGTGGGGCCATGGGGCCAAGGGGAAGAAACACTGTTAGGCCCTGACCTTGGTTCCAGCCACTTACACCCATACCTCAGGGGGAGGCCAGTTCTGAGAGGCTCAGTGACAGCGCAGAGCCTGAGCCGCTCAACAGCAGTGTCCTGGGCATGAGGTCTGGCGGGAGGTGGAGGGCCTAGGGTCCAGCCTGTCTTACCCTCTGGAAGAAACAGAGCTGGCATGGGGGGAAAGCAGGCAACAGGAGTGGGAGTTCCTTCCAAGCCTCTGCTCTGGGGGAAGGTCCCCTCTTCTGGCAGGGTCTGGGGTAGGACCACTTCCAGGCAGGATGACATCACACATCAGTCATCTCATCCCCCAGCTCAGCATCTTCCGGCTCTCCTTCCTCATCCTCTTCATCGTCCTCCTCCTCAGAGGTCATGTTGGGTTCATCAGCCTCTGCCAGACATTTGGGGCAGGAACAGACAAACAGATAGTTCTCCCTGCAGAGGGTGGGGGGGATGATGGTGAGGGTACAAAGTCAGGCAGCCACCAGCACGGAGAAGCCCAGAGCCCGGCTTCCCACCACACCCCCAGCTGGCACCTGAGGATCTTGTGGCGGCTGTGGCGGCTGCGCTCCCGCTGACAGCAGTCTAAGTAGCTGATGCAGATTTCCTAACGGGCAGGAGAGAGGTGGGCTCTGACAGTCTGTGCTTCTAACAGATGGGATTAGGGCCTCCCCAACCTCTGCCCTATGTCCAACCATTGCCCCGTCCCCAGGAGCCGGAGCTGCCCTTCAGCGAAGGCGCAGGTCACCTTGATCCATTCCCCTGTGCTCACAGCAGAGGCCACTATGAGGATTTCACAATCTGTGTCTGAGACAGGGGGCTATGCTTGGCCTTGGGCCATGGCCAAGGTCTGTGGCTGGGGCAGAGGTTATCTTGGTGTGAAGCTACTTGCCCTGAAAGAAGTTTCAGCCAGGCTCCGTGCACAGCTCCAAGAGCCAGGACCCCACACCCACACTAGTACCCCACAGTCCAAGCCACAAAGGGCCATGTCCTGCTTCCTTAGATGCTGCAGATTCCTTGATCAAAAGATAGCTGGGGACAAGAACTTAGGCACACAGTTGTCTCTGAAACACTGCTCTGAGGCTTTCTGGAGTTATCTTTTGAAGTGGGGTGGGGTTAGAGTATACTCATGGGGAAGACTCATGTCCTGGAGCATGTGGGGATTCAACCCAACAGCCTGAACTTGGGACTGTAGCCACTGCTGCTCCCAATTCCTGGAGAGAACCTGCAAGGCCCACTGCCCACCCACCCCGACGGCTACTGGCCCCCTCACCTCTCCTGGCTTAATATCCTCCAGGGCGGTGACATGCAAAAGGAAGTTGTTTTCTGGGAAGGAGGTCTCTGCATTGGGGACACAGCTGTGGTTGCCTGGGTCATGAGAGGCAGGTAATGAGGATTGTTGACTAATAAAAATAACAGCCTTAACTGTGCAGAGCACTGGGTCCCATCTTTCCTTGTTCTCTGATCCCTGCTAGGGCTAGGCAGGTCCTGGGACCCCAGTTTCCTATATCCCTGTCCAGTGCTCTTTTCCTGAAGAGCACAGGCACTAATGCAATCCCGCATCACTCCCCTCCCCTCCTGCCATGACTGCCCCTTCTCTCCTCACTGGTCAACTTGATCCTCAGATGTGTTGCCAGTGTCTCACAAACGGAGGGACAGGGCTGTGAAAGGGATGCCCGTGCCAGGCCACTTAACTCAGTCCTGTCTGTTACTGGATGTCTGGTAACAGCTGAGCCAGGCCCTGTGAGAGCCTAGTTTGGGAGGAGTAGTGCCCCCAGAGCCTGGGAGGAAGGTTTTGCAGTGAGGAGAGCAGAGGGTGGGAGGCTGGGATCTGGAAAAGACAACAGTCTGAGCTGGCTCTGCCCCCTCCATCAGGTGCTGATGAGACTGCCTTCCAGCCTGAGCTCCTCCCGGGCTATCAAAACACTCTCCTACCAAAGCTCACAGGGCAGTGGTGGGGCAAAACCCAGGCTTCCCTTTGCAAGAATCAGAGCTCTGTGCCCTGCCTTAGCACTGGGCCTAGCCCACGGGAAGGTTTTATATCAAGGCACAAGAGTCCAATAAATGAATGAAAAAATAATAGAAGGAGAAGGCTGAGGGGAAATCCCCAGGAAGCTCAGCCCTAACCCCACTCCTAGACTCAACTCTACCAGCCCCGAAGGGGCCAAGAGAGATGAACTGCAGCTGTGAGGCTACCCCTTCTCAATGCCGGGACTCACAGCAGCTCTGCAGCACAAAGAGGCCAGATCCTTCACAGTTAAGAAACTCACCAGTTGCTGTAAGACAGTAATAGGCAGATGTTATTGCATCCACTTTATAGGTGGGAAAAAGAAACTAGGCTAATAAGGACAGGCACTGGCTCCACTGTCTTGCCACCCAATCACTACTATTTTACCTGAAATTGCTTCTCTGAGGCACAACCCCTGCTTTCCTATAAATGGTACCACCTTACTGTCCAGCCCTCCCCCACCCCCAGCATCAAGCCTCCGCACGGATCGCGGAGCCATTTCTTGGGTATGTCCTGCAAACAGATCTGAAGCTTCCCATAGGCACACAGGGATTACCTTCCCCAACCACGAACTCAGAGCTCCCTGGGGGAAGACTGTGTCCACTGTCTAACTGACGGATGTCTCCAAAGTTGGGTGAGGCCAAGACTCCATCTCACCAACCTGTCTCGATGTCCTTGTACAGCTGGTCAATGAAGGCGTCCAGCTGCTCACGGTCCTGAGGCTTCAGCTCCAGAGCGTCACAGGCATGCACCCACTGGCTCAGGGAGCTGGGGGTCCCAGGCAGCCATGGTTGGAGAGGAGGAGGCCTAGCCCACAGGGCTCCCCCACTCCAAGCAAGTTAAGTCCATTTCTTTCTCCAGGGGGAGGGTGGGGGTGGGTGGGTGTGTCCTTCCCCAACAGACTAAGTGCTCCCAAGACTCAGTCTTTCTGACCCCCACCACTGAGTTTAGTCCAGCATTCTGGCCAGAGTCACACCCTGCCCCACCCTAGTCTTGAAAAGAGATGTGGCTACCTTCCTCAGTCAATCTCCCACCCCAGCCCTGAGGGACAAGTCCAACAGCTCTGGAACATTCTCTCCTAACCTGGTCCCAATTCCTTGGCCATTGGTCCCAACAAGAGCAAAGAGAGACCGGAATCCATCCGGAGTGAACCACTGTGGGGAAAGAGGGAGAAGAGCATTCAGGTTACAGCCACTAGCTTTTCTTCCTGTTGAGGAAGTTTGCTGTGAGTCAGTCCCATCCCAACTCCAGAAGACCAGATCTGCTCTGGCTTAGCTGTCCCGGTAGGAGACGCTGACCTGGTTGCTCCTGGAGTGCTGGAGTGACTGGGAGGCCATTGGTCCCACCTTCCCCACACTCACCTGGCTGAGTGCTTCCTCATAAAGGGCCTCTGTGAAGAGTCTCCGCAGAAGCTCCAGCTGGCCCTGGTTTAGGGGAAGCAGGGAGAGACGTGCATCCCTGGGGATTTCCCATTAGCACCCAGGCAGGGCCCATAAGACCACATAAGGGAAGGAAAAGGGCGAGCTCTACAGACCGAGCTTTCTCTGGGGGCAAAGGAAAGCCACAAAATCCTTATCTCCAAGAGACTTGGCAGTCTACTGGCCTGTTCCAACCCAGGGTAGCAAACCCCAAATTCCTCCCTATTTTCTAGCCCTTGTACCAGCAGGGCGGAGGCAGCCTGGCTTAGAATGTCTGTCCTCACCACCACCCTCCAGGCTCCCTGCCCCAGCCTCCAGACCAGCTTGACCCTCCCCCTCCTTTCCTCAGATTCAGTGCAGGAAGGCCCACCCCAGCGCCCTTTCACACACCTACCTCCACCTTCAGGCAGCTCCTGCATGGAAGTCTGCTATTCTCAGGGAGAATGCATAGTTCTTTGATTTGAAGCAAGTGCTCAGTACATTGGCAACTAAAATTGTTTCACACCGCTCCCTGACCCTGTGGAACCCCCAGCCCTCCACTTTCCGTTACACTTGATTCGCCCACTGCTATCCTATCACGGGGTCCTGCCTTCCCACATCAGGGCACCCAGCCCTTCTGTCCTCTGTCATCACCCCACTTCCCAATTTTAAGTCCACATTAGGTCATGAAGTTAAATAGCGGCAGGAATACAAGTCTCTGAACAGATTTTTGGACCCAGGCTCTAACTTCTTCCTGTGGCTGGGAAGGCAGCAAATGTGGAGCTTCCCTTAGGTAGCCATGGACATCCCCAGGCTACTGGGCGGGTGGGAGGGTCAGGTGGAGAGACCAACCTTGAATTTGTCCCCCAGGAGTTTGTGGACAATTTCCTCCTCCTCATTGGCGGTTTTATTACAGAACTGGGAGAAGAGCCTGATCCAACGATCCTTATCCTTAGCCTGCAGTGAACAAATATACTTCAGGGTCAGGTTCACACATGCTCACGCATGCATGTGCAGACATGGACTCACGGACACCCTCCTCTTTACTGCCGCTCCTGCCCACGTGAGAGGAGTAAGCTGTCATTCTAAAACCCCTGCCCTGAGAAACACCATCACACATGAGCTTCTAAGTAGACCCTTCCTGCCCACCCTGCCCACACCCAACCATCTTCCCAGCTGGTGCCAAGCTAGCCAGTTCACGACACTTGGGAAAATAGGAGGATGAGGCTGACGAGCAACAACACTAAAGGGGTCAGAGTGGCTTCTCTCGCTTTATCTGAGAGACACAGTCCTGAAAAGGGGGTGCTTATGTATGAATTGCTGCTGCACAGGAGGTCATCCAGAGATCACAGACCACAGGCAAGATGAGCCCCCATGTCCCCTGCTAGATTTATGGTTAGCTACTCCTAAGGTTTACACAGCAAGCAGCTCTCCTTTGGGAAGCCCAGAAGGAACTCTGTATCCAAGCCAGAGGGTTAAGGTGAGAAGAAAACTGAGGCCAAGGGTTGAATGAGGCCGGAGTCAGCTTCCCTGAGAAGATCAGGTGGGCTCACCTGTTTCACTGTGGCCACCATCCGGGCCATCAACATGATGCTTGCAGTCTCAGGGGGGTAGTGAACACTCCTGGGGAGAAAGAAAAAGGTTTGGCCTAGAACTTCCCTCCCCAGTAGCTGAATTCAGGGAAGCCCAGTCTGATTACTACAGAGAATCTTTCCTGGCCTAGAACTTCCCTCCCCAGTAGCTGAATTCAGGGAAGCCCAGTCTGATTACTACAGAGAATCTTTCCTACCAATCTCATTTATAACCAAAGAGAGAAATTCATTGGCAAGGACTTGGGCAGGATTTTATATCCCTATGGGCTTCATGGGGCTCTTCCTGGGAGTGTGTAAAATGCTGAGAATGGTAGGACTGGCGGCTCAGATTTAAGGCAGAGGGAATGGGTGATAGTTTAGCCCTAAGAATGGAGGAAAAATCTAGGGGGTGGTAACTTAACAAAGATGGCTGCATCCACTAAGCGTGGGGAAGGCAGGCAGGGAGGGAAGGATAAAGGAAAGAAGAGAGGAAATGCTACCTACCTCCATGCCTCCTGCAGCTTATTGAGAGGATGCAGGGGGTCATCCCGGGAGGGGCCTGGGCACAGGACCCGATGGTATTGCTCAGCTGCGGCTAGCAGACATTCTGTACTGCAGTACGTCACCTGTTGGGGGAGGTGGAGGTCAGCACCCTAGGATCTGGCAGTGGGGTGAGGCACAGACACCCATGTGGTCTCACCTCCTCTAACTGTACTCCTTCCACAAATAGCCCCTAAGCAGCAGTCAGTGGTATTGTGAGATGAAAAAGCATACAGTGCTCTGGAGACCTGTGAGAGGGGCACGTGACCCAGGCTTGTAAAAACGTGGGAAGGAGAGACTGCTTCTCAGGTACTGGGAAAGGCCCCTGCCAGGCTCCTAGGAAGAGGGCAAGCTCCCACCAAGCCTATTTTCTAGACAATGGGACTGGAACAGAGGACGAAACTGGCACAGTAATGTCTTTTTCATGTCTTTCCCTACATTCGGGCTCTCAAGGGCCATGACCAAGTCTGTCCTCACTCCTGTCTCCCCAGAGAGGACTTCAGCTTAGCCCCCAGGGATATTCACCTGGCAGTGGGGACAATTCTGGTGCAGGTCCTTGCGCACAGGGCACAGCTCAGGGTGAGGCAAAACCTGGCCTGGTTTCCCAGTCAGTCTCTGGGCGTTCTCCTCTGCCTTCTCCAGTGCCCGAAGGCAGTGGTCACAGGCTGGGGGAGAGAGCCAGATGTTGACAATTAAGTGTCTTGAGAGCAGGGGCCGCATTTGTCCTTTTCACAGCAATATGCCCAGGGTTAATATAGCACCTAGCTCAGAGAAGGTGTTCAATAAAAGTATGAGAAGTGAGTGAATGAATGACTATGTTAAATGAATGTATTTCACACGCATTATAGATGATGCCTTCTTCCCTCTCCGAAGTCCCCACTCCTCCCGGCAGACTCTCTCTGCTTCTTGATGGGACTTAGTCTATGGGGTTCCCCACCCAGCCCCCAAACTGGGCTTTCCCCACATTCTGGAGCCGAGTGACCCTCCTTTCACAGATTTTTCTCTAGCCCAAGAAAAGTGTGAAAAAAGCATGTGACTGGCAAAGCTAAGAGCGTCCTATTTGTTTCTGGCCCCTAACAGCCTTTATTGACCAAGGGGCATGGGGTCTCCTCTTGGCAGAGGGCTCCACTTTGGCACAGAGCCCTTCAGCACGACATCTAGTACCTTAGAGTATAGGCCACACTGAGTTCCACCTGAGTGACAGTCCTCCCCCAAGGAGCACTTTGGAAGAACCTTTCTGCAGCAGGCTCACAGCCCCAAATGGCCTGAGATTAGACAGAGGCATGGTTCTCAGGTGCAGCTCTCCAAGGGAAGACGCACTTTCCTCCCAACACCTGGAGTCCTAGAGACGGCAGCCGGTAGGGATGTATGTACTCTCTTCCATGCGCAAAGGCTGCTGGGCCCAACAGCCCTCAGGAGTAGGTGAGATGTGCTCACCTCGGTAGCGATAAAGTGCATTCCAGAGAAACTGTGCAGCCACCAGGGGCCGTTCGATGAATATGGTCTCCCCCTTCTGGATCAGCTGTGTGGCAAACAACCCCTTTCCCTAAGAGGGCAGAGAAGAATAGGATGGCCATAAGAAGAGACAGAGGACATAGCTTCAAGGGCTCCTCACCCCCACGTGCTTCCCTCGCATCAGAGGCCTCTGCCTCAGGAGGGTTCATGGAGCATGGTCGGCACCCTCCATAACTGCCTCCTCTGGAAGTGCAGCTCTGTCCAGTTTCAGTCGCACTTCTACCAGCCTGTCCAGAGCAGAGGGCCTCGGATGGGAAGAGAGCCACCACATCAGCCATGTCAGACTAATCAGAGAATTTTTAGGATGGCCAGAGCAGGGCCAAGGTTCACAGCAGGCTGGAGTCTCCAGTACTAGGAACTGGTACAGGGCGGCCTTCTCTGAGTCACCCACATGCCCCTCCAGGATCCTGGTCGTGATGCTGCTCCTCAGGGTTGCATAGAAATCCTACAGCACGGGAGGGAGAGGCCTATGCAGGAGAATACGCTCTTCTTCCCTGGTCAGCTGGGTACTCAACAGCACCTAGCATTCATAGTACCTGGTACCCAACAAGTTCTCAGGTGTTACACTGAAAGGAATGACTAATCCTAGCACCAGTCCTAATGCTAACTTGCTGTGAAACTTTGAGCCAGTTGCTTCACTTTTTTGCATGTTTACCATGTGAAAAGTGGGTATTATAATAATACCTACCAGGTAGTTTCCAGGATGCAGTGATATAACACAGGTGAAGGAATTTCATGAACTCTAGCTCCTTACTACTCAAAGTGAAGTGATGGACTGGGCAGCATGGGTATTGCCTGGGAGATGTTAGAAATGCAGAATCTCAGGCCCCACTCCACACCTGCTGAATCAGAATCTGCATTGTTAAAATCAGCTGCAGATGCCCAGGCAATTCATATGCACATTAAATGAGAAATACTGGTCTAAAGCACTGTGGATATGTACAGGATGAAGGATGAGAAAACTGCTGAACTGCCATCTCTCAAATGTGCAAAGGGACGCAGGAGACAGCTTCAGAACCTAGGCAGTTACTGGCCCAGCTGGGCACTTTCTCCCACTATACAGAGAAGTGGTGCCCCTGCCAACAGTGAACTGTCATGAAAAGAGAGATAAAGGAAATGATTGACACAGCAGTGAAATGTGCTGTCACGTTGCCTCCTGGGTAGCTCCCGGTTTCCTTCTAGCACTGGCACTCTGGATAGACAGGGGCACCTCCCAAAATCAGCAGCAGGATGTAAAGACCTGGACAGGCCCTGAGCACCCCATGAGCCACACATCTCAATCCTGTGAATAACTCTGGGAGCTCTAATATTGTACAGTGGGGCAGCTGGAACAAAACCACTCGCAAAGCCGTGGATGCAGCCTGGTTGTCTTTCTAGAAGCCCACCTCCATGCCTAGTAGCCCCTGGGATCCACCCAGCAAAATGAAAACCTGGCCTTCCCCTGTGGGACAACAAGATATGGACAGCTATCCACATTACTTCTGACAATCTCAAATCTCAATATTGAATAAATATTGATCTCTTTCTCCCTCCTTCTGGAGGACCAAATGTAGGAAATATTTAGTAAAGCAAAGGGAAGAATCAGAGCTGTTCGTCTATGAAACCACTTATCCCCCAAACATATAAAGTATTTCAAGAAAAACAACTCTAATTCATATTACCAAGAAGACTGGAGAGAACGGAACCTGAATGGAAAGGGTACAAACTATGCAAAGTTTATCTCCAATTTGAAAAGTTCAAGTTTAAAAAAAAAAAAAGATTGTACCAAAATATCTAAGACTATGTAGTAAATTAATTCTTTGTTAAATTATTTTCCAGAAAAATATCAAGTGCCAAAAGTGAATTCAAAAGGAAGAAAGCCAAGACAGACTTGCAATGCCAATACCTGCCTGACGTGCATTAGTACAGCATCCTGGTTGACATCTACCATATTTGGTCAGGTTTCTGTTCTGACTGGTCATGTCCCTGGCATAGCAATTGGTAAGATTTTGGAAATCATTCCTGCCAATATCCATAGAGGCAACAGAGAAAGTGGTCAAAAACTACCCCCATGTGAGACCCCTAGGCTATATGGTTTCATGAGCGAGCTCTCTCAAACCAAATAAGTAATTCTTGTGCTCTTTAAACTATTCAATAACAGAGAAAAAATGGAAAGCCTCGCTATTAAAAAACAAACAAGCATAATTTTGATGTGGTAACCTAAGGAAGATACCATAAAGGAAAAAAAAAATCACAAACTACTCTCACTTTATGAATGTAGAGGCAAGAAGCCCAGGATAAGCCATCTTGTCAGCAGGTCTGGGTATGTGATTCTTCTGCAGGAGCAGATGTTGTAGGCATGAAGAGGGAAGCCAACTCATTCTTCCAGGGCTGGGGTTTTGATAGAAGGCTAGGACAGGACAATTGGGCAAGGAGAGTGGCTGAAGTGATGAAGTAAGAGGGAAGAAGTAAAACAAGGAGGGGCCTGAGAGAGAGGGGTGAAGTGAAAGTAAAGGTGAGTATCTCTGCAGGCTAGGAGCGACGGAACTGAGACGCCATCAAACTGTGAGCCAATGAAGAGCACTGGAGGCCTTGGGGTGGAGATGGAGTTGTGGGCAGCTGAGGAGGCCAAGGATATGGGAGCTGATTTACCACGGGAAGAGAGGAACACTCCAGAGGACAATGGAAGGCTGGGTTCGGGAACTGCATGAGTAGGATGATGTTGAGAGCAGGAGACAGATGACTAGAAGGCTGACATCTAGGGCAAGGACCAAGGATACACACAGCCACTACACATGACCAACTGTTCAACCTCATTAGTAAACAAATATAAATGAGAGCAAAGCGGTATCGTTTTGCACAAATCAACCAGCAAAGATATCCAAGAAAGAAAACACTCAGTGCTGGTGAGAACAAAAGGATGTGTGCACAGACACTGAGCTCCAATATCTTTGACCTCAGGGATAAAAAACAAGATACAACATAAGGGTCCATAAATGAGCAGTTGTTGAGTGAACAGTGGTCCTCCCATGAAACAGACTATTACTCAACTCTTAAAAGTTAATACGTAGCATTATTGATATTGAAATATTTACTGCTGCATCAAAAAGCAGTTTCTAAAAATACAGTTTTAATATGCACATATTTGCACAAATATAGAATCTGAGTGTTTTACCTTCTCTTTCCTTACATGCGCTTTTTTTTCTACAATGAACTTCTAAAACACGATAATAAAACAACAAAACGTCACCCTCTTGATTTAAACCCTTCAATGCTACTACGGGCTTCGGTCCAAACTCCTTAACACTCCAAGCCCCTTCGTGAAGTGTCCTGGCCTTTTCCCTCAACCCCCACCCAAATCTCACTCAAAAAGTTCCCTGAGGACCCAGGCCTTTTTGTACTGCAGCTCCCCCTGCCCAGCACGTCCCGCCCACAGCTCCCAGGACCCAGCAGTAATGTCCCCCGGCCTGGCGCTCCCCGGCCCCACTGGCGGAAAGGCCCGGTTCCACGGGGGCAGGTGACGCACACGGAAACTCAGCGGGCTTGGGCCCACCGCATGACCGCCCCGGAACCCTGCGCGCGGGGACAGGTAGCCCCCGGGCCCCGAGCCGGGAACGGGCCGCAGCGCCCGAGCGGCAGAGGAGCCTCTAGATTCCAGGCATGGGGTCCGGTGGGGCTGTCTCCAAGGCCGGGCCGGGTGGGGGGACCCCGGCACGGTCCGCCGCAGCCTCACCTTGGCGCTGCTCACGAAGCGGACTTCCACGGCTACCCGGGCTCTGCCCGCCACGCCCACGCAGAAGGAGAACACGTCGCACATGGAGGCCGCCATCTTGGGCGTACCTCCGCCTGCTGACCCTTGACCCCGCCTCGACCCGGGAGGCCCCGCCCCTCACTGGCACCGACCCCAGCGTCAGCGTCCCCGAGGCTGCGAGGGTTTGCGCGCTAGCCGGTCTTAATTTGGATCTTTTTGGTTTATGTATCTGTAGGTTAAGTAGTTCGTTTACTGGGTGTAGCTGGGCCTGCCTTTGCGCAGTTTTGCCTCTGTCTCTATCTTCGTGGCCAGTACCAGAGCTTGTGTGTGCGTGTAGTTTTGATCTGTGTACCTGTATCCGAGTTCACGTTTGTGTTTGTTGTCTCTGCCACCCAGTGGTCCGTCTTGAGTAAAGCGCTCTCTGGACCCAGTCATGGGGTGGGACAGCAACGGGCTGACTTACTGCTATCCTCTCTGGCCCCCAACGTGAAGGGAAGAACTAGCTTACCCCACCTATCCATCCTACAAAGTCCGGCGCAAGATTTCCTATTTCCGTAGGCAGTCTGGCAGCGGGACAGACTGTCCTACGAAAGATCAAGCTGGACATGTGTCTTCCTCAGACTCTTCAGGGCGTAGGGACCTTGTAGCCTGGGGGTGCTGGAGGGTCTAAGGACCCGTGAAATTGTATGCAGAAGTGAGTCTGCAGATTCTCATTGTCCTGACAACAGGAGAGGGACCTATTCTCTTGTTCAGGACTGACCTGAACATTTGTCCCCACAGCCAGGCCTGACCACCATGTCTGTTCTCTCGTCCTCCAATTGATTCCGTGCTACTTGAAAAGGGACCTGTGTCTGCATCTGCTGCGGTCTCATGGTGACATTTAGGGATTTGATAGAGCCCAGTAACTGCTGAATAGGTCACTGCTGGTGATTAAAAAAAAAAAAGTGAGCCGATGGTTCCTGGAAGAGGCAAATGTAGCTGTGTTCCTTTAATAGAGCTGACTGGGTCCAGCATTAGGAAGGATTTCCCCGAAGACAGGAACAGGAGGGTTCTTGAAGCTGGACCCTGGCTTCCCTCCAGCTGCAGCTTGGTCCTGGAGGCGATGGTCAACTGCCTTGGCGGCAGGTGGTTTCCCAAAGCCACCCCTGGCTCCCTGCCTTTCCTCCCTCCCTCAGAAAACTCTGGAGAGCAGTGTGGACCATGCCCTCTCTCACCACCAGGTGGCAGGGCAGTCCTCCTTCCACCAGTTCATCTCAACACCCAGAAGTCATTCTGTATTCTAAATGAATACCCTCAACGGAAGCCCGCCAGGGAATGTGGAGTGCTAGAGAAATTAGCTCTGGAAATATTGGTGGCAGGCTTCACAAGAGTAGGCTATCAGCTACGCTTCTTGGAAAGAAACTGAGTAGATTCCTGGGAAGGAATGGGAGCCATGAGAACTGGTTGTGAAGCAGGGGAATAATAATACAGCAGAGTTTATGACAAAATGCCAGTTTTGGCAAAGGCAGAGTTAAATCTCTCTGTATGAAGATGGATAGGGGGTCAAGTCAAGTAGCTAGACGGAAAAAGATGGTGTTCAGGGTAGCATGTCTGCTCCACGGAGGCAGCTGGGCCTGAGCTCCTTCTGAGAGTGCTAACAGTTCAGACAAAATAAGAAAACTTTGGTAAGTTCTGTGAGAGGAAATGGGCTAAATGGTCTGCCCTTCCTTCTCTGTTCTCAACTCCACCATCTCCAATGGGGAAGTCTTCTAGGCCCATGTACTGATTCAAGGAGGCCCTCCCTCGTCTACAGCCAGGCCAGGCAAAGATTAATCCCTGGAGAAGCCAGGGGTGAGGTATTACTCCCACAGATGAAGGGGACCTATAAGCCTTAATAGTTACTGCACACTTAGTACTGAGCCTGGCACACTATAAGTGTTTTACAGACATCATCTCAGCCCTGGGAGGTCTACGTTATCAACATACCCATTATACAGGTGGGGAAAAAAACTTCAGAAGTTCGGTAACTTAGCCAAGGACACAGCTGAAGGCCAAAGTCTGTACCCATGACCATTTGCATTATTACAGCTCCCAGGGGTAGATATAGGAAAGGGGGGCCCCTGCTTGACAGTTCGGATTCCCCTGATGCCCTTTGACCTGACAAGCTCTTCATTAAGAATTGGAACAGGGAGGTCCAGTTGGTGCCCCCAGGAAGAACTAGCCCAAACAGCTTGGGTTGAGCCTCTGTCCCAGTCCTCAGCTGTCCACTCCTGACTCTGCGTCTTCTCTCTGGATGGTGGTGTTGGAGCTGCTGGAGGGCTCATCCGGGGAGGCAGCCATGGCAGATGCAGCTGGCAGTCTCAGCCTTTGCTGCTTCTGATACTTAACCCTGCGGTTTTGGAACCAGACCCTCACCTGTAATTGAGGCAGTGAGAAGAGATCAGAATGTGACCAGCAGTTCCCACTGCTTCCCCCATTCCCACAGTCCCTACTCCTCTCTGGTCAAAATTTACTCTTCATTCTAAGGGAAGCACACCCTTCCCTCTAATTCCAGTCACCACTCATTCACTCAGCAAATATTTATTGAGCTCCTGATATGAACTAGGCATCACCCTAGGTGATGGTGATAATAGTGAGCAGTAGAGGCATGATCTCTGCCCTCATGGAGCTCATAGTCTAGTGGAGGGAGACTAATAACAAACATGGAAACAAACGTATAAACACAAAAGGGGGTATGAACAGGGGTTTGAGCCTCCCTGAAGAACCAGCACTTACGATGAGGCTCAGAGGATGAGAGGCCAGCCCGATGGGGACAGAGAAAAAAGCAAGCCAGGGCAGGGGAACCAAGCTTGGAGCGTCTGAGGACCAAAAAGGAGGACAGCATGGCAGGCACATCTGAGAGGGGAAAGCAAAGGAAGGGAAACTGTGAAGGCCATGGGTTAGAAGTGTCAACTTCGAGCTTTTAAGTGGGATGCAACACAGTCCTATTTACATGTCAAGTAAACTGCACATCTGGCAGTTGTGTGAAGAATGGATATAAACAGATTTGGGGAGATAGCTGGGGAGACTATTGCAGGGATCCAGTGAGAGCTGGGGCTGCACGCTCCCTTCCCTGTGTGATGAGAAAAACGGTTCCATTTGGAACTGGGGGCAATGGAGAAAAATGAAATGATTCCAGTTGTATTTTGGAGGTAGAAGTGAAAAGGCCAGCTGATGGATTGGAAGTGGGAGAGAAAGAGGAATCTAGGATGACTAAGTGTTTTGAGCAACTGGGTGGACAGTGGTGCCACGTGTGGGAAAAGGAAGAGATATGGGGAGAAAAAAAATCAAGAATTGAGGTTCTGACTTAAGTTTAAAATGGCTGCCCACAAGACATCCAAGTGGAGGCCTCAAGAAGGTAGTTAGATGTACAAGTCAGGAAAGAGAGGTGGGCTGAAGATAAAAATTAGGGAGTCATTGGCTTACAGATAGTATTTAAAACCCATGGGGATAGATTAAATCAGCTAGGGAGGAAAATTTGAGGTCACAAAGAGAAGAGTTGCCTACAAAGGCAACCAAGAAGAAAGGACCAAAAAGCCAGGAGAAAAACCAAGAGAATGTGGTGTCTGGAAGCCAAGAGAAGAGTGTATTTCATAAGAGAAGGAGTGGTTGACTGTACTGAGTGGTGGGGTAAGATGAGGAAAGGAAAGCATCTGCTGACTTTGGCAACATGGAGGACATTAGAGACCTTGATGAGAAGGTTCAATGAAATGGTAGGTAAAGAATTCACATTGCAATGAGTTAAGGAGTAGATGGGAGGTGAGGACATACAGAGAACATAGCCAGTTCTTGATAGGTTTGCCTCTGAAAAGAGCAGAGAGATGATGCCGTAGCCAGAGGGGAATATGAGGTCAAGGGAATGTTTATTATTTTTAATATTTAGTCCCTTGAATACCTACTTAATTTCACTGTCAGCTCCTTATTTAGCATGGAGACATTACATTATAAAGTTCTAGATTAACACCATGTGTTGTTTCCATAATGTGATTTCAAATAGGACTATTTTTCTCAACATATAGGGAAGGGAGTGTGCCAGTGGTTAGGGCCTGTCTCCCCCATCGGCATGGCACAGAGGATGAAGGCCTATAAATTCCTCCCAGCCCCAACTCAGGGTCTTTGAGAGAGTAGTATCTGTCCCTTGGTGCAGCCCGGGCCCCACAGGAGTCCCTGCTCTCACCTGGTTCTCTGTAAGGTTGAGCTGGGCTGCCAGCTGGGCTCTCTTCTTCCCCACTAGATTGTGCTGTTTTGCAAACACTTTCTCCAACTCTTCCAACTGCTCCAAGTTAAACATGGTTCGGACCCTCTTTTGGGATCTCTCAGTGTCCTGAAGGTCCTGAGCTTGGGCCCAGTTGCGGGGACCCCAGAGGCCTAGGCAGTGAGCCAGCTCCAAGCCTGAAGAGCAATTAGCAGGAGGAGAGGTTAGCCAGTAACCCCCTAGCTTCTCATCTTAGAGGAGAGAGAACAAGCTCACAGCTCCACTGCCCTGTCTTACCCTTGGCCAGGTAATACAGCAAGAAGGCAGGGTGGGAAGAGACTGCGCAGAAGTAAAACAAATGAGAAAGAAGGGCCAGTGTTGTGAGACTGCTTCGGGCTCCATTATTCTTCAAGTGAGTGGCATAATCTTTGGCCCTAAGAGGAGCTGCCAAACCTCCATCTCTCCTTTCCTTTCCTTGGCTACTTCAGGAAAACCCTATGGGATGAGCAGAGGAGAGACCTGCTTCTGAACAAAGAGTGAGGGTTCATCCTTTTTGTTCATTCAACTTTTTGAATGTCTACTATGTTTCAGGCATGGTTCCAGGACAAAACAGAAAATCCCTAACAGTAAAAAAAAGGCAAATAAGTAAAATATTGAGTATGTCAGAAAAGGATTAGCACTAGTGAGAAGAATAAAGCAGGGAAGGACAGGGTTAAGTGTGTGGGAAGTGGAGGGGGGATAGTTTGTATCTTTAGAAAGGTAGGCACCTCACTAAGTTGACACTTGAACAGGGCCACTATGTATAGCTTGTGCCCTGCACACAGGTACCCAGCTGAGAGGGTAAGTGGAGTCTGAAATTCTGACCACTCTCCACAGGCCAATTCTTCCTGCCTGACAAGGTGTTGTGCCAGCTTGAAGTTAGGGGGTGACCTTTTCTAATGCACACAAGGGTGCTTTTCAGCTCATAGAGCTGTGGGCCAGCAGAGATGGAGATTGGTCTGCCAGGGGTCAGTACCTGAGTCATAACTCCAAAGGAGTGAGGAAGTAAGTCCTTGGGCTAGCTTGGAGGGAAGTGTTCCAGACAGAGGCCTGGCAAGTGCAGTGCTAAGACTGCTCGGCTCCCACTAGCCTTGGGGAGGCTCCAGGGCTGGCAAACGAAACTGCCCCAGTGAAGGGAGTGAGGCCTGGCTGCCCAAGACCCAAACCACTGGGCTCACCTGGCTTACCATAAACATAAGCATTAATAGAAAACTATGAAAAATAATCAATGGGGCCAGATTTAAAATATGGTACATCCTTACAATGGACCATTCTGTGGCAAAGAAGCTCTGCATGGACTTACAAGGAAAAAATCTCTGATTCACGGTCAGGTGAAAACAGTAAGGTGCAGAGCAGTGTGTCTAGTATGGGGGTTAGAAGAATGTGTGTGTGTGTATGTATGTATATATGTATTTATTTTCACACATATATACGTGTGTGCAGGTATAAAATACCACTGGAAGAATAAAGAAACTGGTGTCTGGCTGCCTGCGGGGTGGGGAGAACCAGGTGGCTGGGGGACAGGAGTGGTAAAGGAAACTCTTCTCCATACTATATCTCAGTTAACATTTTGAAGTTTGAACTGTGTGGATGTAATACCCATGCAAAAACTAACTTGAAAATGAGACAACCATATACAAAGTAGTAAACTGCAATTCAAACCTCAGGTGTGTGGGGATGTTAGAAAGAGGTGGCTTGGAGTGAGGGCTGTGGCTCTTATTCATGGCACGAATTTGGATGGGGTTGGGAGACCAGTGTTTCTCTCCCACATGGTTAGGAGAAATGCCAGCTGAAGGGAGTTGAGGAGATGCAGGATGGGGGGAACCCAGGAAGTAGGAACCACGTAAGATTGTCTTACAAGGATCTTGGTTTGGGTCAATAAGGCTTGCACTAACTTTGCTTCTATTTTCCTTCATGGGAACCACGCGGATGCATGAACCAGAGAGCCAAAGATGGCAGAAACTCGTGTAGATGGATGTTAATGCTAGAGGAGAAAGTTACCTCAATGGTTAAAGTCTCGCTGGGATTTAAGTGACTGCGCTCCAGGGCCCAGAGCCCCAAGGTACCACTCTAAGAGCTATAAGCAAGCAGGCGCAGAGCCGTAACCGCGTCGGCTAACTCCCAACAGCTCCTCGCTGGAGGGTACCAGCGGCAGCATCCGCTTCTCCCGTCTAAGACCGGGCCCTGGGTTCGCGACGAGAGCCGCTTTGGGGAAGAGCCTGCGCCACCTAAGCGTTATCCGAAGCGGGTGTGGGAGGGAGCAAGGGCCTCTACCAATCCCTCGTCCAGGGACGCGGGGCTGGGCCCCCTGCAGCCCTGCGCTGGCCCTAGTTGTCTTCCGAGGCCCCTCTGGCCCGCCCTCACCTCCCGCTCCGCACCCGCCACACCACACACACCTTCTCCCACCTCAGCGGCGGGCCGGGCAGCCTCCCACCCGGTCTGGGTCCCTCTCTCCGTCCGGTATCAACGGCACGCTCAAGGGTCATAGCGTTTCCACCCACTCTAACAGTGTGTGGCTCTCAAACTCGAGGACTTCTCCTCTACCCTGTGCCCACCGTCGCGGCCGTCCGCCACCTCGTACCTGTGACGCCGAGGCCCTGGAGGCCGCAAAAGTGGGCGGCGCGCAGCCGCAGCACCGGGAGCTGGGGGCACCGCTGGTCGAGCCCCGCGTTCAGGTAGGCGGGCAGCCACGTAGCCGGGCACGCGCCGGGCAGAGCCGGAGCGGGAGGCCGGGCGGGCGCGGTCCAGAGGCCCCCGGCAGCGCCGACGGAGACAGACAGAGAGGAGATGGCGGGCGCACGGCGGTCGGGTCTGGCCAGGATGGCCTCGACAGAGAAGGAGGACTCGAGGCGTCCGGTTGCACGGGGTGGGCCTGGGCCTGCCGAGCGGCGCGGCAGCGCGGGGGACGCGGGCGCGGGAGACGCGGGCGCGGGAGAGCAGCTGAAGCGCGGGCGCTGGACCCGGGCGCCCGAGGTAGCGGGCGGCCGGCAGCCTCGCTGCCCGGGGCTGGGCATGGCGCGGCCCTTGCCCGGACGGGCGCAGAAAGGGGAGCCGGGGGCCTCTGGGCTGTGTGGGCAGCGCGAGAATCGAGTGAGGACACCTGCTTTAAATAAGGGAGCGAGCCTTGCTGTCCAGGAACGGCCGCAGCTGCTGGCGAGGTCTCTTAAATTGGACAGGGCGGGGCCGGACTGGCCGGGCCTTTTCTTCCCGCAGCCCAGGCACCGCCTCCCGGGCGCAGCCAACCCCGCGAAGTTCCAAAGTTCCGTGTGCCCCAGCGCCCTCCCTCCTTACGCATTAAAAAAATCCCACCCCCAACCCCAGCCCGTACTGTCGGGTAAAGGACCCTGAGCTCGCTGTGGCTTGCTGGTGATCCTGGGCGAGCCACCCTGCCAGTGTAGATGGATGTTAAGCTTTGCCTTCAAGCTTTGGCTCATCCTCTCACTGTCTGTGAAGCAGAAGCCCTGGCCACACTCACCTGTGACTGCGCAAGCCCTTAAATTAAAAAAAAATTAATTTAAATATCTTGTTTAACCACTGTGAAATGTAAATTTCCCACCTTTCCCTGACTGGAGACACTGCTGTAGTTACCAATTTCTTCTGGGTCTTTCCAGGAACTTTCTGCACCCACATTACTTAGGGCCCACTGGAAAAATCTTTCCTGTATACGAAAAAGTAGAAGGGTAAAAACATTAATGGTTCCAGATTAAGAAATACTAATTTATTGCAAATGCATGAGAGTTGATGTCCTACAAAACCTGAATTATGTAGGTGTAAGGCAGGCATTTGTATCCAGTTTTACAGTTGGATAATCAGTATTTACCCATGTCCTTGGGCAAGTTACAAGTTGCTGTTTGAATTTCTTCACCTGTAAAATGGATAACGATGGTAGGTACCTCATGGAGTTGCTGTGTGATTACATGAGTTAATGCATGTAAATCATTTAGAATTGGCCGGTGAGCACTATGCTGTGATTGCAGAGTTCTGAGGGATTCCTGCCTTCCAGGCTCCCATAGCATTCTGCCTCCCCAAATCAATGCCTAACATTGAAACCACTCTACCAGGTCGAGGTGCAATTCAGTGGCATTGTCCATAGGTGTCAGCTGTTTGGAACACCAACATGCCCTGTCTGTTCTGCAAAGTAAGCCTGGAGGAACCTTGCTGGGTTCCTGCCCTCCCCCACTTCCCACTTCAGCAACTACCGGCCCTGCCTTCTGAGCAACCCCCCAGGCAGCCTGGAATGTGAGACTGTGGGCAAAATGATGTGCAAGCGTCCGATCTGATCCCAGGTCTAGGCTTACTGTGTTCTGACCAGAGTACGCAGGGTCAGAGATGAGGATACAGGAATGAGAGCCCTAGGGATGGGGCATGGGTGGGAAGGACTCTCTCTTACGTGAGGTCAGACCCACTGGGATTTGGAAAGTTCTAGATGCTCCCCGCCCCCCCCCCCGCCATAACTCCCAAATCTTACACACACCATTCCATTTCTCAACGTGTTTCTTTTTGAGGAGCTTTTTCTCCAAGAAGGAGGGGCTGTGTTACCCCCACCCCCACCCCACCCAGGACCCACCCAGACTGCAGTGCCAAGGCACCAGAAGCAGGCCTTGTGAGCCTGGATACACACACCCACTTTTTCGGGCCCACAAAGACAGCAGCTTATGCAGTCAGGGAACAGTGGAGCAAGATGATGGAAAATGTGGATTCTGGAGTTGGACAAACCTGGCTTCAAATCCCAACCTTGTCACTGAACTTTTCTGTGACTTCAGATGAGTGGCCTATTCACTCTAAGCCTCAATTTCTTATAAAATGGGAATGTGGTCTCTTAAGTGAGAAAATAATACCTAATGGGATTCTTACAAGAGCTGAATGAGATTGCGTTTTTAGCTACCTGCTAGCTATTATGGGGAGGAGAGAGGCTATTTACAATAACAGCATGCACCCTGGAATCAGGGGAAGTTGACAAAGAACAAGAAAAAGCTTGTGAGATGGAAGGTGTATGAACATTTTGTTAAGTATGTTTGTGCTGAGTTTTAGGTAAAAAATATGGTCACTGTCTCTAGGTCTGGATTTTCCATACATAATTCACTGTATTTCAGTACATAGTTATCTATATTCTGTTGTTTCACTTATTTCTCCTCAAACTGTAAGCTCCTGAGGATATAGACATTAATATCCTCAATTTACATATAAGTAAATAGAGCAAGAGAGGTTAACAGACTGCCTAGGTTCAAATCCCCTAGCTATTTGACCCTTAGCAAAATTTGTTTTAATTTACATTTATTTCCCTGAAGACTGTTCAAGTTGAGCATCTCTTCTTAAGCTTATCAGCCATTTGGATATCCCCTTTTGTGTGAAGCGCCTGTTCCAGTGGTTTCCTTATTTTTCCATTGGGTTACTGTCTTTTTCTTATTAATTTGTAAGAATATTTATGTATAGATAGAGATAGATACTTTGGAATCAAGTCTTCTGTTAAATATATATGGAAGCAACTATCTTCTTCCACTCTGCAGCCTGCCTTTTCATTCTTTTAAAGTTTTCTTTTGGTGAACAAAATTACTAATTTTAATCAAGCTTAATCATGTGCTTTTGTGCCCTTTAAAAGAAACCTTTGCCTATCCAAAGTCATGAAGATATTCTTCTGTTATTTTTTAAGTTCTTTGTTATTGTACCTTTTATATTTAGGTCTGGAATTGATTTTTGTGGAGGTGTTAGAAAAAAGACTTTTCAAGGATGAGTCAAAATCTGAATCAATAAAGGAAAATATTGATTGATTTAAATACACAAAAATTTAAAAATTAATTATAATAATGGTTTGTAACTGTACTTTGTTCTCTAAGTGATTTGAGACTAACACATTTGAAGAAAATATTAGTGTGAAAGCTAGTATTACTGGAATTTTGATTTGTAATTCAAAATCTTGTTTTCTACATAATTTGAGATTAAGGCATTTAAAATAAGTATTAGCTTATGTTTTGGGGCACACACCATATAAAGATGTAACTTTGTTACATCAACAACTGAAAGAGAGTAGGGATGGAGCTGTGAAGAAGCAGAGTTTTTGTATGTTATCAAAATTAAGCTGGTATAAATTCAGATTAGAGTGTTATAACTTAGGATGTAAGTTAAATGTAATGCCCATGGTAACCACAAAGAAAATAGCTACAGAATATACATAAAAGAAGATGAGAAAGAAATTTAAACATTTCACTACAAAAAATTGACTAAACACAAAAGAAGACAATACTGTAAGAAATGAGGGACAAAAGCTAGGAGGCATACAGAAAACAGCACGATGACGGAAGTAAGCCACTCCTTATCAATAAAGTAATAATCAATTACTGTAAATAGATTGAACTCTCCAGTCAAAAGACAGAGATTGGCAAAATGGATAAAAACACATGAACCAACTATATGCTCTATACAAGAGACTCACTTGACAAGCAAAGACATAAACTGGTTGAAAGTGAAAGGATGGAAAAAGATATTCCATGAAAATAGTAATCAAAAGAGAATAGGAGTAGCTATACTAATATTGGACAAAATACACTTTAAACCAAAAAAAAAAAAAGGGTTACAAGAGACAAAGAAGGACATTATATATTAATAAAATATTCAATACAGGAAGAAGTATAATAAACATTTATGTACCTAATGACAGACCATCAAAATATACAAAGCAAAAATTGACAGAATTGAAGGGAGAAATAGTTCAACAATAATAGTTGGAAACTTTTATATCCTACTTACAATAATGGATAGAACAAACGGAGAGAAGATAAGTAAGGAAATAGAAGACTTAAACAACACAATTAACCAACTAGATGTAACAGACATATACAGAACACTCTACCCAACAACAACAAAAAATGTAAAAATTTTGTGCATCAAAATATGCTATAAACAGAGTAGAAAGGCCACACAGGATGGGAGAAAATATTTGCAATTTTATATCTGATAAGGGATTAATATCCAGAATATATAGAGAATTCCTAAACTCAACAACAAAATAGCAAACAACCTGATTCAAAAATGGGCAAAAGACTTGAATAGACATTTCTCCAAAGAATATATATGAAAGAACAATAAGCACATGAAAAAAATGCTCAAATCACTAATCATTAGGGAAATGCAAATCAAAACTACAGTGAAGGGCTTCCCTGGTGGCACAGTGGTTGAGAGTCCACCTGCTGATGCAGGGGACATAGGTTTGTGCCCCGGTCCGGGAAGATCCCACATGCTGCGGAGCGGCTGGGCGCGTGAGCCATGGCCACTGAGCCTGTGCGTCCAGAGCCTGTGCTCCGCAACGGGAGAGGCCGCAACAGTGAGAGGCCCGTGTACCGCAAAAAAAAAAAAAAACTACAGTGAAGTACCACCTCATACCCATTAGGATGCTACTATCGAAAGAAAACAAAACAAAACAGAAAATAACAAGTGCTGACAAGGATGTGGAGAAATTGGTACCATTGTGCACTGTTGGTGGGAATGTAAAACGGTATAGCCACAGTGGAAAACAGTATGGCAGTTCCTCAAAAATTAAAAATAGAGGGGCTTCCCTGGTGGCGCAGTGGTTGAGAGTCCGCCTGCCGATGCAGGGGACACGGGTTCGTGCCCCGGTCCAGGAAGATCCCACATGCCGCGGAGCGGCTGGGCCCGCGAGCCATGGCCGCTGAGCCTGCGCATCCAGAGCCTGTGCTCCGCAATGGGAGAGGCCACAACAGTGAGAGGCCTGCGTACTGCAAAAAAAAAAAAAATTAAAAATAGAATTACCATATGATCCAGCCATTCCACTTCTGAGTCTGTACCCAAAATGATTGGAAGCAGGGTCTCGAAGAAATATTTATACACCCATGTTCATAGCAGCATTGTTCACAATAGCTAAAACATAGAAGAAACCCAAGTGTGCATTGATGGAAGCATGGGTAAGCAAACCGTGGTTTATACATACAATGGAATCTTTTTTCTTTTTTTCTTTTTTTACTGAACTATAATTGAAAATGATCACCACAATAAATCTAGTTACCATCTGTCACCATACAGAGTAATTACAATATTATTGACTATATTCCTTATGCTGTACATTATACCCCCATGACTTATCTATTTTATAACTGGAAGTTTGTACTTCTATTTATTTATTTATTTGTATTTTTGGCTGCATTAGGTCTTTGTTGTGGCATGCGGGATCTCTTTGTTGTGGTGCGTGGGCTCTTCGTTGCAGCATGTGGGCTTCTCTCTAGTTGTGGCGTGTGGGTTTTCTCCCTCTAGTTGTGGCGTGCGGGCTCCAGGGCATGTGGGCTCTGTAGTTTGCTGCACGCAGCCTCTCTAGTTGAGGTGTGGGAGCTCAGTAGCTGTGGCGCGTGGTCTTAGTTGCCCCACGGCATGTGAGATCTTAGTTCTCCAACCAGGGATCGAACCCATGTCCCCTGCATTGGAAGGCGGATTCTATACCACTGGACCACCAGGGAAGTCCCTGGAAGTTTGTACTTCTTAATCTCTTTCTCCCATTTCACTCGTCTCCCTCCCTCCACTCTGGAAGCCACCAGTTAATTCTCTGTATCTCTGAGTCTGTTCCTGTTTTAAGTTTATTCATTTGTTTTGTTTTTTAGATTTTATATATAAGTGAAATCATATGGTACTTGTCTTTATCTGACTGACTTACTTCACATAGCATAATACCCTCTAAATCCATCCATGTTGTTGCAAATGGCAAGACTTCATTCTTTTTTATGGCTGAGTAATATTCCATTGTATATGTATATATACCACATCTTCTTTATCCATTCAGCTATGGATAGACACTTAGGTTGCTTCTATATCTTGCTATTGTAAATAATGATGCAATGAACATAGATGTGCATATATGCTTTCAAATTAGTGTTTTTGTTTACTTCAGAAAAATACCCAGAAGTGGAATTGCTGGATTGTATGGTAGTTCTATTTAAATTTTGTGAGGAATCACCATACTGTTTTCCATAGTAGCTGTACCAATTTCATTCCTACCAAAGCACATGAGGGTTCCCTATTCTCCACATCCTCACCAACATTTTTTTTGTTGTCTTTTTGATAATAGACGTTCTGCTAAGTGTGAGGTGATATTTCATTATGGTTTTGATTTGAATTTTCCTGATGATTAGTGATGTTGAGCATCTTTCCATGTGTTCATTGGCCATCTGTTATGTCTTTTTGGGAAAATGTCTATTCAGGTCCTCTGATCATTTTTTAATTGGGTTGTTTGTTTTATTGCTATTTAGTTGTATGAGTTCTTTGTATATTTTGGATATTAACCCTTTCTTGCATATGTCATTTGCAAATATCTTCTCCCACTCAGTAGGTTACATTTTCATTTTGTTGATAGTTTCCTTCACTGTTCAAAAACTTTTTAGCCTTATGTAGTCCCATTTGTTTATTTTTGCTTTTGTTTCCCTTTCATGAGGAGACATATCCCCCCAAATATTGATATGTCAAAGAGCATACTGCCTATGTTTTCTTCTAGGAGTTTTATGGTTGCAGGTGTTACTTTTAAGTCTTTAATCCATTTTGAGTTTATATTTGTATATGGTGTGAGCAAGTAGTCCAGTTTGATTCTTTTGCATCTAGCTGTCCAGTTTTCCCAGCACCATTTATTGAAGAGGCTGTCTTTTCTCCATTGTGTATTTTTGCTGCCTTTGTCATAGATTAATTGACTGTAAGTGTATCGGCTTATTTCTAGGCTCTCTATCCTATTCCACTGATCTATGTGTCTCTTTTTGTGCCAGTACCATACTGTTTTGATTACTGTAGTTTTGTAGTATAACTTGAAATCAGGGAGTATAATACTTCTAGCTTTATTCTTCATTCTCAGATTGTTTTGGCCATTCAGGGTCTTTTGTGTTACTACAAAAACTTTAGAATTATTTGTTCTGGTCTGTGAAAAATGTTGTTGGCATTTTGATAAGAACTGCACTGAATCTGTAGATTGCCTTGGGTAGTATGTCATTTTAACAATACTAATTCCTCCAATCCATAAACGTGGTATATCTTTCCATTCGTTTGTGTTATTTTCAGTTTCTTTCATTGATGTCTCAGTTTTCTGAGTACAGGTCTTTAACCTCCTTATTTAGATTTATTCCTAGGTATTTTATTCTTTTTTATGCAATTGTAAAAGGGATTGTTTTCTGTATTTGTCTTTTGGATACTTCTTTTTTAGTGTACAGAAATGCAACAGATTTCCGTATATTAATTTTGTATCCTGAAACTTTGCCAAATGCATTGATGAGCTCTAGTAGTTTTCTGGTGGCATCTTTAGGATTTTCTATATGTGGTATCATGTCATCAGCAAACAGTGACAGTTTTTCTTTTTCCTTTCCAATTTTGATTACCTTTTCTTTCTTTCTATTGTTTGATTCCTGTGGCTAGGACTTCCAATACTGTGTTGAATAAAAGTGGCAAGAGTGGGCATCCTTGTCTTGCCTCTGATCTTAGGGGAAATGCTTTCAGCTTTTGACCATTGAATATGATATTGGCTATAGGTTCATCATATATGGCCTTTATTATGTTGGGGTATGCTCCCTCTATACCCACTTTGTTGAGAATTTTTATTATAAATGGATGTTGAATTTCGTCAAGAGTTTCTCTGCATCAGATAATCATATGATTTTTATTTTCAAATTGTTAATATGGTGTATCACATTGATTGATTTGCAGATATGGAACCATCCTTGCAGTGTGGAATAAATTTTACTTTATCATGGTGTATGATTCTTTTAATGTATTATTGAATTTGATTTGCTAGTATTTCATTGAGGATTTTTGCATCTATGTTCATCAGAGATATTGGACTGTAATTTTATCTTTTCGTGGTGTCTTTGCCTGGTTTTGGTATCGGGGTGATGCTGGCCTTGTAGAATGAGTTCGGAAACATTCCTCCCTTTTGAATTTTTTGGAGTAGTTTGAGAAGAATATGTGTTAATTCTTCTTTAAGTGTTTGGTAGAATTCACCTGAGAAACCATCTGGTCCTGGACTTTTATTCATTGGGAGTTTCTTGATTGATGATTCAATTTCATTACTGGTAATTGGTTTGTTCATATTTTCTATTTATTCCTGATTCAGTCTTGTGAGGTTGTACATTTCTAGGAATTATCCGTTTCTTCTAGGTTGTCCTTTTTCTTTTTTTTTTTTTTTTTGTGGTACGTGGGCCTCTCACTGTTGTGGCCTCTCCCGTTGCGGAGCACAGGCTCCGGACGCGCAGGCTCAGTGGCCGTGGCTCATGGGCCTAGCCGCTACGCGGCATGTGGGATCTTCCCGGACCGGGGCAAGAACCCGTGTCCCCTGCATCAGCAGGCGGACTCTTAACCACTGCGCCACCAGGGAAGCCCCTAGGTTGTCCATTTTATTGGCATATAATTGTTCATCGTAATCTCTTATGATCCTTTGTATATCTGTAGTGCCGGTTGTAGCTTTTATTTCTGATTTTATTTATTGGGACTGTTCTCTTTCTTTCTTGATGAATCTGGCTAAAGGTTTATCTATTTATTTAGCTTTTCAAAGAATCAGCTCTTAGTTTCAGTGATCTTTTCCATTGTTCTTTTAGTCTCTTTTTATTTATTTCTACTCTGACCTTTACTATTTCTTTCCTTTTATTAACATGTTTTTTTTTTTTGTCTTTCTTTTTCTAGTTCCTTTAGGTGTAAGGTTAAATTGTTTATTTGAGATCATTCTTGTTTTCTGAGGTAGGCTTGTATCACTATAAACTTCTCTCTTAGAACAGCTTTTTTAGTATACCATAGATTTTGGATCATTGTGTTTCCATTTTCATTTGTCTTCAGGTATTTTAAAAATTTCCTCTTTGATCTCTTCAGTGACCCATTGGTTGTTTAGTAGTACTTTGTTTAGCATCCATGTGTTTGCATTTTTTGCAGTTTTAAAAATTGTGGTTGATTTCTAGTCTCATACTGTTGTAGTCAGAAAAGATGCTTGATATGATTTCAAGCTTCTTAAATTTATTGAGACTTGTTCTGTGGCCTAGAATTTGATATATACTGGAGAATGTTCCATGTGTGCTTGAAAAGAATGTATATTCTACTGCTTTTGGATGGAATGTTCTATATATATTTATTAAGTCGATGTGGTCTAACGTGTCATTTAAGGCCATTGTTTCCTTATTGATTTTCTGTCTGGATCATCTGTCCATTGGTGTAAGTGGGGTGTAAAAGTCCCATACTAGTATTATATTTTTGTTAATTTCTCCCTTTATGTTTTGTTAATATTTGCTTTATATATTTAGGTACTCCTATGTTCGGTGCATATAACTTACAACTGTTACATCTTCTTGTTGGATTGTTCCCTTGATCATTATGTAATGTCCTTCTTTGTCTCTTGTTACAGTCTTTGTTTTAAAGTCTATTTTGTCTGATATAAGTATTGCTAACCTAGCTTTCTTTTCATTTCCATTTGGATGGAATACTTTTTCCATTTCCTCACTTTCAGTCTGTGTGTTGTCTTTAGATCTGAAGTGAGTCTCTTGTAGGCAGCACATATATAGGTCTTGTTTTTGTATCCAATCAGCCACTCTATGTCTTTTGATTGGAGCATTTAATCCATTTATATTTAAAGTAATTTTTTTTGGTCATGCCGTGTGGCTTGCAGGATCTTAGTTCCCGAAACAGAGATTGAACCCATGCCCCCTGTAGTGGAAGCGTGGAGTCCTAACCACTGGACCACCAGGGAATTCCCTAAAGTAATTATTGATAGGTATGCACTTATTGCCTTTTTAATTGTTTTATGGTTGTTTTGTAGTTCTTTTTTCTTCCTTTCTCCTTTTGCTCTCTTCCCTTTTGATCTGATGACTATCTTTAGTATTATGTTTGGATCCCTTTCCTTTGTTGTGAGTGTCTTATGGGAGTTCCCTTGTATATAACTAGTGCTTTTCTCTTGCTGCTTTTAAATATCTTTATATTTATGCCAATTATTTTATATCTAAATATAATTAAATATCTTTAATTATTGCCATTTTAATTACAGCATGTCTTGGTGTGGACCTCTTTGGGTTCATCTTGTTTGGGACTCTATGCTTTTTGGATCTGAATATCTGTTTCTCTTCCCAGGTTAGGGAAGTTTGCACTTATTATTTCTTCAAATAAGTTCTTTGCCCCCTTTTCTCTCTATTCTCCTTCTGGGCCCTTGGAATGTGAATATTACCATGTTTGATATTATCCCAGAAGTCTCTTAAACTATCCTCATTAGGCACTTCCCTGGTGGTGCAGTCGTTAAGAATCCACCTGCCAATGCAGGGGACATGGGTTCAAGCCCTGGTCCGGGAAGATCCCACATGCTGCAGAGCAACTAAGCCCGTGCACCACAACTACTGAGCCTGCGCTATAGAGCCCGCGAGCCACAACTACTGAAGCCTGCGGGCCTATGGCCTGTGCTCTGCAGCAAGAAAAGCCACCGCGATAAGCCCGTGCACCGCGACAAAGAGTAGCCCCCACTCACCGCAACTAGAGAAATCCCACACAGCAATGAAGACCCAATGCAGCCAAAAAAACAACAACAAAAAAAAAATCAAAAAAAAACCTACAGGAAGAATTATATTTCAAAATGAGACTTCAGAAGTAGCCCTAATTAAAGTCAGGAATAAGATGTATATCCAGTATTGTAGTGTCTATTTATCATTGTACTGGTGATACAATGCCATAAGACACAAAAAGAAAGATGTAAGAATTGGAAAGGAATAGATAAAATTACTCTTATTTGTAGACAATATGACTATCTACAGAGAAAATTCAAGCAAATTCACAGAGAAACTATTAAAACTAATCAGAAAATTTAATAAAGTTGCTGGGTATCTGATCAATATATAAAAATTGGTAAATGTAAATATTATTAGCAAATGTAATAGAAAAATATATCTCATTCATAACTGCAACATAAACTATAAGGTACATAGGAATGAACTTAGGAGATGTGTGAAATATTTAAAGAGAAAAGTAGAAAACAGTATTGAAGGACATAAAATAAGACCTTAATAAATGAATGGGAAGACTCAAGGTCAAAAGATGACAACTATTCCCAAAATTATCCAAAAATTAAATGCAATTAGAATTTTAAAAAATCCCAATTATAGAGCTTGACATACTGATTCAAAAACTGTAGAACAAAACACCAAGAGTATCTAAGACAATTTGAAAAAAGTGAATAAGGTAAAGGAACTTACCTTACCCAATATCAGCACTTCTTATAAAGCTATAGTAAAAATGTGGACAGATTATTTGGTTATGAATATGGAAAAAGAAAAAAGGAGATTTCTTTTTTCAAAAGGCATAGTTTTATGACCTTAGGATAAGGAAGACTTGCTTAAATACAAGAAACACAATAAACTTTGATACATTCAAACTTAAAACTTCTGTACAGTAAAAGACACCATAAACAAAGATAAAAGCCAAGTCACAAACTGAGATAATATATGTACAACCCCCAGAGCTGGCAGGGTTCAATCAGAGAATCCAAACCACTAGGGGTGACATGCCATAAGGCATTTATTATGGAAATTTGATCTTATATAATTATGGGTACTAGTTAAACAGTTCACGTACAGCTATTGCTTCTGCATGTAGTACTGAGGCCTCAAGTAGGCAGGGTAGGCAGTGAGGAATGAAAAGTGAACATGAAGTGGGGAGGATAGGGATCGCTGGAACCTTCGAGGAAGAGCTGAAGCTCTCAAGAAGAAACTGGAACTCACTTCTTTCTTTCACTACCTCCAAGCCTCCAACTTCCATGATGCAGGAGATCAGTAGAAGAATCTGGTGTCTTTCATCCCAGAGCTAAAAATGCACCTAGCCCAGGAGTTGAAGAAGCTGAAGGAGGAGATCCAATGAGAGCTGAAAGAGCTGCAGACTTGGCTCTTGCCTCACACCAGTAAAGTGAACCAACAGGTCCACAACACTGTGCTTGAACTGCAATAACACCTGACCCTACAGCGACCTTCCAAGTATAAACATAGCTGCTGCACTGCTACCTTGCAAATATCATGGAAATTTCTCCTGTGGCCAACCCTAACCTAGAACCATAGAGGAAAGGGAATTCTAGGAAGTATGATTCCAGCTTAGTTAAGGTGATACAGTCCAAAGCCACCACTGCCCACCCTTTGTCAACTTGGCATCCATAAATACCTGTTTTCACCAGACGTAACTTTCAAATAAAATTTGAAAGCAAACTACAGCGAAATCCTGTTTCTGCTTAACACAATATACCTATCCCTGTACAATGAAAATATGTCGGATCAAGTGGTTATCCATGTGGAAAAAGAAAAAGTTCATTTCTAACCCTCCCCTGCCAAAAGAAGATACAAAGTCTGTAAGTTCATAGTTTTCGTAGTTTGATGATGTTCACTTCTCTTCTAGCTATGTCACACTGCCCCTGTGATATCCTGTAACAATTACTAATGAATAATGTTAAAAACTTATTTAGACAGTAGAGGGATGGGAAGCCGAAGGGAAATTTTGGTTAAAACACAAAAATATTTACATTGAAATAAGAAGAAATTTTCGTCCTCATTCCTGCAACTGGTTGTGTTGTGTTAGCTGATATCTAAAAATACGCTTCCACTCCCCATTTCATATTCCCTGCCTGATGGGGTGACCCTTGTTTCTGCCAATAGCACTCCTTCCTGCATTAGTTTGTAGTAGTTTTGCTGTCGATTTTAATCACAGGAGGTGAGAATACTTGGTAAAGAGACTCCCCATTCCCCCCTTGATTGTCAGGACCAACCACCCCAGGCAGTACAATAACCTTCTTTGCCTGTTGATTCACTGGCAAGAGAAGCCCAAAGTAGCCAGGGCCAGTCTCACTTTACAGCTCAATGGAACCACTGCTGTGTTTCCTGTGGAAATATTTCTCTTTGGGGAACTAATACTCTAGATTAGCATAGCCCAGAGTTTCAAAGACAGAAAGCAATAATTCTGCTAGAGAAGTACTGTGTGTTATCTCATTTATACTCTGTTTCCTGACTCACGAATCCTTGCTTTGGGAGAAACAGCACCCTATGTCAGTTGCTCATTTAGAGCATAGCCTTCATCCTGAAGGGCATTACCCAAGCCCTCAAGGTGTTGCCACCCAGCTGGAACCATAACTGAGTCTTCAATAGACCATTCTACTGTTCTCTCAGGCCAGCTACTTTAGAGTAATGGGGAACATGGTAAGGCCAGTGAAGACCATAGGCCTGAGCCCATTGTTTCTCTTCATTTGCTGTAAAAGAAATTCTTTGGTCAAAAGCAATGCTATGTGGAATGCCATGACATACAGATAAGGCATCCTGTATGTTCACAGATGGTGATTTTGACAGAAGCATTGTGGGCAGGGAAAGCAAATCCATGTCACAGTTACTGGATATTCCATTGAGAACAAAGCCCTGCTCCTTCCTTTGTAAACAACCTGCCACCATGTGGCTGATTGATTTCCAAATTGGGAACTCAGTGTTGGCTTCTACTGTTGGCAGGTTGGGCACTCAGCAGTGGCTGTAGCCAGACTGGCCTTGGTGAGTGAGAATCCATGTTACTAAGCCCATCCCCATTGAACGTGGGGAGCCAGATTCAATAGTGTAAATTCCTACCATTATTTTTGGCCTACAGAGAATAGCCACCACAGAGCTCTTCAAGGATATCAGGGCTCTCCTTGTGAATGTGCTTCTCACAGCCTTGGGGAAAGGAGTGTCCTCTGGACTTTCCTGAGCACATTTTTAGGAGGTAGGTAAATAGGTCTTATATGATAAATCTACTGTAGCATTCCAATCTTCCTTAGCCTTTGAATACTTTCTTCTACTGTATACCAAAGAAGTTTTGGCATTCTAGCTTCCAGATTTCAATCAGCCAACTGAGCAAATGGTTGGAACCACTCAAGCTAACACATTGAATCAGAAATTTCTACATTAATAAATAAATGTAGCCTAATGTGACTTTATATTCCTTCCACCCCGAGTCTGCACGTTAGGGATCCATATCTATACATTTCCCCAGGTTTCCGTTGATATAAATTGGCAAAGTCATGAAATTATTTTGGTGTGTATCACACTTTCTCTTGGGTCATGCTTTGTACTTCACCCTTTGGAGGCTGTTTGGACTTGAGCCTATAAGCAATGGAGGTAGATCCTGAGAAAAATCAATACTTCTACTTCAGGGAAGGCCACTACAGGCCCCACAGGCAAGGGAGACTTCCTCAGGTAGGGGTGGAAGGGCCATTTCTACTGAAAAAAGTCGTTCAGCAGAACTTAGGGACTCAAGGTCCCCAGGTTCACAGGAATCTGTCAATACATGTCTCCATCCTAACTTTCATGGTCCCACTCCTTCCCAATCAACTACCTAATTTTAACAGAAGAGAATTCTGAGGACACAAGCCATAGTCCCTACATGGACCTTGAGATGGGAATGTAAAGCCCTGACTCATCATATTCTTTCCCCAAGTTCTTCGGGGCACTTTAGCAACATACCAATCTCATTCTAATTGTTATGCTCAAGCAAATACTTGGTCAATCAAAGTATTGACTTCTATAGGCACTTGATTGCGATTGTCTACAGGTGAGTTTTTTTTCTTTCCTTCTTTCTTTTTTTAAAAAAATTTTTGGCCATGCCACAGGGCATGCAGGATCTTATCTCCCCAACCAGGGATTGAACCCATTCCCCCTGCAGTAGAAGCACGGAGTCTTAATCACTGGACTGCCAGGGAAGTCCCTACAGGTTATTATTTTAAAACGTTTTCTTCTGTTATATGCCATGGAGCACCAGTGATCCCTTTACCCCTGGTAACCCTTGGTGACCCTTGGTAAGGGTCATTTATGCCTTTAGATCTAATTAGATCACAGAATCAATTCTAGACAATTTAGACCAAATTTAGAGAACCCATCACTCACTAAGGTTCTGTTCTTCTTGGAACTATGTCTGCTAGCAAATTCTATTCCAGTCAGGATCCAATCTGTGAAGCAGAACCACGAGGAGTGACATAGGATAAGGAATTTATTATGGGAATTTGACTTTATGCAATCATGGGAGCTGGTTACAGAGTCTATGTGAGGCTGTTACTTCTTTTTCTGGGGCTAGGGACTGAAATCCCCTGGAAAGGCAGTCGAGAAGGAAAGATGGATATGAAGTGGGGAAGCAAGGACGAACCAGGATCCAGGAGGAAGAGCGAGAATGAGCTGGAAACGGCCTCCATCTCACACCCCCTCTAACTTCACTGATGTAGGTGACCTGCAAAAGACTCTGGTGTCCTTTGTTCTAGAGCTAAATACATACCTAGCCCAGGAGTTGGGGAAAGTGAAGAGGGTCTGGGGACAGATAAAGGAGCTTTGTGTCCAGCTGCTGCCCCCACCAGCAAGGGGAGCCAGCAGCTCAGCCGTGATGCGTGAGCCACCCCAGGGCCTACCTCACACAGTGTGAACGTGCTGCCTGCAGCGTCACTTCTGCCACATGAGTATCATGCAGATTTCTCCTGTGGCCAAACCTAGCCCAGAACCATGTAAGGAAGGGAATTCTGGGAAATGTAGTTCTAGCTTAGCTAAGTTGACCCAGTACAGAGCCACGAGCCTATTTATAAAAAGGTTTAAAACATGTATAAGGTAAAACATAAATAAGTGGTACAAGTATAAAGACATTCTTGAGCATGGTAAATATGACAATTAAAATAGGGATGAGCTCCGGGGAAGAAGAAGGGAATGGGACTAGGGAGGAGTACATATGCTGTTAATTTTCTGTAATATTTCTTAAAACAACTAGAGTAAAAATGTTTGATAGGGCTCCCCTGGTGGCGCAGTGGTTGAGAGTCCGCCTGCCGATGCAGGGGACACGGGTTCGTGCCCCGGACCGGGAGGATCCCACATGCCGCGGAGCGGCTGGGCCCGTGAGCCATGGCCGCTGAGCCTGCGCGTCTGGAGCCTGTGCTGCGCAACGGGAGAGGCCGCCTCAGTGAGAGGCCCGCGTACCGCAAAAAAAAAACAAAAACACACACACACACAAAAAAATGTTTGATAAAAGTGGGTGGTGGTGGGCATATGGATATGCTTTGTATTAATTCTCTATACTTGTCTATAGGTTTGACATGTAGAGAGGAGGAAGAGGGGGAAAATGGTAATCATAATGATTGCTAATACTTACTGATCGCTTAAGCTTTGCACTTGGATTATCTCACTTAAGTAGAGAACTAGTTTCTTTCTCTGGACTGAGGGAAGAAACAGCTGTAGACACCAATATTCTGAACCCTAGTCAGGACCTCAGGGCCACCGGGGACCGAGGAAGTTGGAGAAGGCATGTTGGGAGACCCCTTGGCTCCCCTTTCCTCCAACACCCTCGAGAATCCTTGTCCCTTTTCTCCTTTTCCACCTTCTCTTTCGCAGAGTCTCTCTCCATCCCTCTTTCTCTTTCATCTTGTCAAAGGGAGACTTTTTCACCCAGAAGAAAGGTGCAAACTAGGGAATATGGTGGTCATTGCAGCTGAGATGCAGGGCCCACACACATCAGGCCTCAAGTCCAGCCCAGCCTACAGAAAGAGAAGGCCTGAGGGCCACCTCGTGGGAAGCCCTACACCTCCTCCCCCTGCCCAGCTGTCTCAGCTCCCCCCACACCTGCTTCTCCCCTCATCTGCCCCTCCTGCACCCCCTTGCACCTGACAGGCCAAGAGCAAACAAGTTGTTGTTTGTTCCTCTCTCCCAGGAATGCACAGTGACACAGAAGAGGCACACATTGCTAACACACATTGCACTTTGCAGTTACCTACTGTTTCCTAGCTTTTTCTTATGTATGCTGCTTTTAAGACTTTCTCTGAAATCCTGTGCTCTTTAATTAGACTGAAGTCAACAAACATCTATTTGTTTGAGACCTATTTTATGTCCTGGGTTTATGAGGGGTGCAAAGGAATGAAGACTACCGTTTCTTCCCACTGGGAACTCACAGTCTCATGGTGGGGGAGATTCACAACTAAGTAATGCGACTGTCAAACTAAAAGGGCAGATTCTATGTGAGTATGAAGGACAGAGATTAGCTATAGCTTCAGAGATCCAGGAAGGCTTCTTGGGGAAGGCTTTCCTCTGCAGATACTTCCAAAGAGAGGTTAGCCTACAAAGGCAAGGAGTGGGGGAGATTATGCAAAAAGAATGTGCTGTGGGAGAAGAGATAAGGGCTAGCTAGTATGGACCCGTGTGGACTCCCAGCTTTAAGGAGGGCCAAAGGCAGAGGGAAGAAACAGTGATCAGAGAGGAAGTGTAAGGACCAGGGCAAACAACCCTCATTCAGTGCGACTAGTATGTTTTCTTCCCACTTAGAGTACTTTAGAGCTGGTTGGGGCCTTCGCAGCCAACTAGTCAAAGCCATTTGTTGTACTGAAAGGAAGGACATTGAGACTGAACTAAGTGGGGAGAGATTTGCACAAAAGGCAAAACTTGGTCCAGGACTCAGCTTCCAGCTCACTGTACACCATACCCCTGTGACAACCCCAGACCCAGGTCAGCAGCTTCTTTGTCAGGTAGCCACGCCTACCACAGTACCCAGCACACAGTAGGTACACACATATTTGCCAAATTGAATTCTATTTCTCCTTTATTCCTCCAGTTTCTAAAGAAAGGAACAAGAAAGAGGGATGGGGGGCTTCCCTGGTGGCGCAGTGGTTGGGAGTCTGCCTGCCAATGCAGGGTACATGGGTTCGTAGCCCTGGTCTGGGAAGATCCCACATGCAGCGGAGCAACTAAGCCCGTGAGCCACAACTACTGAGCTTGCGCGTCTGGAGCCTGTGCTCCGCAACGGGAGAGGCCGCGACAGTGAGAGGCCCACGCACCGCGATGAAGAGTGGCCCCCACTCGCCGCAACTGGAGAAAGCCCTCGCACAGAAACGAAGACCCAACACAGCCAAAAATAAATAAATAAATTAATTAATTTTTAAAAAAAATTTTAAGAAAAAGAAAGAAAGAGGGATGGTCCTCTACCAAACCACTATTTATACCACAGGCACTGGGTAAGGGGTGTATCTTGTTGATCCCCATGATTCTGCTGTTATTCCCATTTTATAGATGGGGAAACTGGATCTTGAAGAGCTAAGATTTGTTTTGCTGCTAGTGAACTGTAAGAATTCAAACCCAGGTCCATCTGACGCTAAATTCCACACTAAGAGTAACAACTTAAATGGCTGAAATTGAATTTAATTGAGTTAATTTATCCTCTGTGCCCCACAGCCCTTCAAGGGGGAAGGATTGTTTTTTCCCTTTGGGGGTACATGGGGGATAGAGCTGTAGTAGAAGGGTGTATGTGTGTGAGAGAAAGAATAAATCCTTTTAAAGACCAGCTTGTTTCAACTACTCATAACTGACTGAACTTCCAACACCAGTAGAAGAAGTGAACAAAGGTATTGGTTCTTTTTAAAAAGTCACTGACAGGTTCAGCCCGTCTCTGCATCATCACATTCAAACCTGGTCTGAGGGTCCAGAAACTCAGGGGTGTTGTTGAAATGGAAAAACACAGAAGGAGTTGGGTTATCATGTGTGTCATCTCTCCAAGTGTCTTGTAAGCAGATGGTGTTCGAGGGGGAGAGGATGAAAGAACCACCTAGAAAGCAGTTTCTGTGTTCAGAAGAAAGGAAAATAGAGATGATGGTGGTGGTGGTGATGGTGTGTGTGGGTTGCAGGCAGATGTCAGGGGTGTTGGGCGGGGAGAAGAGGACAGACTTGTCACGGGCCCTCACACCAGCCCAGACCTTCCCTCATGCCCTTGTGACCTTTTTAAGGCTCTTCCACAAGTGGGCTTCTAGGGTTGTCACCAAGCCTCTGCCATCCCCTACTAAGGCTGAGGAGGTCAAGTCCGGGGATGGGGAGAGAACTGGGTGGAAGGGGGCACTGGAAGTCCTGGGAAACCTCACTTTCCAGGCCAGGTGCAGAGGCTGGTCCTTGCCACCAGCTGGGGGTCTAGGAGTCGGGTGGGGGCTCTGGCTGCCTGTTTGTTCAGCCCTGAACTGAGGTTCCTGTTAGGAAGTTACCTTATTTGTGTTCAGACTGATTTGTTTGCTGTTCACACTCATCATGGTGAGCTGCCCCTTGGAGTCCTGGCTTCAAACGTAGGGGTAGGCATGGGAAGTGGGAATAATGGCCAGACTCAGAGCCTGCAGGGTCCAGAGAGTACTCTGGGAAAAATCAATGTCTACAAGCTCCTGATGAGGAGAAGGTGGGTCGGACCCCACTGGAAGCTCAGCCCTGGCTCCCTGCTTTCCAGAGGAGAACCACATGGGGCTCACCCAGTGAGGAGTCCTAAGGCAGGAAGCCTTGGAGTTTGGCTTCTTCACTCACCGGGGGAAGTGCCTAGTGAGGAACAAAGTATCCTAATGCCAGGCTCCCACCTTGAAATGCTGATTTAGTTGGTCTGTGGTGTGCCTGGGGCACCGGGACTTGTACAACTTTCCCAAGTGATTCCACTGTGTGGCCAAGGTGAGAACCTCTGTTCTAGAGTCTACTAGCTTCTCAAACTTTAATGTGCATACACATCACCCAGGAATCTAGTTAAATTGTAGATCCAACTCAGTGGGTCGGAGTTGGGTCCTTACATTCTGCATTTCTAACACATTCCCGTGTGATGCTGGTGCTGTTAGTCTGGGGACCATTCCTTGAATGGCAAGCCCCTATACCTGCTTTCAACTTCTCCTTCCAATTAACAGGGGGAAGGGGGTGGGACCGTGTCCCCAAGCTTTCTGCACCTGTTTACTCGGCCCACCCTTTCCCCACCACCTTGCTTGGTAAAGTGATCAGCATACTTCACAGCCTCTCTGGCCAAGGCCAGTCCTCTAGTCATTTTCAGAGTCTAAGTGGACAAAACAGATCCCTTACCCTACCTGAGACAAACCAATTCAACTGGCTCCAGCTGGGGAGTGTGGCAGAGGTATGGAGAGGGCAGCAGCAAAAGCAGCAGGCGCATCCTTCTCTTGTCCTCTTGGGAACTCTGGCCCTATTGGCAGATAGGACACAAACATTGAGTGGTAGGGTATGTGTCCAAAGATGGCTTCCTTCCCATATGCTCTGTTTGCAGAGGCCTTGCCATTTCCCTATCCCCTCTTGTTGGATCTGGGCTAGCCCTGTGACTTGGTCTGGTCAGTAGAATATGAAGAAAGTGACACTGTGTAACTTCTGAGGCAGGACCCTATGATCTGAAGTTTTCCCTTTGCTATTTGGGGTGCTCACACTTGGGATCCAGCTTCTATGTGAGGAAGACTAAGCTAGTCGTGTTGAGAGAATGAGAGAGTCCCAGCCTCCCAGCCAACCCTGCCAAGACACTAGATTTGTGAATAAAGCTATCCTGAATGTTCCAGTCCCAGCCACCATCTGACTGCAAGCCAGACCAGCTACATAATTTGTGGAGTCAAGCGTAAAATAAAAACATAGGGTCTATTGTTCAAAAATAGTTAAGAATTTCAAGACAGCAAGAGTAGAGCATTAAGCCAATTGCAGAATCTCTCTCAGCGTGAGGCCCTGCGCAATTGCATAGGTACCACACCTATGAAGCCAGGCCTGATTGCAACCTCATAAGAGGTCCTAGTTGACACCCCGTGAGGAAGAAGCACATCCCAGCCGAGCCCTGCCAGATTCCTGACCTCCAGAGTTGTGAGCAGGTAAAATAGTTGTTTTAAACCACAAAGTTTTGAGGTGGTTTGCGATACAACAGCAGATAACCAAAACACATTGAATGGTTTACTCTGGCAGAATGGGAGACTCATGAGAGGAGAATGGGGAAGGTCAATGATTTGGGAATCTCATGGGTTAAGACCAATGAAAAATGATAATGCTCGTTCACTAAACGGACAGATCTTTGAAGATGAAGACAGCTTACAGAATGCAACAGAGTCAAAAACTAACTACAATCCAGTGTTTGAAGGTGTCATTTCCCCACAATATGCTGACCTGACGAGGGCAGAGGAGGGCAGGGGTAGGACCCCTCTTGCTTTGCCTTTTCTCTGGGGCAGGCAGTGTGGAGGAGCTAAAGAAGAAGGGTCTTTGGAGTCAGACAGATGTAGGCTCGCATCAGGCTTGTGCGCATTCAAGCTGTGAGAGTTTGAGGGGCCTCCCACCTCCCCATCTGTCCCCATCCTGCTCCCACTACAGCCTTTCCCACCCCAGAAAATGGCAACTTCATCCTTCTAGCTGCTCAGGCCAGAAAACTTGGAATCATCTTTGGATCCTCGCATCCAGTCCATCAGCATACTTCTCATAAGGCTCTACCTTCAAAATATATCCAGAGTCTGACCTCGCCCAATCACCTCCCCTGATATCACTGTGGACCAAGCCTCCTGTCTCTTGCTAAGATGACTGCAATAATGACCTATCTGCTCCCCTGCTTCCACCCTTGTTCTTCTACAGACTTCAACTCAATGGTTCTGGTAAACAGGGTAAGATCATGTCATCCCTTTTCTCAACTCCACTGACTCCCCAAGTCACACCAGGTGGGGGCTGACAAGGCCCTCCACTCCCCTTATTTCTCTAACCTCATCCACTACTGTTCCCGAGTCTCACTCTGCTCTAGACACACTGGCCTTCTGGCTTTCCCTTGACTAAATACACTCCTGCCTCAGGGCCTTTGCACTTGCTATTCCCTCCTCCTACTTGTCCTTCAGCTATCTGCATGGCTCATTCCCTCACCTTCTTTCAGTCCTTGCTACAATGTCACCTTTTAAAAAAATTTTTTTGTGTGGGGGGGGGCTGCGTTGGGTCTTCGTTGCTGCGCACGGGCTTTCTCTAGTTGCGGTGAGCGGGGGTTACTGTTCATTGTGGTGAGTGAGCTTTTCATTGCGGTGGCTTCTCTTGGTGTGGAGCACGGGCTGTAGGTGTACGGGCTTCAGTAGTTGTAACGTGTGGGCTCAGTAGTTGCAGCACGCAGGCTTAGTTGTTGTGCGGCATATGGCATCTTCCCGGACCAGGGATCGAACCCATGTCCCCTGCATTGGCAGGCAGATTCTTAACCACTGCGCCACCAGGGAAGTCCCAATATCACCTTCTTAATGAGGCCTTCCCTGCCTTGTCCTACGCTCCTTATTTCCCTATACAGCTTAATTTCTTTCCATAGTACTTATTACTATCCAACAAACATATATGTTCCTTATTTATTTATTTTTATTAGCTCTTTCAACAATAATGTAAGCTCCCTAAAGAGCAGAGGTTTTTTATCTGCTTTGCTTACTGATTTTTCTCTTGGAGCCTAGAACTGAGCCTGGCACAGAATGGTCAGCCCACAAATATTTGTTACATGAATAAACCAATGAGTGAGTGAATGTTACTGATGGTACTAACTTCACCTAATACAGCCCACTTTGTTGGGTTTAGTGAAATCTAAAACAAGTAATAAAGATACAGTTCCTGGCACGGAACAGAGGCTCGTGGGATGTGAGCAGGGCAGGAACAGATCATCAGCCCAATCAGTGTCTGCCCCTATAGCCAGGTGTCCCTCTCAAGGGCTCTAAAGGGGCCAGGTGAGCTGCCACCAGCCTGAGTTTCTGGCCCAGGATTACCAGGGCTTCAGCTTTTACTTAAGGAATTTGGGATAGGGATTGATTTAGGCAAATACATTGCCATATTTCTTCAAATGTCACTTTTCTAAGCAAAAATAAATACCTGATCTCAAGTTCCTGCAAGCTCTTCTTGCCATCTCTCCAAATCATCTTATAACTAACACATCATTTAATCCATTGCCTGTCAACCTTTTGTCTGAATTTGGGAACACTTTTTTAATGATTTTTTTCCCCTTTTGGACCTCAGGAGCAGAAGGTTGAGGTAACCTTTCCTACCTGTTCATGGCCATTACCATCTGAGGTCCATACCAGATCCCACTCTTCTTTTTGTCTGTTTTTTCCTCTTTATCCTCATCCCCTTGCCAATTCCCCTGCTACCCTAATAAACCATTTGTTATTGACTATCTATGGACCCATGTAAAACATGTAGGGCTGTTTTGTATATATGTTTTTAATTTACATAAATGGTAAACCTTTCTTTTTCTTTTCCTCTTTACTCAAAACCATTTTAAAGTTCTCTCTTTGGTGCTCTACGGATAGAAGTTTCATTGCTTCTAACAGCTGTTTTCTAGTATTTCACATTGCAGATGAAAAGTCTGCTGTCAGGTTGATTTTTATTTGTAGAAAACCTTTTCTAATGTTAAAAAGCTTGGAAGATCTTTTTATTTATCATCAGCATTCAAAGATTTCAACAAGATGTTTAGGTATCTATCTTCTCTCAACTTGCATGTCCTTCAAGCTGTGGGCTGCAGGCAGTTGGAGGGGGGTACTTTTGGCTGTATTGAGGGTGAGTTTTCTGAGAAGTATTCCAGTGGGGACATCTGACTAGAAGTTAGGTAAGAGAAGGTGTCTGGGCTGGATTTGGGAGTCATCTGCATTTGGGTTCTAGTTTGAAATGAAAAATATGGATGGATGAGATCAAAGATGGAGGAGAATAGGTCAAGTGGGGAGGTGAGTGGGTGGGGCTGCTGAAAGCAGGGGGTTATCATAGGGTCTATTATTAGGTAAGCAATTGTTTTCTTCTCCTTTTTTTATTACAATAAAATATTTCAAACACTAAGAAAGTTATAGATAAAAATATGATAAATACCCAAGAACTCAACATCCAACTTTATAGACTGCAGCTTTTGCTACGTTTACTTCAGTTTTTGTTTTTTTAAGTAAAAGTACATTATGGACACATATGTAGCCCCTTTGCACCTCTCAGCAGTTCCATTCACTGGAGTTAATTACTATTCTAACCTGGTGTTATCATTTCCATTCATGGTCTCATACAATTGCTCCATAGTTACTTACCCATAAGCAGCATACAGCATGAAATGTTTTGCATGCTTCTAAACTTTATATATGTGGCATCATACTGTACTTGTCATTCTTCAGCTTGTCTCTTTCACTCAGCACTATGTTTGTGAGTTTTATATACATGGCCAGTTTATTAATTTTCATTGCTATAGAGTATTCCGAAAATGAATAGACTACAATTTGTTTTTCCATTATACTGTTAATGGAAATTTATGGATCATGTGCTATGTGCTGGATATAGCAAAATTGTAGCAGTGAATCCGCATCTCAACCTGTGAAAAGTCATGTATGCTACTTTACAGATAAGGAATATAAGGCTCAGAGGGGGTAAGCTACTTATCCAGGTGACACAGCTAGTACATAGTAGAAGGGCACCCTCTCCTCCCTCCAGGATCCTCTGGCCCTGATCTTGCATTGTCTCTTCTTCCCCAGGGAATTCATAGCCTCAGCCCTGGGGGAGGAGGTGCTTCTGGAGCTTTCCTGAGCTGGTGCTTTTCTGTTGACTGGAAGCACACCTGGACTTGGTACTGGGGAGGCCCTTGTCAGTGCTCATCACCTGGGTAGGCCCAGCCCAGTGACAGAACAGGTACACTCACAATGCTGGCCCCTGGCCTGTGTGGGCAGCTGACAGGACACAGAATCAGTCCTGCTCCTGCTCTGGGGCTCTAGGTTTTTGGAAGGCAGGACCCCGTTTTCTCAGCCTCCTCAGAGCTCCTCATACAGTGCCCTGGAGAATTTAAGCCCTCTGTTCCCTCGGTGCTTTGTAGAGGTCTGGACATGCGGTCAGGAAATGGAGGCTCTGCTCTGCCCTGCCCCTGTATCTAACTTGCGTGATGTGATGCAGCGGGCACTTAGGCCTCCTCTGAAGTGGGATGATAGCCTCGGGGGCACCATTTTGCTTTTTAAGTGCCTGTCCCTCCTGGGCTCTGGCCTAGCAAGGCCTGGGGAACGCACGTAATAGGAGAGGTTCGGGGTGGGGGGCGGGGTGTGCTTGGCACTCAGGGACTGAAGGGCCAAATGGCCGGGCCGATGGGGAGTGTCATTTCTCGCGGCGGGCAGCAGGGAGCGCGCGCAGACCGTGTGATGGGGGCACCGCCTCCGCTGGCCGTCCCCTGCAACCGCACCTGCGGGGTCTCAGCAGCCCCGGCAAGGGCGTGCGAGGAGGCTGGGCGAGGAGGGAGAGGCCCCTCACCCGCGAGGCTAGGAGTTAGGGTCAGCTTGTTGTACACACCTCTCAGAAGCTCCGGGAAATGAAGCCCGATTCGGGAGGTGGCGCGCGGCACTGTGCTCAGAGGGCAGTAGAGGGGGAAGGAAGGACGTTAGTTAGGTCGGGTGCCTAAGATCACTGCTCTCTGGCTGGTGGAGTCAACGCTTCCTAACTGCGGGGTAGAAACAAGCATGCCCCCCTCCTCCCAGGGGGAAGTGGATAGTCAATTGCAGGAGATTCCCAAATGTTAAAACGAAAAAGGCTACAATTTTCGTCTGGTTCCCTTCCAGACCCTGGGGCGGGGAGGTGGGGGGTGGAGTGGGGGATGGAGGGGGGGTTACTAGGAAATCCACCCTCCTCCTACGCAGTCACACCTAGGAGGTGGCTGTGTGTCGGTGGGACCCGTCTTCCTGCTCCTAGACCACAACCCTTGCCAGCCTCAAATGTGCTTCCAGCCAAGACCCTTCTGTCCTGACAAGATGGGTCCATAGACTTATTCTTCTTTTCTAATTCCAAACATAATATATACATTTTGCATGAAAATTAAACAATACCAAAATTACCATTAAGAAAATGAAAGCCCCTCCATAATCCCCTAACAAAATTACCACCTTTTTTCAGGTTTACTTCTATTCCATACATATACTAACACATTTATTATAATGATTTTTACAAAAATCATTGAATCAAAGTATTTTAAACTGTTTTTAATCTTGCTTTATTTCTCACTTAATATATATTGGACACGTCACTGTGTCAGTGTATATACCTCCACCAAATTTTTAACAAATGGTTGCACAGCATGCAAATAGTTGAGCCAGCCCACCACTGATGGGCTTTAAGATGGTTTTCCCTTTCCCCTCATGACAAGCATCCTTATAGGCGCTGTGCTCCCTGCAAGTACTTTTTAGGAGCGATTCTTTGTTTTTTGACTGCGTTGGGTCTTCGTTGCTGCGCGAGGGCTTTCTCTAGTTGCAGTGGGCAGGGGCTGCTCTTCTTTGCTCAGGCTTCTCATTGCGGTGGCTTCTCTTGCTGCGGAGCACGGGTTCTAGGCGTGTGGGCTTCAGTAGTTGCAGCATGCAGGCTCAGTAGTTGTGGCACATGGGCTTAGTTGCCCCGCGGCATGTGGGATCTTCCTGGACCAGGGATCAAACCCGTGTCCCCTGCATTGGCAGGCAGATTCTTAACCACTGCGCCACCAGGGAAGTCCCTAGGAGAGATTCTTAAATGTGAAATTCCTGGGATGAGAGAGAGGCTCATTTGAAATGGCTGATGTTGCTGCATTGCCCTCCACAGGCTGTACTGTCTATCTGGTCAGTATATCCACCCATGGTGAGGGCAGGTTCCTTGTGGGTTTAGCCACAACCTCTCTTGAGGTGAGGGCTTAACCTCCCAAATCTTGGAGCTTGCCTGAACTGGTCATTTCTGGAGGTTTCAGCAGCTCACTAAGGACCTCATGAGAGGGTGAAAAGGAAGCTTGTTTGTTCAGTTCAGAGGTGTCAATAGCAAGAGAAAGGACTTCATAACCTTTCTGAGAACAGGGGTGATTACAAAGTGGCCTTACCTCCCAAGGGATCATGGTGGGGTGCAGGATGGAGCAGAGGAGCCAGTCAGAGGAGTGAGGAACTGGGTGGGGTTCCCTGGAAGAGAAACTCTGTCACTCCTAAGGGACAAGGGCCCTCCTGGGCACAAGTGCCTCAGGGACCAGCCCACTAACCTTTTAAGCTCCAGCTGTCTGGAGGCGGGGGGAGGGGGTGTGTGTGGGCAGATCCTGTCCCTGGCCAAAACCACTCAGTTCCAAGAGAACATATAGCCTGACTTTGAAGAAGAGAGAAGGCCAAGACCCACCACAGAGGGATCTTTTTTTTTTTTTTTTTTTTTGCGGTACGCGGGCCTCTCACTGTTGTGGCCTCTCCCGTTGCGGAGCACAGGCTCCGGACGCGCAGGCTCAGCGGCCATGGCTCACGGGCCCAGCCGCTCCGCGGCATGTAGGATCTTCCTGGACCGGGGCACGAACCCGTGTCCCCTGCATCGGCCGGCAGACTCTCAACCACTGCGCCACCAGGGAAGCCCAACAGAGGGATCTTGAGATGGAATCAGATGCTAAATTGGTTGAAAGAGCCTCTGAGCTGGAGCAGCCCTGGAGGGCTTCCTGGAGGAAGAGGTTGGACACTAGATGTGCCTTGGTAGGTGGTGAGGATTTGGACCCTCCCAGAAACCTGAGCAAAGGCATGTTTGTAGGAATGGTCAGTCTGCTCAGGGAACAAGAAGCAGCACGGATTGAGGGTGAGTTGTGGAAGGGCAGGAGGAGCTCTAGCTGGGGATGTGGCAGAAGCCAGTGTAGGGGTGAACCCTACAGCTCCCAGGAGAGGAATTTGTTCTGGGGTCCTAGACTGTCCTTCTGACCTTTGAGTCCCTGGAAACTCTGGCTTAAGAGTCTGGACATGTCCTCCAGGGCTCCTGGAGGCCTATCAAAGGCTCACTTCCCAGGGCAGCGAACTCAGACCTAGGGCGGCGGTTAGCGCCGGGCAGCGCGGTCTCCTGAACACCAGGAGGCGCCATCCACTGCCGCGCGGGTCCGGGGCTGCTCCGCCCACGGACTGCTGGATTTTCCGCAGTGCTGCTAAGCTCCCTGGTGTTCACTCGAGCGAGGGGCCCACCACTCCCACACCTTCACCTTTGCCTCCTTTTCCTTCCCCATCCCCAACCGGGGCCTCTTTCCCCTCGCCTCACCAGGCAGAAGGGGAAGTAGGGGTTTGAGGACAAGGGTTTGAGCCAGGCCTGGGGGGCAAGTCATGGAGGGTCGGAGGGACTGAAGGAGACCGCGCCTCGGTTTCCTCCATTCGCCCTCCCTTTTCCCCTTCCTCCGCCCTTTCCTCGTCCTCCCGACTCCACCCAAGTCCTGCTCTCTCTCCCGTGCCCTCCTTCTTTTCCTCATTCTCCCAGCATGATCTTTGGTACCAAGCCAATTTTTACGGGAGTTGGTCCTCCACGTGTAAGCTCATTAAGGAAAAGATGCAAAATTCATAAATATTTGAAGGAAGAAAAAAAATCCATTGCTTCCCCCGCCAGGTGCCAGTCGGCCCTGCTAGCTCAGCGCCCCGCCCCCGCCCGCTCGCAAGCCCAGGCGGAGAGTCCCCTGAGGCGGGCGCGGAGGCCCTGGGCCGGGTAGGGGCCGCGGCCTTCCCAACCCGCGTCCGCGCGTCGCCGAGTCACGGCCCGGCCAGCGTCGCCGCGGGCGGAATAGAGGACGGAGGATTGAGGCTGCCGCCGCGTGTTTGTCCAGTGCCCGCCCCCGCCGCCGCCGGCCCTAATCTCCGATACACTTGCGAGTTGGCTTCCTGCCCCGGGGCCCCCACTCCCCGAGCAAACAGGGCGGGCGCGGCGCTGCATCCGAAATGTGGCATTTGAGCAGCGCAGCGGACGAAATCCGGAGCGCGGCCGCTCCGCTGTAATTGCCCTTCCCCGCCCTAATCCTCCGGCCCGGCCCCGCCCGCCGGCTGCGGCCCATTGATTGTTAGCGCAGGAGCCGGGGTCTCGGCCCAGCTCCGGGAGGGGCGCCCCACCCCCTACCCGGGGCCTAGGAGGCAGTCCGGACCCACCTACCCGTCCCCCATGTCCTATCCCTGGCGCCTCTCTCTAGCCGAGGTCAGTCCGGACTTAGAGGCGGAGAATGTCCTTGGAAAGGGCATCGAGGTTGCCAGGGGTAAATGGGGGTGGGGCGAAGAGGGGAATACCCGCAAACTTGCCCCGGCCTGCCAGGCTGAGGGAGGTGAGATCCTAGATCGCGCTGGCCTTTGTTAGGTGAGGCAGGGGGTGCAGAGGACCCACAGGGGCCTGGCTGGGCTTGACCCCCTGAGAGCCCACTATGGAGCTGGGTTTGAGAGGTCCCTGTGTGCCCCAAACCACCCCGTAGACCCCAGTGCTTCTGCAGTGGCGGGGACCCACTTCCTCGGGTCTGCCAGAGTGGCCTGAATCTCACTGCAACCGCATTCAGTCATTCTTCACTGAATATGGGGTGCAGAGTGCCAAGTGCTCCAAGCTGGGAAATAGACATGGTCTCTTCTACAAGTTCTTAATGAGAGACGTCAGTGCCAGGGGAAGAGAGAAATAGCGTGATATGGGAGCCTTTGGGGGCAAACCCACTGAGGCCAAGTGATGGCGTTACAGGGACAAGACTCTGTTCCTCGCTGGGGTGAGTTTTCTTTCTTCCCAGCCTCCCATCCAGGCCCCACAGTGCACCCCTTCCCCTCCCAGCACAGCCACCTCAGGCCCGGGAAATGGAACCTTGGCCTTCTGAGCGACCTCCCTGGGCCTAGGCCCACAGTTCAAAGCTTGGCTTCTCTGTGCAGTCGGTGGCAAGCCTCGGCGCTGTGGTGGTGGTAGTGGGGGGGTTTGGTGGGCAGGGAGCAGGGGCCTTCTCTGACACCCTGAGGCCTAGGGAAGGAAAGCTAGGGCTGGGGCCAGAGGCTGGGCCAGGGTAAGTGGAGGTCTAAGGAAATGGAGCACAAAAACAGAGATATAGGAGAGAAATCAGGCTGCGAGGACTTGATAGCTAGAAGCTCATGCCTAGATGCCTCCCCTTAATGCCCTTGAATGGGGCTGGGATGAGGGTGAGGCAAGTGAGGCACCACTGAGGGCACAAATTTAAGGAGGCACTCCCTTTCAAGGTCATACAGAGGCACTCCCTTTCAAGGTCGTACACTCCTGAGAGGGAGTGTCTCCTTGCTTCACCCTAGTCCCAGACCTGCCCTCATTGCCCTAAGTGAGCACTCCCCTGTACAAAGGTGGCCCCAGTCATTGCCCATTACCTGCTGATTTGCCTCATAGCCTGACACCACCTTGATATCATCCTTACTATTCACTTGGTTCATACTGACAGTCTCTCAGCTGGAACAGAAGCAGCATGAGGCAGGGACCTCATTCCTCAAAGCACTAGGTAGGCAGTAGGTGCTGAATAAATAAATAGTTGATGGATGAATAAATGACTGTATCTCCTACCCTCCTTGCCCCCGAGTCTGAATTCTTCCCTCTGGACATGGCCGGCTGCAGTGGCCACCCCGGGGTTTCTTGTTTTACCTCGAAACCCGTTTAATCCTCAGGCCCTCTGCCTGAGAGTGAATTTGCACGATTGGTGTGTGTTTGTTCTTCCATCCTCTGATACTAAGCCCTGCTTCTCTCTCCAGCCTGACGCTGACTCTCTGAGGACAGGGACCAAGCCTGGCCTGGAATTCCTTATCTGCCCTGCAGCACCCAGGCCGGGGTGGCCCTCAATATATGCTGTATGATGAACACCCGGGGCCCTAACACCCATCTGAAGACTTTGTACAAGTCCTCCTAATGCCTTATTTCTTGTTGTGGAGAGGGTGATCCAGGTCACATGTTTCTGCAGTGACAGAACTGAGCTAAAGCCAGGGTCCTGCACCCCAGAAGCAGTGGAATTTCCTCCTCCTGTTTCGTAATTTCATCAGGCAAATTATGAAGGTACAATGCTCTCCGCCTCATGCATTTAGGTGCGGCCTGGTGGGGGCTTCTCAGCTTTCTCGTATCATACCAGGTGCATGGCCACCAACTGTAATAAATGTGACAGAGCACGTGTGAGCAGGTGGGCTTGTATATAGTGTCTGTTGGGTGTGTGTGTGTGTGTGTGTGTGTGTGTGGTGTCTGCTGTGTATGAATGTGTGTGTGCCTGGGAAAGTGTGAGGGTGTATACGGATTCCGTCAGCAGAGGGTGTATACAGCTTCTGTTGGATATGAGCATAGGTTGGGGGGGGGTGTTGGCTGGGTGTGTGTGTCTGTTGAGTGTGGGTGTGTGTGTAGTATCTCTTGGGTTGTGTCTATGTGTTTGTAGTGTTTGCGAAGGATGAGGGTAAGTGGTGTCTGTGGGGTGTGTCTGCGGAGTGTGTGCTGTGCTGGCTGGGATGTATGTATGTGATGTCTGCTCTGTGTGCACGATGGCTAGAGTGCCTATAGGCTGTTACATGATATTGCCTTCCAGAAGCCTCTGTGCAAAATGCCTGATGATATCCCCTGACCAATGACCCTGTGCCTGGCCAGAGGCTGCTGCCTCTAGGCCTAGGCTGGCTAAGGAGCCATGCACGGAGTGTCTGGGGAGTCCAGTGTCTCAGGAGGTCAGGAAGCTGAGAGACAGCAGTAACTACTGTGAGCAGGGGCATGGAGACCCAGGCAGGGACAGGAGCTGGCTGCAATAAGTGGACAGAGGCCAGTCTCGAATCCCGTTGAGTATAGATGGCAAGGCCCCACACACCACACAGATCCAGGATGGGGGAGGGGAGTGGACACATCAATCTGGGTCTCGATCCAGTCAACGCATTCAGGCTTAGGACAATTCAGAAGAGCCCGGGGAGAAGGCTGAGCTCAGATGGTTAGGGAAGGTGGGACAGAGAAGTGAGTCAGCTCTGAGCGCTAAGGAAGCAGGGGCTGGATCTCAGCCCCACTGCTGACCTGACCAGTGCCCTTGTACAATGTACAGTCTGCCCAAGTGCACACAGTGACCCTGGACCTTGGCCTGGGAACATGCAACTTCTGTTTACTCTGGGGTAGAGAAGAAGAGGACGGCTTTCTCAGGCTTTGAAGGCGGGGGAAGGCCTGGCTGGCTGAGGAGGGGATGGCTTTGGGGCAGGATAGCTGGAGGCCTGTTGGCTGGGCATACTGACTCCTGGGTCCTGGGCTGACTTTCACAGGGAAGGCAAGGCAGAAGCCACCAGCAATCCAGAACCTCTCCGCTCCACAGAGGGCCAGAATGGCCACTCATTGCCCATGGAAGAGCTAAGACAGGGAATGGATAACAAAAAAGTAGAAGGAGGGCTGACCAAAAAGGGCATTCAGAAAGGAGTTTGATAGAGGAGAGGAGAGAAGCCTCCCAAACAGTAATAAGAGTCACCAAGATGACCCACTCACTGGATTTGCAACCCCCAACTGCTAACTTCTGTCCTCAGTTTTGTCATCTGGTTTTGGGGGTTGAACTAAAACAATTTTAAGGTTCATTTCCCTGTGACTCTAACCACAGAGAACTGGCCTGGCCTCGGCCTGACCCAGTGACGGCTCACACTAGCTCCTGCCCTCAGTCACGGGGAAGCTGGGAGAGTGTGTGCCGCTCAGTGGAGTGGAAACCCAGCCCAGGGCCCAGATCTCGCTGTCTGGAACACCGTGCTCACAAGTGAACAAAGACTTGAAAGGACAGTTACAAACTTTTAGCTCCAAGGAGGACTGTGTCTTTCTAACTCAATTCTAGAATTAAATTTGGAGCTCACATCTTTAAGACTTCCAGGGCTGAGATTCTGGGAAAGTCCAGCCAAACTCCAGAGCTAATGTGAGTAACCTGCGACCATTTCTTTGGTCGCTGAGGCCTTTAGGACAGAGAAGGGCAAGAGGCAGAGAGCACCAGACCTTTGGAGGTCGGGAGAACTTGGTGGGAGAACGTGGTGGAGGAGGGAGCCGGCTGTCTCGGCGCTGAAGAGGGAGGGGGGAGTGGTGAGCAAGACTTTCCATCCCTTCAGTAAAACAAAAAAAATCATTTCTCCTATTTCCTTGGCTAAGATTAATGATAAATTGTCTATCCCCTAAAAGAAAATGATAAAGACTCTAATTTTACTTGGAGGCTCAGAAATGCCATTTCTACGCAAAACAGGGAGCCCATAATCAGACTTGAGCGGGGAAGAGCTTTGATAGAAAATGTTTTCCTCTGTCCCTCTATTTCTTCCCCTCCTTTCCCTGTGAACCAAGATGCCCGACAGCTAAGAACAATGCTCAATAAAGTGAAATCATATTTTAGTCAAAGTAGGCCGAGACTGCTCCCAGCCAACTGTAAATTAGCATTTTGAGGGCAAATATGCTGACAATTTGAGATAATGAAGCCTGATTATTCAATCCAATGAATGTTAACTAGGGAGCAGAGGCTCCTCCGCCTTATCTCACCCTCTTCGATTTACTTTTTAATCGTTTCACGTTTGAACTCTTTATTTGTTTCTGTTTTATGTGCCCCCTCCCTCCCTCTGTCTCTGTCTCTGTCTCTGTCTCTGTCCCTCTCTCTCTCACACACACACACACACACACACACACACACACACACACACTCGGTCTCCCTCCCTCCTCTCCCCACTCCACTCCTGCCCAGGCTGCAGGAGAGGACCATCGGAGTTGGTCAGTCTGTCCATCCAGTCCACCTAGCCTTCACGTTGGCTCAGCAAGCCCCATGGAGCACCCACCACGTGCATGGCTCTTTGTTGAGTTGGCAGGGGGTGGGGGACCAGTGTGCACTAAACACTTGATACAGCTGCTGCTTCTCAGAGCTTAGAGCAAGGCTGGGTACAGGATATGGGAGAGTCACACGCACTTATAGAGGAATATACCGGGGGCTTGTGAGGTGCAGGAATCCAAAACAACAGGAGGAATGCCTTTTAAGGCCTTCAGTCACCCTCCCTGGAAGGTCCATGGGGAGCCCCCACCCCAATCCCAAGGAATCATGGAAACCTTTCTTAGATTATTCTTCATTCCAGGAAGGACTAACTTCATACTCTGTGGGCCCAGTGCAAAGCAAAAATGCAGAGACCCTTGTTAAAAAATTATTGAGAATTTCAAGGTGGTGAAGGCAGAGCACTCACTAAACCAAGCACGTGGACCTTCTTCTGAGCAAGGGGCCTGGGCAACTGCACAGGTCATACATGTAGCTGGCCCTGGCTCCAGGAGCTCCTGGTGGAGGTAATCCAAGAAGGCTTTCTGGGGGAAGAATGAGGCCATTCTTAAGCAAGGAGTGCTGTTCCTGAGACCCTGGGGAGGGTCCCAGCTGACCAGGGCTAGCCCTGGGTGGGTGGAGGGGACAAGGCAGGAACCCCCGGCTTCTGAACAGCTGTCAGCACGGCTGTGTTTCCCCTTGGCAGTGCCTGTTCTCCAGCCCAGAAATGATGCTTACTTGGTGGTGGAACTAACAGCTCCCACCTGGGCAAGGCTGCCCCCATGCTCTGTTGCTCACCTGAGCCTCGGCTTCCTCCTTTGACCTTGACCTCGCTCTTTCCCTCACCAGTGCCTTCCTCCAGTTCCTGCCCCTTTCCCCATGGACTCCTGCCACACAGTGCCAGGCCCTGCAGCTCCCCTTCCCTCTGTGCTCAGAGAGTGTCCCTCATCGTGTGTGCAGCAGGCAGTCTCCTCCCGAGTAGCCCATGGTCCACCCCTTCTCCACCCTTCCCCTAAGCATGCCCACTCCCTGCCAGACCACATCCAGCACGCTCAGACACCTCAGCGCCTCTGCTCATGTGGCTTCCTCACACGGAGTGTCTTCCTTCAGCCCCCTCCCACCTCCCATCTACTCTATTTTCATCCCCTTCTTCATACCCAGCCAAAGAGCTTTGGTGTCAACCAGCCCTGGTTCTATGCCCTATTTTGCCCTTTACCTGTGTGTGCTCTTGGGCAGGCTGTTTAATCTCTCTGAGCCTCAGTTTCCCTGTGAGTAAATGGGGATGTACTAAGCCCTGTCTTATGAGGTAGGTGGGAGGATGGAATGAGCTGTGCAGGGGGCTGGGCCTTGTGAATGTGTGAATATGTTAGCTTACCACTCTGGGAGGCCATAAGGTGAGCTGCCCTCTCAGAACATCTGTACCACTTGGAGTCCCCATCACACTATGTGGCCTGCAGTCTTGCACTGTTTCCTCCATCTGAGTTTCCCACAAGTGGGGTGGTGGACACTGAGAATGGGCTCCCCCAACCTCCCATGTCTCCTCCCTCCTTTTGGCTGGAGAGGCTGGAAAACTAAAATCTGTATTTCCCAGTCTCCTTTGCAGCTAGGGCTCTAGAAATGAATAGGATTCCACCAATCAATTACATTCGTGACATCTGGAAGGTGGATGTGAGGCCGAGGCTGTTTTCTGTCTCTGGTTGTTTCTGGGTTTTTGTTTGTTTTCTACAGCAGCTTCACATGGTCCCTTCTCTAGCTTCTGGATGTCAAGAGGCAAAGACAGTGGTGACAACGTCAGTAGTGACTTGATTCTGGTTTCTTGATCTCTGTATTTTAGCTACAGTGGGTTTGAGCCCATTCAGAAGATGAGACCAATAGAGTTTGTAGTGCCACTGGGGTCAGCTTAGAATTCTTCTGGAAATCATGCCTGGGTGTTCAGTCTCAAATTTACTATTCTGGCCCTTCCAACAATTTGGAAAACACCTAATTCTCCGTACTAAATCTCTCCTTGTTTAAAATGTCCAAAGGGTTTTTCTCCACAGAACCTTGACAGGCACAGGTGCAAACCAGGACTTCTCTTTATCCTGCATGCTCACAGCGCAGCAGCTACAAGGTCTCCGCCTCTCAGAGAAAGCCTCACCCTTCACACCTGCAGACCCAGCACCACACGGGCTTCACGTGCTGGTCATTGCTCGTTTGTACTTCCATTCACCTCCTGCCCTTCCCCTGCTCTGCCCCATGTGCAGGGAGCTGACCCTGCAAATTATGTTTCCCAGGCTGCTCTGTCCATTGGTTTCCTGCTGGGTTCAACCAACGTGAGGCACTGGTGGGAGACTGGAGGGTGGGAGGAGGGAAAAGCCCAGAGTATTTCTCATCCTCTCTCTGCTTCCAGTGGCATCTATTCTGTGTAGCCAGCTTCTGCCAGGCACCACCCTCCCCCAAATGACTCCAGCTCCCAGCTGTTGGCCCCTCGGATTTGTAGCTCTCACCTGGAAGCCCCAGCCTCTGGCTCTGGTCAATACCACCTTCCCCCCTTATGGTCCAGCTCCGGGGTCCTAGTAGCTTCCTGCAACAGTTAATCTTTCAGTTGCCTCGCCTTCCCCAGTTTTCATCACTTCCAACACTCCTGTAACTGGGTTCTCGAATTAAATCCCCTCTGTAGTGAGCAATCTGGTGTGAGTGGCTTTTCCTGACTGTAACATTATTCCCCATACATGCCAGTAGTGGGGCTGAGGGCCCCGAGCCACATCTTCCCTCCTCAGGGACACAGCCTGTCTCTGGGGCCTGCTTGGCCAGCTTGTCCTGGTCCAGGCTGCAGATGCATCTGGGCAGGGTCCTGCAGGCTCCCCTTCCCTAGCTGGAGTGGGGGCTGGAGGAGGAGCCAGGGTGAATGGCAGCTTTCGCCAACACCTCACTCTTCTCTTCTTGACATGTTTACTCACAGGCTGTCTGGAAAGTGAGAATCCTCCCTAATGGATGTTTCCCCCAATTAAATAATTAACTCAGAGTGTTGCTAAGCATCCTCAGCAAAGCATCTTCCAGTCCTGGAGGCTCCCCCATGCCAGGCCGTGGCTGCTGCCAGCCAGGGTCTGGCCATAGCAGAGACTAGGGAGGCTGGTGGGTGGAGCCAGAGGTTGGAGAGGGGAGAGAGCCCCAGATGTTTCAGGGCCAGGGTAAGGGAGAGGAGTGCACTGGAGAGAGAAGGGAAGAGGAGTGTCTAGAAAAGGGAGGCCAAGGCTCATAGGAGGGGACAGCAGACAATAGGGTAAGGAACCTACAGGCAAGAGGCTAAGTATGCTGTGGTTCATTCATACTGTGGAATATCACTCAGCCCTTCAAAGACATGAGATAAATTTATATGTACAGACAGCAAAAGATCTCTATGATATCGTAAGTGAAAAAAATGCAGAGTTTAGGTACACACAGTTTAATTTAAGTAAAACAATGTGCACATGTGCACATATATACCTGCCCATCTATGAAAGAGGGGCAGTGAAGTGCAGCACACTCGGTTCTGGGGTGACCCCTGTGCCTGGGAGTGGAGTGAGAAGAAGGCAAGGTTCTTGTTTTACTCGGCACTCCTGAAATGCTTGACTCTTACAACCAGAATGTATTCTTATATAACTTCTATAATTAAAACAAAAAGAATATAGTGAAGAATACTGTTAGGAAAAAACCCAAATAGCTATATTTTAAAAAAATGGCACAGAGGAGGATGTAGGTGTTAGATAAATTGAAGAAAATAGATACTTAATCCCAGGAAGTCTAGACTCTCGAATCAGTAGATTTGAGTTTGAAAAAAATCATTTTGGCCTCATGTCATAGTGAGAAATAGGTTTTTAGCAGATCCCAGTACACACATGTATATATATCTGAAATTCCACAAAATGATATTTGCATTTAGTACATGTCATACACCATAGTATTTTCTATTCTTTTAAAAATTTCCCTTTAAAACTATTGGTTGTGATCCTCTAAATAGATTTCAAGCATTAATGGGTTCCAAACTGCAGTTTGGAAAACACTGTCTAAACTGATGGGGCTCCTGGGCCCTCTTAAGAGAGTCTTGGCTGTCAAGAGTCCCCCCAGGTCTGGAGGGGAAGCGAGGAGATTTTTCTGTTTCAAGTCCCTGAGGGAACTGGGAGAGATGTTCTTTGCTGGAAAGACCACAGGGCGGCAGCGCTGGCTGCATTCACTACCAACCCAAGCGTCAGCCCAGAGGTTTATCTTTAAAACAGAATTGAACCATCACCTATGCTCACCCCTACCTCCCAAGGGGCCCCTGAATCGAAAGGCATTACAGGCAGGCCCCCATATAGAAAGCAAAGCAAAAACTCAAAACACTCCACGGTGAGCAGCCCAGACTCCCCCTCCCCCCGTTGGTGTAGCGAAGTCTTAAGAATGGAACCAAATCCCACCCAAGTTCAAAAGTGGCCTTGGGCAAGTTCCCTAACCTCTTTGTGTCTCAGTTTCTTCATCTGTAAAATGGGCATAGGTAATAATACCTCCTTCCCTCAAAGAGTTTCAAAGATCAAATGGGTTAATACATATAGAGCCCTAAGAACAGTGCCTGCAGTCAGTAATTGTAAGCTATTATCACACTTCTTTCCCTCCGATGATTGCTCCCACTCTGGAGATGTGACTGGCGGGCGGGCAGCCCTTTAGTGGTCAAATAACTGCAGACATGAATGAAATCCAGGAGAGTCTATTTCCAGCCTTTCCCTCCGGCTGGGCAATGGGCTGGAGCAGTTGGTCGGGGTGAGGGGTGGTGGAGTGTGGCAGGCACCGATGAGGTTGATAAGCCACGAGTCCCGCTCCCTTGTGACCCAGCCTGGGGGGCCTGGCCGCCCTGACCCCTGACTCCTCCCATCCCCCCCGCCCCAGGCAGGCCTATCTTGGCCAGCACTGCCCACCCCCCTCCCCTAGCCAGTGGGGCGGGAGACAGACACACCCTGCAGACCTGGAACGAGTGTGCCAACCTAAGGTCGTTTGGGAAGGTGGGAGCAGCCCGCCACTTCCCTCCTGCGGACTCTGCTCCTTCTCTCCACCACGTACAGCACTCTTGTACAAGCTCACCTCTCCCCAGGGCTTTCGTTCTCAGGTCAGCCTCCTTTCTCTCTTCTCTGATCCTGCTAAAAAGCATGCTTAATGCACCTGGCTCCCCAAAGCCCTTTCCTTGACCTCGGTTAAGCCAGGCCCATCTCAGCCATCACTGGCCACGAGGCCAGCACCTACAATTTCTTTGTCTTTAGAAACCTGAAAAAAACATTCAAAAGGGCTGTGTTTGTTTGTTTTAGCTGTCTTAATGGAGACAAACAACACAAGGGTGGAACAAAGAAGCACCAGAGAACTAGCCCCAGCATTTAAATTTGAATAAATTGAAAATTTTCTCTTTCTGGCATATAGTTTTATGGGTTTTGACAAACGCAGAGAGTCCTGTAACTGCCACCAAAATCAAGATATGGAACAGTCTATCACCTCCCCAAATTTCGTCCTCCCTCTTAACTTTACTCAGCTTCTCTTCCACCCACCCCCTTGCAGCAACTCATTTGTTCTCCTTCCCCATAGTTTACCTTTTCCAAAAATGTCATATAAATGGAATGCTAGAGTGTGTAGCCTTTTAAGCCTGACTTCTTCACTCAGCATAGCCCATTTGAGATTCAGTCATGTCACTGCATGTATGAATAGTTCGTGCCTTTTTATTGCTAAGTAGTATTCCATTGTATAAGTGTGTCACAGTTTGCTTACCCATTACAGGTGACAGACATGTGAGTAGTTTCTAGTTTGGGGCCATAATAAATAAAGCTGCTATATGTACGTTGGTGTACAGGTTTTTGTAAGAACATAAGTTTTCATTTCTCTTGAGTAAATACCTAGGAGTAGGGTTGCTAAGTCACAGGCAAGTTATTTCAAAGTAAAGAGAACAAATCTCCTTCCCGGTCCTCTAGCTCCCCAGGAAGCCTCCATGACATTTTTCTTTGTATTTTGCCAAAGATGTGTGTGCGTGTGTGTGTGAGAGAGACACACACACACACACACACAGAGAAAACATATAATCTTTCTTTAAAGAATAGAAGTGATCAGATAATACACATATTTTGCTTTTGTTGCCTTTTTCACCTAATGGATCTTGACGATTATACCCTCCTAATTCCTATAGCCCCGTCTCATTCTTTTCTATGAGTACTGGATGTACCATACTTTACTTAACAACTCCGTATTGATGATTTCTGATTTTTTTTTTTTAAATTACAATGTTGTAACAAACATCCTGTACAGGTTTTCCTTGCTGTCTGAAAGTAAAGTGTTCTTATGAAACCTTTTATAAGCTGAAATGGTGTAACGTGAGGAAGCATATACCTTAGGACACATCTTGCTAACAGATGCACAAAATAAATGGAGATAAAGCACGGATGCTCACGGACACAGTTCAGAGCTATGGCAGCTGATGCTGAGGTGCTGAGAGAAGTTCCCAGGGGAGGAGCTTGGTGGTGCCCCTCTTGCTGCCGAGGGTGCGAGCTGCCTCCAGGACAGCTCACTGCAAAACAAACGCAGAAGGCTATTTTCGCTTTTCACCGTAAAAGGGAAACTCCTCTTCAAATTTCTTTTGGTTAGCAAAAACTGTTGCCAATGCCCATCTCTTTTAAAATCGTAAGATCGAAGCGGCATGGGGTGAGCTTTTGAAAAGTGGGGGACACCTGTATATGCTTCTTGCGCTGTGGTTTGAGCACGACTACAGGGTAACTCAAAGGTGGAGTTCTTTTTTTTTTTTTTTTTGCGGTACGCGGGCCTCTCACTGTTGTGGCTTCTCTCGTTGCGGAGCACAGGCTCCGGACACGCAGGCTCAGGACGCGCAGGCTCAGCCGCTCCACGGTATGTGGGATCCTCCCGGACCGGGGCACGAACCCTTGTCCCCTGCATTGGCAGGCGGACTTTCAACCACTGCACCACCAGGGAAGCCCAAAGGTGGAGTTCTTAAAAGAATAGTGTACATCCCAACTGCCAGTTGCTGCCTGCCTCCACTCCTGCCTGGCCCATAGCAGTTTGGCCAGTGCTCCCAGCACACCAGTGAAATGGCTGTCACCAAGGCTACCACTGGCCCTTCACACTCATCCTCCTCAATTTCTCAGAGGCCGTCAGTGTTGCTGACACCACCCTTCTGTTTGAAACATTCCTTTCGGGGTTTCTGGTCTCTCTTGGGTTCCTTACTTGTCTGATGATCTCTTCCACATTTCCACTTCCTCCCTACAGTCCTTGCAGACGTTCAGCATGATACACTCGGCTCTCTCCTGCGCCCCTTGCATCCCACCCCCATCTTCAGCTGCACTTGCTATCAGGCAGCTCCTGCTTTAAAGTCTACAGTTCTGAGCTCTGTTCTCAGCTCTAGTCAACTTCCTGCCCACATTGTGAGCCCAACATCCCAAACCTGACTCAGCATCTTGCTGCCCTCCACAGCTGTTCCTCACTTGCCAGCCCTGGCTTTATTTATGCAGCTGCCATGCTTCTAGGAAACTGGAGGGCTTTGTGTCCCCTCACTCTCTCCTCCTACTAATTAGTCACCCAAAGTTGCCCCTCGCATGATTCTTCCCCTTCTAATTCCACGGCCAATCACTCTGAGGCTGGGCTTCCCTTCACAGTAAGGGCTGACTCTTGCTGAGCATTTGCTGTGTCCCAGACATGGTGCAAGAATTACCAAGTGGGGCTTCCCTGGTGGCGCAGTGGTTGAGAGTCCGCCTTCCGATGCACGGGACACGGGTTCGTGCCCCGGTCCGGGAAGATCCCACATGCCGCGGGGCGGCTGGGCCTGCGCGTCCGGAGCCTGTGCTCCGCAATGGGAGAGGCCACAACAGTGAGAGGCCCGCGTACCACACACACACACAAAAGAATTGCCAAGTGAATGTAAACCTCACACAGCCTTCAAGAAAGATTCTATTAGCTTTTAAAGCTCAGATCCAGTAGCACATCTAGGAAATGGTGGACCCAGGATTTGGTCCCGAGCAGTCCAGAGCCTGTGCATGCGACTACGTCATCGCACCACCTTACTCATTGAGATTGTTTTATAACAGATTGTCTGGCCTCCAGACCTTACCATATCCAACTGATAGTCGGCTCACAGATTGATATCCCTAAAGCCTTGCTCTAACTAGGCCATAACTTGGATCAAAACCCTTCACTGCCTCCAAATAAAACCTTGATGCCAGGCTTGCCATACAAGGTCCTCCATGCCCTGGGCGCAGCCTGCCCGTCCAGCCTCCCACACGCACCTGAACCTCCAGCTGTCTGGGTGTGTCCTCCTCAGTCCCACGTTTCCATCTCGGCTCACACGTTCCTTTGCTGGGAGTGCCATTGCCCCTCATTTCAGCCAGGTCAAATCCATGCCATCCTTTATGGCTCAGCTAAATGTTACCTCCTCCACAAAGCCTCCCACTTCACAAAGTAAATAGTGGCCATAAAAAGAGAATACCTTCAACTCAGACTTCTCTCCTCCTTACCAGCCTCTGTACTCCCACTCTAACCAGTGCTACCTGCTCAGAGGTCTCTTTTAACGACTATGCGGGACTGAAACCGGTTTGATGGAAAAAATTAAAAAGGATATTCCAGAGTCATTTAAAATGCATTTATTTTTGGATAACAAATAGATTTATATTGTTAAAAATTCTGCAGATAGAAAGGGTATGAAGTAAAATTCTCCCTCTCATCTCCCTGCCACCCAGTTCTTACGCTCACAGGAAACAAATATTAGTATCTTGTGCATTTTTTTTCAGAGATAGTTGGTTGTGGTAGTTTAAAAATGTCTAAAAATTCTTTGATACTCCTCCTTTGAGTGTGGGATGGACTAATTGACTCACTTGTGGTAGTGGGTAGACTTCTAAGACTAGGGTGTAAAAGGCATTGTGGCCTTCTCCTTGTTTTGCTCTAGTGGATCTAGCTGCCATGTCATAAGGACATTCAAGCAAGCCCTCTCGAGTGGCCTGCATGACAAGGAACTGAGGCCTCCTGCCAACAGCCATGTGAGGGAGGTGTGTTGGAAGCAGAACTTCCAGCCTCAGACAAGCCTTCAGATGACTGCAGCCCTGGCCCATGACTTGACTGCAACTTGACTCATGAGATACCCTGAGCCAAAACAACCCAGCTAAGTACCCAAATTTCTGGCCTACAGAGATTATGAGATAATACAGTTGATTGTTATTATTCATGGCAGTTATGTTCTATAAAGTCACCAAGAACACTGAATTTTCATATACTAAACCATTTCTCCTAGGGGAAATATAGTTAGGTTCCTGCAAACTTCTGGTCACATTTTCATCAACTGATCAATACATAACCTGTTTTATTTGTGTTTCTGTTTAAGGATACCTTAATTTAACATATATCGTTGATTCATTATCACTGAATTTATGGCCAACAGCACTGCAACTCATGTCTGAACAAAGCTTCTCTCACACATGTGCTTTCTCTGTAAAGCACATCACAGTCTTCTTATGCCTAAGGGGGCCATTTCAAACAGTGAAATCACCAAAAAAAATACAAAAAACATGGCACTAAATAGACCAAGAAAAGGACACTTGTTTACAGTATGAAAGCTGAATCAGAGCACCTTATTCAACCTCAGCTGGGAATATGCCCACAGGGCAACTCAAATTTTTGCTGCTCTGTACACACACACACACACACACACACATGACCATGAAAGCACTTTGAGTATTGATTTGGGGATTATAAATTAATTTTCATGAGTAGGTGAGTTCACAAATACAGAATACACAAATAAGGAGGACTAACTATAAACATCTTTTGTTTTAGTCCAGTAAGAATTGGGATAACATACTCTGCAGCAGGAGAGCAATAATATGCATACCCTAATGTATGCACTATGATCCCAGTTTTTGCTGAATAATGATAAATGCGTAGAAGAGGATCTGGAATAAAAAATGCCAGTATAAGTATCACTCACTTTGGGTGAGTGATTATGGGTGTTCTTTAAGTGCCTTCGTTTCATGGCATTTTCTGATTTTTCCTGAAATAAGTATGTATTTCTTAGTTATAAGAACACATAACAGAGACTTCCCTGGTGGTCCAGTGGTTAAGACTCTGCGCTTCCCATGGAGGGGGCCCAGGTTCGATCCCTGGTCAGGGAACTAGATCTGCATGCCACAACTAAAGATCCCGCGTGCCGCAATGAAGATCCCACGTGCTGCAACAATGACCCGGCACAGCCAAATAAATAAATAAATATTAAGAAAAAGAAAACATAAGAAAAGAAAACATTTAAAATTATATTGTTAGATGTTGTGTTTGTTCCAATTAGTTACCAAGTTTTAGACGAATATTTTGCTATAAATCCCATATTATTAGACATTTATTTGACCTAAACAATCCCTTTTTGGATATTTAAGTGATCCCATCCCATCTCAAACCAGATTACTTTTGGCCAGATTGTTTGGGGCCATATGTTATGTTACCTATTCTATCACCAATTCTTGTCCTTTATCTTCAACTTTCTCTCCCTGATTTCCCAGACCCCACTCAGGTTTCTCTCATTAAGACAAACAGCACTCTTCTTTCCCCAAGAATTCCTACATTTGCTGCTTCCCCTTGCTCACTACCAAATTCTCTGTCCACTGCAGTGCACCTGCTGCCTGTATCCACTCAGCAAAACCATTCCCTCCTCCATAGTCTCCTTATGGCTAAGTCCTAGCCACTTCTCTGTACCTTTATTACCCTAGGACTTCCCACTGTTGCCCCCTTCCTCTTTCTTGAACTACTCTGCCTGGGTTTCCATGTCCACACACCTTCTCCCTACCTGTCTGCCCACTCCTCTGTGGCCTCTTTCTCAGGCTCTTCAGAGAAAATGATCTTGGGGCGCCTCTCTCCTTTGTCCTTTTCTCTCCTCACTCTACACCCCCCTCTCCGGGGAGCCCACTCACCATGGTTGCAGTTACACCTGTATGCTGAGGGCTCCCATCAGGTCCTGTGAGCTCCCTGCTGTCACGTCACACCTGAGCTCCAGCCTGTCTGTCTGCTGGGCAGCTGACGTGGAGGTCTCACATGCACCACGCACTCAGTTTGTCCCATTATCTTCCTCCTCTAGCTTTCTAGTCTGTCCTTTCCACTTCCCGGTTCCAGATTCTCACACTAGGTACTTGGGAGTTCCCCCCGTCCCCTGCCCCCCTTCTTCAGACTCCACGCAGTGTCCAGCACTCAGGAACATTCAATTAATACTCATTTAATGATTTTAATCAACCACCAAGTCCAGCTGATTCCACTGTCTGAATGACACTAAGACCTGTTGGCCTCCCTCCGCTATCTTCTACTGCCTGTTATTTGTTTGTTCCTCCATTAGACTGTGGGACCCATCTCGGAGGTGGCAGAGCTGTGAACCCAGGACACTTTAATAAGATGCTACAGGAGAATGAAATCCAGCCTGCTCTCAGGGCACCAAACTGTGGGACCTGGCACAGGGCTTCCCCTTATGCCTCCCTGGCCGCCACACTCCATCCAAGGGGAAGGGGAGCCTTTAAATCTGCATGTCCTCAGAGTTGCATCAAAAGGGGCAGCTCTTTCTCAACACTCAAAGGCGAGATCCATCCATGCCCAGAGTCTGGTCCAGCAGGCTGCATATCCAACTAAGCCCAAGGAAAGCAGGGGACTCCTGCTTCGGGGAGGTCCCACTCTGCGGTTAGCCAGGAGAGGTGGGAGGAGGGGAGGGGAAGGGGCAGAGGGGCGGTGTGCCTCGTGAAGCAGTGGGTGCAGTGAGGATGGCCAGCAGCTGGAAGAGGGGGGAATGAGCGACTTCCTCACTGCTCGCAGACCTCCCTGGGGGCGGCCTTGCTGGTTGGGGCAAAGCAACCAAATTCAGTGGAGAGATCCAAGTCCAAGTCCAGAGCGACTCAGGGAGCTCAGCGGCTCGAATGAGTTGTAGTTCTTCAAACTACCAGCAGAGGGCGCGCTCAGCTCACCTCTGCTCCTTGCGGGAGGAGTGTGCCAGGTAAGATGTAATGGGAAGGTTCTGATAAGCTATTGAATGTGGGAAGCAAGTGCGAGAGAGAGGTGAGCTGACTTCCACGTTTCTCGCATGTATAACATCCGAAAGTCAGGAATACAGGAGAGGAGCAGTGTGGTGGTAGTCAGGGAAAGTGAGTGGGGTTCTCATACCTGTGGAGTATGAGGTCCTGAGGGACACCCTGTGGGAGATGTGTACTAGGAAATTGATATACAATTCTGGAGCGGGGAGAGATTTGGGGTAAACATGCAGATTTGGGGTCATCATTGTGTATGCAATGGTGCAAGATCTGAAGTGGCTGAGATTGCCCAGGGAGCATGAGAAAGAGACAGCCCAAAGGCAGGGGCCTGGGGAGCCTCAGTATTTAAGGGGCTGGGAAGAGAGGGAGTGGATATATCAGAGAGGCTGGAGAATAACCAAGGGATAATGTGGTAGATGCAAAGGATGAGACATTTTAAAAGTAGATGAGTGTCCCAACTGCTAGTCCTCTAAAGAAGAAGCTGCCAGCCTGGTCCCAGGATCTTTTATGATATATGGCCCAGAGAGTGAGAAAAGAGTAGCTCCAGGGTAAAAGAAAATTGGAGGAAGGAAAGAAAAAGGGGCTCTTGGAAAGTATGTTCTTCTAGTAGAATACAAATAGAAATTTCTTCTTGATTTCTATTTGGAGGCCAGATAACACATCTTTGAATGAAACACATCTTCGAATCACATAGGATCTCAGGTTTATTAGAATTCATTAGACTTTAGCAAGCTAGAAATAGAAAAAAATATTCCTTTACACAACAAAGGGAAACTACCAGAAATCAATAGCATACTTAATGATGAATTGTTAAAAGCATTCCCATAAAACGTAAGACCAAGACAAAAATGTCCATTATCATTGCTATTACTCAACATTGTACTGAAGGTCCTACTTTGACAAGAAGATACAAAGAAAGTCTACTTTTTGGAAAGGAAGAATCAAAATATTATTATTTGCAGATGTTGCTATTGTGTACCTAGAAAAGAGAGTTAACTGAAAGACTATTATAATGAACAAGAGAATTAAGTGGCCAATACAATATCAACGTACAGAAATCAACAGTTCTCCTACAGACCAACAATAAGTGATTAAAAAACATGAGTCAAAAGATACGATTTCCGGCTTCCCTGGTGGCACAGTGGTTGAGAGTCCGCCTGCCGATGCAGGGGACACGGGTTCGTGACCCGGTCCGGGAAGATCCCACATGCCGCGGAGCGGCTGGGCCCGTGAGCCATGGCCGCTAGGCCTGCGCGTCCGGGGCCTGTGCTCCGCAACGGGAGAGGCCACAACAGTGAGAGGCCCGCGTACTGCAAAAAAAAAAACCCCAAAAAAACACAGATACCATTTCCAATAGGAACTAAAAACTGAAACACTGTATCGTGACTTCCCTGGTGGTCCAGTGGACTCCACGCTTCCGATGCAAGGGGCAAGGGTTCGATCCCTGGTCAGGGAACTAAGATCCTTCATGCTGTGCAGTGTGGCCAAAAACCGCCCCCCCAAAACTATAAAACACTGTGCATATACACCTTGAAATGGTTAAAATTGGTAATGTTATGTTATTTATATTTACACAATAAAAAATAAAAAACACTATACCTAGGATTTAAATTAATTTAAAAAAGAGCAACATCTATATGAAGAAAATTCTAAAGCATTACTTAAAAGAAGAAAAGCTAAACAAATGGAGAGATACACCACATTCCTAGATACTATTGTTGTTTAGTATTTTAATTATGTTTTTAAGCCACACAAATTAGACATTATTAGAATTATTTTATACAGGCAACATTTGTTTAGCTACATGTTTACCAGTTTCTTTGCTCACCATTCCTTCTTAAATCTCTGATGTTCCTTCTTCCTGAACAAACATTCTTTAGTACAGGTTTATTCGTGCAAAGCTCAGTTTTTGTTTATCTGTATATGTCCCTAATTCACCTCATTCTTCAAAGATAGTTTTGCTGAATATATAATTCTAGCATGGCAGCTATTTTCTCTTAGTCCTTTGTATATATTATTCTGCTATCTTCTGTTTCCCACTCGTTGTTGAGCAATCTTTGTCAGCTTAATTGTTGTTTCTTTGTAGGTGATAAGACTTTTACTCCTGATTGCCTTAAGAAAACATTTTTTTTTTTTGTCCATACCACGCAGTTTGTGGGATCTTAATTCCCTGACCAGGGATTGAACCCAGGCCCCAGCAGTGAAAGCGCCAAGTCCTAACCACTGGATGAGTAGGGAATTCCCAAAAAAACTTTGTATTATGGAAAATTTCAAATATACCCCAAAGCAGAGAGAAGAGTTTAATGAACTTCCACATTCCCAATACCTCGCTTCCGGAAGCATTTTTTGTTTTTGCTGGAGCACTTAAAGCAAATTCCAGATTATATGTGGGTTGGCCAAAAAATTCGTTTGGGTTTTTCCATAAGATGCTATGGAAACATCTTATATGGATATATGGATCAGATTGTGTCTTTTAAAAAATTATTTATTTATTTGGCTGTGTCACGTCTTAGTTGCTGCCTGTGAGATCTTTGTTGCAGCATGCAGGATCTCCATTTGAGGCATGCAAACTCTTAGTTGTGGCATGTGGGATCTAGTTCCCTGACCAGGGATCGAACCCTGGGCCCCCTGCATTGGGAGCATGGAGTCTTAGCCACTGGACCACCAGGGAAGTCCCTAGATTGTGTCTTTGATAGATAAGGACTTTTTGCTTTATTTTAATGTTAATCTCTTAATGTCATCTAATTCCTCATGCATGTTCAAATTCCTCTGTTCCAAAAAGGTCTTTTACAGTTGGTTTGTTTGACTCAGCATTCAAAGTCCGCTGTGCATTTGGTTTATATGGCTTTCAAGTCTGTTTTCATCTATCATAGGCCCACTCCACCTCCTTTTTTATGTCATTTATTTGTTGATAAAAACAGGGTATTTGTCCTATAGAATTTCCCACAAACAGGATTTGCTGATTACCTCTTCATGGTGTCATCTCACTTGTTCCTCTAGCCCTGTATTTCCCATAAATTGGTAGTTATATCTAGAACCTGAATTAGATTTAGGTTAAATTATTTTGGAAAACCTGCATAGGTGGCACTATGTAGCTCCTGGTGCATCATGACAGGAGGCACACTGTGTTTGATTGTTTCACTTTTTTTTTTTTTTAAGAATTGGCTTTTTATTATTTTTTATTTTACTTATTTATTTTTGGCTATGTTGGGTCTTTGTTGCTGCATGAGGGCTTGCTCTAGTTGCGGCGAGTGGGGGCTACTCTTCGTTGCGGTGCGTGTGCTTCTCATTATGGTGGCTTTTTTTTTTTTTTTTCCTGCGGTATGCAGGCCTCTCACTGTTGTGGTCTCTCCCGTTGCAGAGCACAGGCTCCGGACGCGCAGGCTCAGCGGCCATGGCTCACGGGCCCAGCCGCTACGCGGCATGTGGTATCTTCCCGGACTGGGGCATGAACCTGTGTCCCCTGCATCGGCAGGCGGACTCTCAACCACTGCGCCACCAGGGAAGCCCACGGTGGCTTCTCTTGTTGCTGAGCACGGGCTCTAGGAGCGCGGGCTTCAGTAGTTGTGGCACGAGGGTTCAGTAGTTGTGGCTCATGGGTTCTAGAGTGCAGGCTCAGCAGTTGTGGCACATGGGCTTAGTTGCTCCGTGGCATGTGGGATCTTCCCGGACCAGGGCTCAAACACATGTCCCCTGCATTAGCAGGCAGATTCTTAACCACTGCGCCACCAGGGAAGTCCCTGATTGTTTCACTTTGATGTTAAATTCATCCGTTACTGAATTAGGGAGTGCAAAATGGCAATTTCCTTCTAATCTGTCATTCCTTTTCCATTTATTAGCTGGAATTAATCTATCAGAAACTTTTCTTCATTAACTACTTGATTGAAATGCAGTTGATGTACCCTCAAGGTGATTGATGAGGGGTGTGTATATGTGGGATTATGAAATTATGGAAGTTTCTGTATTCCATGTGCTTCAATATACAGTCATTATTATTTATTATTTTTGATGCTGAAATTATTCGATCTTTAGCCAATGTCCCTTCAAACTGCCTCCCATGATCTTTTAAAAATTCCTCAGGTAGTTGTTGACAACTTCTTTACTTTATGGTTCAATAGATCTCCTAGGTTCAACTTGAACGTTTCCTGCCCTAGAGCTGGAATCATCCTTTTCTCCAGGGAGCCCTAGTTCCTTTTTGTGAGAGATGGTATTTATAGAGCAAAGTTTGGTCACTAAAGGTGCTTATTGCTACTGGATTCTCATTTCTTCAGAAGACAGAGCTGGAAAATACATGTTATTTTTTTAAAAAAGTAAGCCCTGAGTTCATATTGATATTTCCAATTCAATTTTAAGATTATAAGATTTTTAACTAAACTTAAACAAATTTTAATCTCTGGCTGCTTTTACAACTCTTTCTTTGTCTTTAGTATTCTCCACTTTCCTTCCAAGCATCTTGGGGTGGATTTCTTTTTATTTATCATGCTTGATATTATGCTGTGCATCCATCCTGTATCTGTGTATTCATATACTTCATCAGTTCTGGAATACTCTTCCTCTATCTCTTCATATATTGCTTCTCCTATAGTCTCTCTATAATGCCCTTCTGGGATTTCAGTTAGACAACTGAATATATACTCTATATTATTTTTACATAATATTCTTTTTCATATTCTTTTCCATTATGGTTTATCACAGGATATTGAATATAGTTTTCTGTGTGGTATTATTTATTGATGGAAAAACTGAAGGAAGATTAAATTCCACCCCTGGGGAATGTTTAACTAAATTATTATATGTACATAAAATGAATATTATGAAGTCATTTACATGGTATTGATAAAGTTTTAAAAATAGTGTACAAAATTATCTTAAATAATTTTTTTTTAAAAGGGCTTCAAATGCTTGGCTTATTTATTTATTTATTTATTTATGGCTGTGTTGGGTCTTCATTTCTGTGCGAGGGCTTTCTCTAGTTGTGGCAAGAGGGGGCCACTCTTCATCGCGGTGCGCGGACCTCTCACTATCGCAGCCTCTCTTGTTGCGGACCACAGGCTCCAGATGCGCAGGCTCAGTAATTGTGGCTCACGGGCCCAGTTGCTCTGCGGCATGTGGGATCTTCCCAGACCAGGGCTCGAACGCATGTCCCCTGCATTAGCAGGCAGATTCTCAACCACTGCGCCACCAGGGAAGCCCTATATTAAATAATTTTAAGCAAAAAAATCAATATATCAGTTATATACACACTTATCTCAATTATATATAAATTATGCACAGAAATAAAAGTGTGATCCATTGAAAGCAGGATAAGAAAAATAGACAAGACTGTGGTCCTTGCAACACAATAAAGCAGTGAAAAATAAATGCAATATAGCTACACAAATCAACATGAACAAATCTCATGACCATGAAAAAGCAAACTACAGAAAAATACATGCAGTATGATTTTATAGAAAAGTCAAGACTAAATGAAACAACATATTGCTTAGAAGTGGGTACCAGTTTGGACCATGTGGAATTGCTTAATACATCTGTGGTAAAACTATAAGGAAAAGTGAAGTGAAAACACAAAATTCAAAACACCTTAATGTCGTTGGGAATGAAAGGGCTGGGATCTGGGAAGGGCAGCAGGGATTTCAAAAGTTCTGGTTTATTAACTGGGTGGTGGATCCACTGATGTTTGCTTTGTTTTTATTCCTTGTATTTTAAACATATGTAATAAATATTCTTTTATAATTATTCAGTATTTAATAAGACCATATATTTAAAAGAATAAAAGGAAATATATCACAGTGATATTCATTACTGCATCTGGGCATTTTGATTATGTGTGATTTTTTTCCCCTTCTTCTATACTTTTATATGTCATTAAAATTTTATACAGCAAGAATGTATTACTTTTATGGTCAGAAAAAATCTCCTAGCTAAGTTGGAAAGTTGGCAGGAAAAAGAAGAATGTTTTTAGAAATGAGCCTCATGGACTTCCCTGCCGGTCCAGTGATTAAGATTCCGTGCTTCCAATGCAGGGCACAGGGGTTCAATCCCTGGTCAGGGAACTAAGATATCACATGCCATGAGGCACAACCAAAAAAAATAAATAAAAAATTTTAAAGTTAAAAAAAAAAGAAACGAGTCTTCTATTGGAATGTTAAAAAAACCCCAAAAATTTAGGTGTGTTGTTTTACTGTTCCTCATGCATAAGAAGAAAACAACATGTTTTTTTTTTTTGCATGATGGCAATAATATGTACCTTACAAGATTATTGCAATGTTCTCAAAATGATGACACTTAGAGAATGTTACACAGTATTCTACAAGTATTAATTACTGTGAACAATGAATTAGAAAGACTAAGCATAAAATTGTTCATATAGTTTGTTTTTTTTGTTTTTTTTTTGCGGTCCGTGGGCCTCTCACTGCTGTGGCCTCTCCCATTGCCGAGCACAGGCTCCGGATGTGCAGGCTCAGTGGCCATGGCTCACGGGCCCAGCTGCTCCGCGGCATGTGGGATCTTCCCGGACTGGGGCATGAACCCGTGTCCCCTGCATCGGCAGGCGGACTCTCAACCACTGCGCCACCAGGGAAGCCCTGTTCATATAGAATTTATAAAGCATTCTCTAACAGTAAAACTTGGGAGATTTTACAAATGTTAACAAGATAAGTATAATATCTTTCTCTAGAGATTTAAAAGTAATTTATTATGGACAATTTCAAACATGCCTGAAAAATGGGGGAGAACAGTTTAATGAATTGCTATATATCTATTACCCAGATTCAACAATTATCAAAATTTTGTCAAACTTGCTTCATCTTTTCCCCTTGTGTGTGTGTTGATGAAGTATTTGGAAACAAAATTTAGACTTAATGCATCTCTAAAATATGTGAACTTTTTCTTTCATAGACATAATGCCATTATCACATTTAACAAAATTAACAATAATTCCTTGGTATTCTCTAATATCAGGTCATATTCAAATTTCCCCAATTTTCTCAGAAATGTCTTTTCATAGTTGGTCTGTTTGCATTAGGATCCACATACTACATTTAGTAATTGTGTCTTATAAATTTTTCTTAGTCTAGGGCCATCTCTCCTTTTTTTCTTTGTTGTTTGTTTTTCTCGTGACAGTGACATGTTGAAAAAACTGGATCAGTTGTCCTGTGGAATGTCCCAATTTTTGTTTTTATCTCTGACCTTCCTCGTGGTGTGGTATCGTTTTTTTTTTTTTTTCTATCTTGTGTTACTGTAAACTGGAAATCAGCTCTGAAGGCTTGATCAGCTTTGGGTTCTTGTTTTGTTGAGACCACTTTGTACAGTGGGCTGTGTACTATATATTGCATCACATCAACATGCTCATATTGTCCATTTGTTCCATGTTCACTGTTTTCTCACTTTAACAATTCCATTTCTCTTTTCTAGAAGCACTAATTTTTTCTATTCTATTTTGTCCTTTTGAAAAAATTGTATCTATGTATTTATTTTTTTGGCTGCACTGGGTCCTCGTTCCTGCGTGCAGGCTTTCTCTAGTTGCAGCAAGCGGGGGCTATTCTTTGTTGCAGTGCGCGGGCTTCTCATTGCGTTGGCTTCTCTTTTTGCGGAGCACGGGTTCTAGGCACAGCGGGCTCAGTCGTTGTGGGCTCAGTAGTTGTGGCACGTGGGGCCCAGAGCTCGCGGGCTCCAGTAGTTGTGACACATGGGCTCAGTAGCTGCAGCTCATGGGCTCTAGAGCTTGGCCTCAGTAGTTGTGTTGCACGGGCTTAGCTGCCCCTTGGCATGTGGGATATTCCCGGACCAGGGATCAAACCTGTGTCCTCTGCATTGGCAGGCAGATTTTTAAGCACTGGACCACCAGGGAAGTCCTATTTTGTCCTTTAAAATAGTCTCTTTTCTCTTGCTCATTTGTGATTCCATCTCTTATTTCCTTAAACACTTCATACATAGGAGTTTCCTTTATGTAGCTGATAATTCCACTCTAATTGAGAATCTACATCTGTTGTTTGTTGTTTCTGCTGCCTGCCACTCTTCGTGGTTTGCGTGGTACTCTTTGACTGTTTAGGTGAATAGGGATGCTTTCCTCCAGAAAGGGGCTGGTTTTGCTTCCAGGAGAAACTGTGGGCACCAGGGCATGGAAACACCTTGGTTCCCTTATAGAGTCCTGGCCTTGATGTTGAGCCCCAGGCTCAGGTGCCCACCTGCTTCAGTCCTGCAGATTGATCGAGGGCTGCTGTTGGCATTTGGCTCAGGCAGCCCTGACTTGAATTCCTATCATTTACCTTTCCGGTTTCAGCTTAAGGTTTTTGCTTCTTTGTATTTTGTTTGGTTTTGTTTTTCTTTTCTTTTTTGAGATTTTTCTTGTTTTTAGTGAGCTCAGAAAAATTTCACATTTTATGTAACCTCTAGTTGTTTTGTAGTAGGAGGGCCCTTCATAAGTATCTAGTAAGCCACACTCTTGCAAGGAAGTGGGAGCCGACAGCACAGTTTGTAGAATTAAAATGTGGAAACAACCTGAATTGCATCAGTAGGGTGACAATTTAATGAATTATGGAACATTGCTACAATGGAACACTATGGAATAGTTTAAATCAAGAAGAGATGGGGACTTGGCAGTCCAGTGGTTAAGACTTCGGCTTCCAATGCAAGGGGTACGGATTCGATCCCTGGTCGGGGAGCTAAGATCCCACATGCCTCATGGCCAAAACACCAAAACATAAAGCAGAAGCAATATTGTAACAAATTCAATAAAGACTTTAAAAATGGTCCACATCAAAAAAAATCTTAAAAAAAAATAGAAGAGATGGATCTACCAGCAATTCCACTCCTGGGAATATGTCTGAAGAAAACAAAATTTGAAAAGATACATGCACCCCAGTGTTCATAGCAGCATTATTTACAATAGCCAAGATATGGAAACAACCTAGGTATCTATCAACTGATGAATGGGTAATGAGATGTGAGATAATATATATATGGAATATTACTCAGCCATAAAAAAGAATTAAATTTTGCCATTTGCAACAACATGGATGGACATAAGTCAGAAAGAGAAAGACAAATACTCTTATGTTATCATTTATATATGGAATCTAAAAAATAAAACAGACGAGTGAATATAACAAAACAGAAACAGACTCACAGGTATAGAGAACAAACTAGTGGTTACCAGTGGGGAGAGGGGAGGGGAGAGGGGCAAGATAGGGGTATGGGATTAAGAGGTACAAATTACTATGTATAAAATAAGCTACAAAGATATGTCATATAGCACAGGGAATATAGCCAATATTTTACAATAACTTTAAATGGAGTATAATCTATAAAAATTTTGAGTCACTATGTTGTACACCTGAAACTAACATAATATTGTAAATCAACTATACCTCAATAAAAAAGGAGATGGATTTATGCATAATGACTGGAAAATCTCTTATACATGTTGTTAATGAAAAAGCAATGTGGCATTATCCAATTTATATACTAGAAAAAGTCCAAGTCAATCTATACGGAGGTAAATAACTTAAAAAAGCCCTTGAAGAAGCCACAGCAGTCTGTTAATAAAAATTACCTCTGGGGCAAGAAGAGGCAGGGGTGGAGGCTAAGACTGAATTTTACCCTTTATCTATATCAGTATGGTTTTGAGTTCTTTTTTCTTTTGGAATAATAGAATGTACTTACATAGTATTTGTGTAAATTCCCTTTTAAAAAGGAAGTTTTCTGCTGTGTCAATTGCCTCAGAGAGGCCAAGGAAGGACTGCAAAGTATCTACTGAATTTGGCAACTTGGAGGCTACTGGTAACTTCAGGACGAGCTGTGGGTGAGGTGGACTCCAGACGGCAGGGGTGGCGGGTGGGTGGGGCGGGGAGGCAGGAAGCGCACCCGTGAAAGAGTGAGACAGGCAAGGAAGCCACCATATAGGAGCAGAGTAAGTAAAGGTTCTAATAGGTTCTAATAGGATGGAGCCTGGGAGGAAAGACAGCAGGCCGAACAGGTGTGAGGGGCAAGGTGTGGTCCTAAACAGGCAAACAGGGAACCAGAAACTGGAAGTCTGAAGGATTAGAAACAGGCTGGGAAGGGTAGATGGCTCAGGATGATTTGTTGTGGAAGCTGTGAATATTATTCAAGGATGTTACTGGCTCGTTTCTCTGAGTGTATGTGCTTATGTGTGATGGTTGGGGACTGATGGTGTTGGTGCCTGATCAAAGGACCCTTTCAGAGCAGGATTGGGTTTTTGGTTTTTTTTTTTTTTGGCTGTGCTGCGTGGCATGCAGATTCTTGGTTCTCAGACCAGTGATGGAACCCATGCCCCCTGCAGTGGAAGCACAGAGTCCTAACCATTGGACTTCCAGGGAATTCCTTCCTAGCAGGATTGTTGAAGTTGGGTGGTAGACCTTGTTTGAGGCAGATGCAGTGGAAGTTTGAGGGGTCAGGTTGAGAGTGATGCTCCTTGGAGCATCCAATAGGAGGGAATGAGGAAGGAAAGCACCTAATACTATACCTGGCACATAGTAGATACTCAGTGAATACTGGTTGTCAAGGGATAGAAGCCTCAATAAGATTGAAGAGCAAGCATTGAGAGACTAAGGGTACAAGAGTTGGAGGGGTAGCAGGTTGGTGTCAGAAAGTGGGATATTGAGAGGCTAGGGTTTCAACAGTGGTTTGGTGTTGGCCATGACAATATTTTAGCTATGGCTTGATGGAATGGGGTGGAAGATAAGGTCTTTTGAAGAAACCACAGGATAGTGAGGGTTTTTGAATGCTGGGAGATCTTAAAATTTGGAGTGCCCTCCTTTGCCTACCAGGGTCTCAGATGTCCAGGCTGTGGTCTCCGATCTCCCTACTCACTGGTCTTTGATTGTACATTTTCTGCCTGTGCCTTCACTCAGCCTTTTCAGTTAACTTCCTGGCTGAGTGGGAACCTGCCTGAGCCCCTGGGTACCCCAAGCAATGACAATAGCCCAGTTGTGCTCTTCCATATGCCTCAGGATCTGCTGTCACCTGACTCATGGATCTTCAGCCTGTGCAGGAGCTTGTCCTCAAGTCCTGAGCATCCTGTGAGGATGTGAACACATCTATTTGCCCACTCAGAGAGAAAAGGAACATCACAGTTAGAAAGATAATGTATTTTACAATTGTTCAGACGCTATTGATTTCCAAAACTTTTTTATAAGCACCATTTTTTCTACCCCTCACATTATCCCAGGAAGTTAAACTAATATAGGAAATGTGAGCAGAGGGAGTCTGGTGGTGGGGACAGGGAATGGCACATGACCATGGAGACATAATAGGCCAGGTTCTGAGCCTTAGATTTGCTGAACCAGACACTTGAATTTTGTGAGGTCCCCAAAGTGAGCATTCTCACCAGGACTGATTCACACTGGCCAAATTGATAAGGGATTAATGTACAAACCAGAGTTAGAATTTTACTTACAGTAAGGAGTATATTTTTCAAAATATACTCCTGTATCTATACAAAATGCCTCCTCTATTTATATTCCTTCCCCAGAGGATTGCATCCAGACTCATGGCTTGAAAAACCACCTATGCCCTGATGACTCAAATATGTATATCTAGCCCCAGTCTCTCCCCTTACTTGTCTATCCAACTGTCTAGTTTACCTCTCCTTCGAATTGACTAATAGACATCTCATGGCTGCCCCAGTTCCTGCCAAGATGGGAATTCACTTGAGCTGCTGGTTCCCTCCCTGAGCTGAACACAGGAGGAATTATAGAGAGAAATATGAAATCCTGGAAATAGCAACAAAGAAGAAACCACTGGGGAGCTAAACGGCTACTTAGAATTGGACTGTGTGTTTGTGGTTGTGTGTGTGTGTGTGTGTGGGTGGAGGGTGGTTACAGTCCAAGGCAAGGGTAGCTGTAACCATAAGGATAAAAGAAAAGTGACTGACTTTTTAAAATTCATTTTTTTCTTTTTTTCCATTATAGTTTATTACAAGATATTGAATCTAGTTCCCTGTGCTATACAGTAAATCCTTGTTTTTAATTTTATTTATGGTAATGTGCTGTTTAATCCCATACTCCCAATTTATCCCTCTCCCCCTTCCCCTTTGGTAACCATAAGTTTGTTTTCTTTTTTTAATCTTTTCTTTATTAATTTTTATTGGAGTATAATTGCTTTACAATGTTGTGTTAGTTTCTGCTGTACAGCAAAGTGAATCAGCTATACGTATACATATATCTCCTCTTTTTTGGATTTCCTTCCCATCTGGGTCACCACAGAGCACTGGGTAGAGCTCCCTGTGCTATACAGTAGGATCTCATTAGTTATCTATTTTACACACAGTGCTGTATCTATGTCAATCCCAATCTCCCAATTCATCCCACCCCCCATAAGTTTGTTTTCTATGTTTGTGAGTCTGTTTCTGTTTTGTAAATAAGTCCATTTGTACTATTTTTTAGATTCCACATATAAGTGATATGATATTTGTCTTTGTCTGACTTACTTCATTTAATATGATAATCTCTAGGTCCAACCATGTTGCTGCAAATGGCATTATTTCACTCTTTTCCATTGTGTGTGTGTGTATATCTATATCTATATCTATATCTATATATCTATCTATCTATCACATCTTCTTTACCCATTCATCTGTTGATGGACACTTAGTTTGCTTCCATGTCTCGGCCATTGTAAATAGTGCCGTTATGAACATTGGGGTGCATGTATCTTTTCGAATTAGAGCTTTTGTCTTTTCTGGATATATGCCTAGGAGTGGGATTGCTGGATCATATGGTAACTCTATTCTTAGTTTTTAAAGGAACCTCCATACTGTTTTTCACAGTGGCTGCACCAATTTACATTTCCACCAACAGTGTAGGAGGGCTCCCTTTTCTCCACACCCCCTCCAGCATTTATTATTTGTAGACTTTTTGATGATGGCCATTCTGACTGGTGTGAGGTAATACCTCATTGTAGTTTTATGTGCATTTCTCTAATAATTAGTAATGTTGAGCATATGAGTGTTGGCCATCTGTATGTCTTCTTTGGAGAAATGTCTATTTAGGTCTTCTGCCCATTTTTTGATTGGGTTGTTTGGTTTTTTGTTACTGAGTTGTATGAGCTATTTGTATATTTTGGAAATAAAGCCCTTGTTGGTCACATCATTTGCAAATATTTTCTCCTGGTCCGTAGGTTGTCTTTTCATTTTGTTTATGGTTTCCTTTGCTGTGAAAAAACTTATAAGTTTGATTAGGTCCCATTTGTTTATTTTTGCCTTTATTTCTATTGCCCTGGGAGACTGACCTAAGAAAACATTGCTATGATTTATGTCAGAGAATGTTTTGCCTATGTTCTCTTCTAGGAGTTTTATGGTGTCATGTCTTATATTTAAGTTTTTAAGCCATTCTGAGTTTATTTTTGTATATGGTGTGAGGGAGTGTCCTAACTTCACTGATTTACATGTGGCTGTCCAGCTTTTCCAACACCACTTGCTGAAGAGACTGCCTTTTCTCCATTGTATATTCTTGCCTCCTTTGTCGAAGATTAATTGACCATAGGTGTGGAAAAGTGATTGACTTTTTGCTCTTGCCTCTCCCACACCTTTGCATTGACGGTCATTGCTTGTCCTTCGCTGCAGAACTGCAGATGCAGTGGCTCACACCGCTGGTCAGGGTGTCTCTGGGGATGAATTCAGGGCAGCATAAAGCCCTGCCAGTGTCAAGAGTTGATAAACTGGGGGAACAACTGTTTTTGAGTATCCCTCACTCTTCCACCCTTTGTCCTCCAAACCCCCAGGCTGGCCTTTCCAATCAGTAGAGGCAGCTTCCTTTCAACACAGGGTGGAAAGTGAAAGCAAGAACCCAAGGAGTTTTGGGGCCAAATGCCAACAAGCAGGAGTGATGACCTGTGACTGCGTGATGCCTGGGGTACTCCACTCGAGATCTGAGTCCCTGTCCTCTCCTTGAACTTAACAGGCCAGCAGACACTGAGTGGCCTTCTGTCCTTCCCCCAAAGTCAGTGTAGGGCAGAGCAGCCAATACGCCCAGGGAATATGGGCTAACAAGCCAAAATGTTGAGATACTCAAAGAGTAAAATTAAACCAAAAGAAAAATAAAATCACAACATGTAAGATCAGAAACAGCAGGACAGAAGCAGAAATATTCATTAGTACAGATGGGCCAAGAATTTCAAATCAGTTCTATAAATACACAGAAGAGATATTAGCAGTGTAAAACAAAAACAAGAAGAAATTTGAAAGAATCAAAGGAAAAAGATAATAATTGAAATAAAGAAAACAATAATTGAGATATATAACAGATAAAAATAGATTAATTAGTCAGAATATCACATTGAGATGTGAGTCCAAGAAGGACTCATTGAAGAATGAGGAGATAAAAAATGAAAGTTAAGAAATAAGGAGGAAAGAAGTAGAACGCCCACATCCACATAACAAGAATTCAGAAGGAGAAAATGAAACTGAAAAGAAGAATATATTTGAAGAACAATAGATCTACATTCTTCAGATTTAAAAAGGATGAATGATCTCAGATTGAAAGGGCCATAGAGTGGAAAATAAAAGAGAGAAGGGAAAGCCCACATGAGATAATGGATGTCAAAATCTAAAAATACCAAAGAGAAAATTCTAACAGTGTTAAATTGATATTAGACCTCTCAGTCACAGCATTGGGCACAGAAGACAATGGAGTAATATTTGTTAAGTACTAAAAGAAAATAACTTTGAACCTATAATTTTATATCCAGCCATCTTGTCTTTCAAATGTGAAAAGACTTAAAAAAAAAGTCTCAGGAAAGGGAACCCTCCTGCACTGTTGGTGGGAATGTAAATTGGTGTAGCCACTATGGAAAACAGTATGGAGGGTACTTAAAAAACCAAAAATAAAGCTACCATATGATCCAGCAATCCCACTCCTGTGCATATATCTAGGAAAAAAGAAAACTCTAATTTGAAAAGACACATGCTCCCTAATGTTCATAGCAGCACTGTTTACAACAGCCAAGACATGGAAACAAACCCAGTACCCATCAACAGACAATTGGCTTAAAAAGATGTGGTATACAACATACAATGGCATATTACTAAGCCATAAGAAAGAATGAAGTATTGCCATTTGCAGCAACATGGATGGACCTAGAGAATATTATACTTAGTGAAGTAAGTCAGACAGAGAAAGATAAATATATTATACCACTTATATGTGGAATCTAAAAAAATAATACAAATGAATCTATATATAAAACAGAAACAGACTCACAGACATAGAAAACAAACTTATGGTTACCAAAGGGGAGAAGGAGGGTAGGACAAATTAGGAGTACGGAATTAACAGATACAAACTACTATACATAAAATAGGTAAGCAACAAGGATTTACTGTATAGCACAGGGAATTATATTCAATAACTTGTAATAACCTATAATGGAATATAATCTGTAAAAACCCCCTGAATCACTATGCAGTATGCCTGAAACTAACACAATATTATAAATCAACTATACTTCAAAAAGAAATTCTCAGGCAACAAGGCTTCAAAATGCTTGCTGTACTAAGAGCCACATTAAAAAATGTCTCTAGGGGGGACTTCCCTGGTGGCGCAGTGGCTGAGAATCCGCCTGACAATGCAGGAGACACGGGTTCGATCCCTGGTCCGGGAAGATCCCACATGCTGCAGAGCAACTAAGACCCATGTGCTACAACTGCTGAGCCTGCACTCTGGAGCCTGCAAACCACAACTACTGAAGCCCGTGTGCCTGGAGCCCGTGCTCCGCAACAGGAGAAGCCACTGCAATAAGCCCACGCACCACAACAAAGAGTAGCCCCCGCTCACCACAACTAGAGAAAGCCCGCACACAACAACGAAGACCCAATGCAGCCAAAACTAACTAAATAAGCATCTGCCTGCCAGTACAGGGCACACAGGTTTGATCCCTGGGCCAGGAAGATCCCACATGCGTGGGGCAACTAAGCCTGTGTGTCACAACTACTGAGCCCACATGCCACAACTACTGAAGCCCATGGGCTCTGGGGCCCCCGTGCAGCAACTACTGAGCCCGCACGCTGCAAATACTGAAGCCCGCACACCTAGAGCCTGCGCTCCGCAACAAGATAAGCCATTGCAATGAGAAGCCTGCACACTGCAGCGAAGAGTAACCCCTGCTAGCCGCAACTACAGAAAAGCCCGCACACAGCAACAAAGACTCAGCACAGCCAAAAAAATAAAAGCTCAGTCCCAGAACATTTCACTGGTGAATTCTATTAGATAATTAAAGATGATATAATATTATCTTTCACAAATTCTTTCATAAAGCCGAGGAGAAAGGAACACTCCCCAACTCATTCTATGAAAACAGACCAATATCCCTTATGAACATACTTGCAAAAATCCTTAACAGAACATTATCAAGTAAAAGCCAGCAACATATAAATAGTTAGTGCAAGGTTGGTTTAACATCTGAAAATCAATGAAGGTAAATCACCATATTAATAAAATAAATGACAAAAACCATAATGTCATTTTAGTAGATGTGGAAAAAACCTTTGACAAAATCCACCATCCATTAATGATAAAAGCTCTTAAGCTAGGAATAAAAGGGGACTTTCTCAACGTGATAAAGTGTATCTAACTAAAATCTACAGTCAATATATATATACTTAATTTATTTTAATTTTTTGGCTGTGCTGGGTCTTCGCTGCTGCGCACGGGCTTTCTCTAGTTGCGGCGAGTGGGGGCTGCTCTTCATCATGGTGCGCGGGCTTCTCATTGTGGTGGCTTCTCATGTTGTGGAGCACGGGCTCTAGGCGCGTGGGCTTCAGTACTTGTAGTACACAGGCTCAGTAGTTGTGGCTTGTGCGCTCTAGAGCACAGGCTCAGTAGTTGTGGCGCATGGGCTTAGCTGCTCCACAGCATGTGGGATCTTCCCAGACCAGGGCTCGAACCCATGTCCCCTGCATTGGCAGGCAGATTCTTAACCACTGAGCCACCAAGGAAGTCCCTACAGTCAATATTAAATGTCGTGGTAAAAGACTGAATGTTTCCCTATAAATTCAGGAACAAGGCAAGGATATCTGCTGTTGCCATTTTTTTTTCTTTTTTTTTTTTTTTTTTTGAGGCTGCACCGGGTGGCATGTGGGATCTTAGTTCTCCAACCAGAGATTGAACCCATGCCCCCTGCAGTGGAAGCACAGAGTCCCAACCACTGGACCTCTAGGGAATTCCCTGTTGCCACTTTTAATCAACATTGTGCTGGAGGTTTTAGTTAGTGTGATAAGGCCAAAAAGTAAAAAATAAAAATGAAGCAATTCACATTGGAAAAGAAGTAAAACTGTCTTTATTCAAAAATGACATGATCCTGCTTATAGAAAATGCTAAGAAATTCACAAAAAAACTACTATTGTTAAGATGATTATACTGCCCCAGTTCATCTACAGATTCAAGGCAATCCCTATCAAAATCCCAGCTGTGTTTTTTGCAGAAACTGACAAGCTAATTCTAAAATTAATATGGAAATGCAAAAGATCTAGAATAGCCAAAACAATCTTGAAAGAAAAAAGTTTGGAGGACTCACAATTTCTGATTTCAAAACTTACTACAGAATTACAGTAATCAACACAACATGGTACTGGCATTAAGATGGACATATAGACCAATGAAATAGAATTGAGAGTCCAGAAATGAGCCCTCACACATAAGGTCAATTTAGTTTTGGCAAAGTTTCCAAGGCAATTCAATGGGAAAAAGATATTCTATACAAGTGTTGGCAAGGATGTGGAGAAACTGGATTCCACATACATTCGTGACGGGAGTGTAAAGTGGTACAGCCACTTTGGAAAACAGTTTGGCAGTTCCTTAAAAAATTAAAAATAAGCTTACAAATGAAAACATATGTCCACACAAAGCATTGTACATGAATATTCATAGCAGCAATACTCACAATAGCCAAAACTAGGAAATAATCCAAATGTCCATTAACAGCTTAATGGATAAACATAATGTGATTTATTCACGCAATGGAACACTACTCAGTGATAAAAAGGAGTAACTACTGATTACTGACACACACTATGACAGAGATGAACCTCAAAAACATTATACTAAGTGAAAGCTAGACACAAATGACTGTATATGATATGATCCCATTAACACGAAGTATACAGAAAAGGTAAATCTATACAGATAGAAGTAGATTAGTGGATGCCTGGGCTGGATTTAGGGGTGGGGATTGACTGCAAAAAATCTGGATTGTTGTAATAGTTGCATAACTCTGTAAATCTACTAAACATAATTGAATTATGTATGTACTTATAAAATTACAATGGGTGAATTTTAGAGCATATACATTGAACCTCAGTAAAGCTGTTAAAAAAAATGTATCATAGGTTTAGGGACCAGAGTATTGGGATAATTTAGGGACATTTTATTATTGTAGCTGGGGGAAAATCTGAGATAGGTTCAAATCTGAGGGCTATATTCAACTATATACCTGTGATAAGCTGAATAATGGCCCCAAAGATATTCAGATACTAATCCCTGATACTTGTGAATATAATTTTATACATATAGCAAAAGGGACTCTGAAGATGTGACTAAGTTAAGGATCTTGAAATGGGAAGATTATTCTGGATTATCCACGTATGTGGGCCCTACATGTAATCACAAGTACCCTTATAAGAAGGAAGCAGGGGTTGATTTGACTACAGAAGTAAGAGATGTGAAGATGGAAACAAGAGGCTGGAGGAAGGGGTCAGGAGCTAAGGAATGCAGGCATTGCCAAAAGCTCTGAAATGCAAGGAAGTAGATTCTCCCCTAGAGCCTCCAGAAGGAACACAGTCCTGCTGATGCCTTGATTTTAGACCAGTAAAACTGATTGCAGATATCTGGACCCTAGAACAGCAAGGGAATACATTTGTGCTGTTTTAAGTCACAAAGTTTGTGGTAATTTATTGTAATGGCTACAGGCAACTAATAAAATATCCAACCTCAAATGTATTTGATTTATATTTTATAAATTTTGAAATTGCTGCAAACACTAAAAACTTTAAAATTTCATTTTATAATCTGAACTTTTTTTTAATTGGAAAATTAGGCAGCACAATTCCCCATCAATATGGCAGAACTTACTCAGAACTTACCCGTTTCCTGCATCCCATCCCCACCCAAGAACACCATCAGTGTACCTCCCAATGTCTGGGTTCATCTGTCTGAATTATAGCTTGTGCACAGCCTCACAAAACAGCCCCACAAATGTGCTTTGGCACTGCCAGCGGGGGCCCCTCAGGGTCTCCATATTGAAGAGGAGATTCGCCCTGGAGTACTTCTGGCTGCCTTCCTGGCTCTCCTCCCAATTTCCTGTGGGTAACTGTTTTGACTAGTATATACCCACACCCTTGCCCAAAACTCTGGAGACTGCCTGGTCTGAATCATATTTGTTGAAAATAAACATTTTCTTAATCCACAAATAGTTTTGCATTGCTCTTAGTAGAAAATCCCAAATCCTTAAAGTGGCCCACAGGCTCCTGCCTTTCCCTCCTGCCATCCCACTCCATACTCAGGCCACACCAGCCTTTTCTTAATCTCATAAATGTTCCCAGCAATTCCCTACCTTGGGCCTTTGCACAAGCCCTTTCCTTTTTATGCAAACTGTTCTGGGATTCCTTTCTGCTTCTCACCTTTCTTGGGTCTCACCTAAGGCAATTTCCTCAGGGAAACCTTCCCTGACCAACCAAAATGAAGTCTAGCTATATTCCCTATACTATAGACTCCTACATATAAGCCCCATAATACAGCCTCCCACATCCTATGCCATCCCTTCCCAGTGCTTACTGAAGTTTTCAGTTTTGTATTTTTGTGGTTAAGTATTTAATAACTGTTCCCTCGCGAGAGTTCCTCCCTCCGTGAAGACAGCTTCTTGAGAGGCTGTGTCTGTTCCTCATTTGTTGAATCAATACATGAATGAAAGGGAACCATTTACAAAGACACTTTTCTCCTCCATCCTCGGCAATATAAAATATGCAGAGATTCTTACTGTTTTAAACCTTTTTTATTTTAAAATAGGATGTTGGATATATCTCTATAATTTGCCTAACTAAAAGGCCTAGGGCTTAAGTGTTTTTCTAAAAATAAATGAGAAGTTAGTCACCAAAGCTGAAGTCTAGCAGTATAAAGAAACTCTGGCACCTGGAGACCACAGCTCATCCTGGATGGGACTGAAGGTCTGAGTGACCCTCAGACTCTCAGCACAGGGCCAGTGAGACTACAGCTCCCCTTTCCTCAGCAGCCTGCAGCGCTCATGGCCTTTTCTCTGATATGCTGTGACTTCATCTCTATTAATGGATATTTAGGCTCCATCCCAAGTGGTTTGCTGTTTTAAAGCAGAAATGAACATCCTTTTACAATGTTCTTTGTACATTTATGTGAGGATTTCCACAGTGTAACTTCCTTGAAATAGACTTGCCAGATTATAAGGATAACTTGTTTTAAATTATTGATAGATATTGCTGAATTGGTCTCTAAAAAAGCTTTGCCAGTTTATACTCACCCCAAGGGTATCCTTTTGCCCCCCACACTGGGTATCACTTTGTATTAATTTACAATTTTAAGCTACCAGTGAGGTTAAACTTTTTTGCATATGTTAAGCTGCCCTTTGTATTTCCCTTGTGAACTATTTATTCAAATTCTTTGAGCAGTTGAGATGCAACACCAAATATAAAAGTAAACTCCTATATTTTATTCTATTACTTGAGTGGGGTTCTTAATGTGTAGATCTTTAATCTATCTGACATTTTTTTTATGAGCTGGAATTCTACCTTTGTATTTAACATTTATGACTTTTTTTTTACAAGTGGGAAGTAAAGTTGTCCTTGTCTTACATATTTGAGATATCATCTTTATCATAGATTAAATCCTATGCACATGTAAGGCTATTTCCAGACTTTCTATTCTGTTCCTTGTGTGGCCTTGCATTCATGGCCATATCCACCTCCACTGCAATGGCATATGTGACAAACCCGAAGCCTCTGGAGCGCTTGGTGCTTGGATCCCTCATTACCGCACAATCTGTGAGCGCTTCCCATTGCTCAGAATGGCTCCTCAGAATGTCATCGGTTGTTTCGAAGCTCAAACCTCCGATGAAGAGCTTCCGCAGCTGTTCGGGCTCTTTGGGAGACCCTGACTTAGACATGACGGCAGTGGAGGGGGGAGACATCAACGATGCTCACTTGGCGGCATCCATGGGCAGAAAGCCATCAAGTTATTTTAAAACCCACTGACTTTCAATTCCTTTACTTTCAAACTCCTTGAGCATTTTTATTTTAGGCATATCTTTTATTGATAGCATATATTTTCATTAAGTTTTTAAAAACTGTATCTGAAAGTATTTTCTTTCAGTTGGCAAGTCTCTCCCATTCAATTATTGTTATGCAGATAGATTTAGTTGTGTCATCTTTTATAGATTCAGATTGCTTTTTAATACCCCCTCGTTTTCCCTCATTTGCTTTCTGGTCTGTGTTTTCTTTGTTGTTTCTCCCCAACCCCAACAATTTGAAAAATGTATAATTTTTAGAAATTAATCTTTATCTTTTTACTTATAAATAAATATCCTTAAGCCTGTGTAACTTCAAAGTCACTCCCCTTAGAAACCTAGATACCAACAGAACAAGACAAAAATTAGAGATACTGATGATCTAAACAATACAATTAATAAATTTGATCTATTAGGTATAATAGAACCCTACACCCAACAGAGAATTCACACTCTTTTTGAGCGCCAGAAGAACATTTAAACTGGCCGTGAAAGAAGCTGTAATAAATTTCATAGAATCAATATCATACAGACCATGTCATCTGCCCCTAATGCACTAAAATTAGAATAACAAAAGTCGTGCTTAAAAACATATGCCTCTTGCATTTTGCTGGTTCTGCTGTCCCCTCTGATCTCTTCTGCCTGCCCCTCCCTCGTGGATTGCTAGGTGGCTGTGGGAAACTTGAAATTCTTCTCACTCTACACAGCAATTCAGGTTCTCTAGCCTCTCTTTGAAAACTCAAACCAATGTAGCATTGCTCCTGTGGACAGCAATGAGAGCCTGTGGTAAGGAGATTCTACACAGCTAGGGAGGCCAGGCAAGGCTGGACTGCATGAGAGATGCTGAAATGATATCAACAGAGGAGTAGGAGTTACCTTGGCAAAGAGGAGGAAAGAGTGTGCCAGGGAGAGGAAATAGCAGGTGCAAAGGCCCTGTGGCAGGAAGGAGCAAGGTAAAATACAAGAGATGGAAAGGAGGCCGGCTTGACTAGGCTACTATGAGTCAGGGAGAGGCTGTACAGGTAGGTTGGCACAAGGTCATTTGGGCCTCACTGGCCAGGCTGAGGCTGGCTGCCCTTATTCTAAGAGCAATGAGAAACCATTATGATTGTTTCTGTTTTTGTTTTTAATCTGTTATTGTTAAATATAACACAAATTCAGAAAATCATATAAAGCAAGTGTATCATTTAATGAATTACTGTCAAGTAAACATCACAGGTGGGAGGAAACTAAGGAGACATGATGACCAAATGCAATGTGGGATCCTGGATTGGATCTTGGAAAAGAAAAAATGATGTTAATGGAAAAACTGGTGAAATCTGAATAAAGTCTGTAGTCTAGTTAATGATATTGTACCAAATGTTGGTTTCTTGGTTTGGATGAATGTACCTATAAAATGTTAACATTAATGGAAGCTGGGTTAAGGATAAATGGGAACTCTCTGTACTATTTTTGGAGCTTTTCTGTAAACCTAAAATTATCCCCAAAGTTAAAAAAAAATTAAGTTGACAAATACCAAAAACATCCTCAAATCCAGAAAATAATGTAATTTTAAAAAGCTAACCACCTCACATACTTTTGTAATACTTTTCTCCTGCTGTTTTTTGGTTTCATTTGACCATGTCTTCACATAACAATGATTTTGTAATATTTTCTAAAGATAGAATAAAAGGTCTTTTCTCCTTCAGACTGTGCTACAAAGCTACAGTAATCAAAAGAGTATGGTACTGGCACAAAAGCAGAGATGTAGATCAGTGGAACAAAATATAGAGCCCAGAAATAAATTCATGCACTTACGGTCAGTTAATCTACAACAAAGGAGGCAAGAATATACAATGGAGAAAAGAGAGTCTCTTCAATAGGAAAACGGGACAGCTACATGTAAAAGAATGAAATTAGAACATTTTCTCACACCATATATAAAAATAAACTCAAAAGGGATTGAAGATCTAAATGTAAGGTCAGAAACCATAAAACTCCTAGAAGAAAACATGTACAGAACACTCTTTGACATAACTTGTAGCAATATTTTCTTTTTGGTTCTGTCTCCTAAGATAAAAGAAACAAAAGCAAAAAAATAAATGGGACCTAATTAAGCTTAAAATCTTTTGCACAGCAAAGGAAACCATCCACAAAACAAAAAGACGACTTACTGAATGGGAGAAAATATTTACAAATGATATGACTGATAAGGGGTTAATATCCAAAATACACAGGCAGATCATACAACTCAACATCAAAAACAAACAAACAACCCAACTAATAAATAAGCAGAAGACCTGAACAGACATTTTTCCAACGAAGAAATACAGATGGCCAACAGCCACATGAAAAAATGCACAACATTGTTAATCATCAGGGAAATGCAAATCAAAACCACAATGAGATATCACCTCACACCTCTCAGAACGGCTATCATCAAAAAGACCACAAGTAACAAATGTTGGTAAGGATGTGGAGCAAAGAGAACCCTCGTGCACTAAATGTACAAGTGAAAAGATAAGTTGGTGCAGCCACTGTGGAAAATGGTACGGAAGTTCCTCAAAAAACTAAAAACAGAACTACCATATGATTCAGCAATTCCGCTCTCTGGTATATATGTGAAGAAAATGAAAACATTAATTTGAAAAGACATATGAACTCCCAGTGTTCATACAGCATGTTTACAATGGCCAAGATATGGAAGCAACCTAAGTGTCCAACAATATACATACAATGGGTGCTCGCTTCGGCAGCACATATACTAAAATTGGAACGATACAGAGATTAGCATGGCCCCTGCACAAGGATGACACACAAATTCGTGAAGCGTTCCATATTTTTTAGACATTTCTCCAAAGATATACAGATTGCCAACAAACACATGAAAGAATGCTCAACATCATTAATCATTAGAGAAATGCAAATCAAATCTACAATGAGATATCATCTCACACCAGTCAGAATGGCCATCATCAAAAAATCTACAAACAATAAATGCTGGAGAGGGTGTGGAGAAAAGGGAACCCTCTTGCACTGTTGGTGGGAATGTAAATTGATACAGCCACTATGGAGAACAGTATGGAGGTTCCTTAAAAAACTAAAAATAGAACTACCATACGACCCAGCAATCTCACTACTGGGCATATGCCCTGAGAAAACCATAATTAAAAAAGAGTCATGTACCAAAATGTTCATTGTAGCTCTACTTACAATAGCCAGGACATGGAAGCAACCTAAGTGTCCATTGACAGATGAATGGATAAAGAAGATGTGGCACATATATACAATGGAATATTACTCAGCCATAAAAAGGAATGAAACTGAGTTATTTGTAGTGAGGTGGATGGACCTAGAGTCTGTCATACAGAGTGAAGTAAGTCAGAAAGAGAAAAACAAATACCGTATGCTAATACATATATATGGAATCTAAAAAAAAAAAAAAAGGTCAGAAGAACCTAGGGGCAAGACGGGAATAATGATGCAGACCTACTAGAGAATGGACTTGAGGATACGGGGAAGGGAAAGGGTAAGCTGGGACAAAGTGAGAGAGTGGCATAGACATATATACACTACCAAACGTAAAATAGATAGCTAGTGGGAAGCAGCCGCATAGCATAGGGAGATCAGCTCGGTGCTTTGTGACCACCTAGAGAGGTGGGATAGGGAGGGTGGGAGGGAGGGAGATGCAAAAGGGAAGAGATATGGGGACATATGTATATGTATAACTGATTCACTTTGTTATAAAGCAGAAACTGACACACCATTGTAAAGCAATTATACTCTAATAAAGATGTTAAATATATATATATATATATATACACAATGGAATACTACTCAGTTCTAAAAAAGAATGAAATTTTGCCATTTGCAACAACATGGATAGACTTGGAGGATCTTATGCTTAGTGAAATAAGTCAGACAGAGAGAGACAAATACTGTATGTTATCACTTATATGTGGAATCTAAAACATACAGCAAACGAGTGAATATAACAAAAAAGAAACAGACTCACAGATATAGAGATCAAACTAGTAGTTATGAGAGGAGAGGGAAGGGGTAGGTGCAAGATAGGAGTAGGGGATTAAGAGGTACAAACTACTATGTATAAAATAAATAAGCTAAGAGGATAGATTGTACAGCACAAGGAATATAGCCAGTATTTTATAATAACTATAAAAGGAGTATAAACTTTAAAAATTGTGAATCACTATGTTGTACACCTGAAACTTATATCTTATAAATCAACTATATCTCAATAAAAATAAATAAATGAATTAATTTTTAAAAGGTCTTTTCTTCAAAATAACAGGTAAAACTAAAACCTAGTGTTTAAGGATCGCACTTGGGGGATGTGTTAGGGACGTACACGGCTCAGGTCCCCTCAAGGAAGGACATGTCTCATAAATTTCCTCCCATCTCTGATGGTTATCATGACCTCGACACTTTTGAAGGGTCCTACTCAGGTATTCTGAAGGATGCCCCTCAATTTGGATTTGTCTGTTGTCTTTCTCTTGTTTAGAAAGCAGCTATGAGTTTTTAGAAAGGCACAGAGGTGAAATGCCCTTATAGCGTTGGGAACATGCTAATCAATATGATTTATCACCAGGGATGTTGATCTAGATCACTTGATTAAGGTGGTGTTTGCCAGGTTTTGTCACTGTAAAATTTCCATTTTTCATACTCTATTCTTTGAAGGTGAGTCTCTGAGTCCAGTCACACACAAGGAGAGGGGAATTAAGTTCCACTTCTTGGAGGGGGCAGTATCTATTAGAATTCTTCTGTAAGGAAGAATTTTCTCTTCTCCTCATTTACTTATTTATTCATTCAATCATTTATTGATATAACTTTAGACTCATGAATATTTATTTTATTTTATGGGTTATAATCCAAAACTATTGTGATATATTGTATTACTCAAATTGTTCCAGCTCTGGCCACTGGGAGTTCTTTCATGTTGGCGTCTGTGCTCTTTTGACACTACCCTTCTACTTCCCCTGCTTTTCTTCCTGAGGATTTCCTTGTTTTCTGGCTTTACAAAATCATACAAGCTCATCTTGTATTTTCCCTGCCCTAGTCCTAGAATCAGCCATTTCTCCAAAGAAATCTCCAGGGAAAGTCTGAGGATTGAAAAGAGAAGAGGGCTGAGAAATAAACCAATGTTAAGAAATGGGGGAGGAAGAGAAGCCCCTGAAGGAGACCTAGAAGTAGTGAGTGGAGGAAGAGGCAGGAGTAAACGCGTAGAAGAGCCCAGGGACTTCCCTGGTGGTCCAGCGGTTAAGACTCCCTCCGTGCTCCCAATGCAGGGGGCCTGGGTTCGATCCCTGGTCAGGGAACTAGGTCCCACATGCTGCAACTAAAAGCCCGCATGCCACAACTAAAATATCCCGCATGCTGCAACTTAAGATCCCGCATGCTGCAACTAAGACCCGGCACAGCCAAATAAATAAAAATAAATTTAAAAAAAAAAAAAAAAAAGAGCAGGCCCAGAGGCAGAGAGTGGGGTTGAGGGAGTTTGGAGAAGGGAGTGATTAATGCCAAAGAGAGGTCAAGTAAGATAAAGCCTGAAGGAGGGGCCTGGAATTTTGCAATCACAGATGGGGTGGGAGCTTAGAGAGCCTGGCTGCTGTGGTTTGGGGTGTGAATGAGGAAGAAGGGGATAAAGACGAGGAGGGTAAATCATCTACAGGAAACCTGAAAGAAAGGAGGACATGGTACAGACTGATAGAGAGGGGGAGTTGTTGTTTTCTCTGTTTTTATTGGGAGAGACGAACATATTTATATGATGAGATGAAGGAACCAGTGGAGAAGAAACAGAAATGAAGGAGGAGATGGAAGCTTAGGCTGCCCCAAGGCACAGAGAGGAAAATGAAGCACACAGGAAAACCTCTTTCTCTGAGATAGGAAAAATGCAGGTGGTCATAGGTTTGTAGGTTTGAGGTAGGAATCTGGGAATGAATATTCATGCACACTTTTTTTTTTTTTTTCCGTACGCGGGCCTCTCACTGTTGTGGCCTCTCCTGTTGCGGAGCACAGGCTCAGGACGCGCAGGCTCAGCGACCATGACTCACGGGCCCAGCCGCCCCGCAGCATGTGGGATCTTCCCGGACCGGGGCACGAACCAGTGTGTCCTGCATCGGCAGGCGAACTCTCAACCACTGTGCCACCAGGGAAGCCCTTTGCACACTTTTTATGTAAGAGGCATTTTTCATTTCTCTTGGGCATATTTCTAGGAGTGAAATTGCTGGGTCATATGGTAGCTCCTATGTTTAACAATTTGAGTAACTGCCAAAATGTTTTCCAAAGCAGCTGTACCATTTTATATTCCCACCAGCAATGTATGAGGGTTCCAGGGTCTCCACATCCTGACAACACTTGTTATTATCTGTCTAGAGGGAGTGAAGTGGTACTTCATTGTGGTTTTGATTTATATCTCCTTAATGAATAATGTTTTTGATACCTTTTCATGTATGTATTGGCTATTTGTATATCTTCTTTAGGGAAGTATCTATTCAAATCATTTGCCCATTTTTTAATTGGGTTGTCTTTATTGTTGAATTATGAGTTCTTTAAATATTCTGGATACTAGCCTCTTATCACATATATGATTTAAAAATATTTTCTCTTATCCCATAGGTTGTCTTTTTACTTTCTTGATGGTGTCTTTTGAAGGACAGGAGTTTTTAATTTTCATGAAGTCTAGTTTATCTATTTTTTCTTTGGTGTTGTATCTAAGAAGTCTTTGCCTAACCCAAGGTCATGAATACTTCTACATTTTCTTCAAAAAGCTTTATAGTTTTAGTGTTTATATTTAGGCCTATGATCTATTTTGAGTTAACTCTTGTGTATGGTGTAGCAAAGGGGTTCAACTTAATTCTTTTGCATGCAAATATCCAGCTGTCCTAACACCATTTGTTGAAAAGACCATTCTTTCCCCATGGAATGGTCTTGGCACCTTTATTGAAAAATCAGTCAGCCGTAAATACAAGGGTTTATTTCTGGAATCTCAATTCTATTCCACTGATCTATGTCTATCCTTATGCCAGTTACCTCATTGTCTTGATTTGTAGTAAGTTTTGAAATCGGGAAGTGTGAATCCTCCAACTTTGCTTTTCATTTCCAAGACTTGTTTGGCTATTCTGGGTCCCTTGCATTTCCATATGATTTCCTGGATCAGCTTGTCAATTTCTGCAAAAACAGCAGCTGGGATATTGATGGGGAATGTGTTGAATCTGCAGGCCAATTTGGGGTGTTTTGGCATCATAACAGTATTAAGTCTTCCAATTCATGAAAGTGAGATATCTTTCCATTTAATTAAGTCTTTGTTAATTTCTTTCAATCATGTTTTGTAGTTTTCTTTTGTTATACTTCTTTTGTTATATTCTATTCATTTCTAAGTACTTTATTCTTTTTTATACTTTTATAAATGGAATTGTTTTAATTTTATTTTTTTTATTTTTCGGTACGCGGGCCTCTCACTGCTGTGGCCTCTCCCGTTGCAGAGCACAGGCTCCGGACGCGCAGGCTCAGCGGCCATGGTTCACGGGCCCAGCCGCTCCGCGGCATGTGGGATCTTCCCGGACCTGGGCACGAACCCCCGTCCCCTGCATCGGCAGGCGAACTCTCAACCACTGTGCCACCAGGGAAGCCCGAATTGTTTTAATTTTAATTTTTCATTGCTAGTGTTTAGAAATACAATTGATTTTAATATATTGATCTGGTATCCTGTAACCTTCCTGTACCCATTTATTAGTTCTAATAATTTCTTAGTGGATTCCTTAGGATTTTCTATTTACAAGGTCATGTAATCTGCGAAGAGATAGTTTTACTCTTCCTTTCCAATCTGGATAGTTTTATTTTGTTTTCTTGCCTAAGTGCACTAGCTAGAACCTCCAGCACAATGTTAAATAGAAGTCGAGAGTATGGCTGTTGTTTGTAAAGATGTCAATTTTTCTCAAAACAATTTCTCTCACAATTCCAAAAAGCATTAGAGCTCATGTGGATGAATACACAGGTGAGAGTAGCTATAAAAATCTCTGAAGAAAAAGAAATAAGTAAAGATTTTCTCTTCTGCTGTATAAAGGATTTAAAAGGCAACAATAATTAAAACAGAATAGCACTGACAAAAAGATATAAATCTCAGTGGACTAGAGTACAAAGTTCAGACTCTCTCTATAGTATGTATATAAAAACTTACATGAGAAAATCAGTGGCAAAGGGATAGGGTTTTTCAATAAGTATTGGGAAGCTTGAATAGCTGCTGGGGAGAAAAGGTTAGATTTTCACCTCAAATCATTCACCAAAATAGTTTCTAGAAGAATTTAAAGAGAATGAAAGAACAAAGAAAAAGCCAAACAATTTAAAAACTAGAAAAACTATGAATGGATATTTATTGGACCTGTGAGTGTGGAAGAACCTAAGCTTGAAACAATGGAAGAAATTCAACGACTTGACTACTTAACTTACGTCAAAACATATTTGCAATAAATATAAAAGACAAAGTGTTATTATTAACATAGAAAGGGTTAATATAAGTGAATAAGTTAAGGTTTCAAAGAAAATAGACAATTCAGAAAATAGACAACTCACTAAAAGAGGAAATATAAATGACTAATAACTGA